>NC_090343.1:25949336-26574836 GCF_035084215.1 Heptranchias perlo
TAACGCTTTGCTTTTTGGAAGAAAGTATTCTGGTCAGGGTAAAGATTGTCAGGACTACCCCAAGATCCCATGGTGAAGGGGCTTGGATTGTTCAAACTCTGATTTACAAATCCTTCTGGTAGTTCTGCATACATCAACATTCTGGAAGAATCTATTTTGGAAGAAGGATAGACACTTCTCTTCCACTTCACACTCAAAAAATCTTGTTTTTCATTTAATTGCAAAGAAAGTTAAGATTCAAAGTGATTGAAAATTATACTTGCTGGCTTGGTGCTGGGCATCAGGCCTAACCCTCACCCCTTATCTTAACCTAAGCTTGAATTCCAACCTTGGTAAGCAAGTTTTGGTGATCCGTGGTTAGTTGGGGAACTTTACTGAAGCACCTTGTGGTGGAATTGTAGGGTTAAGGAATATTGGGATGGAGTTGTGGGACATTTACTTTTATTTTTAGGAAAAATTCTTTCTCTTCACACTGACATCCTTTGATCTTGAAGAGCACAATAATTCACCAGAAAGATATAAAAGATGAAAAATTGTGTTGAAGGATCTGTTGGTGTCTGTTACACTGGCTGTCAAGGCCCAGGAACGAGCTAAATGTTACAAATACTTTGCCATTTTTTAAATGTGTTTACATATTCAACTCTTAATTCAAACTGAATTCTAAGATTTTGATCTTCCCATAGGGCTTTCTATCTAGAAAGGTCTAATTTGCCTTCGGATTCTTCTACTGCAGCTGTAAAGATAAACAGGGTAAGATATCTCCAGTAGTCTAAACAAACTGTTGTCATATTGCTAACAGAACATCTTGTATGATTTTGAATAATCTGTGTTTAATGGACGACCAGATTAATTAGCATTATCAAGCAATTGGAAGTCATTCGCACCGATAAAAACACAAACTAGCTTGTAAATCCTACTATTTATCTATGAATGAGCTATGTCAAATTTGGCAGCGGTGTACCATGCTATGTAATTAACGCTCCTTTTCCTTTAGTGCATGTTCATGTAACACCTAAATTTGCCTTGAATTTCACATTTAAGGTATACCAAGATAAGCCAATGTTGCTTGGAGCATATTATTGATGGATACATTCAAGGGGAAGCTAGATAAGTACATGAGAGAGAAAGAAATAAAGGATATGCTGATAGGGTTAGATGAAACAGGCTGGGAGGAGGCTCGTGTGGACCATAAACACTGACACAGAGCAGTTGGGCGAACTGATCTGTTTCTGTGCTGTCAATTCTATGTAATTATTTAGTTTTTGGTGCAAGTGAAATGAATGTACATTCTGAGTTGATCCTCCATAGACTGCTGTGCTTCAATACTGCAAGAGGCAAAAATCCAGCTATTGAGAAGGGGGAAAGGTATTACACACAGTACAATGGGTTTCTTTGTATGTAAGAGTGACACAAACCAGACTCGTACGTAACACTTTTTAAAAAATCTCTCAGCTGCTACGTCCCCTCAATGCATTGGAGGAACTTCGGCGACTGATGGAACTGTACATTGGTCCAAAGCATTCAACATCCACAGCGAGCTCGAGCAGTTCTGCTTCTGGAATTGCAACCTTGCCGATATCGTCTGAACTCTGCAACCGGCTTGGAGCTTGTCAGATTGTTATGTGCAGCACTGGTATACAGAGGTAATTGATATTTGTGCAATTACCTCAGTCTTGTAGTTTTTAAAATAAAGTACAATGCCGTTGCTGTTCACTATTGAAATGAAAATTGTGCTGTAAAAATATTAGAATCCAGTGATGGTATTATAGGATGGTATAGCACAGGAGGAGGCCATTCGGCCCATTGTGCCTGTGCCAGCTCTTTGAGAGAGCTATCCAATTAGTCCCATTCCCCGGCCTTTTTCCCATAGCGCTGTAAATTTTTTCCCTTCAGGTATTTATCTAATTCCCTTCTGAAAATTACTATTGAATCTGCTTCCACCACCCTTTCAGGCAGTGCATTCCAGATCATTGCAACTTGTTGCATAAAAAATGTTTCCTCATGTCACCTCTGGCTCTTGCTGATCACCTTAAATCTATAGCCTCTGGTTACTGACCATGTATAAGGCATGTTAGGACATTTACACCCATTTGTGAAATAAATCTGTGTGGCTCATTCGTACTGCATTCATATCACAGTGTTGCCATCATGGCATGCCTGACTCCATGGTCAGTGCTCTAATATTAACCTAGTGACATGTAGCACTGCCTGAAGAAGGGGTAGTTCTCAGTAACAGTGAGGAAGGGCAGAAGGTAGAAAATTTATATTATATTTGCAGCTTTTAATCTGCTGCCATTTGCCTTGCCTATGCTCTGAAATCTGGCTAGGAATATAAATGGGCCAAATTCCAGTTCACCAGCAGTCTCAGCACATTACAATAAAGGTATGTTGTAGTATCAGAGCACTATAGAGATGAGGCCCATGTTCTGCAGCACTATACATGCTACAGATCTTGGGAATCCTGCCGTGCCACTGATGAAATGAATATGAATGTGATGGGTGTCCTCACTTGCAGATTAGTGCAAGTTATTAAATGTCAGATCTTGTGTTGCACTGGAGACAGTGAATTTAGTGTCTGATTTGGTGTGGAAATTTGTGGTGGGAAGGGGTTATTGTAAAACTTTAATGTGAGTGCTTTATTCTTCTGAAGCATCAGTTTGGCTGTTAAGCCGAGGCCCTGTCTGCCTGTTCACGGTGGTGTAAAAAGAACAGAGGAGTTCTCTGTGTCCTGGTCAACATTTATCCCTCAACCAATGCCACTTTAAACAAAGACTTATCTGGTCATTTCTGTTTGTGGGATCTTGCTGCGAGCAAATTGGCTGCCCTATTTGCCTACATAGGTGATGATGTTTCAAAAGTAATTCATGCTTATGAAGCACTTTGGGACGTCCTGTTTACATGAAAGTCACTGTATAAACTTAGTACAAGTGGAATCTTTTGTTCCACCTGGCTTTTGAAACATCACCTGGACGTATCCTTATGTCCTTTATTATCTAGAGTTGTGCAGGAATGCAGTAAAGCCAGCAGTTGACATCTGTCACAGTAGAGCATGTCATCCAAAACTGAACCTCACATTTTAAATTATATAGTAGTCTGCAATAATTGAATATTTTCAGAGTATTCACCACTCAGTCCAAGTTTTATTTGCAAGATACAACCTCTGTTTAATTCTATATTCTAACACCTTACATATCACCTTCCATCGTTTCCATTTTTATGCAATCTAAAAATGAGTATTTTCCTTTTTGAGTTGTTTTACTGGTGCTGTTTAGTCCTGTTTTGTTTTGAGATCATAAATCTTGTGCAAAGAAAGCCATTCTGGTTCTCGTGTAGTACACTTGTGTCTATTTATTTGTACCATGCAAAAACAAATGTCAATGAAAAGTGTTAGTGTGCTATTCAAATGTATTTTTTGTCAAAATTCCCAATTTTAATCTGCCAAATCTACAGTGCATTAGCCTCAAGTCGGTCCAACCACATCATTATAATGTGATTTACGTAATGTGCCAGATTGACCAGACATAACAGTAACGTGTTGCTTAAACTATTTTCAGCATTTTTGTACACTTCAGTAATTGCACAGTGCTGAAGTTGCAGCAAGATACTGAATTTTCCAAAATAAGGCTGTAAATTTTCAACACTGAGCAAACACTAGTAAATGCCTATTATTGTCATACAAGCCCATGAAGCAACATCAAAATCTCCAGATGCACAATTAACTAATTGAAACTTTTGGATACATATGGAGGAGGAACCAAAATTCTAATCTTGGACAATTTATCTAGTCTGTTGATGGATTTGCTTAAGAAAAAAAATGAAATGGCTCTTAAAAAGGATTTGATCTCTTCAGTGGGATTCACTGTGTTGATCAACTCCTTTGTTTGCTCCTGCTTGCCTGAGCAGATCATGCAGAAGGTGTTTTGTCTTTATTGTAGTGCTAATGTAATCCAGAGGGTATTTTAATTGTCCTGATATTTTCATTCTGTTCAGGAGTACTTTAAGTGTGACCCTGGAACAAGCAGTTATTTTGGCTCGTAGCCATGGACTCTTACCCAGATGTATTATGCAGGCCACAGACATTATGAGAAAACAGGTAAGATCCTCAAATACCAACTAAATGGATCCAAGACATGTGCCTAATAGTCTTAAACTCAAACTGTTATTATGAATATGCAGCCCATTTGCCATTATTCGTGAACAAAGGATTCTTTTTATTTCTGCAGGGTGCAAGGGTTGAGAACTCAGCCAAAAATTTGAAAGTAATGGATCAGATGCCACAATCTGTACCAAGGTAAGTCACACATGCATATGCTGGTAATATATTATGTGTCAGATTTAAGAAGTTACTCCAGTAGTTCCTTCCAGTTCAGCCAGGAACAATAAAAGTACCATTTCAGACTGCTTCTACCTAGTTAGTTAACATTAGGAATCTAACATTTTTCAAGTGCCTCACCGTATTTTAAATATTTAAAGTGCTGCTTAGATGAAATTGACAGAAATGAATAATGGGGTAATACTCTTATATATTGGAATGCAACACAAAGGCACACATTTATTTAAATAAAACTGCTTACAAGTTATGTAACTGTAAACCAGCAAATACATATCTGTATTTGCCTTTGCTTTCAGTAGTTACCAGACTGCCATATAGTATGATCAGATAAGGCAACTAATTAAGAGCCCAGAACTGCAAGGATGGGTAATGAGCATTTTAGGAGGTTGGAAGACTTTTTCTGTGTAAAAATGTTTAGCAGTCTTGGGCCCAAAGTTTGCTGAGGCCACTTAATATGGAGGATCCTAGCCTGCTAGTAAATGTGTGGGAAGAAAACTATAACTGTCAGGATGCAGAACATCATATTGATGATCTGATTGAAGATGGGGATTTTAGAGTAATTTACTTGAAAATGGGTTGGATAATTTTGTGCATAAGCCTGGGTTTTCTTGGAAGTTTGAGGAAAATGTGCATTTCTTTATTGAACACCCCTCCCCACCCAAAAACCATTGCCCCTGTGGCTGATATAGAATACATAAAAATGCAGTGGGTGGACAGTGCTCTATAATTTCTTTTGTTCTAATTCCAGCATTAGAAAATATTGTGAAACAGATACAGCAGGATTTGTTGGGCAGGAGAGTAAAAGACACTTCTGATTTTCTACCAATGGGAGTTGTCTTCCATTTGGGATACGGGGTGAAATTGGTTATCAGCAGTAGTGTCAAATGGGCGATCGTGAATCGACAGTCAATGAGAAAGAAAAATCTGGCGTGGTGCAAAACGGGCTGTCGATTCTCCTGTTTCGCACTACCGCTGAAGACCAATTTCACCCCCCCCCCCCCGGTGTCCTATTCAATGTAATGTATTAATAATCAAGGGAGCATCTGACCAGCTGCACTGGAGACTCCAAAATCCCAAGGCCAGCTCTACGTTGGCCATGTTTTTCTCCACTTTGAAGGATCGTGCGGAGCATGAACACCAGCACAGACCAGTTGGGCTAAATAGCCCGTTTCTGTGCTGTAAATTCTATGTAATTCTATATTGCTATTGTTTTTCTCCGTAGAGAAATATAGATTGTAAATTTGAAAATGCAATTCATTCTTAATTCCTTTCTATTTCCTTCTAGATTATACCGGCTCTGTCAACCACCTTCAGATGGAGATCTATGAAAGATGTTACTTTGTAAAGGCTCCCTGAGACCTTCCAGAGAGTTCGAGCTGCTGGACGTTGTACAATTTTGTGGTGTCTGTATTTTGTTAGTCAAACTGTGGAGTGTCTGTGTATGCACAGCAATACAATGACAGTATAGCAAGCAGCACAGGGACAGAGCTGTCCCGTTGCCCATATTTACATTAATAGCACAATGATAATTGACTGCTTGGCCCACTCTGCATCAGCTTCTGGATATGTAGTTATACCAACCTATAGAAAACCTACAGAATGAAGAACCTTAGTGATGCCGGATGCCTGGTCACGCATGGAATTTTCAGATTTTGGCGAGTAGTGTGTGCCAGTGTGGTGATGTGCCTGAGCATGTTTTTTCCAGTGTAAAGAATACAGAGCACTTGGAATTCTACTGATTTACATATGCATCTCATAAACTAAAGACTATGCATGGACCTTGTTTTCAGATACCAACCACCTTGCATGTACCTGACTGAATTAAAAGTAAAATGTTATACAAAAAGGCTGTTGAGTTATCAGAGAAGCTCTAGCTAGTCTTTTTAAAAAGTACCTGTTACATAATGTACTCTTGAAAACATCTGTAATACTGTACACTCAGCTATTATGTTGTGTAGCTACAGTAGGCACTCTAACATTCTGCTTTACCAGAGCACCTGATATATCCTGTACGGTTAGTGATTCCCTTTTTAATCAACAAACCATCTTTTTTTTAAAAAAGATACCCTTCATTACAATGCACCCCTTGCTATTATGCTTTTTGTATTGCTTCTAAGATAGCATTATTGAAAATGGTCTGCTGGAGTAGCCCAGATTGACTTTGTTCTTCTGTTGAATTAATAGTTCAATTTTCCATTTACTTTCCAAAACCAAGTATTAGCAGCACAAACTGAGTTCAAATGAAAATTAATCTGTTGGCCTTTTAGGATAGAATTACAATAAAATCTAGAACACCTCAAACTTGTCAAAGCCTCTCACTATGGTTTTACATATTCTGCCTGAATCCTGCAGAATCCCACTTACAAGGCTACAAATGATGGCAGTAAGCACTGGTATTTCTGACCGTTTTATACCTGTTGGAAGGAGCTTCACTGTCATGGTTGACAGTATTAACGTCCACTTTTTACATTGAGCAACAATGGATAAATCTCCAACATTAAATTGTTGTCTACATTTTTATTTAAACTTTCTTGTGACAAGCGATGAAATTGTGACATTTCTTAGTTACAGTAGTGCACCTTACGTTTACATCCAAGTACAGTACTTAATTTGTATTGTCCTAGAAGCATTTAGAATTGACACAAAGCCTGTCAACAGTTGAATTAATAAGGGAAGAGCTGGAGTCAGACAGACATATCATCAAGAAAAAGACAGGCCACATTATTTTAGCCTCACTACTTCTCAAAATTTTAATTTTGAATTTGCTGATATTGAGGGTGGAATTATTTGAAAACTATCCGATTTGACCTAATCTTTGTTCTGTTTTATGTCACAAATAGCCAGAGACCTATTCATAAGAACTTTTGGTTTTAGTATTAACTTTTAAAAAATTTCTGTGGTGTATTTGCACAATAGATAAATGTTGAAACAGTTGTCTCAGGGCAAAATTGGTTAAATTTTGAAGCCCGTTGATAGTGCCTTAAAACTTGTAGAATTATAAGCTCCTGAAATTCACCTGCTTTTGTGTTAGGATGATGAAAATTTGTTCAGTATTAACACAGTAAATGTTTTATGATTATAACCTATTTTCTTTTAAATGTAAAATGTCTTCAGTTGCAATTGTTTCAAGATTTAAGAGGACCATTTTACTGGCTGAGCGGACTGAATGGGTGTAGTGTTTGTACATATGTTTTAAATTGTGAATTGAAATAACTTTTGGTTTGGAGTTGAGGATGATGCAAGCAAAGTGAAGTAACTCACATTTTCCTAATGTTCCATGATTTCCAATCCAGTCACTTCATGAAGTGTCTATAGTCCAGAGAGCAGATCATTGCATCACCCTAATTTATCATCTTCACTGAAGCAGAGCAGATTGTAATAGATTGACAAATTCATGTTCGACCCATGTGCAATGCCCAAGATGCTTAGTTCAGCTGAGCCATGTGCACATGTGAAAAATCATAAATTCAAGTTTTTGTCAGTATTTCAACAGAGGATCTCATTTTTTTCATGAGCTCTATATTTGAACACTTTTGGATGTCTTCAATGCAGACTCGTGATTTTAGTCTTGCATTGCTCAGCAGAGTTGTAACAACCGATCTGGAAATTTACTAAGACAGCTCTGAGGCTGTATCCATGTGAGGAATTCTATGGAAGTGCAATATTTCAGTTCTTTTTCTTCCTTAATCCTCCTCCCCTACCAATTTTCTTTCCTCTCCTGAAGGCTCTTGCTAGCTACAATTACGCAGGTGCTGGCCACCCTCTCTCATCAATTGTTGATGAGATAGATGGGGATTGCTGGCAGACTGTTCTACCTTGGGTCCCTGAAAGTTGAGTCTGGTCCTGTCCTACCCAATGTCCAAGCATGCACACTTTTCAGTAGGGCCCACTGGATAGCTATTAAGACAATGAGCCCTGACTTTTCTCCCTTGCCAGCCCAGCAGTGCTCAGTCACATAATGCCTTTGATGGATTTGGGTTAGACACTGCACCATACGTTATGGAACTTTGCTTCACAAATGATTCAATTAAGAAATAACATGCATTTTTAACTGATTTCGATTTATGTTTTTCTTACATGGCACAATATCGAAGATCAACTCATTGTGCTTAAATGAGAAATCTTTTTTTGCTCAGCTCACTGTACCAGACCCAAATTCCAAATTTTTAAAAAGAAAATTTGAAATTGGACCAGACAATTTTAAATTTCATGTCAGTATAAATGGATATTTTAGCAGCATTATGTGGCTTGATGCTGTCTGTCTGCTCAGTCTGTATTAGGTCAAATATTGACTAATATGTTATTTGTATCCAGCGGAAAATGAAGAATCCAATGAATTTGGATCCCAAGTAGTAATACATTGTAACAACAAAAATGTCTGTTAATAGAAAAATTGTACATATAGTTACAGACTCAATTTAAAGTGCTTAATCCTGTACAAACAGAGAATGGTACAAAGTTATTCTGATTCTTGTCTAATCTCTGTTTACTGGTATGCTGCAATTACTTGTTTTAAACATTCAGGAACATTAACAAAATTCTGATTCATTTAAAGTCCTAGATTGCACCTCTTGCTTGGAAGATGTCAATTCACAGATCTGTAAAACTAAGACAATCATTTCTCCTGATTTAGATTAAGGAAGGGACCAAGCCCTTATAACAGTTTCTGCCATTACCAGTGCAATACTTTCTTTATCAAAGACCAGCAAGGAAGAGGGGCACATTCATCCAGTGACTTATTAAAATTTGACAGAAAGCCATTGTTGTGTATAATGATGCTAGTAACCATTGTTTTGCTAATGTTGTAAATACATCAGGATCATGATGTAGTTTTTCTTCTGTAATTCTACAGTTGTACAGTGAGTTTGGTTAATTTTAAATGTTATTTTATTGAAATAGTTAGGTTATGTCAGATTTAACCTGTTAGCCAATAAATTTTTATTTACATTTGAGGATTGTGTGCTGTAATTCTGTATTCATTTAACAATTGAACTACATAGTATTCAAAGATGGAATTTTCTATCCCAAAACAAGTACAGCCATGTGGCTAGTCAATCAGCAGAGTATGCTTTCTTGTTAAAATGCCCAACACATTAATCATTTTACATGATACAAGTTGACTTATTGAAATTATAAAACTTGCTCTTGTAGCTAAGATCTCTCAAACCATTTTCTGTTTACATCTCTGATCTGTTGCACTAGTTTCTGCCAATCACAGAGCCACGATGCATTTGCACAGAGTGGCAATTAATGGCATTTTCAGACAAGCATATTGTAGGATATCATTCTTTGCAGAAACAAAAGTTAGTGTTGTTCAGGGAATGGTACCTGCTGAGATTGGCTGCGTTCTCCAGTCTGTCAGTGCATTAACTAGTGTGATACTGGGCTCCTTTATTCAAAACTTGGCCACTGAAACTTGAATTGGTGTTGATGCTCAACAAATCAGAAAAGCATCAATGGCACATACACATATGCAAAGGAACTGGAACAAGTTGTCATTTGTGGATTGATGATTAGCTATGGAAGATTTGAAATATATTCAGACTGATCTGCACCAGCTGAACCAGAGGTTGAATATTATCTTGTACTGAGTGCATTCTTCCTTATTTCTTTCTGAAGGTTCCCCTTTAAATGACTGAAATCCTAGAATTGGAGACATTTACAGTGACATGATGGAAATAAGAACTATATATCCTTTATAATACAAGTAATTTGTGACCAATAACGTACTTCACCACAATCCTGAAGTTGTACCTATATCTTAACTGCATCTATCTAAGGAAGGCAAAACTTTATTGAAACCCAATGCACTCTCCTTTACTAGGATTTGGAAGAATCTGTACGTATAATAAATAATAATTAGGATCAATTACAACTTTGTGTCTCCATTCATCGTGTTAATACAGACTCAAGCTCACAAGTGATCATACATAGGAGCATAGGAGGAACGTAGAAGCGTAGGAACAGCCTCTCAAGCCCGCTCCGCATTTGATAAGATTATGGCTGATCTGTAATCTAACTCCATATACCTGCCTTTGGCCCATATCCCGTAATACCTTTGGTTGGCAAAAAGCTATCTATACATACCCCAGTAAATTTCTCAGTCCTCTACAGATACTTTTTTTATTCTGTAATGAAATATGGCTGGCACTTGACATCAAATGGAGAATAATACATGGGAATTTCCTCAGGGATTCTCCTGATCAGCTGCTGTACCTTTGGAAGATTTAGCAGAAACCCTGTTTCTGTGGTATTGTGGGGGTTTCCGCCAATCTTCCACTGAAATAATGGTGGCCGATCAGGAGAACCTCTGAGGAATTCCTGGCGACAGTGTCTAATAGTGGTGTGAAGTTATGACATAAGTTGCTGATAGATCCAGGGCAATTCCCATCTTCTTGAACAAACTGATTTTTGTTTTTCAGCTCATGCACTGATATAGAAGGAGAATCTACACCTACTTTTAAAAGGCAATTGGATAGTTCCTTGAAAAAGACAAATAATAAAGGGAATAGGGAATGAGCAGGAGAGTCGAATTAGATAAGATCATTTAAATAACTTTCTGGCACTCCAGGTGCATTGCTTGTGACCTGCTTAGGAGGGACAGGGCCAAGACTGGAATGTTGGGCATCAGAAGCTAATGAAGGACTGCTGGCTATCTTCTCTGTGATCGGTGATTTTCTGGGCTGTGTAGAGAGGAACGGTAGGCATTGAGCAGGACTGCTAGGGTTTCTGTTTATTATGGGACTTCATCTACAGTGCTTGTTTTCAATGGATATTGTGCACTGGAGCAGTGTTCAGGCACTCCAGCTCCATTATGGGGTGACCTAATATGGACAGAAGTTGGAGACCTAATGACCTTTGTTCACGGGCTCTCATCCCATTTTGGCCACCCATAATTGGGGCATGTTGTAGGTGCACGTCATCTCATTATTGTTCCCAATGTCAGTTATGTTCCCTTATCATTCACCATTGTGTAGCTACTGAATTTGCTGTGCAGATTTGTCTTGTGTGATAGCAAAAAGGAGCCTTTTACAAGATTATGATACAAGAACAAGAGTAGACTCTAACCAGACCAGTTGATTTTACTGAAGAATGTTCTGCCTTAATAGGTTACATTTGCGTGTGTAATAATATATTAAAATCAACATATGGTAAGGCTGCATGTGTTCCCAGAATTTTTCAGCCAGTAATGCTAGGACTAAGTGAGGAACAATCCTACTGTGTGCATTTGTACCGTTGCACAGGTAAAACTCAAATAGGCAAATCAGACCTGTGATGAACTATTCAGTCCACAACAGTTTTAATCTTAACCATTTGAGTGCTGGATTCCTTTGGTGTCTTTGTGCTTTATACTGCAAGTCCTTGAAAAGCAGAAATATGTTGGGTTTTGGAATACTCTTGTTACATTATTTGTGCAAAGTAGGTTTTCTTTTTATGGAGGTGGTAGTTTGCCTGTCTTGAATCTGAGAAAATTGAATTGTAGAAATTGTACAGGCCACTCTTCACTATTGTTTTATTAAACTGATGGTGAGTTAATCACTGTGTATAAAAGCTGTTGTAGGCAGCATTCTGTCAATAATGTCCTGTTAGAGTGAACTGCATATTTGACATTTGGATTTTGATCATTAAAGCTTAAGGATATACTCCTTGTAAATTCTTTGCAATTTTCTGGACTTTAAGATTTAATTATATGTAAACGATGTACATCACCATTTGACATTTTTTTGTCGAGACTGTCCTGGCCAAAAACTCGAATTATATCGTGTGTGATTGCAACTGTGTTGCATTATCACTTCTTGTCCTCCTCAACTTTTCTATAGTGTTTGATATGATCAACTGTCATTTTTTTTTTCTCCCCGCATGTTTTCCTACCTGTACGGGCTCGATTTTGGCGTCGGGTTTCCGGCGGGTTTCCAGCGGGGGGGCCCCGAAAATCCCGATATCCGGTCACGTGACCGGATCGCGACGAAATCCCGGCCACTTCCGGGTACCGCGCTGACGTGCGGGGCTGCGCGCGCAAGCCCCGCTGGTGGGAATCCCGCAGGCAATTAAAGCCAGCGGGGTTCCACTTGAGTGTACTTACCTTGCTTGTTGAGGTCATTTAATGATCTGAAGCAGCTGTCAAAAGAGGAAGTGTGGGATTTTAGGTTCAAGGCAGTGAGTTTCACACACTGGGGGAAACAGTCCCTCCTCAACCAGGCGTGTTGCAGCCAGCAGCCTGTGGCAGGTGCTAAGGTGCACTCCACGGGGGAGAGCCCTCACCCACGCAGGAGGTCACCGCGTCACATAGGGCAACCCCTGCCCTCCACCACCCCCCGCCAAGCCAGAGGACAGACCGACACGAAACCGCAGCCCCAGTCCGAGGAACCACCCACCTACCCTGCACAACCCCTCAGACCAACACCTGCCAGATGGGTGGTGCGTGGACACCCTCGGAGGACGAACAGCATAACCAGCCCCAGCAGCCTCGCAGTCCACGCCGTCCGCCGCAGAGACGTGGAGCCCCCCAACACGGGGTTGTTGCACGCCCACCTGCACAGCAGGAGGGAGGGCTACCGCAGAGAGAGACGCATCGCAGAGGGCACTACCCTCGCCACAGGGTCCACAGACCGAGGCGCAGCTCCCCGGACCTCTCCGAGCAGCAGTGCACAGGGAGGCGCAGATTCGCTCGACATGTAGTCGTGGAGATCTGCAGGCTCTTTCATGCCAAGCTGCTCCTAGCTGTCCCCAGCACCAACTGCTTACCTGTCGCTGTCAAAGTCACCACTGCCCTCCACACCTTCCCCTCCGCATCCTTCCAGGGTGCAGCCGGCTACACCGCCGATGTCTCTCAGTCGTCTGCGCGGAAGAGCCCTGCAAATACACCTGCACCTACTCTGCAGTAACACGATGGGTGGCATCAGTGGTGGGTCCTCATAGTGATACCCATGAGCGGGCATTATTGGACACAACGGACAGGATTCGCGGAGACATGGCAGTGGTGGTGTCAATATAATGTGTGCTGTTTGTTGCTCTGAAATTCAATAGAGGTAACACCCATGACAAACCCTCAGACACCCTTGTGCACCCCCTTCATGCTCACGACACGTTTGCCTTACGCTGCCTACCGCACATATGTGATGCATGCCCAGTGGCTGCAGCACAGGTGGTGGCAGGTTGAGTGAGGCTGGCCGTGAGGGAGATGCACGAGAGGGTGAGTATGGGATGGAGCCATGAGATTGTATGAGGATTGGGTTGCGTGTTAGTGGCAGGATGAGTACTGGCGAGGTGAGTAGGTGGAGGTAAGATGAGGATGGGGTTTGAGTGGGTATGAAGGGTGATGTGACACAGTAGTGTTGGCGGTGCCGAAGGAGATGTGGGGTGGGGGCAGTGTTGTGGCAGACGGAGTGTAGGGGAAAGACTTTGTGTTCTCACTGTGGCTGACCTACTGCGGTCATTGCAGCGCCTCCTGCACTGTATGCAGGTGGGCCATATGTTGGTGGCGCAGGTGACCCCCTCTGCCACCTCGAGGCAGGCCTTCTTGGTGGCAGAGGCAGGCCGCTTCCTCCCGCCCGCCGGGGGTAAGATCTGTGTCCTCCCCCTCCTCCTCACCCCATCTGATGATACCTGGGGTGAGGCATCATTAAACTGGGAGCAGCCTTCCCCCTGGGCTGCTCCATGCTGCAATTTGTTCCTTTGGTTGCAGCATCTGTCAGTGGAGGACTGCCCCTTTAACGAGAGAGCCTCCAGCTGACAGATCGTACTGCGCATGCGCAGCCCGCCCGACGCGCAGGCCAGCGCCGCGGACCCTGGAGGATCAGGTAATTGATGCCTATTAGTGGGTTGCCTGCTACGATCGCGCGGGCAACCCACTCATTTCGTCGAGCGTGTTGACCACGCTCCCGAAACCCAACCCGCCGGAAACCCGCAGGCCTGGCAAAATCGAGCCCTACATCTCTAATGGCTTTTTTCTATCCCACACCACCACCTCAAATCCACTACATTTGGTTCCCCCCTTTTTCTCATTTACATAATTCCCCCACATGGCATCAACAACAGACAGGAGATTGTTAGTCTGATGACCCCCAGCTCTCTTCCTCCACCATTTTTCTTGACCTTATCCATGCTGTCAGACTGCCTGTTCAATGTCGTCATGGATCAATCACAATTGACTCCAATTGAACTGAAGGGAGACTGATGCTGTCGTTCTTGGCCACCACCATAAATTCTTGCACTGACTCCATCCCCCTCCGCAGACACTTGCATTGAATGAAAAAGAATTTACAGTGCAGAAACAGGCCATTCTGCCCAACTGGTCTATGCCGGTGTTTATGCACCACACGAGCCTCCTTCCACTCTATTTCACCTCCCACTTGCTCATACTGAACTAAACTGTACAAAACCTTTGCTGAGCTTCAACTCCCATCTCCTATCCATTATGAAGACTGCCCAGTTCTACCTCAGTAACATTTCCTGCCTGCTACCCTCTTCTTATCCATACTTTTACAACCTCTAGACTTGATTTTTCTAGTGTGCTCTTTGCTGGCCTCCCATACTCTCCTTTATAAACTTCACTTGGTTCAAAACGTAACTGCCTGTATCCCACTTGCCTGTCACTGCTATCCTTACTGACCTGCATTGGCTTCCAGTCCCCCAACGCAATTAACTTAAAATCCTCATCCTTGTCTTTAAATTCCATTGTGCCCTCAGCCCATCTTATCTCTGTACACTCTTCCAGCCTTGCATCTTCTCCCACACCTTTCAGTTCTCCAACTCTGTACTTTTGTGCATTCTCTCTCCCTTCAGCCCACCATTGGTCGGAGAACATTCAGCCCTAATCTCTGGAACTTACTTCTTAAGCCCTTAGTCTCTCCTCTCTCTCTCTCTCTCTTTCCACCTTTTAAAAAAAAAATAGCTTCTGGACTCACTCGCCCTCCACACCTGTCTCCGAACCTGGACATCAGTTCGTTGATACTCCAAGCTGACTCCATCCTATCTACATCAACTTTATCCCAACACGGGACCTCTGACTTTAAGATTGGACTCCCTCCTATTGTCTCCTCTCTATTCCCCCTTTATTACCAGGACATATCTATCCCAATCTTGCTATATAGTCATCCCTATGTAATTTGAGCTGCCCTGTGTCCGTGCGTATTTTAGATGCCGCTCTAGACCCAAGCCCATAATTTCCCCCTTTTTGCCGTCTTTTTTTTCTTTCCTCTTTACCCCTCCTAGGTTTCTTTCTCCTGTTATCATGTTTCCTTTTATTTCTCGACTTGGCTTAAACAGGGGCAGGAATGGCAGCTCAACGTTTCTGATTACAGGGTTTTCAGACGAGAACAAGAGGGGGAAAGAAAGGAGGGGAGGGTGGCAATTTTGGTTAAAGAAACAATTACAGCTGTGAGGAGGGATGATATGTTAGAAGGATCATCAAATGAGGCCATATGGGTTGAGCTAAAGTTCAAAAAAAGGAGTAGTCACACTACTGGGAGTGTACTATAGACCCCCAGACAGTCAGAGGGAGATAGAAGAGCAAATATGTAGGCAAGTTTCTGAGAAGTGCAAAAACAACAGGGCAGTGATAGGGGGATTCCAACTACCCTAATATTAACTGGGATACAATCAGTGTAAAAGATATAGAGGGTGCAGAATTCTTAAATTGCATTCAGGTGAACTTTTTTAGCCAGTACGTAGCAAGCCCAACAAGGGTGGGTGGGGTGGGGTAGTTCTGGATTTAGTTTTAGGGAATGAAGCTGGGCAGGTGGAAGGAGTATCATTGGGAGAGCATTTTGGTGGTAGTGATCATAACTCAGTTAGATTTAGCATAGTTATGGAAAAGGACAAAGATAGAACAGGAGTAAAAATTCTAAATTGGGGAAAGGTCACTTTTACTAAGCTGAGAAGTGATTTAGCAAAAGTGGACTGGAAACAGCTACTTGAAGGTAAATCAGTATCAGAGCAGTGGGAGGCATTCAAGGGGGAGAGTCAAGAGGTTCAGAGCAAACATGTTCCCACAAAGAAAAAGGGTGGGACTGCCAAACCTAGAGCCTCCTGGATGACAAGGAGCATACAGGGTAAGGTAAGGCAATAAAGGAAAACTTATGTCAGACACCGAGAGTTCAATACTGCAGAAAGCCTAGAGTATAAAAAGTGCAGGGGTGAAATTAAAAAGGCAATTAGGAAAGCAAAGAGAGGGCATGAAAAAATACTGGCAAGTAAAATTAAGCAAAACCCAAAAATGTTTTATAAATACATAAAGAGCAAGAGGATAACTAAGGAAAGAGTAGGGCCTATTAGAGTCCAAAAAGGTAACCTATGCATAGAGGCGGAAGATGTGGGTATGGTTCTCAATGAATACTTTGCATCTGTCTTCACAAAAGAGAGGTACAATGCAATGACTGAAGTTAAGGAGGAGGAAATATTGGATGGGATAAACATAGTGAGAGAGGAAGTATTAAGGGGTTTAGCATCTTTGAAAGTAGGTAAATCATCAGGCCTGGATGAAATGTATCCCAGGCTGTTAAAAGAAGCAAGGGAGGAAATAGTGGAGGCTCTGATCATCATTTTCCAATCCTCCCTGACTACAGGTGTAGTGCTGGAGGATTGAAAGACTGCTAGCATTATACCATTGTTTAAAAAGGGAGATAAGGATAGACCTAGTAATTACAGGCCGGTCAGTCTAACCTCGGTGGTGGGCAAATTATTGGAATCAGTTCTGAGGGACAGCATAAACCGTCATTTAGAAAGACACTGATTAATCAAGGATAGCGAACATGGATTTGGGTCAAGGGAAGGTCATGTCTGACTGAATTTTTTGAGGAGGTAACAAGGAGGGTCAATGAGGTTAGTGCATTTGATGTAGTCTACATGGATTTTAGCAAGGCTTTTGACAAAGTCCCACATGGCAGACTGGTCAAAAAAGTAAAAGCCCATGGAATCCAAGGGAAAGTGACAAATTGGATCCAAAATTAGCTCAGTGACAGGAAGCAAAGGGTAATGGTCGATGAGTGTTTTTGTGACTGGAAGGCTGTTACCTGTGAGGTTCTGCAGGGCTCAGTACTAGGTCCCTTGCTTTTTGTGGTATATATTAATGATTTAGACTTAATTGAAGGGGGCGTGATTAAGAAGTTTTCAGATGATACAAAAATTGGCCGTGTGATTGATAGTGAGGAGGAAAGCTGTAGACTGCAGGAAGATATCAATGGACCGGTCAGGTGGGCAGAAAAGTGGCAAATGGAATTCAATCCGGAGAAGTGTGAGGTAATGCATTTGGGGAGGTCAAACAAAGCATGGTAATACTCAATAAATGGGAGGATTCTGAGAGGTGTAGATGAACAGAGGGACCTTGGAATGCATATCCACAGATCCCTGAAGGTAGCAGGACAGGTAGTTAAGAAGGCATACGGGATACTTTCCTTTATTAGCCGAGGCACAGAATATAAGAGCAGGGAGGTTATGCTAGAAATGTATAAAATACTAGTTCGGCCACAGCTTGAATACTGTGCACAGTTCTGGTCACCACATTACAGGAAAGATGTAATTGCACTAGAGATGGTGCAGAGGAGATTTATGAGGATATTGCCAGGACTGGAGAATTTAGCCATGAGGAAAGATTGGATAGGCTGGTGTTGTTTTCTTTGGAACAGAGGTGGCTGAAGGGTCATTTAATTGAGGTATATAAAATTATGAGGGGTCTAGATAGAGTGGACAGGAAGGACCTATTTCCCTTAGCAGAAAGGTCAATAACCAGGGGGCATAGATTTAAAGTAATTGGTAGAAGGATTAGGGGGGAGCTGAGGAAACATTTTTTCAGACAGAGGGTGGTGGGGGTCTGGAACTCACTACCTGAAAAGGTGGTAGAGGCAGAAATCCTCATCACATTTAAAAACTACTTGGATATGCACTTGTTGTGCCATAACCTACAAGGCTACGGACCAAGTGCTGGAAAGTCGTATTAGGCTGGTTAGTTCTATTTCGACCGGCATAGACACGATGGGCCGAATGGCCTCCTTCTGTACCATAAATTTTCTATCTTTCTATGTCTGCAGCCTTTGATATGGATTACGACACCATCCTTTCCAACACCTCTCCTCCGTCGTCTAGCTGGGTGGGACTGCCCTCACCTGGTTCCATTTCTATCTATCCAGTCGTAGCCAGGGAATCACCTGCAATGGCTTCTCTTCCAGCTCCTGCACCGTTACCTCTGGAGTCCCCCAAGGATCTATCCTTGGCCCCCTCCTATTTCTCATCTACATTCTGCCCCTCGGCGACAACGTTCAAAAGATTCCACATGTACGCTGACGACACCCAGCTCTTCTCTCGACCCCTCCACTGTCTCTGATTTGTCACACTGCTTGTCCAACATCCAGTACTGGATGAGCAGAAATTTCCTCCAACTAAATATTGGGAAGACCGAAGCCATTGACTTCAGTCCCTGCCACAAACTTTGTTCTCTAGCCATTGACTCCTTCCCTCTCTCTGGCCACTGTCTGAGGCTGAACCAGACTGTTTGCAACCTTGGCATTCTATATGACCCCGAGATGAGCTTCTGACCACATATCCACAAGACCGCCTACTTCCAACTTCATAACATCGCCCGTCTCTGCCCGTGACTCAGCTCATCAGCTGCTGAAACCCTCATCCATGCCTTTGGTTCCTCTAGACTTGACTATTCCAATGCTCTCCTGGCTGGCTCCCCATCTTCCACCCTCTATAAACTTGAGGTCATCCAAATCTCTGTGCCCATACCCTAACTGGCACCAAATCCCGTTCACCCATGCGCTCGTGGACCTCCATTGGCTCCTGGTCCGGGAGCACCTTGATTTTAAAATTCTCATCTTTGTTTTCAAATCCCTCCATGGCCTCGTCCCTCCCTATCTCTGTAACCTTCTCCAGCCCTACAACCCTCCAAAAACTCTGCGCTCCTTCAACTCTTGCCTCTTGAGCATCCCTGATTTTAATCGCTCCACCTTTGGCGGCTGCGCCTTCAGCTGCCTAGTTCCTAGAGTCTGGAAATCCCTCCCTAAACCTCTCCGCCTCTCTACCTCTTCTCCTTTAAGACGGTCCCTAAAACCTATCTCTTTGACTAAGCTTTTGGCCACCTGTCCTAATATCTTCTTATGTGGCTTGGTGTCAAATTTTGTTTGATAACTGTGAAGCACTTTGGGATGTTTTACTACGTTAAAGGCACTGTATAAATGCAAGTTGTTGTTTTTCTCAAAACCCTTGGCTCAGTGTCTGTTCCCTTATCTATTTTGTCAGAACATTCTGATAAAACATTTCACACAAAATGTTAAACCTGTTTTCTCTTTACAGACGATGACTGATCAGTTGTGTATTTATAGATTTTGTTTGTATTTTCAGATCTGTTTTTGTTTCAGATTTTCAGCATTTGCAGTTTTTAAGTCATTTTTATCAAAAATAAGTTGCTGAACTAATTAAAAAGGTCTGAATGTTAGGCAATTTAAAGGATCATCTGCAGACATAGTGCGGAAGACTCAAATAGCCTTTCCAAAAAAATGAAAGCCTCTGTGGGCGAAATGGGACTGGGTAATACCATAGTTGCTAAACATCTGTGTTTTATGTGGGTGGTATGTGCTTTTGGCTTCAAATCACGCTGCTCATGCCGTGCCTCCAAAACTCACTGATAATTTGTAATTTTAAAATGCCCCATAATGCCTTGCTGCCACGTCTTCTGTGCTGAAACATCACACATGTGCAGAAAAGATAACGCACAAGGCATTATGGGCCATGCTCATCTGTCCTCAGCATTGGTGGTATGAACATGCTACCTATCCGATTGGAAGTGCTGTAGAAAATATTCCAATATGGGTCATCATAAGAACAATGGTGAAGGTTACCACAGCTGAGTTTGATGACACCTTAGCCAGGACCACACGTAGTTCTGGTGGGACAGACAAAATATGAGTTCTCGAGTAATGGACTGTCTGTAATACAGTAATATGAGGAATACATTAAAAAGCAATGCTCAAAGGTTCCACAGGCCAACCAGGCAGAGGAATGAGTTACTTCACAGCTTTGGCTAAGGTTAACAAAACAGTTCACCAGTTGGAAGTAACATCAGTTCATTTATCCCTCTCCAGCTCTGATCATTAATTGTTTCTTTATTTTCTTTTGCATCTTTGTGCCTTGTATTAAAGTGTGCTTTGATTGTATCAAATGGTAGGTAGTACTCATTTTTTGGATTAATTTCCCTGGTAAGCTTCAAGTAATCGTATCTGATGAGCGAAAGGTTCCATGTCTGCTACTCAAGTGATTGTTGGCTTGTTTACATATTGTTAGCTTGTTTACAGGCTACAAAAAGAAAACTGCCAGTTTATGGTCAGTGAAGGCCGACAAAAATCTATCCTGAAAATAAAGAACTAAAACATGAAGCAAGGAGGAAATTAAAAAGAAAACTTTATTTGTAATTTATAATCTTTGGGAGAGGAGCTGTTTCACTGTTGTTCATTGCTTGGATAGATCTCTACCGCTCCGACAAGTCTGACAGGCCATCTTTTTATGTAAAATTAACATTGTATTTGCTGATTATGTGTTGCAGCCGTACTTTTGTTTTCCTAATCAATGTTTAATCTTTAAAGGAGTGCTAAAACTAAATGATCAATGCTCACAGGCTGAGAGATAAATTAGTTCATCAGCTAAGTTCAGGCCATGAATTAAATGCACCCAAATTAGATTTAGATGTCACTCTGTTACATTGCCTTCTTGGTGGAGCTTGTAAAATTTGCATTAAAGTCACTTCATGTGATGTACAGGAAAATTTTGTTCCTGTTACCATCTGTTGCTTTGTTAGTAAACTTTATAGAATTAAAAAAACACTTTCTTTATAGCCAAGTATGGGCTAATAAATGAAAGCCAGCATGGATTTGGTAAAGGCAAATCGCGTTTGACTAACTAGATTGAGTTCTTTGATGAAGTAACAGAGAGGGTTGATGAGGGTAATGCGGTTGATGTGTGTATGGACTTTCAAAAGGCATTTGATAAAGTACCACATAATAGACTTGTTAGCAAAATTAAATCCCATGGGATTAAGGGGACAGTGGCAGCGTGGATACAAAATTGGCTAAGGGGCAGAAAGCAGAGAGTAGTGGTGAACGATTGTTTTTCAGACTGGAGGGAAGTATACAGTGGTGTTCCCCAGGGGTCAATATTAAGACTACTGCTCTTTTTGATATATATTACTGAGCTGGACTTGAGTAAAGATGTTATAATTTCAAAGTTTGCAGATGACACAAAACTCGGAAATGTAGTAAACAATGTGGAGGATAGTAACAGACTTCAGGAGGACATAGATAGACTGATGAAATGGGCAGACATATGGCAGATGAAATTTAACGCAGAGAAGTGTGAAGTGATACATTTTGGTAGGAAGAATGAGGAGAGGCAATAAAAAAACAAATGGTACAATTTTAAAAGGGGTGCAGGAACAGAGAGACCTGGGGTTGCACATACACAAATCTTTGAAGATGGCAGGAAAAATTGAGAAGGCTGTCAAAAAAGCATATGGGATCCTGGGCTTTATTAATAGAGGCATGGAGTACAAAAGCAAGGAAGTTACACTAAACCTTTATAAAACACTGGCTAGGCCTCAGCTGGAGTATTATGTTCAATTCTAGGCACCACACTTTAGGAAAGATGCCAAGGCCTGAGAGAGGGTGCAGAAGAGATTTACTAGAATGGTGCTAGGGATGAGGGTCTTCAGTTATGTGGAGAGATTGGAGTAACTGGGGTTGTTCTCCTTCAAAGAAAGATGATTAAGGGGAAATTTGATAGAGGCATTCAAAATCATGAACAGTTTTGATAGAGGAAATAAGGAGAAACTGTTACCAGTGGCAGAGTCGGTAACCAGAGGACACAGATTTTAAGTGATCGGCAAAAGAGCCAGAGACGACATGAGGAAACGTTTTTTTATGCAGCGAGTTGTAATGATCTGGAATGCACTGCCTGAAAGGGTGGTGGAAGCATATTCAATAGTAACTTTCAAAAGGGAATTGGATAAATACTTGAAGGGAAAAAAATTACAGGGCTATGGGGAAAGAGCAGGGGAATGGGACTAATTGGATAGCTCTTTGAAAGATCTGGCACAGGCACGATGAGCTGAATGGCCTCCTCCTGTGCTGTACCTACTAAGATACTATGAATTTGCTGAAGTATTTATAAAGTTTGCACTGGTAATTTCCCATGAGTTTCTGATGTCAGTTGGGAAAGTTCCAGGATATCTTATTTTTGTAATGTACTTGCCAACTCACTGTGGGTATTACAGAACAGAAATATAAAAACACAGCCCCCAAAATGCCAACAAAAAAAAAATACAACTGAAAAATATTCCTGAATACAGGTTCATGGCCAAGATGACTACTTCAATTAAATTCCTTTTTATTACTTTGAATTTTAGGATTTTTATTGGTGTTTTAGGATCACATTCCAGAATTCAGTTTATTTTCTGTGAAAACTGAAACCCAATGGCCTCACATTCGGGAAGACCGAAGCCAATGTGTTTGGTCCCCACTGCAAACTCCGTTCCTTAGCCACTGACTTCATCCCTCTCCCTGGCCACTGTCTGAGGCTGACCAGACCGTTTGCAACCTTGGAGTCCTATTTGACCCAGAGATGAGCTTCCGACCATATATCCGCTCCATCATTAAGGTTACCTACTTCCACCTCCGTAACATCGCCCGTCTCCGCCCCTGCCTTAGCTCAGCTGCTGCTGAAACCCTCAACCATGCCTTTGTTACCTCCAGACTGGACTATTCCAATGGTCTCCTGGCTGGCCTCCCATCTTCCACCCTCCATTAACTTGAGCTCATTCAAAACTCTACTGCCCTTACCCTAACTCGTATCAAGTCCTGTTCTCCCATCACCCTTGTGCTCGATTTAAAAATTCTCATCCTTGTTTTCAAATCCCTCCATGGCCTCGCCCCTTCCTATCTCTGTAACCTCTTCCAGCCCCACAACCCTCCGCGATCTCTGCGCTCCTCCAATTCTTGCCTCTTGCGCATCCCCGATTTTAATTGCTCCACCGTTGACGGCCGTGCCTTCAGCTGCCTAAGCTCCGGAATTGCTTCCCTAACCTCTCCATTTCTCTACCTCACTCTCCTCCTTTAAGACACTCCTTAAAACCTACCTCTTCATCTGTCCTAATACCTCCTTATGTGGCTCGGTGTGAAATTTTGTTTGATAACACTCCTGAGAAGCGCCTTGGGATGTTTTACTATATTAAAGGCACGATATAAATGCAAGTTGTTGTTGTTTTATATAACACATGAAAATAATTATTTACAATGGTAGTTCAGTGGGAGATGAACTTGCCATGACTTAAGCTGCATATTCTGACAGTTGTATTATAGGACAAATAAAGTATACGAAAGTGTAATTTTGCAGTGCTGGATTTAGAGAGTTTTTAGGGAGGAATGAGGTTTTGTGGTGCACAATTTATTTTCTGGGGAGGAGTGTTTCGGGGCAAGCCATCCAGAAAACTTTAATTTTTGACAATTTCTTGGTGCATTTTCCAATATTTTGAAGTGATTTGTGGTACTTTTTCTTGCCTGCTTTTTCTGTTCAAATAAAGAAATGAACTGAAGTGTTATTTTGTGAGTGAAGCTGAATTTTAACCCCTTATGTATCATAACAGAATTAAAAAATGCTTATTTTGTGACAATCACATGATTCCTTACGCCACAAAGACTTGCAATATAAATCATTTAATGCTAATGTAACAAGAATTCCAAGTGGCATTGTATAGTGATAGGTCATTTTGCATTTACAATTCATAAGATTTAAAACCAGGTTGATCTATCTATATAAGTCCATCCGTTGTGTTCTGCCCTAGGGCAGGTCCTAACTCAAGTCTCACACATGAGGTTCTTCAACCACTTACTAGGAAAGAGTAGCTCTGTGGTTTTGATGCACTTATTTAGCTTGTTTCCTGAGTGAATGTGAACTTTCTACCTCTCATGGTTTGAGGGAAGATACCGACAAAGTTTGTGCCTGTGTCTGAATCATTTGCTGTATTGACAAATTCATGGGGTAAAGAAGAATACAATTATCAGGAATTTCATCGGGGGTTCTCCTGATTGGAGCCCGTAACTTTGGCGCAAGATCGGCAGAAACTCCATTTATGCATCGATCGAGGGATTTCACTGAAGTTACGGCAGCCGATCGGGTGAACCTCCGAGGAACTTCCTGCCAATATGAAAGATAAAAAAAAGGAAAATCTTGCATTTATAGTGCCTTTCAAGACCTCGGGCTGTCCCAAAGTGTTTCCCAATGAATTACTTTTGAAGTATGGTCATTGTTGTAATATAGGGAAATGTAACAGCCAAATTATGCACAGCAAGATCCTATAAATGGCAATGAGATAAATGATCAATGAAACTGTTTTTTAGTGGTGTTGTTTGAGGGATAAGTATTAACTGGGACACGAGAGAACTCCCCTGCTCTTCTTCCAGTTGTGCTGTTGGATATTTTACGTTCACCTGAGAGGGCAGGTCGGACCTCGGTTTAACGTCTCATCCGAAAGACCCCACCTCCGACAGTGCAGCATTCCCTCAGTACTGCACTGGAGTGTCAGTCAAGATTATGTGCTCAGGTCCTGGAGTGGGCCTTGAACACAAGCAAATGAAGAGCAGGCCTGCTGTGATACAAAATGTATATTACATCTTTCTTTAACCATGGGGAAAACTGACCTCTCTGAAGCAGCCTGCTGATTACAGCTACAACTTATAATGTGATTATTGTACCTGACTGCATGGAAGGTTCAGTTCTCCACTTGTTTGATGTGCAAAATTCTGAAAGTTAGGGACAGGTAATGGAAATATAGAAAGTAATGTTTACATCAGATAATTGAGATTTCTCTGATACTTTCAGATTTCTAAAAAACTGACAGGAAGGGAGGAATGTAGCTTTACACCCCAGGTTCTATTATAAAATGTGATGAGAGATATTAAACACACTGGTTTTTGAGCTTATATTGCACATAATTTATTAAATTATTTTGACTTAGAGAAAGCAAAAAATAATTAAAATTTGAGGAAATTGAGTGATTTGAAATAGTGGACCAATGTTCATAATGTCTTCTGGGAAAGAGAATTAATGACTTTCCCAGATATATCGCTGAGCATACTAATTGCATAGCAAAGGCCAGAGAATAAGATGATAATTAGTCCTTTCAGCTATGTAATATCTTATTCCCTGACCTATAACTATAGCTCCTCCATTGCCACAGTAGTGGACTTTGGGGGAAGAAAGCCTTAGCTTCCCCATTGCCACAATGGAGCAAGGACTAGCCATAAAGATATTTATGGTGGACTTTCTGGTCAGTTTAAATAGTATAAAATGTTTGATGTATAATTTTTAATCTCGGAATTACAAGGAACGTGATATATAGGAAATGCAATGGGGACCATTGGTCAATGGAAAAATAATTCATAAATAATCCACTTGCCCCTCCATGAGAATTTCTTTTTAAAGAAAAACTACTGCTCCAAAAACTTATGTCTAATTTATTCCATAGTAATCTTGGTATTACAAAAACAGGTTTAATATAAACAAAATGTTTTTGCAATGTAAATTGGTTCGTAGGAAAGAAAACAGAGAGTAGGAGTTAAGGGTATTTTTTCAGAATGATTGGAACTGAGTAGTGGAGTCCCACTGGGTTCAGTCCTGGGGCCACTTCTGTTCACGGTATATCAACAATTTGGATATAGGCCTAGTGGAATTGGTGTTGAAATTTGAAGATGATACCAAAATAGCAGGTATAGTTAAGACTTGAAAAATGAGGGCTTTTTTCATTAGAATAACGCAGATTACAGGGCAATATGATAGAAGTGTTTAAAATTATGAAAGGATGGGACAGGGTAGATAGAAGCAGACTGCTTGAAGTAGTTAAGGGGTCTGGAAGAGGGGCCATAGATACGTTAAATGTAAGAGGTTTAAAACAGAGAGCAAGAGAAACTTTTTTGCACAAGAGAATTGAGAGTATAAAATTTACTTCCAGGGTTAGTGGTAGAAACTGTCAACATTCAAGATTAGATTGGATAGATGAATGTAAAGGGAATGAAGGGATGTGGGAACAGGGTAGGTAAATGTGATTGGGACTTTTTGGTCACATGGAAGATAAATGTGGACACAGACTGGTTGGGCTAAGTAGCCTGATTTCTTCTAGAGTTCAGGAAGTAGAATCAATATGGGTGGAGATATGAAATAACAAGGGGCAGAAAATGCTGGTTGGAGTAGTTTATAGGCCCCCTATTAGTAGCTATATTGTTGGACAGAGCATTAATCAAGAAATAATAGGAGCTTGTAACAAAGGCAATGCAATAATCATGGGGGACTTTAATCTTCAATATAGACTGGACAAATCAAATTGGCAGAGGTAGTTTGGAGGAAGAGTTCTTAGAATGCATTCGAGACAGTTTCCTAGAACAATACGTAATGAAACCAATCAGGGAGCAGGCTATTTCAAAATTGGCTCCCAGTCCGAAAACGTCTCGATTTAAAAATTCTCATCCTTGTTTTCAAATCCCTCCATGGCCTCGCCCCTTCCCATCTCTGTAACCTCTTGCAGCCCTACAACCCTCCGCGATCTCTGCGCTCCTCCAATTCTTGCCTCTTGTGCATCCCCGGTTTTAATCGCTCCACCGTTGACGGCCGTGCCTTCAGCTGCCTGAGCTCTGGAATTGCTTCCCTAACCTCTCCATTTCTCTACCTCACTCTCCTCCTTTAAGACACTCCTTAAAACCTACCTCTTCATCTGTCCTAATACCTCCTTATGTGGCTCGGTGTGAAATTTTGTTTGATAACACTCCTGAGAAGCGCCTTGGGATGTTTTACTATATTAAAGGTGCTATATAAATGCAAGTTGTTGTTGTTTTATATAACACATGAAAATAATTATTTACAATGGTAGCTCAGTGGGAGATGAACTTGCCATGACTTAAGCTGCATATTCTGACAGTTGTATTATAGGACAAATAAAGTATACGAAAGTGTAATTTTGCAGTGCTGGATTTAGAGAGTTTTTAGGGAGGAATGAGGTTTTGTGGTGCACAATTTATTTTCTGGGGAGGAGTGTTTCGGGGCAAGCCATCCAGAAAACTTTAATTTTTGACAATTTCTTGGTGCATTTTCCAATATTTTGAAGTGATTTGTGGTACTTTTTCTTGCCTGCTTTTTCTGTTCAAATAAAGAAATGAACTGAAGTGTTATTTTGTGAGTGAAGCTGAATTTTAACCCCTTATGTATCATAACAGAATTAAAAAATGCTTATTTTGTGACAATCACATGATTCCTTACGCCACAAAGACTTGCAATATAAATCATTTAATGCTAATGTAACAAGAATTCCAAGTGGCATTGTATAGTGATAGGTCATTTTGCATTTACAATTCATAAGATTTAAAACCAGGTTGATCTATCTATATAAGTCCATCCGTTGTGTTCTGCCCTAGGGCAGGTCCTAACTCAAGTCTCACACATGAGGTTCTTCAACCACTTACTAGGAAAGAGTAGCTCTGTGGTTTTGATGCACTTATTTAGCTTGTTTCCTGAGTGAATGTGAACTTTCTACCTCTCATGGTTTGAGGGAAGATACCGACAAAGTTTGTGCCTGTGTCTGAATCATTTGCTGTATTGACAAATTCATGGGGTAAAGAAGAATACAATTATCAGGAATTTCATCGGGGGTTCTCCTGATTGGAGCCCGTAACTTTGGCGCAAGATCGGCAGAAACCCCATTTATGCATCAATCGAGGGATTCCACTGAAGTTACGGCAGCCGATCGGGTGAACCTCTGAGGAACTTCCTGCCAATATGAAAGATTAAAAAAACGAAAATCTTGCATTTATAGTGCCTTTCAAGACCTCGGGCTGTCCCAAAGTGTTTCCCAATGAATTACTTTTGAAGTATGGTCATTGTTGTAATATAGGGAAATGTAACAGCCAAATTATGCACAGCAAGATCCTATAAATGGCAATGAGATAAATGATCAATGAAACTGTTTTTTAGTGGTGTTGTTTGAGGGATAAGTATTAACTGGGACACGAGAGAACTCCCCTGCTCTTCTTCCAGTTGTGCTGTTGGATATTTTACGTTCACCTGAGAGGGCAGGTCGGACCTCGGTTTAACGTCTCATCCGAAAGACCCCACCTCCGACAGTGCAGCATTCCCTCAGTACTGCACTGGAGTGTCAGTCAAGATTATGTGCTCAGGTCCTGGAGTGGGCCTTGAACACAAGCAAATGAAGAGCAGGCCTGCTGTGATACAAAATGTATATTACATCTTTCTTTAACCATGGGGAAAACTGACCTCTCTGAAGCAGCCTGCTGATTACAGCTACAACTTATAATGTGATTATTGTACCTGACTGCATGGAAGGTTCAGTTCTCCACTTGTTTGATGTGCAAAATTCTGAAAGTTAGGGACAGGTAATGGAAATATAGAAAGTAATGTTTACATCAGATAATTGAGATTTCTCTGATACTTTCAGATTTCTAAAAAACTGACAGGAAGGGAGGAATGTAGCTTTACACCCCAGGTTCTATTATAAAATGTGATGAGAGATATTAAACACACTGGTTTTTGAGCTTATATTGCACATAATTTATTAAATTATTTTGACTTAGAGAAAGCAAAAAATAATTAAAATTTGAGGAAATTGAGTGATTTGAAATAGTGGACCAATGTTCATAATGTCTTCTGGGAAAGAGAATTAATGACTTTCCCAGATATATCGCTGAGCATACTAATTGCATAGCAAAGGCCAGAGAATAAGATGATAATTAGTCCTTTCAGCTATGTAATATCTTATTCCCTGACCTATAACTATAGCTCCTCCATTGCCACAGTAGTGGACTTTGGGGGAAGAAAGCCTTAGCTTCCCCATTGCCACAATGGAGCAAGGACTAGCCATAAAGATATTTATGGTGGACTTTCTGGTCAGTTTAAATAGTATAAAATGTTTGATGTATAATTTTTAATATCGGAATTACAAGGAACGTGATATATAGGAAATGCAATGGGGACCATTGGTCAATGGAAAAATAATTCATAAATAATCCACTTGCCCCTCCATGAGAATTTATTTTTAAAGAAAAACTACTGCTCCAAAAACTTATGTCTAATTTATTCCATAGTAATCTTGGTATTATAAAAACAGGTTTAATATAAACAAAATGTTTTTGCAATGTAAATTGGTTCGTAGGAAAGAAAACAGAGAGTAGGAGTTAAGGGTATTTTTTCAGAATGATTGGAACTGAGTAGTGGAGTCCCACTGGGTTCAGTCCTGGGGCCACTTCTGTTCACGGTATATCAACAATTTGGATATAGGCCTAGTGGAATTGGTGTTGAAATTTGAAGATGATACCAAAATAACAGGTATAGTTAAGACTTGAAAAATGAGGGCTTTTTTCATTAGAATAACGCAGATTACAGGGCAATATGATAGAAGTGTTTAAAATTATGAAAGGATGGGACAGGGTAGATAGAAGCAGACTGCTTGAAGTAGTTAAGGGGTCTGGAAGAGGGGCCATAGATACGTTAAATGTAAGAGGTTTAAAACAGAGAGCAAGAGAAACTTTTTTGCACAAGAGAATTGAGAGTATAAAATTTACTTCCAGGGTTAGTGGTAGAAACTGTCAACATTCAAGATTAGATTGGATAGATGAATGTAAAGGGAATGAAGGGATGTGGGAACAGGGTAGGTAAATGTGATTGGGACTTTTTGGTCACGTGGAAGATAAATGTGGACACAGACTGGTTGGGCTAAGTAGCCTGATTTCTTCTAGAGTTCAGGAAGTAGAATCAATATGGGTGGAGATATGAAATAACAAGGGGCAGAAAATGCTGGTTGGAGTAGTTTATAGGCCCCCTATTAGTAGCTATATTGTTGGACAGAGCATTAATCAAGAAATAATAGGAGCTTGTAACAAAGGCAATGCAATAATCATGGGGGACTTTAATCTTCAATATAGACTGGACAAATCAAATTGGCAGAGGTAGTTTGGAGGTTCTTCAACAACTATGAACTTGAGCAGGTTGACTGAGTGCTGGTCCCCAAACCTGACCCCGACGATACACAATGGTGATAAAATATCTCAGGACTGAAAATCTTTTGGTTTGCTGTATCATTCCAGGATTCTGTAATGAGTGGTCATAAACATATATTAACACCAGGCATCTTTCACTGCCCTGGCTTTGGAATAGTTGGCTCATGTTCATTGTTATATTTGCGATATGTTGCCTTGTCTAGATATAGCCATGAGAGTCATATAATCTGTATGTTTTGTCCCTACACAAACTAAAAGCCCTAATCTGCAAGGGGAAAAACACACGACCTCAGCACATATTGGGAAATGTATCCCCATCATACTATTGTACTTCCTATATAATCCACATGATGGAGTCAGTGAGAACGACACCATCGAAGGGTATGAAATGACTTGTGGAAATGCTATTGCTGAATGGTGATGTGAAACCAACTAATTTGTGCCTTGTCTCCCTCTTGAGGCAGGAAAATCAACCGCAGCTTTTGTGTGATCATTGTTTTGAAACTATTAGATTTTTGAACAGACAAACCAGGCAATAAAAACCTCCAAAAAGAACAAATGGAAACATTCAGAGCAAGGAAGATAGAAAACATGGAAAATCTCAACAATTTTGTTGTTTTCCACACACAGTAACTGCCACCATTTTCCCACAGGATGTTCTGTGGATCTGGATTGTATATATTCTCTCAAGTGTAAGGTTTTTGGGAGTATTTATCTGAATCCTAAGGTCCTAAATGAGATACTGACCTTTACAGATGTGCTATAACTTGATATCTTGAACTGTTGACATTTTCCATGTTTTATGTTGTCCTTGCTCTGAATGTTTTCATTTTTTGGTCTTGTAGTGCAAAGGGGTTTCTGTCCTTACCATAGATTGTAAGAGAAGAGATTGTTACAGAGTCCACTGAAGCTTCAGCTAAGATATTTTCTCAAACCAGAAGAATTGAAGCTGATACATAAATGGGGACATGTTACATACAGAATGAAGTAATGAGGGTCTCACTTTACATGCCTGAGTGAACTTTTAGAACAACCAATCATACAAAATTGACCTTTTCCCTTGATTTCCCTTTCTTTTCATCTCTTTTCACTAATCCTTTTGTAAATTCAAGCTACATTTTTGGCTGGTTAACGGGGTTGATGATGGGTCTGCAAGAAAAATAATTCTCTCCACAGCCACATGATGGAGACATTCAGTAAGCTGAAGGATTCAGGCTATAATATTTTCAAAGCTGACTCTGTTACACATTGTGCAAAGCAGGGGAGACAAGCTATTTGTCTTTGTGGTCTGCACAGGTACGTATCAGGGACGTTCAAATCTATGTTCACATTAATTTGCATAGATTTGAAGTTGCGGATACTAATAGATCCTGGTGTTGTGATTTCGTATTTATCCACCGATGAGGCAACACTGCTAGGAACAACCCTTTTCAAGCCTCCAGGCCCACAAAATTCAGACAGAACAAAATCAGCAAATAGGAAAATATAAGCTCAATTAGGACTTAGTTGCCTGGGCTTCGAGGACTGGGGTGCCAGGGCTCAAGGGCTCTCGAGGGCAGTGCGTGGTTGGAGGGCAGCACGTGGTTGGAGGGCAGCGTGTGCCTGGAGGGCAATGTGTGGCCGGAGGGCAGCATGTGGGTCGAGGACTCTCGAGGGTAGCACATGGCTCAAGGGCTGCCATGGAATCTGATATGGGGCTATAAAGAAATCAAAGCAGTTTGTCTTTATATAGAAACACTTATATCTGGCCAAATATAGGCAAACTGGAAAGATGTGGATTGTGATTGCTATTGGAATGTTTGGGTAACTTGAATGTGAATCTTCAAACAACACATAATCTAAAATTAGACTGTAATCTGGCCACTATTATCTTAAAGAGTAACAAATAGTTCACAGGAAATTTATCAGGCATATTATGAAAAATAAACTGTATATACACATGTTCTTCAGTGACCTTTCCATAATCAGTTCATTAATAAAAGGGCTAGGAATATTTCTGTACATTTGCATGAAAGCCAGTTCTTATTAACAGGTTGCTTGGAAGGACTTCAGGTTTATGGAGTAAGGTACTGGCAATTGGATAGTTTGATTATATTTTGGACTTGAATTCTGTCAGTTTTACAATTATCTGCTTGTTGATATATAAACTTTCCTTGTTGCTATTTACAAAAGGAGCGTGGAAGTAATATCAAAGTATCATGTAATACCCTATCAAACTATCAGATGGTTCTACTATCCCTCAGCTAAAGGCTTCAGTGAAAACTACTTGGATACTCTTATTCTAATCTGGTAGCGTTTTCACAGATGACCTTGTCCTTCCTTGCCTCTGAGACTCGTGGCAGGAGTAGGGGGGTGGGGGGGCTATTTTCAGTTCTGATCTTCCATTTCTTGTTTATTGGTTTCCTTTCCAGCCTCACAGTGAGTCCCACTTGTGTTTTCCATTCATAGTTTTGGGCTTCCCCTTACTACCGCTGTTTGCGGTAACTTTGAAAAAATTCTAACACATGTATTGTGAAATTTACATTTTCTTACACTACTTTTTCATTTGATTTAAATAAAGGGATACAGAATGCACACACTGATTAACAATGTTCTCTCGTGAATTTAATGGCCTCTAGGAGGCCAAAATTGTTATGACTTTTAATTTTAAGCCAGGACTACTTTAGGATTATTCAGGGTTCCATTTGGGGTTGTCACATAACATTGGCTCCTACCCCATTATTTTCAATTTGTCACGTAATGTCATATTCACAATACCAGCAAGTGGCATAGTACCTTTGGAATCCTGAGACCACTCATTAGAGTTGCCAACCCTCCAGGATTGTCCTGGAGTCTCCAGGATTGAAGATTAATCTTCTGGACACTGCTGCGAGCAACCCAGGAGAAAAGTCACATGGGCATTAAAACAAATAGTGTGTTTTTTTTCATTTTTTTCATTTTCTTTGAACACTTTTTATTAGTTATACAAATATTGGAGATGGGAAAAAAGGCTATTGGATTGGGCGGGGCTGTTGGGAGATCCAAGAAAACGTCTAACCACATTTGGTAATCCTACCATTCACCATTTTTACTATATAATAAATAGATAGCACACAGTATAATCTTTCCCCCAGATTAGAAGCTGGAAGCATTCATCTACTGTATGTCATCCACAATTCCTCCCCCCTCAACATCCCCAATCGACATATCTCTACAGTGGAGGGCAGTCTGCTCCCGGCCCACTAATTGGAAAATGTTCTCATTAGAAGACTTCCACTTTGTGCATCTACACATCCACATATCCATGTTCAAAGTCAAAATAATTGAAGGTCTTTCTGTATATAAACAAGGTGCAGACTGTGAACACATCCACACAGACGAAACAAAATAAAAAATGAATATCAGGCCAAAGGGAAACCTACAATCATATGGACTGCATACGGTAAGTCTGTGTCATCCACATCACTGAATGTGTTTCTAAACAGAAATTAATAGAAACATGTGATTTTGGGGAGTGCAACCAGAGCCAAGTCCAAAGCACCATGGGTGGCTCAGCTGTACCGGGGGGGAAGAGAAAGGTTGAGAGAGCAATAGTGATAGGGGATTCTATAGTTAGGGGAGCAGACAGGCGTTTCTGTGGCTGCAAACGTGATTCCAGGATGGTATGTTGCCTCCCTGGTGCCAGGGTCATGGATGTCACTGAGCGGCTGCAGGACACTCTGAAGGGGGAGGGTGAACAGCCAGAGGTCGTGGTACATATCGGTACCAACGACATAGGTAAAAAGAGGGATGAGGTCCTGCAAGCAGAATATAAGGAGTTAGGAAATAAGTTAAAAAGCAGGACCCCAAGGGTAGTAATCTCAGGATTACACCCAGTGCCACGTGCTAGTGAGTATAGGAATAGGAGAATAGATCAGATGAATGTGTGGCTGGAGGGTTGGTGCAGGAGGGAGGGATTTAGATTCCTGAGGAATTAGGACTGATTCTGGGGAAGGTGGGGCCTGTACAAGCCGGACGGGTTGCACCTCAACAGATCCGGGACTAATATCCTTGCAGAGGGGTTTGCTACTGCTGTTGGGGAGGGTTTAAACTAGAGTGGCAGGGGGATGGGAACCTGAGCGGGGAGCCAGAAGAGAGTAAAGTTGAGAGAAGCAAGAGAGGGGAGGACCCAGGGGAAATTTACAATACAAATAGTACAAATAGTTGTTCAAGAACAAGTGAAAGGGAAAAGCATAGTGCAGCAGAAAGAAAGTGTACTTTAGGCACTACAGATAAAGTGAAAACTAGAAGGTGTAAAGCGATTAACCCAGCATCAAAGCTGAAGGTCAGGCCTGGGTGTGTGGCCCAACTAAGAGTTCCATATACAAATGCACAGAGTATAAGGAATAAATTAAATGAACTACAGGCACAAATTCAAATTGGAGGGTATGACATGATAGCTATTGCTGAGACATGGCTGCAGGATGGTCAGGATTGGGAACTAAATATACCAGGTTCTAAGGTCTACAGGAGAGATAGGGAAAATGGAAGAGGGGGAGGAGTAGCCTTAGTGATTAGAGATGAAATCACTTCAATGATAAAGGAGGATATAACGAGAGATTACCAGCCAACAGAGACCTTATGGGTTGAATTGAGAAATAGGAAAGGATCTAAGACTATGGTGGGAGTTGTGTATAGGACCCCTGGCAGCAGCTCTGAAGTGCTAGATTGTATAAATGCAGAGATTAGACAAGTGTGTAACAAAAGGCATAGTGGTCTTAATGGGGGACTTTAACAACTGTCAGAAAGGTAGTGAATTTCTTGAGTGTGTCCGGGATCGTTTTCAACAGCAGAATGTCCTAGAGGCAACAAGGGGGCAAGCCATACTAGATTTAGTAATGAGTAATGAACCAGATTTAGTTAACAGCTTGACCGTGTGTGAACATCTATCCAATAGCGATCATAACATGAACGAGTTCAAGGTAGTGTTTGAAAGGGAAAAAAGTGAATCAGCTGCTAAGATTCTAGACTTGGGTAAGGCCGACTTCAATGGGATGAGACAGAGACTGTCCACAGTAAACTGAGCAAATCTGTTAATGGGTAAAATGACTGATGATCAGTGGGAAATGTTTAAAGAAACATTTAACATGATACAGAATCGGTTTATACCCCTGAGGAGCAAGAACTCTACTTGCCAAAAAAAAGTCATGGACAACTAAAGAGGTAAGGGACAGTATAAGACATAAGGAAAGGGCATACAAAAAGGCAAAAAATGGCACAGATCCTGGCGAATGGGAAAGTTACAAAGTTCAACAAAGCGTCATAAAACAGATAGTAAGAGCTACAAAAAGAGAGTATGAAAAGAAACTTGCAAAGGATATCAAAACAATACAAAGAACTTTTATAGTTATATTAGGAAAAAAAGGGTGGTCAGGAGCAGTGTTAGCCCCTTAAAAACTGAAAGTGGGGATATTGTCATTGACAATGGGGAAATGGCGGACATGTTGAATAATTACTTTGCATCAGCATTTACAGTAGAAAAAGAGGATAGCATGCCGGAAAACCCAAGAAAACTAACAATGAATCAGGGACAGGGACTCAATAAAATTAACATAAGTAAAACAACAGTAATGAAGAAAATAATAGCACTAAAGAGTGACATATCCCCAGGACCAGATGATTTCCATCCCAGGGTTTTAAAGGAAGTAGGTGAACACATTGCAGATGCCCAAACTATAATCTTTCAAAGTTCTCTAATTGCACATGGCACTCTGCTTTTTAAGAAAGGAGAGAGAGAGAAACCAGGGAATTATAGACCAGTTAGCCTAACATCTGTTGTGGGGAAAATGCTGGAGTCTATAATTAAGGATAGGGTGACTGAACAACTCGAGAATTTTCAGTTAATCAGGGAGAGCCAGCATGGATTTGTGAAAGGTAGGTTGTGCCTGAAAAATCTGATTGAATTTTTTGAAGAGGTGACTAAAGTAGTGGACAGGAGAATGTCAATGGATGTTATTTATATGGACTTCCAGAAGGCATTTGATAAAGTCCCACATAAGAGACTGTTAGCTAAGATAGAAGCCCATGGAATCGAGGGAAAAGTACGGACTTGGTTAGGAAGTTGGCTGAGCGAAAGGCGACAGAGAGTAGGGATAATGGGAAGGTACTCACATTTTCAGGATGTGACTAGTGGAGTCCCGCAGGGATCTGTCTTGGGGCCTCAATTATTCACAATATTTATTATTTAGATGAAGGCATAGAAAGTCTCATATCTAAGTTTGCCGATGACACAAAGATTGGTGGCATTGTAAGCAGTGGAGATGAAAACATAAAATTACAAAGGGATATTGATAGATTAGGTGAATGGGCAAAACTGTGGCAAATGGAATTCAATGTCGGCAAATGTGAGGTCATCCACTTTGGATCAAAAAAGGATAGAACAGGGTACTTTCTAAATGGTAAAAAGTTAAAAACAGTGGATGTCCAAAGGGACTTAGGGGTTCAGGTACATAATCATTGAAGTGTCATGAACAGGTACACAAAATAATCAACAAGGCTAATGGAATGCTGGCCTTTATATCTAGAGGACTGGAGTACAAGGGGGCAGAAGTTATGCTGCAGCTATACAAAACCCTGGTTAGACCGCACCTGGCGTACTATGAGCAGTTCTGGGCACCGCACCTTCGGAAGGTTATATTGGCCGTGGAGAGAGTGCAGCGCAGGTTTAATAGAATGATACCTGGACTTCAAGGGTTAAGTTACGAGGAGAGATTACACAAATTGGGGTTGTATTCTCTAGAGTTTAGAAGGTTAAGGGGTGATCTGATCGAAGTTTATAAGATGTTAAGGGGAACAGATAGGGTGGATAGAGAGAAACTATTTCCGCTGGTTGGGGATTCTAGGAGTAGGGAGCACAGTCTAAAAGTTAGAGCCAGACCTTTCAGGAGTGAGATTAGAAAACATTTCTACACACAAAGGGTAGTAGAAGTTTGGAACTCTCTTCTGCAAACAGCAATTGATGCTAGCTCAATTGCTAAATTTAAATGTGAGATAGATAGCTTTTTGGCAACCGAAGATATTAAGGGATATGGGCCAAAGGCAGGTATATGGAGTTAGATCACAGATCAGCCATGATCTTATCAAATGGCGGAGCAGGCTCGAGGGGCTGAATGGCCTACTCCTGTTCCTATGTTCCTATGTTCCTAGAGACTTTTGCGCCTTGATTATGCAGATTAACTTAATTGGAATAGTGCAGAGAAAGATCAGAAAGTTATACCAAATTAAGATGAAACAATAGATACAATGAATGATGGCAGCACAGACATACTAATTGGTAAAGCAGCACTGGGTGTTTGCCGGATGTTGCCATGTGATGATGTAAGTTATTGCATCACATAGTATGTATAATGCTCGGGTGTGCAGTTGTCCCACTTGTTCATTCTTTTTACAGTAAAGGCTACGCTTTCAGTTAAAAAAAATTATAGCCAGATATTCAAACTCTTTTGCAGAGTGAAAGACAGCAATGGACATTTTGACTTGATGGCAGCTCAAGTCTCCTGTCAGTATCAACTTTGGCAGCAGTACCGCCGGGTAGATGAAATGCAAGTGCTGCTTTTAGAGTTACCTTCAGCCACCTCAACAAATGGTTGCCAAAGGCTCCATCAGTGCAGCTGCCATTTATCTGTCCATGCACAGTCTGTTTCTGCTTGTGCTGTGGAGTCTGGCCTGAAATAAGCAAGGGATGGATTCCATGGCACCAGCTAATGCAGGATTGTTTCCTACAGTGCTCAAATGTCCACCCTAGTTGCTCAGCCAAAAAACACCAATGATATGATCCATGTTCCTGTACACAACCTCACGCTACTTCATATCAGCTAATGCAGGATTGTTTTCAGAAATAGTGGGCCCGATTTAGGAGGGAGGCGGGTTGGCAGTGGGGGGTCGACTGGGCGCGTGGGCAACGCGCCCAGTGAATTCGGGGTGCTCCGCATGCATACTTACCTTGGCTTTCGGGTTTCGCACTGGAAAGCTGAGCAGCGGGCGGACTGCGCAGCCCTATTTAAAGGGGCAGTCCTCCACTGACTGATGCTGCAGAAAATATGCAAAATTACAGCATGGAGCAGCCCAGGGGAAAGGCTGCTCCCAGGTTTAATGATGCCTCACTCCAGGTCTTACTGGATGGGGTGAGGAGGAGGGGGAGGACAGAGATCTTCTCCCCGGCGGACGGGAGGAAGTGGCCTGCCTCTGCCACCACGGAGGCCTGGCTCGAGGTGGCAGAGGAGGTCACCAACACCACCAACATATCACGCACCTGCATAGAGTGCAGGAGGTGCTTCAATGACCTAAGTAGGTCAGCCGAAGTGAGTACACTTACTTATTCCACTACACTCCGTCTGCCACATCACCGCCCCCACCCCACATCTCCTTCTGCACTGCCAACACAACTCTATCACGTAACTCCTCACAGCCACTGAAAGCTCATCCTCATCTTACCTGCACTTACTCACCTCGCCAGTTCTTATCCCACCACTACCACTCAACCCAATCCTCATACAATCTCATGGCTCTATCTCATACTCACCCTCTCATGCATCTCTTTCATGGTCAGCCTCACTCAACCTACCACTACCTGTGCTGCAGCCACAGGGCATGCATCACATATGTGCAGTAGGCAAACGTGTCATGAGCATGAAGGGGATGCACAAGGGTGTTTGAGGGTTTGTCATGGTTTTTACTTATATTGAATTTCTGATCAACTCACATTACATATTATATTGTCACCACTACTGCCACAGCTTTGCAAATCTTGTCTGGTTTGTGCAATAATGCCCTTTCCTGAGGATCACTATGAAGACCCACAACTGATGCCACCCATTGTGTCACTGCAGAGTGGGTGTAGGTGTATTTGCAGGGCTCTTTTTTGCAGACGACTGAGAGATGTCGGCGATGTCCCCGGTGGCACCCTGTAAGGATGCAAAGGAGAAGTTGTTGAGGGCAGTGGTGACTTGGACAGCGACAGGTAAGAAGATGGTGCTCGGGCCAGCCGGGAGCAGCTCAGCATGAAGGAGGCTGCAGATGTCCACAACTACATGTCGAGTGACACTAAGCCTCCGTATGCACTGCTGCTCAGAGAGGTCCAGGAAGCTGAGCCTTGGTCTGTAGACCCTGTGGCGAGGGTAGTGCCTTCTGCGACGCACCTCTCTCTGCGGTTACCCTCCCTCCTTGCTGTGCAGGTGGATGTGTCACAGCACTGTGTTGTGGAGCTCCACATGTCAGAGGTGGACGGCATGGCTGGCGAGGCTGGTGATGCTGTTCGTCCTCCGAGGAGTTCATGACTGCAGCTATGGCGGCCCCCATCCGGAAAATGTACGTTTGAGGGGGTCCGCAAGGTAGGTAAATATGTCTGCACACCGGGGTAAGTGTGCAAGTTTGTGAATTTTATTGTTAAGGGGAGGGTGGTGGAGGCCAAACTTTGTCCAAAGTAACAGGGTGGCCTCCTGCAATGAATGAGTGTCTCCCCCCACCCCACCTGTCAAATGGACCTTTGCAGCTGCCACAGGCTGGTGGCTGCAACATGTCCATTTCAACTGGGAGTGTTTCCCCCAGTACGGGAAACAGTCCCAGTTGAGTTGAAAATCCCACCGCTCCTAAAATATCATGTCAATGAGGTCTGCTAATGATCTGAAGTACCTACTTAATTAGTTTAAGTGGCATCCCACCGGCTGTAATTGCCGGCGGGAGTCCCTCATGCGGGGGCTGCGTGCGCATGTCAGCGCGTCACTGGGGAACCCAGAAGTGGACGGGTTGGAGTCGGGCTCCGGACCCGCCCTGGGAATCCCCGATTTTCGGAGCCCCCCGGCCACGAACCTGCCGGCTCGGAGGTCCGAAAATCGAGCCCAGTGTGTAACATAAATGCAACATTAGCCTTTTACTGTTTTAATAAATGGTACAAGTTAATTTCTGATTCAGAACCTTAGAATTTGGTTCCACTGCAAATGGGAATAAGAAGACCATGAAATAAACTGTACAAAATCCAAATTTGAAACGTCTAGCCTGGAATCTCAAGCACTAACAAAATGACAACCTGAAATGCCAACATTTGTTCATAGAAATCTAGTGCAAAAAGCAAAGAATTCCACATCCAATTGAGAATCAGTAACCAGCATTACCCTTAAGGAAACCTGGAAAACAAAACACTCCTGATCTATTACAGGGCCATAAATCTGCATCACATTTACACGCAAAGCAGATTTCAAGGGCTAAGCACCAGAAATGAAGATTTCATCAGACAGGAATACTAATGTGAAAAGTCAGTAGTGATTTGAACTGGGCAGTATTATTGAAACCCAATAAGAAACTGTGGAAGGTAGTGATTTGCAATGTCTTGGAAAAATGTCTAAAGAACACTGTGGACAGGAAGAAGGCAGAAACCCAAACCATTGTATTATTTACATCCAACATAATATTTGGCAGTAGGTAATGGAGACACATTCGACAATGGAAGTTTAGAGAGGTTTCCTATGTAGCTGTTTGCTGCACTGATTTAAAAGATGAACCGCTGGAAGTGGATGAGAACAGTGTATACTGATTGATAGTTATAATTGACAAAGTGATTCTTCATATATGGTTGTATAAACTGAAAACATTGCAACAATATTTTGATGGCCAGGTGCCAAGGTTTTCACTTGTTCTCATCTTGTATATATTCATTCCTGATCATTTTACTGATAAAATTAAAATCTTGAACAATAATGGCTATGAATTGTGAGATACATCTGGTGTTGCTCCCGGTATGCTCTTCTACACTCCTCCTATATAGTTTTCAGGGGATTTAAATTCAGGGGTCTTGAGATTGGACTGAGCAAACACTGAAGATAGTCAGTGATTTGGAGACAATCACTGCGTATTTCATAATGGTAGGTGTAAGATGTTTATAGTAAATGATCTGTAGGATATATTTTAATTCAGTATGCTTAGTTTTAGATTAATTGTGCATCCAGTTTATGGCCCAATTATGATACTTGTATATTTGTTGCAATTACATATTGTCAATATAAAAATTGTTCCTGAGGGTTTTAATTAAATTCCTTTAGATTTTGTTAATAAAAATTGAAGTCAGTGCCTCCTATATGTCGCTTTTTATCTATTTTCCCTCCATACAAGGGTAAATCCTGATATCCATCTATTTAACTGAGTACCCCATTGCCATCCTATGTGCCCTGTTGTCTGAACAGAGGGGCACCGAAGGAAAGAATAGAGATGTGAAGAAAGACATTAATTAGGGTTAGTTGTTTTATTTCTAGTTAACTTTAATATTAATAATACAGTGACAGTTCTAGTGTATTTAGCATTTCAGTAAATTGATTCTACTTATCAGTATATACAAACAGTATAGCACTTCACTGAACTGGATTGTGGTTAGATTGCTTTATTTTGAGGTTGCAGGTTTTCTTTTGTGAGAGTGTGAATGAAAATAATTTCTGGTGCAGCTCAGATGCAGTCTGTGTGTTGTCTGATTAGTGTGTATATATCTCCCAGTATTTAACAAGAGTAGTTGTGTTGTATATGGTTAATATATATTATCAGTATGTATCAAGAATAGGTGTGTTGTATATGGTTAGTATATATTATCAATATGCACCCAGAGTAGGTGTGTTGTAAAATGCATAATGTCCACCCCAGCAGGGGAGCCATTATTTGATAACTGGCCATATTGTACAGAGGATCTCCTACTCTGGGTTTGGTGTAGTAGGCTATTGCTGTGATGGAAAGCCCTGTTTATTTGCTTGGTACCTTGGATGGATTCTGATTCCATGTCAACACAGAATAACTGGTAACATCTTTAGTAATAGGATATTACTGCATTCGCAGTGTGATATTCACCAAATTGAAATCATTACTGAGAGGTTTTAGAGCTTCACCTAGTAGTCAATGGATGAAACTGTTTCTGTGTCATTTCTCCATTAATCATGTGTGAAACTGAGGGTAGAGTTTCTAATTCAATATTTTGACTGAAACTCATAGAATCATAGAAAGGTTACAGCCCGGAAGGAGGCCATTTGGCCCAACGAGTCTGCCCCGGCTCTATGCAAGAGCAATCCAGCTAGTCCCACTCCCTCACCCTATCTCCGTAGCCCTGCAATTTTTTTTCCTTTCAAGTACTTATCCAGTTCTCTTTTGAAGGCCATCATTGAATCTGCCTCCAGCACCCCCTCAGGCAGTGCATTCCAGATCCTAACCACTCGTTGTGTAAAAAAGTTTTTCCTCATGTCACCTTTGGTTCTTTTGACAATCACCTTAAATCTATGTCCTCTGGTCCTTGACCCTTCCACCAATGGGAACAGTTTCTCTCTATCTGCTCTGTCTTGAACCTTCATGATTTTGAAAACTTCTATTAAATCTCCTCGCAACCTTCTCTGTTCCAAGGAGAACAACTCCAGCTTCTCAGTCTATCCATGTAACTGAAGTCCCCCATCCCTGGAATCATTCTAGTAAATCTCTTCTGCATCCTCTCTAAGGCCTTCACCTCTTTCCTAAAGTGCAGTGCCCAGAACTGGAAACAATACTCCAGTTGTGGCTGAACCAGTGTTTTATAAAGGTTCATCATGACTTCCATACTTTTTCTACTCTATGCTTCTATTTAAAAAGCCCAGAATCCCGTATGCTTTTTTAGCCACTTTCTCAACCTGCCCTGCCACCTTCAACGATTTGTGCACATATACACCCAGATCTCTCTGTTCTTGTACCCCTCGTTCTTCCTACTGAAATGGATCACTTGCATTTTTCTGCGTTAAATTTCATCTGCCACCTGTCCGCCCATGTCACCAGCCTGTCTATGTCCTCTTGAGGTCTATCACTATTCTCCTCATTGTTTACTACCCTTCCAAGTTTTGTGTCATCTGCAAATTTTGAAATTGTGCCCTGTACATCCCAGTCCAAGTCATTAATATATATCAAGAAAAGCAGTGGTCCCAGCGCCGATCCCTGGGGAACACCACTGAACACCTCCCTTCAGTCTGAAAAACAACTGTTCACCGTTCTCTGTTTCCTGTCACTTAGCCAATTCTGTTTCCAACTCATTAAATGCGACACATTGTTTAATATGTTTCATTGTCAGATTCTGGTTTAGGTGTGCTTGTGCATTATATTAGGTCCCTGGGTGATATTAATTTGGAGTAAGCTTGTTACATCTTGAGGAGTAACATTAGCAAACAACAATCTTACTTCACCTACCTGTGCTTGTCATCACTGTGCTGTAACATTTGGCTCGCTTGTGCATCTTCATGTTCCTTCTGCCTGTGATAGGAATCACTTTGAAATTTTCCACCATTTTGAACATTTCACATGATGTATTTTTACTGTAATCCTCCCCTGCTATTTATTTTTTCAAAAGAAAACTTCAAGTTCCAATTGAAATGGGGCAACATCTCCATTAAAGTAACAAAGTCATATCAGTGCTTTAAGCATTCCTTTGCTGATATCGAAACAATAATTTCCAGGCAGTAATCTGTGGAATACAGCAGGTCAGGTTGAAAAATTGTCACATTTTAGGATTTTTTGACCATTTTTCATAAGAGTTACTGTTGGGTTTTAAAAAGCATAGTGTATTTACACATGTTTTAAAAAAGCTGGGAATGGTAGGTAATTAATATACTAATGAGCTAGCTTATTAGTAGCTTAGCTATAAATAGGCAATTCAATGGCCTATCTTCGCAATTGAGAAACAACTTGAGCCATTGTATTGAAAAGTCCTTGATCCCTTTGTTAGCTGTGAACAGAGAAATACAAGGTCGAGACTAGAACAAAGGTTGGCAAAGGGATGTTTTGAAACAGGATGTTATGTAGGGAGGCATTTAAAGCGAAAGCTGTCAGGGCTTTTGCAGAGACGAAGAGGCCAGAAATGCTGGAGTTACAGTCAGAAATCATCTTGTTTAAGTCAAGTAAGAAGACTCACTGATGTGAGAAAGCATGGTGTGTTCTTTATTTTGTATCAATATGCAAAGGTAATTTGTGCTGTTCAAATGAAGTGATTTCGATCATTCTGTAAATTAAAGCAGCTTATTGATTCATATCAGGCCTCATATCACCAAGTGTGTGTTCGGTCCACTTTTGGAGAGGTTGAAAATGTTCTTGCCTGAAAGATGCAATTATCCTGTCCCGATAAGAAGGAGATACTATTTTATGTCTCTGGACTACACCATCAGGAAAGTAGCCATGATGTGGAGATGCTGGTGATGGACTGGGGTGGACAAATGTAAGGAATCTTACAACACCAGGTTATAGTCCAACAGTTTTATTTGAAAATCACATACTTTCGGAGGCTTTCTCCTTCGTCAGGTGAGTGTGGGATTCCTTGAAGGTTACTGCATATATAGTCAGAGAGCAATGCCAGGCATTGTTCTCTGACTATATATGCGGTAACCTTCAAGGAATCCCGCACTCACCTGACGAAGGAGAAAGCCTCCAAAAGCTTGTGATTTTCAAATAAAACTGTTGGACTATAACCTGGTGTTGTAAGATTCCTTACATCAGGAAAGTAAATATTGGGCAACGTGCATCAGCTCCCATAAAAATAAAATGCTGAGACTGTTTACGGGAAGGACTGATGCCACTGAACCCAAGATCTCTATGGCCGACTTGAATTTGCAACAATAATATTAGTGATATTTTTAATTTTTTGCTTAATTGCTTTTTAGATAATAGAAATTTCAGTTTTGTCTTCCTGGAAATATTATCTGTGGTAATTGGCCTCCATTGGGAGCTTAATTAGAGGGAATCCATGATAGTGCAGATTACACATGTTACAGTTAATAGTTGGATGGCGTTTCCTCATTCTATACACTTTATTCACCTTCCTGATTCTTTTGAAATTTGGAAATACCACACCAGCATATCAATGTGTACAGGCTAAAGCTACTAGATTTATTTACAGGTAAAACAATACATGGAGGCAATGAGATGTGGCAAGACGCTGAGAGTACAATACGTAGAGCAATAAAGATAGAATTAGTTGACAAGGGGTGAAAATACCTTAGGATTAAAAATCCCCAGCCCCTATGATGGATCCAGGGTATACGTCGGGTGCAACAGGCCCAACTGGGGTTGGGAATTCTGGCAGGACCCAGTATGACTGGGTCTCCACTCAGAATCCTGCTGGCTGCCAACTCTTGACAGGGCCTGGCATGGGCGGGAACTTCATCCGCCCCAGAAAATGCCCCATGACGTCTGAGGGAATGGGGTTGAGGAAAGGGATTTCCCCTACTCGCAATTTCCCCAGCTCTCAACTCTCTAATGCTCAGTAAACTGGGTGTTGGGATGATCCCAACTTACAGGGCCACTGTTAATTGTATGATTTATCAATTAGTGTTAATTGTATTCAGGTGGTGGGTATCAATTGGAGACTCTCTTGTATCCTTTTTATGGGAGAGCATATCTAGGGTGTGGTGTGTGTGTAAGGGGAATCTCTGTGAATAAAGGTTGGAAGCAACTCAATACTCGGTTCCAGTATTCTATACTTCACCACATGGCTATCCAATTTTAATATCCACCATAGGGGCAGAAGTAGGGCCCAGTGGGATCATGGCCTGGGATGCCCTAGAAATCATGGATGCAGTCCTATTAAAAGGACTGATCAGCCCTGCAGCCTGCACTTCTAGGCTAGGCTTCCAGTGGCCTCTCCGGGTAGCCATCCAGTGTTGTTTGTCCCACCTCCTCCTCTGGCAGGCACCCAATATGTGTCCATAGTGCTGCAGGTGTCTGCTGATGCCATTTAAATGATGTGACTCCACCTTAACCCTGAAGCGCAGGGTCAGGAGCGGATGGTCACTGGCGCCCACTTTGCCATATTTATGCCGGCGGAGCAGCAAAGGATTTTTGGCTCCCTTATTTAGAACATTTTTTACACCATTTGATAAGTGACAGGACTTTTGGATGAAAGAGTCTTTTGCAGATCATCACAAGGCAATGTTGTCATAAGGCAAATTTCTAGATCACCTATAGAATTCACATCTCCAACTATAGCCTGCGCTGTGATTTATTCCATGGAAATTCGATCATGTTACAGACTTCCCTTTGAAGTCAATAATAAATCTGGGAGTATAACTTTGTGTGATAAAGGGGTTGATTTTCCCTCTCCCTCCCCCCCCACCTTCGGGAGGAAACCAGGAGGCCGGCGGGGTCCTCTTTAAATATACAGGTAGGGCTCTGAATACATCATCAGGGCTTGATCTGCTATTTTAACCTGAAGCCTGCGCTGGGGAGATGTAATTGCTTCCCTTGATAGGCCAAAACTGCCAGGAACAGATGCAGCACAATAAGGTAAGTTTTGGTATGTACCATTTTAATTATCTTTTGTGATTTGTGCTATTTGCTGCATCAATATATCCATATACACTGATTGTGCTCAATCATTCGTATAATGCCAATATGTTATCCATGGATAGGTGTGCTTAAGTATTCATGATGTTTGATCAAGAAGTGCCGAGTTGTCTTCGATTTGACACTCAAGGAGCACCAGTCACGACAGCACAATTGTCAAAACGCATATTTGCATAAGCACTTGCACAGATAAAGACACTCAGTGACCCAATTCCGTCAGGGCCACTCGGCTCCAGACCTCATTAGAGCTTTGGTCCAAACATGGACAGAAGAGCTGAATTCCAGAGGTGAGGTGAGAGTGACTGCCCTTGACATCAAGGCAGCATTTGACCAGGTGTGGCACCAAGGAACCCGAGTAAAATTGAAGTCAATGGGAATCAGGGGGAAAACTCTCCAGTGGCTGGAATCATACCTAGCACAAAGGAAGATGGTAGTGATTGTTGGAGGCCAATCATCTCAGCCCCAGGACATTGCTGCAGGAGTTCCTCAGGGCAGTGTCCTAGGCCCAACCATCTTCAGTTGCTTCATTAATGACCTCTTCCCCATCATAAGGTCAGAAATGGGGATGTTCGCTGATGATTGCAGTGTTCAGTTCCATTCGCAACCCCTCAGATAGCGAAGCAGTCCGTGCCCACATGCAGCAAGACCTGGACAACATCCAGGCTTGGGCTGATAAGTGGCAAGTAACATTTGCGCCAGACAAGTGCCAGGCAATGACCATCTCCAACAAGACAGAGTCTAACCACCTCCCCTTGACATTCAACAGCATTACCATCGCCAAATTCCCCCACCATCAACATCCTGGGGGTCACCATTGACCAGAAACTTAACTGGACCAGCCACATAAATACTGTGACTACAAGAGCACGTCAGAGGCTGGGTATTCTGTGGCGAGTGAATCACCTCCTGACTCCCCAAAGCCTTTTCACCATCTACAAGGCACAAGTCAGGAGTGTGATGGAATACTCTCCACTTGCCTGGATGAGTGCAGCTCCAACAACACTCAAGAAGCTCGACACCATCCAGGACAAAGTAGCCCGCTTGATTGGCACCCCATCCACCACCCGAAACATTCACTCCCTTCACCACCGGCGCACTGTGGCTACAGGGTGTACCATCTACAGGAAGCATTGTAGCAACTCGCCAAGGCTTCTTCGACAGTAACTCCCAAACCTGCGACCTCTACCAACTAGAAGGACAAGGGCAGCAGGCACATGGGAACAACACCATCTGCATGTTCCCCTCCAAGTCTCACACCATCCCAACTTGGAAATATATCGCTGTTCCTTCATCGTCGCTGGATCAAAATCCTGGAACTCCCTACCTAACAGCACTGTGGGAGAACCTTCACCACATGGACTGCAGCGGTTCAAGAAGGTGGCTCACCACCACCTTCTCAAGGGCAATTAGGGATGGGTGAATAAAAAAAAAACATAGGTTATGATGTAGATGAGGAAGTACCAGGTAAAGCACATGACACTGTTGATGAAGAGGTAGCAAACGAGAGCTAGTAAAGGGTGAGCAGGTGCAGGCAGAGATCCAGCCATGCTGCCTGGCTCCTTTTGTTGTATGGGGACTCGTTAGTGGACTTGATTTCCAATGGGTGATATCTAGACGATGTGGCACTTATTGAGGAGTAACTTGCTTCCATATACATGGCAGATGAAACTGGTTGTTAGAATTGTCACGGTTTTGCATTGATGTTCCTTTCTGTTTAGTGCCACTACTCACTCTCATAAGGGGACCTTACCCCCTTTATGGTCCACAGAGTGCCTTTACTGCCTAGTTAAATGATAGCATGGTCTCAGGACAGTAACCTAGACCTCGTGTGTACTGGATACTGTAATCTTACCATGCATTCTCTCATCTTTAAGGATGGCAGATTGGAAAGCATTCTACAAGACGAGGTATGATGCAAGCCAACAAACTGGTTTTATTTACATGAAATACTTGAATAAACAGAATACATCTTTTACAGACATTCATCAATTTCCTAGTGCTCCTTATACTATAAAAATAATAATTCTGTCACTGCTCTATGCAAAACTTACTCACAAGCTAGCTGTCCTAAGTTAACTGGTACGACTCAGTACCAAACGTGATGCATTTATTTACTAAGTCAGTGAGCAAGCTGATGTAAAGAAGTTTTTCAGCAAACAACAAGTTCTATTTCTATAGCTGTGCTCATGTACAAAGAGATGCCTCAGAGTACTTTACAGGCTGAAGGGCAATGAGTAGATACCAAGCAGAAGGGACAAAGGGAAATGGAGAGCAATATCGGGCGGGGTGTAAAACCAGTGTTTCACCTGATCCCGTGGGCTTCCCGCCGACTAGTTAGGTTAAAATTACCCTCTCAGTTACTGACAATCTAAAGAAAGGCAACAGATAGCAGAACACTACAAAATAGTATCGCTGTTAACAAATAAATATGAAATGGAAAACTGTGTAGTTAGTGAAATTAAAAGAAGCAATTGCTAGTTATGTGTACACAACTATGTTCATAGGATGCATGGCAACAGTCTGTGGACAGGGAAAGAAGAAAATGTGTGTCATGAATAAAAGTAGGATATATTTGTGTTCAAAACAGCTCACATATATTGTTATGCTATTCTACAGATCTTCAGTCAAGTGCACCCAACTCACACTCTCTTTCAGCTCCTCCCCTCCCTGTTCAGCATTCCAAAGGGACCATTCCCTGAGCAGCACCCTGGTTTACTCTTCTATCGCCCCCAACACCCACTCCCCTTCCCACCGCACCTTCCCGTACAAGCGCAGGAGATACAACACCTGCCCTTTCACCTACTCCCTTCCCACCGACCAGGGCCTCAAACACTCCTTCCAGGTGAAACAGTGATTTACTTGTACTTCTTTCATTTTAGTATTTTGTATTCACTGCTCACAATGTGGTCTCCTTTACATTGAGGAGACCAATCGCAGATTGGGTGATCACTTTGCTGAACACCTCCATTCAGTCTGCTTGTGTGACCCTGAGCTTCCGGTCGCTTGTCATTTTAATTCTCCGTCCCACTCCCTCTCTGTCCTCGGCTTCCTACATTGATCCAATGAAGCTCAATGGAAGCTCGAGGAACGGCACCTCATCTTTCGATTAGGCACTTTACAACCTTCCAGACTCAACATTGATTTCAATAACTTCAGATCATAAATCACTGCTCCCATTTTCTCAGACAGCAGGTGCTGGTAATGGTTCTGCTGTTGACGTTTACAGCTCCTCTGGGCCCATCTTTTCATAAAATCAAAGAAAGTTATGGCATAGAAGGAGGCCATTCGGCCCATTGTATCCATGCCAGCCCGAAAAAGAGCTATCAAGTCTAATTTCACTTTCAAGCTCTTGGTCCATAGCCTTGTAGGTTACGGCACTTCAAGTGCATATCCAATTAGTTTTTAAATGCGATGAGGGTTTCTGCCTCTCCCACCCTTTCAGGCAATGAGTTCCAGACCCCCACCACCCTCTGGGTGAAAAAAATTCTCCTCTGCTCCCCTCTAATACTTCTACCAATTACTTTAAATCTATGCCCCCTGGTCACTGACCCCTCTGCTAAGGGAAATAGGTCCTCACTATCCACTCTATCTAGGCCCCTCATAATTTTATACACCTCAATTAAATCACCCCTCAGCCTCCTCTGTTCCGATGAAAACAACCCCAGCCTATCTGATGAAAACAACCCCAGCCTATCCGATCTTCCCTTATAGCTAAAACTCTCCAGTCCTGGCAATATCCTCGTAAATCTCTTCTGTACCCTCTCTAATGCAATCACAAGTTTCCTGTAATGTGGTGACCAGCACTGTACACAGTACTCTAGCTGTGGCCTAACTAGTATTTTATACAGTTCTAGCATAACCACCCTGCTCATATATTCTATGCCTTGACTAATAAAGGAAATTATCCCGTATGCCTTTTTAATCACCTTATCTACCTGTCCTACCTTCAGGGATCTGGGGCCATGCACTCCAAGGTCCCTCTCTTCCTCTACACCTCTCAGTATCCTCCCATTTATTTTGTATTCTGTTGCCTTGTTTGCCCTCCCCAAATTCATTACCTCACACTTCTTCGGATTGAATTCCATTTGCCACTTTTCTGCCCACCTTACTAGTCCATTGATATCTTCCTGCAGTCTACAGCTTTCCTTCTCACTATCAACCACATGGCCAATTTTTGTATCATCTGCAAAGTTCTTAATCATGACCCTTACATTTAGGTCTAAATGATTCATTATATATCTATCACAAAAAGCAAGGGATCTAGTACTGAACCCTGTGGAACCTCACTGGAAACAGCCTTCCAGTCATAAAAACACCCGTCGATCTTTACCCTTTTCTTCCTGCCACTGAGCTAATTTTGGATCCAACTTGCCAACTTTTGTTTCTTTACTTGTCCCATTACCACCCCCTTTTGCCTCGCACCATCATCCCTTTTGTCATTTACTCACTCTTGTCCTCCATCCTATCACAGAACTTTCTTTTTGTTCATTCCTCCCCTCCCTTGGCTCTATACATGCTTGAAAACTGTTAAATCTCTAACTTGTTCCAGTTCTGACAAAAGGTCAAAACGTTAACTCTGTTTCTCTTTACATAGATGCTGCCTGACCTGCTGAGTATTTCCAGCATTTTCTGATTTTATTTCACACCCTTATCAGTTGACTTCTTTTGTCACAAAACATGGAATATACAGAAGATGATGGAATGTGCTTAGATACACAACACGGTGAAGCAAATTCCTTTTGTGTATTTGTTTATTTTCACTAAAGAAAGTTATTTTTAGCTGTTGATGTATTTATAGGCACAGAGAATTATAGGAATCGTCTACTATGTTGTTTACATGATAATTACATTTACTAAAAGCTGCAGTTATGCAACCACTTCAGCATTAATGGAAAACGATTTTGGCTGTTCTTTCAACCATAGTTAGAGCATATTATAACTTATTTTCAACTGCCAGGTGCCCGTTTTCCAGTGTAAATGGGTTGTCCGGCAGTTGAAAATTGCCCCCATTGTGTGCCATTGAGTATTTGATTCTCAGTCTGCAGCTGTCCTTCACCTTCAGTCCCACTCTGAACCAGATAGTTATCCTGCATCTTTTTGAAAGAATTAATTAACAGAGTATCAAAATAAATCACTTCCTCCACTCTTCCAACAACTCTCTTGCTGATGATTCCACTCTGTATTCAACTTCCTTCAGTCCACACAACCTCTGGTCCCTTCACAGTACAATGGCTGAATTGCTGCATCTTGTTTTCCTCAATGCCCTTTGATAGAGTAAAAAATCTTCAGACACAGGTTCTTCATGTCTTTTGCTAGTCGAATCAATAGCTACCAGTTAACTTGATGGTTCCATCCTGAATCCTTCCTCATAGATTAACATTATTGGCTTTCTTATCTCTCCTGATCTCAAATGGAATTTCCAGGAATCCTCCATTGCTGAAGCTGGCATCAAAAACTTGGTTCACTTCTGTTGCTCTCCTAGAGGCTTGGGGGTAAATTTTAACTCCCAAGATGGGTTGGGGGCAGGTGGGCAGTGAAAATGCTAAGTTTTTGGAGTGGGACTACATGCCGGCTCCAACACGGCCACTTCCGGGTTTGACTCAGATGCAGTTGGATGCTCGTGCGCTTCTAATACCTGGAAGTCCCGCCCACTCTTAAAGCCGGTGGGCCGATATTTAAAGGGCCAATTTAGGCATTTAAACCACTTAAAATGATTAACTTTTGGCGTATTGAGTTACACAAACCATTTTAATTTCTGCTGAATGTGTCTCCCGTGGCCTTTGAAGCACGCCATGGAAACGGAGGCGAGTTGCAGCCGACCCTCATTTGGACCTTTAAAGCAGTGATTGGCACATGTCGGTACTGGGACCACTGCTTTTTTTGATATATATTAATGGCTTGGACTTGGGTGTACAGGGCATAATTTCAAAATTTGCAGATGATGCAAAACTTGGAAGTGTAGTAAACAGTGAGGAGGATAGTGATAGACTCAAAAGGACATAGACAGGTTGGTGGAATGGGCGGACACATGGCAGATGAAATTTAACGCAGAAAAGTGCGAAGTGATACATTTTGGCAGGGAGAACGAGGCGAGGCAATATAAACCAAATGGTACAATTCTAAAGGGGGTGCAGGAACAGCGAGACCTGGGGGTATATGTGCACAAATCTTTGAAGGTGGCAGGACAGGTTGAGAAAGTGGTTACAAAGCATACGGGATCCTGGGCTTTATAAATAGACATGATGTGGAGATGCCGGTGATGGACTGGGGTTGACAATTGTAAACAATTTTACAACACCAAGTTATAGTCCAACAATTTTTATTTGAAATCTACAAGCTTTCGGAGGCTTCCTCCTTCGTCAGGTAAATGTACCTGACGAAGGAGGAAGCCTCCGAAAGCTTGTAGATTTCAAATAAAAATTGTTGGACTATAACTTGGTGTTGTAAAATTGTTTACAATTTATAAATAGAGGCATAGAGTACAAAAGCAAGGAAGTTATGTTGAACCTTTATAAAACAGTGGTTCGACCACAACTGGAGTATTGTGTCCAATTCTGAGCACCGCACTTTAGGAAGGATGTGAAGACCTCAGAGAGTGCAGAAAAGATTTACTAGAATGGTTCCAGGGATGAGGGACTTCAGTTACTTGGATAGATTAGAGAAGCTGGGGTTGTTCTCCTTAGAGCAGAGAAGGTTGAGAGGCGATTTGATAGAAGTGTTCAAAATCATGAAGGGTTTAGATAACGTAATAAAGATAAACTGTTCCCATTGGCGGAGGGGTCGAGAACCAGAGGACACAGATTTAAGGTGATGGGCAAAAGCACCAAAGGCGATTTGATGCCCTGACTGATGAGATGCTCTTGGCCTATGACCTCTAGGTCTTGGAGCATGTAAAAGCTCCGCCAAAGATTGCTCTGCCTGCATCTGTGCAGGGGCAGACTTGACCATCGGGAGAGGAGGCAGCATTGCGGGTATTGGCTGAGGGGGGGGGCGGGGAGGGGACACTGGGTGAGAATTGGGAGCGCTTTGAGTGGAGTCCCCACTTCCATGTCTCCTTTCGCCATCATCCATCTCCAAGCCGACACAACATCACTGTCACCACTCTGCTGGACAGCAGGCTGATGAGGAGATGTGACGCGCTCTGAGGCGATGGATGAAGTTCCTGTCTGCCTGTTTAAGGCGGCAGACATTTTGGCATCTGGAGTCCGTATGGCCATTGTCATGGCCTGCATAGGCTTATTTGAGAACCGTGCTTGAAGCTCATTGGAGGTTGCCATTCTCTCCATTGAAGACATTCCCGCACTTACCTGCCTCACCAATCCATTAGTGATGGAGTTAGATTCCTCCATCCTCTCCGCTATTATGGAGAGTTTGCGTGACATCTTTTCCATTTTCTCGCAAAGGTGGAGCTGTACCTCGATCGTCTCGCTCTCAATGATGTCCCTCGGGGTTCATCATCTGGGTCCAGCTGAGCAGAGCTTGGGGATGAGTGCGCCCCCCACCCCTCCCAACGCAGATTCTCCTCAGCTGCCCCTGCCACCAGTGTCTGCTCCTGCACACTTGAGTGTTGAATCACCAGGTGACAACCTAACTATCTGCTTAACAGGACCCACTGAAGTACCAGTATCTGCACTGGTACATGGGTGGATGTCATGTGATGTGCGCCCTCAGAGGAATTGAGCTTCTCTGAGGAATCGCCCTCTTCCATGGCCCGTGCCTCCTCATCAATCCCTGAAGGCCCTGGAAGACAACATAAAGCAATATTAACAATCATCACAGAAGTTAGTTTGCAATGAGCATACTGAGGTGTGCAACAGATCAATCACTGATAATATCAATTCAAGATGTGTGTGAAGGATGTTACAGTTCTGTCACCAGCCATTTGCGGGTTGCCAGTCTCGCCATCTCCGACGGCTAGGCATTCAACCATGCAACTTATGTCCATCGCTGCCTCCACCGCATCTGTCAAGGGTGCTATTTGTGGTGGGCCTCTCCAGTCCTACTCCTCTCCCGTGCATTTTGCTCTCCTCCTACAAGGGGAGAAAGAACGGACGTGTGAGTAAGTGAGGGTGACATGTTCACCTGTTGGATGCATTGTCTTGGGTGGGGCTGCCAATGAAACAGATGACTATCAGACAGATTCATCACGTTGCATCAGTATTGAGGTGAGTGGGAGTGGTGGGTTCACAAATGGGGAGATGAGAAAGTGCACAAAAAGTGAAGGTAAGTTGATGATGAAACTTAAGTGGGTGTGAGGAGTGATGTGATGGAGTAGGCTTGACAAGACAGAGTGAGAGGGCGTATTGTACACCACAGGATGTAGGTGAATCTGTAACTGTACTCACTTTTCCTGACCTGGTTAGTTCATTTAATTACTTCCTGCACCCATGTCTTTGTCACCATGCCTCTGCCACCTCCAACCATGCCTTCTTGGTGGCAGAAGCAGGGTGCTTCCTCCAGTCAGCTGGGTACAGTATCTCCCTCCTGCCAGTAGCAACTCAAGAGGAGTCACTAAAATGGGGTGCTGCCTTACTCCTGTGATGCTGCATCTCTGAACATTCCTCCTTTCTCCCTCAAAATCTATAGTTGCAATGACCCTTTAAATGCTCCAGTACACAGCACATCATTTGGGTGAGCAGCACATCATTTGGGTGAGCAGTACGCCCTCTAAGTGGCTTGGAGACCCGAAACCCGGAATTACATTAAGGGCCTTCAATTTAGTCGCAATCGCTCGGGCCGACGCACAGAAAGTTTTTCTGGGTTTCACATGCAACTATTCACCTCCCCCACTGAGTTCCCGCCGACATGTTAAAATTATGCCCTGGGTTTCTGTTTTAAACTCTCATTTCTCTCTGTCAACTTGGCTCAGTTGGTAACACTCTCGCTTCAAGTGTGCTGCACTGACGGAGGTGCAGTCTTTCAGAGGAGAAGTTAAATTGAGGCCTTTTCTACTTGCTTAAGTGTATCAAAGGAGAGCAGAGTGACCTGGCCAACATTGCTCCCACATCCAACACCACAAAAAAAACAGATTATCTGGCCATTATCAGTTACTGTTTGTGGGATCTTGCTGTGCACAAATTTACTGTCGTGCTTGCCTACATATGAATGGAGACCGCACTTCAAAAGCGATTGTAAATTGCTTTGGTGTGTCCTGAAGATATAAATGTAAATTTCTTTCTTTGTGGTAAACATTTCTTTTCTCCTCAAAAATTCTTAACCTTTTATAAAGTCCAAGTTCATTGAGGACTTGAATACTGCTTTCAGTATGTGGAAACGTTCTCCTAAAATACCCCTCACAGTCCTGAATACAAGAAAAAGCTTGTTATTTGACAGGTCATCTTTCTCTCACCTCTGGCCTTTAAACTTTTATCTCCTTCTATTATGATCAATATTCCTCTGAACGTCACTTCTTTGTTCTACAAATATACTATCCTACATGTTCTTCCTTCTCCTTGGATCCAAACTGTGTTGAAATCAGGATTCATCACTTGCTCTCTTATGACAAACTCAAAACTGTGCAACCTTCCTTAGTTTTCCCTTTGTCTTGTGGGCATTGGTTCTTCACTTAGGTTTTCAATTTCAAAGAAACTATTGGTTGCTTGCTGCAGTATCAACAAATGATGGCACTTGATCTTGGTAGTGGTAGCAGCCAATCTGTCCACTTGATGCTGGCTCCCCTGAGCCAACCAACGCCACTGATCCTGTTGGACAGATCTCATGGAAACACTGTCATTGTTGTTCCCCTCAGAAGCTACGGATAAGTTCCTTTGAGATAAAAACTATTTCCCTTATCCATGATTTGCCTTTGCCTTGAGTTTTTCCTGGAAAATTTCCCCATCCGTTCAAATGGCTAAAGGGAAAGCAATTTTCAGACTGAAAAACAGAACTTTAATCATGACGATACCTTTTATTGAGCAAAAGATTTAAAAAGATCTATTAACAGGGTTTATCAACAAAAGATTGATACCTTGGGATTATTATATTTTGGAGTCATTTTACACCTGCGGTTCTTTGAGTGAGTTGCTATTGTTTAGTGTCCAATTATGTCTTTTTATGCAGAATAAATCAGTTTCTTACCAAGTTCCATTTGTGAAAGTTCAACCCTGCTACAATTGAGGTCTGTTTGCCCACACGCTCATTACTAACTGACAAAGACAAGTGTGAAAGTGAATCAAGCATTGACTGATACAACAGAGACAATTTTCAATCATGGCAGCTGCTACATGACTCAGCAGCTACTCTGTGTCCTATTATTTTGATTATGGCCATAAGGCATTATGTTTCTGAAAAGGATTGGTACATTTCTGAAGTGTGCATGTCAAAATCTATAAATCAACAGCAATTGGTCTAATCACGATGTTTATCAAGAATATATGTTTTTTGCTGTATCTGTTTAATTCTTGTTTGCTATGTGAAATAATGAGGAACTATGTTCCAGTGATTTCCTTTCATGATAACTAATTCTGCATCTTCAAAACTCTGTGCTTTTTTGTTGGACTTTCTAAGCAGTGTGGGAATAATGCAAATTGGCCAATGAAAAGCCTGGAATAGGTATGTTTAATGGTGGGAAGGTCAAAGGTTAGCTCCTCTGAACAATTTTGCAGAAACAGACCTTGGCCAAACCATTTCTTTAATGCTTAGTGATGAGAGAGAAATGATTAGCAAACTTTGATATAATTAGAAAGTAGAAAAGATGAGGTTATCAGTGTTATGCAACACTGGGCACTGCCATTCCCTACAACAGAACAGGCTCTGGAAGAAAAAAACTGACACCTATTAATGGTTTGGCTCTTCTGTGCACTCAGGGCTCTTAATTTTTAATTGTGGGTTAAACTTGACAATTTCAAAACTAATCCTTATATAAGATTCCACATTTGAAAAAACAACAACGAACTTGAAGTAGAAACGTGCAAATTACTTTAAAACTCTATTGTGAGTCCAAAATAAAACTCAACCTATAAGGAGACTACTACGCTGTCCTGATTCCAGTGTAACTGATGGATAAAATCAACTATTTCTAGTAATGGCTGAAGTGGTACTCGCAGCTAATAAAGGAGACTTACATATCTGTAAAATGTTTTTTTTTCTCACACTGATGCTGCAGTTAATATAAATGCAGCATAATTTAGGGCCACTCTGACACTGGAATGAAACAGAGTGACTCCCTGGAGGAAGCCTTCATACCTGACTTACACTCCACAAGTTTAACATTGGTGTGAAGCTGAAACCAATTTGCATCATCGCCAAACTTATGTAATTTCAACGTAAATATTTTATTCATTAGTCGCTGAGCTCAGCCTGGTAAAACTAACATTGCAAGTCAAGACAATGAAGGAACAAAGGTGAATACCAAGAGATTGAGAGTCCAGAGCGTGAGCGTCAGGTGATTGATGGTCGGAAGTGCAAACACTAGATGATTAATAGGCTGAAGTCCAAGCACTAGGCAGTTGACAGTCTCGAGCAGCTGCTGGCCTCAGTCTTGCTGTAAGAGAGTGAGTTAATGTCTCTCTGAAAATGCAATGAAATAGTAGAAGGAATTTTTAGCATGGCAGGCTGTCTGTACATTATAACGAAAGCCAATATGAGTTATAATATCTGTAATTGTACAGGTTATATTTTCTAAACAAGAGCAGATCTCCTGTGGCATTGCTCAAGATACGTTGGAGAACACCCTGTTTTATAGGAATAGGAGTACTGTGACCCTGTAACGAAAAACCATCAGTGAACGAATGCCTTTCTTGCTCCTTTTTTGCAAGATTGTTTTGCATCTCTAGCAAAGTGTGACATCTGACTTGTTATGGACCTGAATCTTTTACACAGAGAGATGCATTTGTGCTTTGAGAGGCAGTGAACCAGCATAAATTAAACATAATCTGGTTAGGAAAGGTAATGAAATTGGAAAGTAGAATATATATTTTTTTAAATCAGGATTTTAAATGGAATTGAACTGTAAATTGGGTGAAAGGAGATTGTCAGCTGAAGCGAATTTAGGTTGTAAGTAGTAATAAAATGGAAGGGTTCGCCTCTGTGGAGATATTGATCAGATATTCTAGGATTTGTACTACAAGTTACATGAACATGTTCATACACACTGTGCACATGCGGATAACAGTGGTGAAATGCCAATGCAGTATCCAAATGGTACTTAGGCACTCACAATCCACCAGATTTTCTTATCATAGACTGAGAAGAACCCAGTCAACCAACAGCTACTTCTGAAGTGCACCATACACCATCACCACACTCACTTAAAGCATGCCTTGGCACAGATACACACTGTATGGGAGATTTTGATATTGATAAGGATGTGGACACACCAAGCACTGATAAGAAGATATAGAATAGTGATTGTTGATGAGGAGCCCCCAGTACAGGTGAAGTGCCAGAATGCTGCATGCCTCTACTATCTGCATGTGGAAACAGATTTTAATATATTTCCTTTTAAATTTGAGTCTGTTTGAGCAGCAAGACAGTATTTATGAGTCACTTATCTCCTTACACACGACACTGGAAGATAGTGTGAAGGAGTGCAGCACCCAGATATATAAGCAAACCTGAGTTTGAATCCTGATTTCACCTGTCTTAGCAAGTTAGAGGCCAGGGAAAACTTTTGGATGTTCTTCCTAACACTATTTAAGTATGGAGTCAATTAAGAAGCAGCATTACATAAGAAATAGGAGCAGGAGTAGGCCAATCGGCCCCTCGAGCCTGCTCCGCCATTCAATAAGATCATGGCTGACCTGATCCTAACCTCAAATCTAAAGAACACAAGAAGCAGAAGCAGGACCCGGCCACTCAGCCCCTGGGCCCGCTCTGCCACCCACAGGGCCTTGACCGATCCGAACTCAGCTTCATGTCCAATTTCCTGCCCGCTCCCCATAACCCCTAATTCCCTTTACTTCTAGGAAACTGTCTATTTCTGTTTTAAATTTATTTAATGATGTAGCTTCCTCAGCTTCCTGGGGCAGCAAATTCCACAGACCTACTACCCTCTGAGTGAAGAAGTTTCTCCTCATCTCAGTTTTGAAAGAGCAGCCCCTTATTCTAAGATTATGCCCCCTAGTTCTCGTTTCACCCATCCTTGAGAATATCCTTACCGCATCCACCCGATCAAGCCCCTTCACAATCTTATATGTTTCAATAAGATCGCCTGTCATTCTTCTGAACTCCAATGAGTAGAGTCCCAATCTACTCAACCTCTCCTCATATGTCCACCCCCTCATCCCTGGGATTAGCCGAGTGAACCTTCTTTGTACTGCCTCGAGAGCAAGTATGTCTTTTCTTAAGTATGGAGACCAAAACTGTATGCAGTATTCCAGGTGCGGTCTCACCAATACCTTATATAACTGCAGCAATACCTCCCTGTTTTTATATTCTATCCCCCTAGCAATAAAAGCCAACATTCCGTTGGCCTTCTTGATCACCTGCTGCACCTGCATACTAACTTTTTGATTTTCTTGCACTAGGACCCCCAGTTCCCTTTGTACTGCAGTACTTTCCAGTTTCTCGCCATTAAGATAATAACTTGCTCTCTGATTTTTCCTGCCAAAGTGCATAACCTCACATTTTCCAATATTGTATTGCATCTGCCAAATCTCCGCCCACTCACCCAGCCTGTCTATATCCCCTTGTAGGTTTTTTATGTCCTCCTCACTCTCTACTTTCCCTCCCATCTTTGTATCATCTGCAAACTTTGATATGTTACACTCGGTCCCCTCCTCCAAATTGTTAATATAGATTGTAAAGAGTTGGGGACCATTACTGTTACAACTTAAGCTCTTTTCCAACACTTGTTCTTGTGTTCACAGCTAGATGGTGGTTTCCATAAACATTGTCTCAGGCTGAACCAAACTGTTCAGACCAAGCTGAGCTTTTGATTCTATATGCTCTCCATTGCAAGGAACGCCTACATCCATCAGCTTTGTCTGCCACTGCTTCATCCATCTGCTGCTGAAACCCTGATCCATTCCTCTGGACTCAACTATTCCAATATTCTCCTGGTCAGGAAACCAGGAATTCACAACAATTGGAATTCCCGCCCCCTTTCACTCCAATGACCACATTTGGGATGGATGGAGGTTTCACCCCCTGTAGGCCATCCCAAAATCTACTTCTTCAACCAAGCTTTTGGTCACCCCTCCTAATACCTCCTTCTTTATCTTGGTGTCCATTTTTATCTGATTACACTTGTGTGGCATTTTTGTACATTAAAGGTGTTATATAAATGCAAGTTGTTGTGGATTACAATGATGACCACATATATAAATGCTTCTACTTCTCTACAAATGCACTGTCTTTTAGTACACTGTCTTTTGAAACAGCCCCATTTAACATCTTCATTGTGCAGTTAGATATGTTAACTTTAAGTCTGAATTTATTCAGAATAGTAAACATTGAGGGCATGTGGGCTATAACACGATTTCTGGAAGTCTGGCATTTTTCAGTATGATGGCAAGTTTTAGGAACAGAAATAGTACTAACCACAAAATGCCGGGTGTGAGTTTTATATTTAATACTGATTCTGACTGCATTTAAAACTGAAAATAACAATAACTTGTTAGTGATTTAACCCTTTAAAAATTACCCTAAATTAAACAAAGTGAGATGCAAACTGAACTGAAAATTCCATGCCCCAAATTTGTCCATTCATTGTTAGTTTGTGAATACCAAAAATTGGTCTAATTGAGATGATTTTAGGTATGGGTAGACCCATGCCTTTAAAATATGGTGACATGTGACAATGCTTACTCCTATTTTTCCTAGCCTACCTAGTTTCTTTGCTGTTGTCTTTGATCAGAGCTACAGAAACAAAATAAAGTGTTTTAAATATTTGTTTTTGTAGCTTGCCGGAAACCTGAGAGAGTGTTTGTGTCTCTAGTGGTCTAGTCGAGGGGCTGGAGGCTGGGGGGGAAGGGAAGCATAGGTGACTGATTGCTAACCTCCTGTGGGTCTAGTGGTGGATAATGTATCTGTTTTGTCTGGTGGAATTGGCAGCCTAATGTTGCCAAGGAATGTAAGATCCAGTCCGAAGCAGTGTAGTGATGATATGCTAATTAAATGTTTTTTTTATGTTGGCAGTTTAGCACAGCTTGCATGTTGACTGTAATGTTGGGATCAGATTTTCAGGTTTGCCTATTATTATTTCTGAATTTTAGGACCTTTCAAGCTAAGAGCCAAAGAAATCCCAATTCTGATTCCTTGTTGGAACCATATCCTGTTTGAACATAGGACCACATTGTACTGTAGCACTTCTCCGCATGGAAGCTTAGATACTTTGGGGGGGACTTTTAACTCCCAAGAACAGGTGGGTTGGGGGCGGGTGGGAAGTGAAAATGAATGATTTTTCCAGCACGACTGCAACCCGGGTCCAACGTACCCACTTCCAGGTTTAATGGAGGTGCGTTTGGATGCTTACGGGTAATCTACTCACCGGTGTCGGGTCCTTAATTAGTGCAGGCTGTCTGTCAATCTGGCAGGCTGTCGGGCGCGAAACCTGTTAAAAAATTTTTTAAAGACGTCCTACTGTCAAAATCGTCATGACATGCGGGAAACCCTTAATTCCAGGTTTCCCGTCCGAAGATCCTTCCCCTCCCGCTCTCTTCCCGGCTCTGAGTTAATATCCAGGCTTTCATGTGTGCATAAAATTGAACATATTAAGAAAGGAACTTGTTTTAGAAGCAAAGGAGTGTTAATTTAATTATCTTTCCTTGCTTATTAGTTATGAATTGCAATAGTGAGGCCAGGCAAATGAGACAGATTGCCAAGTACTGAGAAAAATAATCTGTTGTAGTGAGAGGTTTATTAATTGCCAACTATTCCAATTTTTTTCTGCGCAACTGTAGATTGGCACATGCAGTTGACAAGACTCCTGGGAATCCCTGTCCTGAAGAGCTTTCTTACACATAATTAAATGATATAAAAACTAAATGTATAACTAGCTACTGGGGCCATCTGTCATTTTCATATTTTACAGTGCTCTTTTGTCTTGTCTTTTTTCCTCCTCAAACAAGTCAGGACCTTAAAGAGGAGCTAACAAAACTGGGAGTAGGTAAGGAAGTGGGTTTTAAGAAAAAAAGGGCTTTGAATGGTGATAAAGCATCATGTCTGGCTAACATACATATGTGAGTATTTAAGGAATTCTAGGTTGGATACAAGCAACCACAGTAGAGATTTTAATATTTTACCAGAAATCTGCGGATACGTGTAACAAAGGTGATTTAAGCTTTCTAGAAAAGTTAGTGGGAAGAAATATGACTGAATTCAATACAGATAAGTGTCAGGTGTTAAAAATGGGAACTTGATGTGGGGATTAGTTTGGGAGAGTCTGAGTGAAAGATCTGGGGGTGATACTAGATGCAATACTTGCTACGTTCAGTTAATACAGAGCAATAATCAACAAAACCAATTAGATGCTGTACCATGTTGTTAGATTAATGGAATATCAGACTGAAGCCCTCATGCTGAAGCTGTATAATGTTCTGGTCAGGCTGCTTCTTTAGTACCGAGTTTATTTCTGGTCACTGAAAACACATCCAAGCCCTGAAGCGGTGTAGGGAAGGACTATGAGTCTGATCCCTGGACCTAAATTTTAACTACAGGGTGGGATCAGCAGGGGGGGGGGTCAATAATCGGGTGAGAAACCAGGAGAAAAAATCATGCTGTTTCCTGAGCGATCATGACTCAAATGAAGCCACTTAACTCAACTTTCGGGTTTCACGTCCTCAAGCTGCGAAGCGGGTGGACTGTGCACCTGCATGATGCATTTAAAACCCACTATTTAAAGGGCCACTCCAATAATGCAATTTGTAGGAGAAAGGAGGGTACAATGAATATGGAATGTTCCAGATCCAAGGCGGCACCTAGGTTCTCCAACGTTGCCCTGGATACATTGCTGGGCGCTGTGAGAAGCAGGACAGAGGAGCTTTATCCACCAGACAGGAGTAAGAAACCTGACTCTGTCACAAAGAAGGTGTGGCTGGAGGTGGCAGACCAGGTCAGCAGCAGGACCACAGCGCTCCAGTCGTGGTTGCAATGCAGGAAGAAATTTAATGACCTAACCAGGTCAGGAAAAGTGAGTACAGCTACTGATTGACATGCATTCTGTGGTGAACATTACCACCACCGTCCCCCCACCCCCCCACACTGCCCTGCGAAGCTTACTCCATCACATCACTTCTCACACCCACTAAAGGCTCATTGTCAAGTTACCTTCACTTTCTGTGCACTTCTTCACCCCCCCTCACCTGTTACCCCCCCCCCCCCCCCCCCACAACCAGTACCCACAATGCTGCCTCCTTTTCTGATGGCCAAACCTGCCCCTGCACAGGAGCAGGTGGAGCAGTCTTTGGAGGGGCCCTCATGGGCTCCAAAACCCAGAGGGCATAGGCCAAATGCATCTAAGCAGTCCGGCCATGGACATGAGCAACTTGCCCCTACCTCTGCTGCAGCCACAGGGGATGCACCATGTGGAAGCTGTAGGAAGAGGATGTCGAAGGTTTTGTAATCGCCAAGCGTATGCACAAAGATGTCTGACAGACTGTCATGTTTTTCATTTATACTTGGTCTATTTAACTTCATATTAAATGTTATGATTATGCCCACCACTGCCACGTCTTGCCCATTCTTGAGTCCCTTTTGTGAAAGTGCCCTTACATGTGGTTGCTCATGAATGGCAAGATTTGATGCCACCCATTGGGTGCATTTGCAGTGGGTGTATGTGTCGTTGTATGACTATTTTGTGCAACCTTATGGTGGTCCTTACAGGTGGTCTGAGTATTTGGCTGTAGTCACTTAGATTCTCATAGGGAGATTTGCAATCAAATATGAGTGAGTCCTTGGCATGACGAGCAGCTAGGTGAGATGCTGCTTTGCTGACGGTTTGCCCATCGTCGTCCTACTCATCCTCATCCTCCTCCTCATCTTCTTCAATGTTGATGGCAGGTGCGGCTGCTTCTGGAGCACATGGGACCTCATCCACCAGTAACCCTCTCTGTTGAGCGATGTTGTGCAGGACGCAACACACAACTATTATTTTACACACCCTCGCCGGTGAGTACTGAAGGGTTCCCCCAGATCGATCCAGGCACCTGAAATGTATCTTCAGCATTCCTATGGCTTGCTGTTTGACAGACCTAGTTGTCCTGGTCATGATGTGACTGTCATTGTAATGCTTCTGTGCCTCGCTGGTGGGGTTCCTCACAGGGTATCCCTTGTCTCCAAGGAGCCAGCCCATAAGTATGTATTGTGCGTGGAAGAGGGCCAGGATGTTGGATTTGCACAGAATGAAGGAATCATGGCAGTTGCCAGGGAATTTGGTACACTCGTGCAGAAACCTCTTCCGGTGGTCGCAAACCAGCTGCACATTGATGGAGTGATATCCCTTTCGGTTGATGAACATTCCTGGCTCATGTGCAGGTCCTGGGATTGCTACGTGTGTGCAATCAATTGTGCCCTGTACCCATGGGAAGCCAGCCAGAGAGTGGAAGCCCCCTCAGTCTGGCTGATGTTGTTGATGGGGAAGTTGACGTAGTCGGATGCCCTGGCAAACAAGCCACCTGTGACCTGTCGTATACACTTATGGGCAGACGACTGAGAGATCCTGGTGATGTCACCGGTGGCGCCCTGGAAGGATCTGGAGGCAAAGAAGTTGAGGGCAGTGGTGACTTTAACGAGCAATGCATGGCCACCAGGCCCAGTTGGGAGCAGCTCTGCATGAAGGAGCCTGCAGATGTCCGCGACCACCTGGCCACTCAATCTTAGCCTTCGTAGGCACTGCTTCTCGGAGAGGTCCAGCAAGCTCAGTCCCTGCTTGTAGACCGTCAGATCTTCCTCAGATGTAGTGCTGAATACATCCATTGCGCTCCCCCCACCGCCCCACCACCATCCTGATCCCCAATCTGGTGTCAGTTTGACGGGGTCCAAAATGCAAACAAATGTGTCTGAACAGAAGAATTCTGTGTGTGAACAAAGAAATGTGAGTCTGAGCGCTAAGAACTCCCAGCCAAAGGTTTGTCTGAGAGAACTGCTTGCCCTGCTGCAAAAACTCACCTTTAATCCCCATTTGTCAATCACTGGTTTAAATGTCCAAGTGGCTGCTGGCTGCAACTCACCTCCGTTTCCATGGCATGTTTCAGAGACCATGAGAGATACATTCAGGCAGATTTAAATTGTTTGTCTGCCTCAATCCCCACATATTTAATTGATTTAAGTACTTCAGCGATAAAGCCCTGGTTAGACCACATCTGGAGTATGTGTACAGTTCTGGGCACTGCACCTTAGAAAGGGTATATTGACCTTCGAAGGAGTGCAGCACAGATTCACCAGAATGTTACCAGGGCTCCAAGGGTTAGATTATGAGGAGAGATTACATAAACTAGGTTTATATTCCCTGGAATACAGAAGGTTAAGGGCTGATTTGACTGAGGATTTTAGGATTTTGAAAGGAATTGGTAGGGTAGATAGAGAGAAACTTTTTCCACTGGTGGGGAGTCTAGGACAAGGGGACATAACCTTAAAATCAGAGCCACACCATTCAGGAGAGAAATTAGGAAACACTTCTTCATGCAAAGGGTGGTAGAAATATGGAACACTCTCCCACCAAAAGCAGTAGATGTTAGCTCAATTAATAATTTTAAATCTGAGATCGATAGATATTTTTTCTAGCCAAGGGTATTAAGGGATATGGAGCCAAGGCAAGTGGATGGAGTTAGGATATAGATCAGCCAAGATCTCATTGAATGGCGGAACAGGCTCAAAGGGCTGAATGGCCTATTCTTGTTCCTATTATAGGTAAGATCTCTCAAATTGTAGATGACACAGCTGTGTCAGGCGGCAAATTTTATTGGGTTGGGAAAAGGCAATCCAAAAAGATTTAGAGAGGCTGAACACAGCAAATACATGCGGTGGAGATGAAAACAAAATGAAGAATTGCATACTGTTGCTGAAATTCTTAAGTACAATTATGTACTGACCAGGGAAAATCTTAAAAAAGATGGAACAAGAATAATTTGGGAATGAAGGTGAATTTCTTACAATACTTGCACCATATAAGTAAGTGACCAGTTAATAAGAAAACTCACATTTATATAGCACCTTACCAAATCTCTCAGGATATCCTAATGGACTTCATGTACAATCAATTACTTTGACGTCAAGTCACTGTTGTAATGTATGCAAACAGAGGCTGTGGCCCTGATATTTATGGGGAGGTGGGGAGGATGCAGGTGAGGCCGAAAATGGCCAAAGAACCCAGCAAGGCTGGGGACACGGAGGTCCTTCTGATCTTAACGGCAGGACCTCATTAACATTTTGTAGGTCCGTCTCCTTCCCGGCAGGGGGCCAAAAGGAAAGCCCGGCTGGCGGGCGGGAGGGAAAACCAACGGCAGGAAGCCACAACCAGGGACCCTTGGGGACGGTCCCCGGCAAACAGGTGGGGAAGAGGCCAACGACCGGGAAGGGGAGAGGCCAATGATCGGGCGGGGGAGAGGCCACCGATCGGGAAGGGGAGAGGCTCACGATCAGGAGTGTTGGAAGGAAGCTGGTAGTCGGGGCTGGGGAGAGGCTGAAGGCTTCCTTGAGGGGCCAGGGGGGGCACTCCTGCTCCGTCTGGGCCACAAGAAGTGCTGAAAGAGGTACTTGCCTTGGGGAGCCAGCAGGTCCCGCCTCCATTTCACTGCCGAGTTTCCCGACCCCATGGAAATCTGTGCAGCAGCAGTAAATTTCAAATCTGGCTCCCAATTGCACTGCAGGAACCCGATTTAAATATGTTAATTAAGCAATCCCTCTCTCCATGGCAGGACAGTCGGCGCTCTGCTGTAAGAAAGGTGGCGGACATGTGCACAGTGGGTTGGGGCCGTTTTCTGCGTATTTCACTTTTTAACCCTCCCCCCGCCCCCGACACACTCCCTGGAGTGGCAGCAATAAGCTGAATAACTAGTTAACCTGTTTTGAATGGTGTTAGTTGAGGGATGAAGATTAAATGAGACATTGGGGGAATCACCTTGTCTGCGTTTGAAGAGTGCCAGATGGTTTTTAACATCCTCTGGAACAGGTAGACAGGGCCTTGGTTTAAGAACTGAGCCAAAGGACAATACCTCTAACACTACAGCACTCCCTCAATACTGCACTGAAGGTCAGTCTAGACTCCTCTAGTGGGACTTGAATTGGCAACCTTCTGACTGAGGTGAAAGTGCTACCAACTGAGTCAAACTGATGTAAGTTCAACAAGCTTTTCATAAAGTGAAAGTACAAGGAAATAAATGGAGTCTCTGATGAAGCATTAATTGGATCCAAATTCAAATATTGTATCCAGTTTACTGTTCATTCCTCTGAAAGGACATTGATGCAACAGAAAAAGTGCAGAAAATTAAACACGGCTTCTCGAAAGGTTAAGATCAATGCATTGTGAAACCCAAAAGGAAACAGATTATTTTCTTTATAAAATGCACTGGCAGAGGGGAGTGGAATGTGACTCAAGTATTTTAAATAAGAAAGAGAATAACCTAGAAGTCAGTAAGTTTTTTGTACTGAAGTGAAATCCCAATCAATATGTTTGTCATTTGCCAAGAAATGCCATCCTTCAATCAGGATTTCTTTGAACTGCACAGTAAAGAGGCAATTTACAAATGTTTCTACCTTAGCCAATTTAGTTATTCATTCAGCAGTTTAGTCCAGACAAAAATACAAAAAACACTTAACAGAAACCAATTTTACTCATAAATGACTAGATGACTAAAATGCAGGAAAGCCTCCAAAGTGCATTTGGCAGTGGATTGATGTATTTTGTGTACTGAGCATTGAAAAATAATCAATAGTGGATTAAACTTCAAGCTTGGATTTTAAATTTAAGCTCTGTGCATGTATAAACAATGCTGGGGAATTGGGAGTGTCTGGGAAATGGATTTGATACATTTAAACTGTGGGTGCATGGATCAAATAAGCTTTTATCTGGAACTGGTTGTAGCATGGAACAAGGGGTAAATTCTTGCTATGAGAGTACCACTAAAAATCATCACAATTAGCAGTGGTGAAAGGCTATAGTCTGTGTTTGTTTCACATGACAGAATCTTGCTGCATGTGCAATATAAAACCATATCCTGGGCATGTTAATAATTCCTGACATGTTCATGAGCAGAATGAGTGGGTGTGAAGTTGCCATAGATTCGATATTCAAACAGTTTCCTGTTGGTTCAACAGACTCCTACTGCTCTTACCATCAACGTCATCAATCATCACATACCGCTGGAGTGGGTGACCTTTCGTGGGCTGATGTGTCTTGGCAAAATAAAAGATAATAATTGGACTCTGCCCTTTTCCCCTAATTTTTATATTATGTTTTCAATTCGATTGCAGGACCTGACTACATCAGTACATTATTTCTTTTAGGAGAATCTTTATGAATCTCGGAATGTCTCCTGCTTCAGGCTGAATGTTTTTAAAGCTTAACATCAGAACCACTCCTTGTGATGGGTATAAATCTACAGCAAATGGGGAAAGGTGAAACTCCTGCTGCTCTTTGTGTTAATATTACTGTTGAACAGTAAGTTTGAACTGTTGCTGTTTTAAGAATGTCTGCTCCCAGAAGCATGGCAATGCAGCATTCGGGGGTCAATATGCTTGTTCTACAGCAGCGATCATACCAGACTTAACATCTATGACTCTTGACAAGCAGTAACTATTATTCCACTAATTATAAGATGGTTCACTGTAAACAGCCATGGTGTTCTGCAAATATAGTTAAAGTTTTCTACAATGGAGTTTATGAACTCTCGCTTAGTGGTAGAAGCGTGCAGCTTTAAGAATGATTGTGTGTCACTGAATGGTGATACCCAAATAAGGAGTACGTGACATAGAAAGCAAATTTAATATATTCTGGATGTAATCTCTGTATACATTGATAAATATATATGAGAAAACACCCCTGAATAGTCATTGAAAAAGCCTCATCCCAGTAGACAAATCCCTATTGCAGTGCTCTCTTTGTATCAGTCAGAGGTCCATGTTGATATTACACTGCTTAAAAATAGCTGCGTGAACTATAGATACTCGTATTTGCTCACTGTTGTAAGCTTCAGACCACTGTCAATATATACTCAGAGGGTGTTAAACTATTCCTGGTTCTCTATCAGCATTTAGAACTCTAATTTTGACAACTGGATGCAAATCCTTCAATTGGGTCTCAGCTTACACACAGTCTAATTTCTGAATGGGGTGTGTTCTGCTCCCATAAATTGCTTCAGCCAGCCACTAGTAATATAATTAATCTAAAGAGAGAATGGAAATGAATAATGCCTATTGTTTATATAACATGCTGCGCTGAGTGAAGTGTGCTTAGTTTTAGTTGTGTTAGCTGGTTTATAGTGGTTGCATAAAGTTGGTTATTCTACCATGCTTTTGAAATGTGGAGCAAAGATGTACATGCGCAGGTGTGTACCTACTACTGGATGCATTGTGCATGTGCCTATACATTTGCACTGGTGCTCTTGAGTTTCAGAGGAAAATAGACTGGTCACTATAACCTTGTTGTGCACATTGTATCTACCCATTGCCATATCATTTACTTGTACAGGTAGGCAGGTAAAAATGGCATTCCCAATGCAAGTAGGGTTATGATGCACATGGCGCAATAAGAAGCTTTGCTAGAGCCAGGTGTTAAACTGGAGCGGACACAATACTGCTGTATCATGCCATCACCTTGGTTAGTAGCCTCTTTGTGCTCAGTATCTCTATACTGAGATTTTTTACATCCTATTCCTGGACTGTGGATGTTTAATACGGAGTAAAAATCTTTATCTAACAAGTTCCCAATCAATACCTGAGATTCTTAACTCAGACATGGAAGCCTGTGCTTTGTTTCAGAGTTCATTGGCTACCTGGCTGCAGTTAGGGTTAATAAATGGTAGGTGAATCACTGTAGGCACCCTTCAGTATCGTGCATTGTGGTTTTCAACATGACAAAGAAAAAAAAAGAACTTTTATTTATGCACATCCTTCAATCGTGCTGAGTGACATTTACGTTAGAGTGTAATTGAAATAGAATAAACAAAACAGTTTAATGTAATCTGTTCCATAGATACTTGTAACATGCTTGCATGGATTTTATTTGCCTTGAGCATTTCAATCAGAAAGGTGGATTAAATCTGAGAGAATGCCATCAATCACTATAATAAGAAACATTGACTTATGGCAAGTTATCCTCTGAGCTAGTGAACTTAGCTGTTCTGTTTTAAGCAGGGAAGTGCATTATTCATTAACCAACTGAAGCACTTTAAGACCTCTCTCTCTATGTGAGATGTGCTGTAGAAGCATAAATTGTTGAGTCCATGGTAAAAGTTTCAAAGATGGTTTTTTGGCAAAATTATAATTTCAGATTTGTGAAAATAAAAATCAGACTTGGAAATCTGCAGCGGAAAGAACATGAAAAGTACACACAAGCTTGTTGCCTGAACAAGAACTAATTTAATCTCACTCTCCCCTCTCTCTCTCTCCCCCCTCTCACCTTTCTCTTTCCCATACTATTCTCTCTCACCCCCTCCTCCCCTGGGGTGTCCTTACCATTTTCTCAGAGCAGGTAAAAATTCATGTGGTCCTAGCAGCATTCCAGTGGGCAAGTGACCTGGGCCAGTTTTGTTAAAACAGCCACCTATGTTTGATAACTGCTAAGTCTGTTCTGTGTTTCATTGCATTGACTCCACTTATGCCATACTATTACAAGTCAGAATTTTTCCCAACATTTTTTGCCCTGATTTTAACTCTGGGTGGATTTTGGCAGGTGGCTGGTGAGGTGAATTGGAAACTTGCCCTTTGTTCCAGAAATGAGGCTTGAACTATTTTAACTCTTGGACTTCATTAAAATCCCATGATATCATCAAGATCTGACATGCATACATAAAGAAGGAACCAGCTTTGGGCGGGTGTCCTTGCCACCTACTCGGTAGAGCAGAATAAGTTCTGAAATGGTCAGCTTCCATTGACACGAAAGAACAAAAGGATGGGATGCAGAGCAGGGGTGATTAAATAACAAAAGGGATGATGGTGCAAGGCAAGGAGGGTGGTAATGGGACAAGTAAAGAAACAAAAGATGGGTGTAGAGGAGTTGTAAATGGCAACAGTAGAACCATAACCAGCACTGCTGTCCGAAAAAATGGGAGCAGTGGTTATGATCTGAAGTTATTGAAATTAATGTTGAGTTCGGAAGGTTGTAAAGTGCCTAATTGAAAGATGAAGTGCTGTTCCTTGAGTTTCTGTTGAGCTTCATTGTAACAGTGTAGGAGGCTGAGGACAGAGGTCAGAGTGGGAGTGGGACAGAGAATTAAAATGGCAAGCGACGGAAGGTCAGGGTCATGCTTGCAGACTGAATGAATGTTTTCAGCAAAGCGATCAGCCAATCTGCGTTTGGTCTCCCCAATGTAGAGGAGCCCGTATTGTGAGCAGCGAATACAATATACTAAAATTGAAAGAAATACAAGTAAATCACTGCTTCACCTGTTGTTTCTTAGAGTCTGATAAGCAACAGAACTTAGGATGAAAGTCAGGTTTGTCTTGGTAGACCTTCCATGTACAACGTGCTAGTTGGTGCCTTGAATTCTAGTTCATTCAAAGTTTCCTGGTACTAAAAACTACAGGAGAATCCCAAAGTTGTAAGGATCTCCAAAGATGGTTTTGTCAATCACCCATGATCAAAGAGTCAAATGTTCAGACTCTTGTCCAAGAAAGCTAATGAGCATTTTCTCACCATCGCCTAAGAATCAAATAGCTGCTATGGCATTAACGATATATAATTAAATTTGCATCTTGAACAAAGCCTCTAACTTCCAGATCAATCAACCTGGCCTGGTCCCCATAGACAACCCATCTCTCATCCTCCATTTTGAAACTTAGTAGGGGAGGCCTGCTTCCATTTTAACTGTGGCTATTTTAAAACACTGTGTGAAGTAAAGACAGAAACCTTCCTTTTATCACACACTCCTCTCCAAAATATTGCTAATCATTTTACAGCTTTTGTGACAAAACAGATTTAAAAGGAATTTGAATTTCTATTTATTCTGAACAAATTGATGTCTACACCATTGTAAGATAATTAAAGTAGATTGCAGCCATTACAGATGCTAAGAATGACAACCCAATCAGCCACTGAAGAGTGATTGTGTGCAGATACACAGCCAATTACACTAATTAGAATTATGGCTTTACAGGTCCTTCCAAAGCAATCCAAAACCTAGCGATGTTGAAGATTTCACTATACAATTTAATTGTACAGTACCAGCCAATTAGGAAAGCTTCACTCAGGAATTTTTAAAAAGTTGAATAAACCCATGGGACAGAATAATTTTGAAGTTCATACTCATCTATCTAAATATGTTTTGAAATGATTGATTGTCTAATTCTTTCACCAATTTAAACTGAAAACATTGAGCACTGAAAATAGTGCATTTGATAGGAGCATAATGACTGCAAAAATTAAAATTCAATATCCCTTATCAAAATCACCATGGCCACAAAATGGATATTTTTAATTGCTGACTTTTCAAACTTATATTTCCACAGTTTTCCTGCATTGTGATTTTCAAGACTAATGCCATCTGGTAACCTTCAAATGATTTTCTGTACTGCTTTGAGCAGATAATTGGCTCCTCTAAATGTTGTCAGCAATGTTGTCTCACTGACAATTATTTTTAGAAATTTGCATGAATTCTGCATGTCATTGCTAAAAGGGTGTTGAACACTTTGGGATCCATTCATGTGTTTCTTTACAGTATACTATTAATCAACGTTAAAAAAAAAGAAATGAGCCACACAAGCTCACAGGGTACGTTTGCCCATTATTGATCAATAACAACAACTTGCCTTAAATGTAGAAAAACATCCCAAAGCACTTCACAGAGGTGTGAGGAAAACAGACACTGAAACAAAAACGGAGAGATTTAAGCTGCAGATACACCTAATATATCCATATCTAGGGAAATAGTGTGTTTATTACAGTTTTTTTTACAGTGGTGGGTTTTGAAATTTGGGAAGGAGGAACATGAGCACTGAAGAAAGTTAATTTGATAGGGGGCTGGGGAATGACCCCACCCCAGAAAATTTTGATCTTTGACCTTGATGCATTTTTCAGTATTTTGGAGATAACTAGGTTTGTTTTCCTTAGGGCAGAGAAGGGGGGATTTAATAGAGGTGTTCAAAATCATGAGGGGTTTTGAGAGAATAAATAAAGTGAAACTCTTTCCACTAGCAGGTGGGTCGGTAACCAGAGGACACAGATTTAAGATAATTGGCAAAAGAACCCGAGGGGAGATGAGGAGAATTTTTTTTAATGCAGCGAGTTATGAACTGAAATGTACTGCCTGAAAGGATGGTGGAAGCACATTCAATAGTAACTTTCAAAAGGGAATTTAATATATGCTTGAAAAGGAAAAATTTGCAGGGCCATGGGGAAGAGCAGAGGGATAGGACTAATTGGATAGCTCTTTCAAAGACCCGGCAAAGGCACAATGAGCCGAATTGCTTCCTTCTGTGCTATAGTCAGAAATGATATATCCCACAACGGAAGCTCATGCTAATACAACACACACGTTCCCCAACCTCTGTGCTTGTGCATTAATTGTTGCTGTTTGCATACGTGTCAAACTCAGGACTTGCACAATTTCATAAATTCATGCATGCTTGCAAGAAAAATCCGTGGCATTCCATCAGCAAACTCTGACAGGGCTGGAGAAATGCATGCTGTCAGTATGAAATACTGATATTTGGCAAGTACGTGACCCATTTAGTCTAATCTCATTCTCCAGCTTTCTCCCTATACCCTGTAATATTCCTCTTTTCCAATCAACTACCTAATTCATCTTTAAAATAATTTATGGACTCTGCTGCAATAACGGCTTGTGTCAATGAATTGCACTTTATGATTATCTTAAAAATGTGTCCTCTTATTACCTCAGGTATGTTTCTAATATATTTGTATGCTTCTAATGAAAATTTATTTGAAAATAATTGCAGCTGACAAAGTGAATAAACATTGCTTTGATAAATAAAGAAGAAAGAAAGAACTTGCATTTATATAGCATCTTTCACAACCTCAAGATGTCCCAAAGTGTTTTACAGCCAATGAAATACTTTTAAAGTGTAGTCACTGTTGTAATGGAAATGTGGCAGTCAATTTTCACACAGCGAGGTCCCACAAACAGCAATGAGATAATGACCAGATCATTTTTGAGTGATGTTGATTGAGGAATAACTATTGGCCAAGACACCGGGGAGAACCCCACTGCTCTTCTTCGAAATAGTGTCTTGAGATCTTTTATGTCCAGCTGAGAGGCTAGACAAGGCCTTGGTCTATTGTCTCATCCGAAAGACGGCACCTCCAACAGTGCAGCACTCCCTCAGTACTACACAAGTGTCAGCTTAGTTGTACCAGGAAACTTGAAGGTAGGCTGTCCAATCGAACGATGAGATCACGAATTGTGTCCTTCAATCGATGATGATACTTTGCTACATTACGCACATGTATCCCTTCGCTTTAAACAATTAGTTCAGAAGTTTGAAAGAAAAATGATTTATTTTTTAATCAAGAGTTATTCTCTTTCAATGTGTTGAGGTTAGAATCGGCAAACGATAACAGCTGGGGGAATGTAACCCCTGCGCTGAACTTCACATCTGCATTCTTTGCAAGTTGAGTGGTCTTGCAGGATACAGGTAGGTTTAACACATGGCTCCTATGGAAGCTTGTGAAGCTGCAGTTGCAGTAGTGACCAAAACTATAAAGCTCCAGAGTGGATAACTTCAGTTTTCTTTACAAATTACAACATTTTGTCCCAATTTGGACCATTTCAGGTTTGAAGCAGAGATGTGAAATATGCTGTAAATTGCATATTGTTGAATACATTTTTCACTGCTCATAGATTTATTTAGTGATCTTCCATTCGAGAAACAGCAGCAAAGTGATGCATAAATTTTTTGTGCTAATATAATTAAAAAATGTACCACCTCGCTGATCATCAAATGGGGGTGATCCCATTCCTGGATGAGTAGCAATCTGACTGCTAGTAAATGGGGAGTGGGCTGCATGGCCAGTCCCACTGTGTAGCACGATATGGAATTTGTACTGCAGAGTGCAAAAGTACCAATGTGCAGCCACTGGAGCTAAGACTGTGCTCCAATAGCAGAGATGAAAATCTTTTTGTGGCAACAGTGAGTTTTGCTTAAGTTTGTTGAAAGCAAATTCTGTTTAACTGTATGTCTGTTCTATATGTGAGTTTTTGCTATATATATGCTAGCACTGAATGGTCGTCAAAAGTTATTCCTCTTACGAGCAATCTTTTTCTTTAGTTGCAGAGACATAGCCAAACTGTTCTCGCACATGTCCTGTATGACGTCTTGGATGTACACAATGTATTGGCTGTACCGCATTAGTTATCTTGAAATTAAATGGATTATGAACAATTTACTAATAAATGTCAGTGAATCTGGAAGTATGAATTCCTGTTGAGAGCAAGTTTTAATAGTAAAATCCTCTTTGCTTTTAAGAAAAATCAGTTGTAATCCAGAAACTTTGTACGAAAGCATAAATCTATTTGAAGAGGAATTCACTTTTAGCAATGATATTTTTGTTGTTTTGCTTTGCAGCTGGAGACTATTGTATTAAGAACAGATATCTTGCAAATTTTCCCCTGGTGCTTGTTCAATGCACAGACAGGCTAGGGCTGTTATTACAGTTCTTTGACTATATTGCCAGTCTGAAGGAGCTGCTAGTATTTCTCAAAGAAATAAAATATATTTGTATGCTCCTGGCTCATGAAATTGTAAGGAACAGGAAATGAGAATCTGCCAACCAGTATGCCACAGTATTGTAGAAAATTGTGTTATGAAATTTAATGTGACCAATTTGGAAAAAGCAAATTAAATTTGTACCAATTACTTTCCATTAAATGAATAATAGCTGGAACCTTCTTTAAAATAGTCAATTTATTTCTTCAATTCCACAAGCATGATCATATTTCAATCAATTATATTCCTGCTAATATCTGCCAGAATGCAGTGCTAAAACATTGAACAATTCAAGGAAGTCTCCAAAATATTCTCATTTGAAATAAATATGCTTTGAGTTTTATTGTAAAATTTAAAAAAAAGCATTAAGGACCACATAAGTCTGAAAATAATTGGTGATAATGAATGAACTATGAACATCAATCAGAATTCAGCATGTAAGGAATCTTAATACTCGTGACTGCTTTTATTTCATGAGTAATCTGTCATGATGGGAAAATGACAGTAAAGTGGGTATACGGTGGAAAATGTTGAGCTGAAGAGATGCATTGCAGTGACAGTAAAACAGACGAATCAAATCAAAAATCATTGTACCCGGCGGAGTAAAATTTGGTGAATTAATGCCTCCGTCAGAATTGTAGGATGTAAGCGTAGCTGATTCCCTCTATGGTGACTTCCTGATCTCAGTTGGGCAAACAAGGAGGTGTAGAAAGGAGCTTCCCCAGAGAGGAAAGAATCAAAACCTTCTAATGGCCAATGGTATTGACACATATGCATGAACAGGCCACTGTGTTGGTCAGGGGATAATTAAAATTATGTATGTTGGAGACTTTGTATAGAAATTGTAGGTGTTAAAAATTATTCAGAGGATGAAAAGTAGTTATAAATAAAATTATCAGTGGTATTTATTCTACCATCTTGTGCACTGCAATCCGTAGTGTATCACAAATATTTCACAAATGGAAAATAATGACAAATATGAAGTTGTCTTATTAACAGCGTTGCACAAGGTTTGTGATGTGTTAGTCTGCAATTTTTTAAAGAAATAAAATACATTTTATCAAAGAATTTTGATAGGGGAACTTTCTATTCTCCTCCTATCCAACAAAAAACTTGCTAATCATTGTTTATGAAATAATAATAAAAACTGAACTATATGGGATAGTTAGGCAGATCATGATCCTTCAGTTGATGGGACTGAGATATAAGTCCAACCAATCTAGATTTGTTTTAGCTGAAGGCAATTACAGAATTACAAGTAGAGGGGAAACTTAAATATGAAAGAAAGAACTTCCATTTATATAGTGCCTTTTTTGACCTCAGGATTTCACAGCAAATTAAGTGCTTTTGAAGTGCAGTTATCATTGTAGCGTAGGTAAACTCAGCAGCCAATTTTCACACAGTAAGGTCCCATAAACAGCAACGCAATAAATGACTGCATGATCTGTTGTAGTGATGTTGATTGAGGGATAAATTTGAACAAGGAAATCTAGAGAGAGATTAGCCAAAGTGAACAGCCTGGGTTGGAGATGGGACAAAAGGCTAAGAAGCTATCATGGAATCAAGAATGGTGCTGAAGCAGTAAAGTTGGGTATCATCGCATACAAATGGACACTAACCCTATCCACACCGCTGTTGTTGTTAAGTGGCAGCATATAGATGAGGAATAGGAGGGGGCAAGGATGGAATCTTGAATCATATGGAAGATGACTGGAGAAAGAACCACGTTGGGATGGAAGGAAAAGAACCATGTAAAGGTGGTCACCCAATAGTGCCTCATCCAAGTAGACACTCGCTATGTGTGAGACTTCATATGGAGTGTCGACAGGCTACTTGAACATGGGGGCTGTTGCAGCTGAGCCCAATTCTGTCCTCACCTGACATCACACATGCAAAGCAATCAGGAGCAGGATCACTGATTTTCTCCTCTCCAATCCTGGATTGCTAAGGTCAATTTTAGTATCCCTACCACTGCCTTTGCTGAGATCATCTATTTTTGTGGGTTGGGACTCATTACCCATGCAGTGGGGCGGTGCTGGTGGGACTTCAACCACCAAGGGGAACAAATGATCGAGTTGGGGGCATCCACTGCAGCACCAAAAGGGGAAGGAGGCATTGTCAAAGGGACAGAAGAGTCCAAAGATTACTTTTAAAAGATCTATGGGGCTTTTCATGAGGCAAGTGACCTTCTGACAAAAAGAAGGGGTGCCTTCAAAGAGAGAAAGGAACCCACTACTAGGCTCTCTTCCCCTATATTCTTCAGTGGGCTTGCTGCCACTGCCCCAGGGTCAACCTCTACGCCTCTCCTGCCGGTCCCAGGAGTCAGTGCCAGAGGAGTTGGAAGACAGGAAAATTGTCTGGTTTCCCAAACACAGCTAACTGTTCCAAACAATTGACAACGTGGAACTCGTGGATGACATGGCAGTCTGGTTTGACTAGAAACATCTGCTTTTCTCTCTTTTTCCAAGCTGCTAATCTTTTCTATCTGTCTAAATGATCTTGATTATCCCCTGCTTAATTATGCTTTACAAGGCACAAGGGGAAAATATTGTGGCTGGACTATCATTGCTATGTCCATTTTGTTTGATGTATAACCTATAAATCTCGAGTCTTCAAGCATGAAGAGATGACTGTGGCTAAAATGTTTTCCTAATTATAAATCCTCTGTTGTGCTTAATGGCATGTAGATACAATAAAGCTTTGTGTACAATTTGGGAGCAGGGGAAATAAATAAATGTTATGTTTTCCAAATTAAAGTAAAAAGCGATGGGTAATATTTGTCCATTATATTGGTACTTAGTTTAATAACTGTGGCAGACGTGTTTAATTGCATGGAAGATGAATATTATAGTTGCGGGGTAATGGATGGTATTGGAATTGGATGGCATTGTAATTGGATGTATTATGTTGTGTTGTATTGTAATTGGATGTTATTGAATGATATTGTTATCTAATGGTATTATAATTGTATAGCCGTGAGTGTTTGTTTTTCATTCTTGGGATGTGGGTGTTGCTAGCCTGGCCACACTTACTGCCCATTTCTTGTTGCCCTGAGAAGATGTTGGTAGGCTTTCTTCATGAACCATTGCAGTCTGTGAGGTGAAGGTGCTCCCACAATACTGTTAGGTAGGGAGTTCCAGGATTTTGACCCAGCGACAATGGAGGAATGGTGACATATGTTCAAGTCATGATGGTATTGTAATTGGATGTCTTATATAATATTTACTTACTTGGTATTAAATGGTATTAAATAGAAATTAAAACATGGATACAGATCATTCGGCCCAACCAGTCCGTGTTGGGGTTTATCCTCCATGCAAGCTGTAGTCCTAATCCCATGGCCCCGATATTACCAGGGAGGCGGGTTGGCAGCGGGAGGTCGACTGGGCGCGTGGGTAACCCGTCCAGTAAAATCTGTGGGTTCCCCACGTGATCGCGAGTAAATTGAAGCCACTTACCTTGGCTTCCGGGTTTTCCATTGGAAACCTACGCAGCGGGCGGACTGCACATCCGCATCACAGGCTGTCAGCTGGAGGAGCCCTGCAGCAAACAGCCAAAATTACAGCAAGGAGCAGTCCAGGAGAAAGGCTGCTCCCAGGGTTAATGATGCCTCACTCCAGGTCTTACTGGATGGGGTGAGGAGGAGGAGAGAGATCTTCTACCCGGCGGACAGGAAGAAGTGGCCTGCCTCTGCCACCAAGAAGGCCTGGCTCGAGGTGGCAAAGGAGTTCAGCAGCACCAGCAACATATCCTGCACCTGGATACAGTGCAGGAAGCGCTTCAATGACCTAACTAGGTCAGCCAAAGTGAGTACATTTACTCATTCTCCTACACTCTGTCTTCCACATCACCACCCCACAACTCATTCTGCACTGCCAACACTACTTTATTACCTGCACTTACTCACCTCCCCAGTACTCATCCCACCACTACCACTCAACCCAATCCTCAAACAATCTCATGGGTCTGCCTCATACTCACCCATTGATGCATCTCTTTCACGGTCACCCTCACCCAACCTGCCACTACCTCTGCTGCAGCCACAGGGGATGCATCACGTATGAGTAGTAGGAAGCGCAAGGCAAAGGTTTCGTGAGCACAAAGGGGATGCACCAGGGTGTTTGACAGTTTGTCATGTTTTTTATTTATATTTGATTTTGGTTCAACTCACATTAAATATTATATCGTCACCACTACTGCCATGTCTTGGTCATTCTTGACTGGCTTGTGCAATAAGTCCCTTTCATGAGGTTCTCCATGAACACCCACACTTGATGCCACCCATTGGGTCACCCTACAGTGGGTGCTGGTGTAGTTGCACGACTATTTTGTGCAGGTGCCTGTGGCGCAGCACTGTGTTGTGGAGCTCCATGTGCCTGGCGAGGCTGGTGACATTGCTTATCCTCGGATGAAGTGATGAATGCAGCCATGGCGCCCCCCATCCTGAATTTGAGGGGGTCCGCAAAGTAGGTAAATGTGTTTGCATAGCAGAATTTAGGGTATAAATTAATAATTTTGAGTGGAAAGACAAAGGTACTGCAGCCAAAACTTTGTCTGAAGTGACAGAGTGCCCTGCTGCAATAAATGCGGTATTCCCCCCAACTGTGAAAAAATCCTTTGCATCTCCCACTGGCTGCTGGCTGAAACACGTCTGCTCCAACAGGGAGTGTTTCCCACAGCATGGGAAACACGCTGAGGATCCTTGAAAATTGCACCCCTGCCAAAATCTCCTGTCAATGAGGTCTGTCAAGTACGTCAGCTAGGTAAGTATTTAAATTGTCATCCTGCCGGCTTTAATTGCCGGTGGGAGTCCCGCATGTGGGAGCTGCGCGCGCACCCGAACGCGTCACTGGGGAATCCAGAAGTGGGCGGGTTGGAGCCGGGCTCCGGACCCGCTCCGGGATTCCTCGATTTTACGAGTCCCCCCGCCCCCAACGCACCCGCTCGGCCATCCTAAAATCGACCCCCATGTGTCTGCTCTGTCTCCATATTCGTTTACCCTCCTTTCCTCCAGACACTTTTCTAACCTATTCTTAAATGTTTAAATACTCTGGTGCAGATGTCCTTGCTGCCTGCTCAGTTGAGCAGGTTAAAATTGGTTGGTTGATGATGGTTTGTTGAAATCGGTTGGTTCCTGGTGGCTCCAAGGTAGATAAGTAATTTGGATGATTTTAACTGTCCACCTGCCCGGTTCCCACCAGGCAGGTAGGATTAAAATGGCAACGAGATAGACGGATGGGCGGGCGGGCGCGTACTGTAGCAGGGCACCTAATGGTATATGCTGTTAGTTAGACTTGCCTCTGCACCCTTCAGCTCGAAACATTTTTGCCCACTAAGTAGCTGACAGTGCGAGCTGATAATGGCGCAACGAGGGAAACAGGGCATCTGGGACTTGAGTGAACAGGGCAATCAACAGGGTATCTCCTTAACTAATGAGATTTAAGGATTGGGAAATAAACAGCGGAAGGTCTGAGAAGGAGGATGAATTCAATGTCAAATCAGATACAGAAAGAGAAATAAAGAGAGGGAAAGAAGGTTGGATTAAGAGAAAGAGACAGAAAGGAAAAGTAAGAATAAAAATTTTAAATTTGACACTTTTAAAATCTCCTAAAACAATTCACAATCTGAAGGAATGAGACTCTACACTTATAATAGTTAATTTTCGATGCCAGAGAGGTTGATTGGCAATCATTAACACTTATCACATCGTTAAAAGGATACTCGCGCTTGTAATTACTAGCTCTAAATATCTGCGGCGGGTTTAATTTATATCTCCCACGCAAATACAGCAACTTCACAAAATTCAATGCATGTCAATAGTAAGGCAGACAGCGAAATGCTGTTTTCGCAAAGCTAATGGCGGAGTGACGCAACTCAGACAGCAAATTTTGGATATTCGCATTTAATATTCACATCTGCCCCTCGCCTGAAGTTGCTGTACTATTTACACATAAATAATGGTGAGCCCCGTTAGCCTCATCGTTATTGGGCCAGATTTTGCTGTCAAAATAAGATTGGGGTCCCCATACTGAGAGGTTGAAGGGAACGGTTTAGGTTCTGCTTATTCCACTGATTTCAATGTTTTAAAACTTGAAGGAACAAGTGATAGCTGGACTAGCTCTGTAAATATTAATTGCAACAAATGGCATTATGCATTGAGAAAAATATGATGTCCTTGTGCATTCGGAAGGTTGTGTACAATTGTTACTACTGTATTATGAATTCTACATAAGTTATTTAATCTCAACCATGTGCAAAACTTGATAGGAGATAAAGCTCTCAATTAATTTCTTGACCCCCCCCCAAAGATAATCACGTGAAAGTCCAAGACATCTTTCTAATATTATGATGCATATTATTTAATGTTAACAGCATACGAACCATTGTGTGTCATTGAATATTTACTTATTTACCTTTAATCCTATCCTTATAAACTTCAATCTTTTTCTCAACCAGATATTCATTCAGCTCATGTCAAAAGGATTGAATTTAAACAAAACACTTTTTTAGAACACTTCTACATAACCAATACTCTGGGGTGGGGGAATTCTTGCAATCTCTAGAGTTCATTCAGGCTTATTTAAGATGCATGTCTCTCCAGTTTTGCAATCAGAGTTTGACTTGAATAGTTTTTTTACATCTACGTTACTAATACTTTGTGATTTTAGTTAAACTTTAAGGAAACCAAAGCTCACTTTTTTTCAGAAATTAACTTATACAAAAGTTATATTATGTTCGGGAATTATTTTGTTAACTAGTGAGGAGTGACATTGGAATGGTGGCAGGAATTTGAAATGGGAAGTGGAAGCCCCATTTTAACTTGGGGCATGCACGCGAGGGTTGAGGCGAGTGGCAAGCTCGCATCACAGCACCGTGTGAGGCCCGAAGAGATTTTTACTCCCAGGCCTCACTTAACTGTTGGCTGTGAGTCTGCTGCCCGAACCTGAGGAGAAGCCTTAGCTGGCTGCTGGGCTGGTGCAGGATTTCAGGCAGCAATGGGGACTCGAGGTAACGATCCCCGATATAACGTAACTGAAGGGGATGGGGGTCCAGAGGGGAGGATGTGAAGCCCAAGGTAGTGGAAGCCCAAGCTTTTCTTGTGAGATCCAGAGGAAAATGCTTGCTCCTTCTGGCCCACAAGGAAACCTGAAAAAAAAAATTGACTTACTTTTCTGGGTTTCTTGAGACCCAAATCCTACTTGTGGCCAGGTTTCACTGGTGGGTCCGACCCTGGGCACCACTGCCGCATCGGCAACGAAAACCACATCGGGATCCTATTGCATCATTGGACCACGACATTTAAATATTAACGAGGTCCCTGAGGCTGCCGAAAACTCAGCAGTTAAAATGGTGGCAGATGATAGTGCGGCGAGAACAGAGGGGGAAGCGTGCGACTGCCATTTTAACTACCCGGCCGCTCTGTTCCGGCCGGGCTGGCAGGGTTAAATCGACCTTTAAGTGTTTTAGATTCTCATTGTCTACAGTGAGATACCCAAAACTAGGGTTTTCATAAAATGAAGCCATTAAACTTCCAAGGATCACTTCCATATTTTCACAAGATCCCAGAGATTGTAAAAAGAACAAACTTGCATTTATATAGCACCTTTTATATCCTCAGGATGTCCCAAAATGTTTCACAGCTAATGAAGTACTTTTGATGTGTAGTCACTATTGTAATGTAAGAACATGTGCAGTCAATTTGTGTACCGCAAGATCCCACAAATAGCAATGAGATAATTAACCAGATAGTCTGTTTTAATGATGATGTTCCAGGAATAAATGTTGGTCAGGAAACAGTGAGAACTCCCCTTCTCTTCTTTGAAGAGTGTCATGGGATCCTTTACATCCACCGAGAGGGCAGATGGGGCCTCGGTTTAATGTTCCATCCTAATGTGGCACCTCCAACGTGCAGCACTCCCTCAGTACTGCACTGAAGTGTTAGTTTAGAATATGTGATCAAATATCTGGAGTGGGACTTGAACCAATGACCTTCAGACTCAGGCAAATATTATACCACTAAGCTAAGGCTGACCCCATGCTTCCCATAATACTGTCAGGATTTAGGCACAAACATCCATCTGCTTGACTGATGGGGGACAACGAATATAAACTGAACTTTTTCTGTGACTTCAGCCAAGGCAGCAGCTGCCACTGTGGCACGACTTTATTCTTCTTTACACATATATGTGTAGATTTTAAGAAAGTATATTGGCATTGAAGGAGCTCAGATGACTTTCAAGGAATCAAATGGGGCCCTTTGAAAATGAGTGCATTAGGGATTTATTGAGGGTTAAAATTTCACTTGCTCATTCCGAGCAAAATACAGAAGTTTGTATTGTAATTATACAACGAGCTAGCTAACATCAATTTCAATCAGAAAAACAGAATAACTTCAAGGTGTTTGGAACACAGTATTTGCTAAGAAAGACGTATTTCTTTACTGAGATAAATCAGTCAGTGTGCAGCGCTGTGATATTAATTACATGTTTTCAACATTTATTCCTAATTTAAACAACAATTGTGAAATCATGCAAACAAACTTAGAGTAGACATGTAGTCCACTCTTTCTAACTTGAAGTTGCTTAAATTGAATTAACTATTACTTTGAATTTTTTTCAAGCATTAAAAGGATAAATACTGTTTATTGGAACTACTGGATAATTTGATTTTTCTTCCTGTGCAAAAAAATGACTGAATTAAGAGGAGTAAACTGTAGAGTGCGACCTGGTCTTACAGCACATTTAAAGAAACACAAAAACAATGCGTGTTTTGGTTAAAACTCTGATTTTTAAAATATGCATAGATAGTACGTGCAATTATTTTTAATGATTTCACACAATAAAAATGTCCATTTCTTACAGTCAGCCACTTTCAGTGAAGTATCTTCAATGTTTGCTTTTGGGTAATTGTCAAGAACTGTTGCTGTTCTTGCTTCATTCTCTCAATCTGTAGCAAATTGGTTGAAGAGAAGTATCTCCCTGGGTGCAAATGACATGAAGTTGAGAATTAATTTTCTGGTTCCAGAAATAAGGAAGATGATCAATCATTTTTGGAGTGTGTCATCTTATTCTCAAAAGTCATCATTTTGTTTGAAGGTGGCTGTGAAAGTATCTTTACAGAAGCTAATTCTGTAAGAAACACTAGAACTGTGTTTTCAAGCCTTCATATATTGTGAAAATGAACTGTCCCATAGTTTCTTATTGTCTGGAATAAATACACTGGAAGCAAATCAACCATGTTTTGTCATTTTAACAGTTGAAATTAATCAGTTTATCTCAGAGTACTTTTATAGGGATACTGCCTACTCCTTAAGTTGTGCAAGATAATTTACTGCTCTAATGCATACCCATAGAGTAATAAATAATCTTGTAAAGGTAGCAAAAATACATAAGCAATAGTAGACGATCTACTATATTGTGAATGTCAGACCATACCCAATGGAGTGCAAGTTTTTTTTTATCGTGCACTCTTTCAATATGTTTTTAAGTTAAGAATTGTCCAATCTTTCTCAGTGTTGGGATATGATGGTTGGATGAGATGCAAAAAGAATAACAATATTTCACACAAACATGAATCACATCAGTTACAAAGGACATCTTAAAACCAGCTGGCAAAGTTATAGAGACAACTACCATGGCAACATCACAAAAAAATGTGAACTATTCAGGCAAGATAGCCAGATGTGTTCTGTAAGCACGGAAGCTGTTGCCTAACCAAGCACTTTTAAGTGTAATATGATAATCGCTTGATTATCTGAAGAAGAGGTCTCCAGATTGGAGGCCAATGTTTATGAACTAGTTTACTGTGCAGATATTTAATTCAATTATTAATATAACAGAAATTAGAGCTGGACTCAGCAGGAGTAAAGAAATAGTTAATTAAGCAGGAATAATGCAAAGGCTCAGTTATATTAAGATTATGTTAGGCTTCAGAGATACTATCAAAAGTACTTATAAAAATGCTATCAAACATTTAAACCCAATCTTTGAGTACAGAAAGACTCATGCAGACTTGTTAAGGCTTTGTTCACTAATACCGCTGATAGGCTGTAGTGTTGCAGACTTAATAATCCAATATCTGAGCCAGGCAGGTCTGCAGTACTCCAGAACACTGTTGATGATTGACCAGCCCATCTAACTCATTGATGGAAGCTGGAGAGGAAAACTTGTCACTGGGGAGTGGGATTCTTTCCATTCAGTTCCAGGTAGCCCTGAAAGCCAATTCCTACAGTGTAGGGTGGTCTGGGATGGACAAGCAGCAGGAAGCTTACCAGCTATTAAGCTGCGTGGTTTTAGTTAGTTAAATTCCAGCAGTACCCTTTGGACTAGGTAATTCCTAAGACTTGAATCTTACTAACCTGTGCCTAAGCCCTCCGGACTTGGTGAGGGTATCTGTGTGTCCCTCTGGGGAGAGAGTGCACATTTCATATTGGGAAAATAACATTGTTTAGTAGCTTAATTGGGAAATGCATAAATATGGTGATTGAGTTTCTGCAAGTGTCACACAAAAAAAGATGATGTATGTTAATGCTTTCTTTACTCAAGAACATTTTTAATTATCTTGGCGGAGATAAAAAGGTTACAACCTTGATAAATTTTTGTTGTAGAAATTCAAAGGCAAGTGGAAGTTAAAGTTTATAAAAGCAGCTGTAGCTGCAGTGTGCTGAGAAGAGACTGTTTTTCTTTAGGGGTGATTTCTGAGGGGTGATTTAATTGAGGTGTACAAAATTATGAGGGGCTTAGATAAAGTGGATAGGAAGGACCTATTTCCCTTAACAGAGAGGTTAATAACTAGGGGGCATAGATTTAAAGTGATTGGTAGAAGGGTTAGAGGGGAGCTGAGGAAAAGTTTTTTCAACCAGAAGGTGGTAGGGGTCTGGAACTCACTGCCTGAGAGGGTGGTAGAGGCAGAAACCCTCAACTCATTTAAAAAGTACCTGGATGTGCACCTGAAGTGCTGTGACCTGCAAGGCTTTGGACCAAGTGCTGGAAAGTGGGATTCGGCTGGGTGCCTCATTTTCGGCTGGCAGGGACACAATGGGCAGAACGGCCTCCTTCAGTGCCATAAATTTTCTATGATTCTATGATTTGAGGATGGCGCATCACCTAGAAAGGTTCAAGTGCTATTTTTTGTGGTGTATTTTTTTACTTGCCTTTACAAAGTGTCATCTTTACCTCTTGCCGTAAGCTCTTGCTTTTGTTTATGACCACAGTAGCATTTCACTGTCCCCGAATAAATAAATAAAGAACCTGCATTTATATAGCGCCATTCACGACCTCAGGATATGCTTTCTAGCCAATGAAGTGCTTTTTGAAGTGTAGTCACTATTGTAATATAGGAAACGCGGCAGTCAATTTCCACACAGCAAGGTCCAACAAACAGCAATTAAATAAATGATTAGATCATTTGTTTTTTAGATGTTGGCTAAGGGATAAATGTTGGCCAGGACATCAGGAGAACTTCTCTAGTCTTTTTTGAATAGTACAATGAGATCTTTTCCATCTACCTGAGAGGGCAGATGGGGCACTTCCAACAGTGCAGCATTCCCGCGGTACTGCACTGGGAGTGTCAGCCTAGATTATGGGCTCAAGTCCTGGAGTGTGGCTTGAAACCACAACCTTCTGATACAAAAGTGCGAGTGCTACCACTGAGCTAATGCTGACATATGTATCATGTTTCAAATATTTCTTTTATTCATCAACCGCTGGAAATTAAGTAATGTTTTGAGGTTTGATGATTTTTGTCATTTCATAGTATTAGTTTTTGTGAAAAACTTGGATATATCTAACAGATGTTTTAAGATAAATTAAATATATATTAACTGGAAACTACATTGGAAATTCCCTGCTCACGAGTAACCGGGCATTGCCAGACATGTCAACTTGTCTGCATCTGGAAAAAATGTGAAATGATGCAGACAGTGATCTAGTAATTGTGTTATTAATTATATCTGCTGCAATACAACCTTCATATTAATCATAGTTTTAGCAAAATATTGAAGAGATTGAATAAAATTTTAATTAGAAAGCAGTGAAATAAATATAATGCATTCTGCAAAACTTTCACTGTTGGTCAACATGAAACATTTGATGATTAGTCTTCCTGGTTACTGCGAGGACTTCCCAAAATCCTTTCCCTCAACAGCAACACTCCTGAATAAACTGTCCTCTGCACAGCTTTGTTTTTAACCTTTAAATTAAATACGCTTATGAAAATTGTATGCTCCTGAAAAAAATTCCATCTAGTTTTTGACAAATAAAGGTTGATGTTACAAAATGATTGTTCCAGTGGGGAGCCTTGCCTAGCAGAAGCACATATTGGTGGTGTGCTGCCTACAATTTACCATCAATCAAAATTAATGGCTGGAAAATTGTGGGGAGCATGTCCACACATTCTTGATATTAACTCCCGGTGGGTGAAGTTCCACACTGCAAGTGTGCATTCAGAAAACTGTCCCTCTGAAGTGGGATATATTTTATTAAATGACTATAGATCGCCCATGGCACTGCTCCCAGGCAGCAGGCCAGGAGTGCGGCCAGAGAACCGAGGGAGGACTCGAGGGAAAATATTAGCAGTCTAGCAAGTGCTGTTGGTGCCTTTATTCAGGAGTTATCTGTGGGATATTACATTTTTTAGAAGACTTCTTGCCCACCGGTTGATATATTGTTTTTAGCAGCATCCACAAATCATGTGACATCCTACTCACACAGCAATCTGGCCAACGGAGAATCAGAAACAATTATACGGTTGAGCAGCACTTAAGTGGATTTAAAAGGCATTTAAACCCTGCACGGGAAGAGTAAGCCAGGGGTTTGCACTAAAATATTCCTGTTCAATGGAGACTATGTGAATAAGAACTGCAAGACCAACTGCTGGTGATTCTCATACATTAAGCGTTGGAAAGGAGGATTATCCTGTATTTCCTCAAAAAGATTGCTCAGAAAGTATGGGAGCAGATTACAGAGTCAGGGACAGTATATGTGCCAGAAAGTGGTTCGGACTAGCCTGTTATAGCAGCAGTGGACGTGCCTGAATTATTTTCAGGGCCATCTCACCAACCAACACAAATACATGCAGGGCCACCTGGCATCCATGAAACGTTGCATCCAGCCAGTTCATGTAAAAGTTATTAGTTGGAGGGTAGATGTTGCAGACGATGCATTAGCACAAAGGAGAAGCACCTTGGTAAAGTTCATCGAAATTGGTCACAAATGAAACTAAATAGGGCAATAAATCAGTTCCACAGTAATTGAACTTTGTATCTGATTGTGTTGAATAAATTAGCAGCACAGCAAAGGATGGGCATTGATGTTAATTGAGGAGGTGCAGAGTACAGTGTTGCTTCAGGTGTTTTGGGCCACTCGATTGTACACATGTGAACAGGAAGGTTCCTTAAAGGGATGGCATTCTCCTTTAAAGGGACAGCACTGTCTAGGATTTTCCCCAACACTTTTACTTTGTAGTCATGGTAGAGAGATAGTGAACTGAAACCTGCACTCTGATGTGTGCCGTGAAGGGGATAGCATGCCATGAGTCACATAGTTAGCTCTTAGTTGCTATATATTGCACTGGAGACCAAACAGTATGTTCAATATATTCTGTCTGCTCCAAAAGGCAGTAAATAACACAATGTCAGTCAGTTATATTTAGGCTAAAACGAATAGATTTATTTACAAGATTATTACATAGAAGCAGAAAAGCACAAAATTACTAATGGTACAAATGCTTAAAAAATTATAGATAGAATCAGTCCGCAAAAAGATAAACTACACTTTTCTGGAATGTATTACTTACACAGTTCAATACGCAATATGAATTTTGAACGAAACAGCCTTTCATAATCCTTTGATGACACAATGCTATACGTGGCATGATGATTCCGATATCAGGCATCAGTGCCTAAAGGGGATGTTTTGGTGCAACTGCTAATGGTTTAATATCAGCCTTAAAATAACACTGGCAGAAATTTAAAAATCATTCATAAGAAAACTTCCCTTCAAATATCAATTCCAAAAACTGAACTTAATTAAAAATATTGAGACATGACTCCAGTACATATCCTGGACCAAAAGGTCTCAGATTAAAGAGCTGTCAATAAATCCTGTTCAAAGATAGAATGGTAACAGATGTTTGTATTCCATGTTAATAGGCAAGTTGGTTGTTATCCAAAACTTTTTGTTGATTTAAACAATATGTATTTTGAACATAGTCCCTAATGGTTCAGTCATTTTGGACGTAAAGCATTCAAAACTTACTTTGCCACTTGCCAGCAATTGAAACTGTTCTTATGTCTGATTGGCATGGTTTGGAATCCAATGTCACTGTTGCTGTTTAGTAAGAAAGAAGATGAAGGTGTTGGTGCTCCTCAGTGAAGCATCAGTCACCTGTGTGATTCTTCTACGGACAGCACATTGGCTGATACTGTTAACATCTTCTGCACTAGCCCAGAAGGATCGGGAGATGTAAAAAATTGAGGATTGTGGTCACCATAATGGCAACTGGGAATGCTGTGCCTCTGTTTGAGGTTGTCTGCAGGTCTTCCTGAAGCAAGTTAGATAGTTCTGTAATTGTCTCCCTGCTAAACTTTAGCCGCTGGAGGCAGTGCTTTCAGTCAGTGTCCGATAGCTATTCTTGTACCTGTAGATATAACTGAGGTCATAATGGTGGTCTTGACAGTAGACTTTTGTGTCAACATTTTCCATTACAAATCCTATGTCCTCATTTATAATGGAAACTACCCATATAAATATGTCACTGTAATTATACCCTCCCACCAATGGTGACACCGTAGTACCTCAGTTTTGCATTTCCCAGCTCCTAAGCCTGTACTGGAGAGAAACTCTTGTGCTCCAATCAATTCTACTTCTCTGCTTCCTGAATTGCTGCAAGTTTTTCTATTTAACTATAAAAATAATGCAAAATCAAAGTATTCTATAACAATAAGGACAGAATTTATGACTTTAAAATGGGGACTGAATTACATATGAACACCCAGATCCAATTGTCTCTTGCCCTCTAACATCACTTCTCCTGAAGACTACACTTGGTCTTGACTCCCTGCGTGTAATGCTGCAGACTGATTATAGTGACAAAACATGACAAAATTTCATTTGTCACACGTGTGTAGACCTGAAAGCTATTGGGAGGAAAGGTCAAGTTGTGAAGGTTAAAGGAACAAAAATTGAGCCCCAGGCCGCTGAGAGACGGTAGGCCTCAAGTAGCAAATCTTATTAAATAGATTTTCAAGAGGATTTACAAAAATTTATAGGTAATGTTTTGTGAATTATTGAAGTTTCTATGTGTTTCTGTTACAACCCTTATTTTTAGTGCAATCTACTCAAGTTACTGACAAAATAAGAAGGCAGCCAAAAAGACTTTCAAAGTAGTACTTTGAGAAATTTTATTGGTTATCCATTGCGTCCTAGGTGTTTATTGGCAGTTTTTTGCTGAGTCTAGATTGATAGTTTTCACACATGCTTGCAGGCTGTTCATTGGTAGATTCTCTATCTGTTTTGTAATATTTTTGGCACACAACATGGTTATCAATGATTTGATCTAAATTTTTAATAATATGACATTTGAGCCAATCCCATGCAGATGTGCTATACAATATGATGTCCACTTTCCATTTGTGACACTTTAAAATCTGACAGATTAGATGTAACATTTTTAATTATATTAGTGGATTTCCCATGGAGTTGCTCAGAGGTATTCTGGGACCTGGCTTGTGATTTCTGATATTTACTGTGGTCACTTTGCAGCCATTTGCCCATTGTGGTAACACAGTAAATTACTGATGCAATACATCTATTATACAGTTTTATTACATCTATTGTATCTATTACCTATGTCTATTGAACTGTTATACACCTTACTGACACTGAAAGATGCAGACCTTACAGAAAGGTAATGAAATTCTTTTGAGTGATTTGATTTGTCTGTTTTGCGATACTTGCTGGTTCATGAATGGCGCTTCGAAAAAACCTGAATGACTTGATTTTTTGTTTTCCCGCTGGTTACTCATTCCTCATTGATAACATTGGCTACTTTTGTTCCTTTAACATTTTGCCAGTTGAACATTTGGTTATATTTTGCCCAAAGTTGTGTATCACTCTGGAGGTAAGAAGGCCTGAGGCCACCCTTTCATATGTGACACTTTTGAAATGTGTGGTGCTATGACACATAACAAATGCAAGACTTCTAATTATATGGATAGGTAAGTCAGTAAGGGACTGTGTAGTACAAATTCCTAATTAAACACACGGTAGAGGGATAGAAGGTTGGTGTGAAAGCAGGTGAGAGATTGACATGAGGCCTTGAGTTACAGGTTGAGTCACGTGATAGGCCATTTCTGGTTACTGTCTCACATTCTAATGACCATGGCAGCATGCTCTATTTTTTGAAAAGGGCGCCATCTTTATGAAACAAAAGGTTTGATAAGTCTTTTTCATTAGTTTGTAAAAAGATTCTGTAAATATTTTCATGTGGTAGTGCTTTTCTAAGCTCTGGGACTTTAATCAAACCTAAAGTGGTGGAATTCAAGCTTTCCCTCTCTGCTGGCTATAAGAGAACCAAATGAAATAAGCTGAGAGAAATTCCAGCCCAGTTTATGATGGCTGAGAGTCCAAAGCACAAAACTCTGTATTATTGGCACTAATTGATACAGTGTTATGGAATTTCCTTTATATTTGTGCCCATGTAACCGGGAGACACCGCACTGCTGAGTAAAGGGGTTCGGGCCCCTCTAGCACCGCCCTTCACAAGTACACACTGAGTTACACAAGTAATTATGATACATCTGAATTGCCTCACTCTTTTATGTTCGTCTACTGATCCCTTCGCCTAAATGCATCTTGGCTCATAATAATGGCTCCACCCCCATGGTACAGAGCCTTTTATAAGAATTTCCTGCAATTGTGCTTGCTCAGAAGCTCTTTTAAAATTATGACCAGTTTTTCAGGCACCCATAGTCATCTGAACCAGGGAAAAATCAGTTGCTCCAGGAAGTATTGAAGGGAACCACAGACAGGAGGCCTGGAGGGTGAAACACCACCAGAGAAGATATCAGCCCACAGGCAGTTACCAGCCCCAAAGAGTGTACTGGCCTCGACTGCAGTTTATTTTCCTCTGACAAAATTTCTCCTTTTGTCACCTAACCCTATTGGTGGAGTCACAGTATAGATCTAAAATATGTGACATTTAGAAATTGCATTTTGTCTCAGACTCCTGATGTATTATGATTGGACTGTGATCAATACAGAATAAAAAGTTGTCAAATTAAATTCAATTTAGCAAACTGGTGAGACCAGGAAAAATGAACCTTCCAATGGTTGTTTGTGCATTAGGCCTGATAGTGCCTGCAGCACAGACCGTGCCAGACTCTCGCTGCTCCTGGTGGAAGGAGAAAGTGTTTGGGAATCTTATAAAGGGAAGAGGGAGATTTTTATAGAAGTAGAAGGAAGCAAGTTATTTCTTCAATTTCAGTCATCCTAAATGAAAAAAGAAAAAAAAGAAAGATTGTATTTATCTAGCGCCTGTCATGACCTCAGGACGACCCAAAGCGCTTTACAATTAATGGGCTCGATATTAGGACGGAGGCGGGTTGGCAGTGGGGGGTTGACTGTGCACATGGTTAACGCGCCCAGTGAATTCGGGGTGCTCCGCACGCGATCGCAGCCTAATTGAAGTTACTTAGGTGTGCTTCCGGGTTTCCCATTCCAGACCTGCGCAGCGGGCGCACTGCGCACCCGCATCACAGGCTGTCAGCAGGAGGAGCCCTATTTAAAGGGGCAGTCCTCCACTGCTCCTCCTGCAGCAAAAAACCAATTTTAGAGTATGGAGCAGGCCAGAGCAAGGCTGCTCCAAGGTTCTCTGACTCCTCACTCCAGGTGCTGCTCGATGGGGTTAGGAGGAGGAGGGAAATTTTTTTTTCCCATCGGATGGGTGGCCTCCCTCCGCGACCAAGAAGGCCTTGTTTTTGATTTACTTTTGTTTGTTTTAGAAAAAAACATAAAAATTTGTTATCACCAGTACGGCCACGTCTTTGCAAATCTTGTCTGGTTTGTGCAATAATGCCCTTTCTTAAGGATCACCATGAAGATCCACACCTGATGCCACCCAGTGGGTCACTGCAGAGTGGGTGTAGGTATACTTGCAGGGCTCTTTTGTGCAGATGACTGAGAGACACTGGCAATGATCCCGGTGGCACCCTGGAAGGATGCGGCGGAGAAATTGTTGAGGGCAGTGGTGACTTTGACAGCGACAGGTAAGAAGATGGTGCTTGGGTCAGGCGGGAGCAACTCGGCATCAAGGAGGCTGCAGATATCCACGACTACATGTCGAGTAACTCTGAGCCTCCGTGTGCTCTGCTCCTCAGAGAGGTCCAGGAAGCTGAGCCTCGGTCTGTAGATCCTGTGGCGAGGGTAGTGCCTTCTGCGACACATTCTCTCTCTGCGGTTGCCCTCCCTCCTGCTGTGCAGGTGGATGTGTCACAGCACTGTGTTGTGGGGCTCCACGTGTCAGAGGTGGACGGCGTGGCCGGCGAGGCTGGTGATGCTGGTGATGACCTCCGAGGATGTCATGACTGCAGCTGTGGCAGCCCCCATTCGGAAGATGTACGTTTGAGGGGGTCCGCAAGGTAGGTAAACGTGTCTGGACACCGGGGTTGAGGTTGCAAGTTTGTGATTTTTTGTGTTAGGAGGAGGGTGATGCAGGCCAAACTTTGTCCAAAGTGGCGGAGTGGCCTCCTGCAATGAGTGAGGGTCTCCCCTGTCAAATGGACCTTTGCAGTTGCCACAGGCTGATGGCTGCAACCACGTCCATTTCAACTGGGAGTGTTTTCCCCAGCACAGGAAACACGCTCATTTGACCTGAAAATCCCACCCCTCCTAAAATATCCTCCAAATCAGGTCTCATAACGACCTGAAGTATCAAATTAATTACCTAAAGCCGGCGGGAGTCCCGCATACGGGGTCTGCGCGAGCGTCTAAGCGCGTCATTGGGGAACCCGGAAGTGGGTGGGTTGGAGCCAGGCTCTGGACCCGCCCCGGGAATCCACAATTTTCGGATCCCTCCCACCATGAACGCACCCGCTCGGACATCCGAAAATCGAGCTGAATGAATACTTTTGAAGTGCAGTCATTGTTGTAACTTTGGAAACGCAGCAGCCAATTTGCACACAGCAAGGTCCCACAAACAACAAATGACCAGACAATCTTAACGCGCATCAAGGTAGATAAATCTCCGGGACCTGATGAAATGTATCCCAGGACGTTATGGGAGGTTAGGGAGGAAATTGCGGGTCCCCTAGCAGAGATATTTGAATCATCCACCGCTACAGGTGAGGTGCCTGAAGATTGGAGGGTAGCAAATGTTGTGCCTTTGTTTAAGAAGGGCGGCAGGGAAAAGCCTGGGAACTATAGACCAGTGAGCCTGACATCTGTAGTGGGTAAGTTGTTAGAGGGTATTCTGAGGGACAGAATCTACAGGCATTTGGAGAGGCAGGGACTAATTCGGAACAGTCAGCATGGTTTTGTGAGAGGAAAATCATGTCTCACGAATTTGATTGAGTTTTTTGAAGGGGTAACCAAGAAGATAGATGAGGGCTGTGCAGTAGACGTGGTCTACATGGACTTCAGCAAAGCATTTGACAAGGTACCGCATGGTAGGTTGTTACATAAGGTTAAATCTCATGGGATCCAAGGTGAGGTAGCCAATTGGATACAAAATTGGCTTGACGACAGAAGACAGAGGGTGGTTGTCGAGGGTTGTTTTTCAAACTGGATGCCTGTGTCCAGCGGTGTGCCTCAGGGATCGGTGCTGGGTCCGCTGTTATTTGTTATTTATATTAATGATTTGGATGAGAATTTAGGAGGCATGGTTAGTAAGTTTGCAGATGACACCAAGATTGGTGGCATTGTGGACAGTGAAGAAGGTTATCTAGGATTGCAACGGGATCTTGATAAATTGGGCCAGTGGGCCGATGAATGGCAGATGGAGTTTAATTTAGATAAATGTGAGGTGATGCATTTTGGTAGATCGAATCGGGCCAGGACCTACTCCGTTAATGGTAGGGCGTTGGGGAGAGTTATAGAACAAAGAGATCTAGGAGTACAGATTCATAGCTCCTTGAAAGTGGAGTCACAGGTGGATAGGGTGGTGAAGAAGGCATTCAGCATGCTTGGTTTCATTGGTCAGAACATTGAATGCAGGAGTTGGGATGTCTTGTTGAAGTTGTACAGGGCATTGGTGAGGCCACACTTGGAGTACTGTGTACAGTTCTGGTCACCCTATTATAGAAAGGATATTATTAAACTAGAAAGAGTGCAGAAAAGATTTACTAGGATGCTACCGGGACTTGATGGTTTGACTTACAGGGAGAGGTTAGACAGACTGGGACTTTATTCCCTGGAGAGTAGGAGATTAAGGGGTGATCTTATAGAAGTCTATAAAATAATGAGGGGCATAGATAAGGTCGATAGTCAAAATCTTTTCCCAAAGGTAGGGGAGTCTATAACGAGGGGGCACAGATTTAAGGTGAGAGGGGAGAGATACAAAAGGATCCAGAGGGGCAATTTTTTCACTCAAAGGGTGGTGAGTGTCTGGAACGAGCTGCCAGAGGCAGTAGTAGAGGCGGGTACAATTTTGTCTTTTAAAAAGCATTTGGACAGTTACATGGGGAAGATGGGTATCGAGGGATATGGGCCAAGTGCAGGCAATTGGGACTAGCTTAGTGGTATAAACTGGGCGACATGGACATGTTGGGCCGAAGGGCCTGTTTCCATGTTGTAACTTCTATGATTCTATGATTCTATGATTCTAGTGTTGTTGATTGAGGGATAAATATTGGCCAGGACACTAGGAGAACTCCCCTATCGTCTTTGAATATTATCATGTGATCTTTTACATCCACCTGAGAGGGCAGACGGGGCCTCGGTTTAAAGCCTCATCCAAAAGACAGTGCAGCACTCCCTCAGTACTGCACTGGAGTACCAGCGTAGGTTATATGCTCAAGTCTCTAGTGGGACCCTGAGCCCACGATTTTTTGACTCCGAGGCGAGAGTGCTACCACTGAGCCATAGCTGACCGAAAACTGATTTTGTCGCGATAACAAACAATGCATTCTGTTTATGCTTGCATCAAATCAGGCCTCCATTTTAACATTTTCCCAGATTTTTCATACTTTCAACTCACAGACTGAATGTTCTGCAGCCACTAGGTTTATATACAGCTAGCTGTACTTTAGAAAGATTTTTTTGCCATAACTACTTCTTGTAAAATAAAGCTGGCTGTTTAATTGGTATTTTGAAATTTAAGAAAATTATTTTAATTTAGGAAACATTCTCAATATCCCGAGTTTTTAAATAGGCTATAAAAATTCAGATGGACTTAGCAAATCATTCCTTGGCAAAGTAGCAGTGTCTTTATGAGCGTTTAATTGTTACTGGCAGCAGAGTTGAATCTCAAAGGCCAGTATAGTTGGGGACTTTCTGATCTGTCTCACGAAGGTGCAATTAATTTGTTTTTCTGTGACACTGGACTTTGGAGGGAAATTGGTAATTAAATATAGAGTTACAAAAGTGACATACTCATCATATATTGCAAGCTATTCAATTTTATACTCTTGTTGGCTGTTTAGTTTGTTTCAAGTGGAGATAAATATGCTTATCATTTATGTGTGCAGCTGTTTAAATAAAGGACATGTAAATTTTATTTTTTTTATGGTAATTTAGCACATAGATTTTCAAATTGGGGCCCTGTATCCTTGGCGTCTGTGAGGGCAGGGAGGATGTCTCTGAGGTCATCGGATTTATGTATTTTTTTGACTTACTAGCATGTTATTTCTGTTGCTGTATATCAATTTTTTTTTGTTGCAATGATTGTACTGTTTTCCTTTAGATATCTAGTACTTATTTTTGGAAGCTAAGGAAAGGGCGTCCTTGGGTCTGTGTCAGTATTTGCAAAGTTTGATTTAAAGTTTATGGTCAAAGCTGGAAAATATTAGTACAAAGATGGACTGAATCAAATCTTTGCAGTGGGACTGTGCCTGCCACATGAACAGCAGTATTGGATTAACAAATGAAAATCAACAAATTTACAGCACCCAAAGTTTTCACCCAGTACTCTTAATATCTACATATGAATGTTGGTACAGTACTATAATTTAGTCTCCTAATAATGTTATTTGCATTTGTGCCAGCTTTGTAAATGTATGTATACAGTTTAAAGAGTAGAAATGAGTTGTTGGCATTTTCAGTCTACAGTGCTGTGGATTTGATTTTGGGCGAAGGCACCCAGCCTGTATCCAGAAATCATGGTATTGTGTTTCAGTGTTTGCCTTGATACCAGGCAGTGAGTAGAGTGAGAAAAAAGAGCAGGAGGAAGCTGATATTAACTTTGAGCTCCACCTTCCCTATCCCCTGCTCCCTCAATGGTGTCTCGGCCTAGTAGCTGAAGGGTTACCTCTTCAAAAGGGGTAAGAATACATAGTTTTGGCGGGGGGCGGGGGGTTCAGCATTAGCTCAGTGGTAATACTCTCATCTCTGAGTCAGAAGATCAAGGGTTCAAGCCCCACTCCAAAGACTTGAGCACATAATCTAGGCTGACACTTCAATGCAGTACTGAGAGAGTGCTGCATTGTTGGAGGTGTCATCTTTCAGGTGAGATGTTAAACTGAGGTTCCATCTGCCCTTTTAGATGAACATAAAAGATCCCATAGCACTATTTGAAGAGGAGCAGGGGAGTTCTCCCAGTGTACTGGCCAATTATTTATTTCGTCAATCAACATCTCTAGAAGGGATGATCTGGTCAGTTATCTCATTGCGTTAGTGATCCTTGCTGTGCGCAACTTGGCTGTCACACATCCGTACATTACAACAGTGATTACATTTCAGAAGTATTCATTGGCTGCGAATCACTTTGGGACATCCTGAAAATGTGAAAGGTACTATATATACAAGTTCTTTCTTCTTTTCTTTCTCTCGTGCATTGAGGATTTGCTCCCGTTTCTTATGCAACAGTAGGTGTACTTACATGTACTTGCATTATGCAGCTACACATTAGATGGAAGGATTTGTTGTGTGCAGTTGAGAATGTGACTGAAAAAATACTTACCAGGTGCAAAGTGTACACAGCTGCACATCGGGAATTCATAGTAAGCATTCTTAGTGTGAGGGGGAGGAAAGATTATGTGCCATGCGCGCTTGGAACACTGATTAATATAATGCAATGTGGGTAATGCAACCGCAGCTGACCCTGTAAGGTCATTAAGCTTTTTGCGGCATTGCTTCTGGCTCTGTTGAATTACACAGGGCGCATCCACATTCACTGCCACTTCCTCCCGTTCACTCTGTGAAGCTCATCTGTAGTACTTCTCAGTCTCAAAGAGGCACCTCCCCTCTAGTGCACCTGTTCCAACTAAATTCCTTTTGTTAAATATGTGAAATGGGGCATTCTGGTTCCTATTCAACTTCTTCCTGACATCTTTCACTAGGCCAGAAACTTTCACAATTCAGTTTTTCCAGCAGAAAATGTTCTCCCCATTAAGCTGCTGTAGGCCTTTAAATCCTGCAACAACACTGACTTCCAGGGCCATGAAACAGCAAATCCTAAGGAGAGAAATGAATCATGACCTGTGCAACAGATATAATTATGTAATCATTGTGTCTGGAATCTTTCATTTCATCAATTATTTCTCATTAAGAATTGATACAAATCCAATAAATTTGAGTGCCTTTAAACTTGTCAATATGACTAAAATTATGGCAGACTTTGTTACTTCAATCACGTTAAGTACCCAAAGCATGTTATTTATGGGAAAATCTACCTAACTCATTAACTTATGATAAAATATTTCCAGTTGAAATTCATCATATTTTTGTCGCCAGCAAATTTCCTTAACCTGTCCTTTGATTTAAAACAAGAGTATGAGTAATGAAGATTGATTGTTCGTGGCAAGTTTGATTTATTGTTGGGTTCAATCTTTGTCTTTCTTTTCATTATGAACTATTAACTATAAACAGAGTTTCTTTGGGTTCGATGTGGCTCCAAGATGACCTTCGTAACAATGAGAGATTGAAGCCAAGTTGATACTTTGTGGCTCTGGGGCAGACACTATAACTGATGCCTTACTAGGCAGGTCTGCAGTACTCCAGTGCACTGTTCATGACTGACCAGCCAGCCTGGCTCATTTATGGGACCGGGTGGCTAGATCTGTCACTTGGAGGCTGTAATTCTTCCCACTTGGCTCCAGATAAATTGCAAATGCCCACACAGGGTGGCCCTAGATGGACAAGCAATGAGCTCCAGCTCCAACACTCCCATTAAAGATACTTAGGGATTCCTGAGCTTTGGCTTTTGCCAATCTGCATCTAACTTCTCTGGCCTTGGGAAAGTGGGCTATGAGGAGAGAGTTATGCATTCCATATCAGCCAGATACAAACTTTGCTTATGCGGATTTCTTAGTAGTTTGGTTTGGAGACTTTAATCATAGTGATGGATTTTTGGTGTCAGGCACCCAGCTAACCAAAAATATGAACTTTTTTATTTGATGCAAAGTTTGTAAGATATATATATACTAAGAATTCTAAGAATTGCTTCATAATCATTTTTCCTTTTTTTCTATTACAATACTTGACAGTTACAAATTAAATATTTAAGGAATATAAACTATTGTAGGCCTAGACCTGGCAAGTTTTCTAGAAGATAGTATGGAAAAGTTTTCTGTTAACTGTGCTAGTGTCATCAAGAAAGGGTTAAATTAAGAGTGTTCATAACTCTTTGATACAACAGTCTTTAATGTTAGGTGTTATATGTTGAACTAAGATTTCACTCGTCTATTCTGGATAAAATGGAATGCCGATATTTCCTATACCTGAGAATACATTAAATGTTCCTCTGAGTCTATTCTTCTCCAGTATCGTATTAAAAACCTGCCTGATTTCCTGCCTCTAAATCAGTGAGCTACCTATGGGGAGCAGGCTCAAAGGCATCCATTCACCTTAAGTATGTTAATGAGGGGAGACCTGGAAAATGGCATGGGTCCCCCGCTGACTCCCCTCAGTGTATGGCATTCTCGCCTCACCTCCTGTCCGCCCTTTTACCGCCCGGTCACCAACACCTCTTCCATAATGCTAAGAAGGGTACATGGATTCAATAAACTGGGACATTGACTTTCACAGTGTGACGTTCGAGGTCCTTTCTTCTGAACTCAGCAGTTGCAACTAGAACAGTATCTGCAAAGCAAGCAGATCGCAGAGTTCGAAATGCTTGCAGATCCATTATTTGCATATGATTCCCCTGACCTTTAGTATTCTTTTTCAGAGACTTGCATATTTTTAGCAAACATTATGATTTTATTTTAGTGACATTCACCAAAATTTTAGCAACACAAACTGTGGTTGTTGAAAGTGTAGAGGCCAAAGTCGAGAGCAAATTGGGACTCAGTAAAATAAAAACTTGCTAATCTTAGGAGCTGGTCTGGAATGATTTGGTCATAATTATAGAACAGAATTCTGTACAGTATATTCATTACAAGTGATTAGATGTGCAAACAGAAGGGCCCTACAGAAGTCATTGATGACAAATAAACTTATTAATGTAGTTCAGTCAGCCGTAGATCCTGTCTTAAATTGCGTTGATAGGGTAATTTGCATGGTCGGGGCAGCCACTGGTGTCCACATGGGTGTTTTGATGGCACACACTCCACTCTGTCCTTGTAAGGCAGAGCAACCCACCGCCACTCCACCAGATGTGTCCCCAGACCCTTCTAGATCAAAGGTAAAAATCAACTTTTAAATTCTTTGGATCCAAAGGAAGCCATTTGCCTGAAGACAAAAGGTAATTGACCCCCTGTAGGATTGAATACCTTAGTCTAGGTAAGATTTGGGGTGTGAGTTCCACTAAGGCCTTTTAAAGGCAAAATTCCTGAGGTAAGCCGGGAACGTCTCCTGAAACTCCCTTAATGGGGGTGGGGGGAGGGGGGGAGGGAAGAGGGCAGGTGGCAGGTGGAAGATCTGTCCACGGCTTCCCCAAACAGAAAATGGGCACATTGAAAAAACAAGGTGGAATCTTGGCAGAACTTGGTTCCACCCCAAATTTTGATCTGAATAGCATCTGCCGTTTATCAGGGCTGGAATTTCAGGGCCTGTACCTTTAAGAAAAGAGTTAATGTTTTTCCCATAAACATACTCTCATTTAAAGACTGCTCTAGCATCATAGTTATATACTGTCAGAGAGTAACTGAGAAGTATGGATGTTTATTGTTTGTCCTGGGCTATAGAACAGCAAGACTGGATGAATGATTTTCCTTTTTGTCCTTCTGGATAATGATATAACTACAAAAAATATTTTTAAAATGTTACCGGAGTTGGTTCATCCCCTCAGAGCGGCAAGAATGACCTTTTAATTAAAATAAGTGCACAATTGTTTGAAACTAATGCAAACAATATTTTTTTTAAATCACTGATTCACAAAATGTCTGTAAATATTCATTATTTAAGTTGTAGGAAAACTGTCCATTCTAAACCACGCCACTGAATTCTTCAATGTCAGGAAAGGGGAGAGGATTAAAAGAATCATCTGATAGCCTATCCAATTACCTGTTGGGGTTTCGGATGCAGTACTTCTTACATATTTTATGGGATTCTTTCAATCTGTCATATGCTGCTGAAATTATTACTGTTATGTACTTGAATTGCTATTGCTTTTGATCACATGATCACTCTTCTCAAGGACACATGCTACATGAGCAGTAAGAGCCACTGAAGTAAGGACTGAAAAACATCATCAGTGCTAAAAAAAGGAGACTTTTTTTTTTGCCCAGCTCCTATAGCAAAACTGCCTTTTCCTTCCAATAAATTGTCTTGCAGCTCCAATAAAAGACTTTGGAACATCAATCTTCAGTTCAAGCCTGATAGCTTCCCTGGCTTGTGGTAGTATATTTCTTTGAGTGAATAAACCAGCATAGTCTGATGGAATAATTTAGCATTTTCTCTCAGTAAAGCTAGTGTTCAATTTGTGTTTGTGACAGAAATTAATCGTTTGTTCTCTTTTTGAAATTGTACTCTTATTGAGCACGTCTTCACCCAGTGTCAGCACTGAAATCAGCATTTTTGAAGTAAAGGGAGCCAATCTATCAAATGTCTCAGTCTTTAGTTGTTCTTCTGGTTGATGGGGAACTGTTACTGGAGATGCTGAAAGTTCTGGGCCTCATTGCATCATATACACAAGGGCCATACATAGATACAGTAGGTGTGGTGAACCTTTGTTGAGCAGATGGCAGGGACAAAAGTCGCAGTAAAGACAAACAATACGCACGATGGTTACTGTGGTCACAGGGTTGCACTTACAAAAGAAGCTGATGCGAAACCATGGCAAAAACAGTGAAACAAGGAACTATTGTGAGCTGAGCATACAAATTTAAATAAACCACTTGATTGTCATGTTAATGGGGTATTAATAAGTGATTCTGATTTTGGATTCTACAGCCTTCAGATGTGCAATTTACCATTTATTAAGCTTCAGCTTGACATTCCTGATTCTTGCCCTCCTAGATAAAACATTCACCTCTTCAGACTTCCTGACTTCAGTGACTTGTATCTCTTGAGCAAGTTATAAATTCGTAAAAATGCTTGAAAAGGACTTAAAATGTAAACCAATCAGTCTAAATATCCAGAATTGCTCGAACTGCAATAAGCACATCGTAAATTGAAATACATATGGAGCAATTTTGTTATAAAACAAAATATTGTTAGTGTTTTTGATATCACATACACTGAAAAATAGTTGAACGGAAAATGAAAATGTCCATTGTTTGCTGAAGGTTATCACAAAATGCCCCAATATAAACAAGTTCATTATTTTCTCAAAATTGTTTCTGCATGTATAAGCCGATTTAGTATCTGGCAAGTTTTGGAGTTTAAAAATAATGTGCGCTCCATGCATAAATGACTTTTTTTTCTCTCCAAACCCCCCTTTGTTGACCTTTTATAGGGACTGTCTCAGACCTGTCATTTGTAAGAAGTACAGAACTCTCTATACAAAGCTTTGGACATTTGAACAGATGGCGACCTTATACTGAATGTCAGGGTATGAGCTCTCTTGCAGCAGGCTACCTGATTAATATTTAATGTGAATGTACAGCTGTTGAAAAAGGCTGTCCCCAGCCTGTTGTTCAACAAACAAGGGACTTGTCTAGACCAGACAGTGAAGAAGTGTTAAAAGAAATGGATTTTAACATGTTTGCAAACAGTTTGTTTGTTTGCCATAACTAAATGGCTTTATCAATCAAATATGATTGATTTGCTCTGTGTTAGCATATTTCACGAAAAGTTTCCCAATCACTGAAATAACAAAACGTGTGTTGGGGAAATAATGGAGAATGAAGAGACATATTTTCATAAATCCATTAAATACTTGAGGTAATGTTGATCTATTACATTAGAGTAAGTCTATTCAATGGTATCATTTTATGACAGTAATTGGAGGCACTTACATCAGTGTGGAGAGTGCCTCTGTGAGATTTCCTCGTACTCTGGGACTATAATGTGTTATTTGTAGTGAGGAGCAGTTAAGTGAAGATGCTGTCATTGCAGAGGAAGGCACTTCTGAGTATGGTTAAAATTGTTCTATAAATCAACGTAGAGAATGTTCTGGAGAGGTACCATGGAAACAGACAATCCAGACATTGCTCTGTTTATCGAAAGCTGGAATGAGCATCCTCATTCAGGAGGATAGTGTTTACTTATTAAACATTTTAATTTATAGTGATCATAGTGAGAGAAGAGGTTAAATTATGCACCAAATCTAAGCTGGCAAATAAGCTTTTGTGCTCTCTACACTGAAAAGGGAAAGGCATTCACAACCCAAATGGACCAAAGAGTCAAAATTCATTTATTTGCAAAGGACCAAGAAATTATACCTGTTACTTTAGTATTGCTTTTAAAAATATAAATTTTATCTACCTTCAATGTCTACATTCCCACTGTATTTCTGTTGTTAGTTTTCTATGAGGTGGTGTAACATTTTGGACTTTCACGTGCATGGTCTGTGCAGGATTTTGTTTTAATTTATGTTATGCCATGGTGACTGAATTGTTCTTAGGAGGGGGGTGCGGGTTGAAGTTGGGGAGTAACAGCAGACCGGATGGCCACTAGGCTTCATTTTCATTTGTTACTGTAGCTTTGAAGTATTGTGAAGGGGCTAGTTAGAGCTAGTTAATTGGTAATATCATAGCGAAAATCTCTTTGGCTATGAATATAGATGGCTTCCTCTGTTTTCAATGTTGGTGGAAGATCCATCATGGGCTAATTAAATCAGAAAAAGTTTTTGTACCCAAGCAGACTTAAGGCCGGTCATAGACTTTCTCTGTCTTAGATATTGGGCAGTAAAATTGCATTCCAGATTATAGGTGTGCAAGGTTTGTTTATGGAAGTGACCATTGATGCTGAATCTGAGCCTATCTAGTGTAAAACCTGCAAAATTCTAGTAGGTGATTTGGGCTGTGAACGTTCTGCTCCCATACAGGCAAGATGTCCTCACCTCGTTCCTCCAACAGGTTTTCACAGCTTCTGTACTCATTCATTCACAGTTTACAAACTCTTCTCTTGATATTATATGCCCTTGTGATGACAGCTTCACTCACTTGCCTTTTCCCTTAAGGCATGTCAGATTTGCTAGCTGTTGTTATCGCATCATGATGCTTTTAATTCCAAAAGCTGAAGGAGTTAGCCTTCGAGCACTGTTTGCATTCCAGTCAATCATCGTGGTGACTTTCTTGGTGTCACTGAAATTTTTTTATACCTCCTTTACAGTACATTGGAGTGGAGCAGACAGGGGGGCTGGTAAGCTTCTCCCACATGCTGTATTGATCCTTGGTGTTCGTACAGCCCAATCAGAAGATTGCCTGCTGCTGATCTAGTAGAGTATTAACCAGCTCAGACATACTTCTGTGAACCATGCTTTCCTGCTGCATTTGCCAGTAATTTGGTCATGAAAAGCTGCTTCGGCCACTTTAATGAAATTATTTTGGGCACATGTAGCAAACAGGTCTGTGACTCAAGGGCCATTTTTTTTTTACCAGTACTAATAATGGCACGTGAAGCAATGGGCCAAACCAAAGTTCTGGCAGGTGCTGTTTTTACAAGTATCAGTGGCATAGATAGCCATGGCACTTAAAGCGGCGAACTGTATTTGGGGGCAGTAACTTCACAACACTGCAAGTGATTTGTGGGAGGATTCTTGCCTAATTCATCAATGTTTGATATATTTTCTGGCCTGTCAGAGGGCTCAGTGAAATGCAACATTTCCTTTGCAACATTTCCTGCCCTCCATTTTCATTTGTTTGTGTTTGTACAAAGCTCACCACTTTGGAGAGAAACTTCCGTGACTTTTCTTCAGTTTGGTGTTGAAATTTCTCCAGTTTGTTCATAGATGTGTTTGACAGCATTCATGGCCTGGATTTCTCTTCAGAATGACTTTGCCCTTTACCACCTCAGAGTTCTGTTTGGGCAATCAATAAGCAGCAATTATTTAATTTGGACTGAAAATGCAGGATCGGTCTGCAAAATATTAATAACATTGTTTTTTATATATATATATATATATATGCAACAGTGTTATAGAGAGAATGTTACATTCCTGGGAGTGATTTTAAAGCAGTAATCTGATCTCAGTGTTCAGGTGATATCCTTAACACCAAGGGTATCTGCTTCATTCGAACCAGCCGACCAGAAAATACAATAATTTATAAAAATAGTGAAATATTTGAGAACCTTCAATAACAAGAAACATTAAGAAATAGGAGCAGGAGTAGGCCACATGGCCCCTTAAGCCTGCTCCGCCATTCAATAAGATCATGGCTGATCTTCGAACTCAATTCCACTTTGCTGCCTGATTCCCATATCCCTTGATTCCCTTAGAGTCCCAATATCTATCAATCTCAGTCTTGAATATACTCAACGACTGAGCATCCACAGCCCTCTGGGGTAGGGAATTCCAAAGATTCACAATCCTCTGAGTGAAGAAATGTCTCCTTATCTTAGTCTTAAATGGCCGACCCCTTATCCTGAGAATCCAATTTCTTACTGTCTTCTGGAGTGTGAGGTGCGATTACAGCCTTGAAATCGCTGCCAATGTATTTTTAATACACACTGTAAATTTTGTGAAATGGTTTTATTCTATTTTGGCAATGGTGGATCTATAGTAATATCATCACTGCAAGTTTATTAAATGGTAATTGGCAGTTGATATGGTTTGTATTATAAAAAAATCAATAATGCCTTGGAGTGTTTTCAAGGCTGTATCTCATTTGTCAAGTTCTGAAAATGCCATAACATATGACCATGAAGTTTGAGTGTTTTACATAGATATCTAAACCTGGGAAATGCTATACCTTGAATACATGCACAAATATCATTTTGTTTTAGTTTTCAGTCCTTCCAGGTTTTGGTTTGTTAAATAGAATTACATAGAATGTACAGCACAGAAACAAGCCATTTGGCCCAACCGGCTCTACACGAGCATCCTCCCACCCTCCTTCATCTAACCCCATCAACATATGTTCTATTCCTTTTTCCCTCATGTGTTTATCTAGCTTTCCCTTAAATGCATCTATGCTAGTCGCCTCAACTATTCCTTGTGGTAGCGAGTTCCACATTCTACCACTCTCTGGATAAAGACATTTCTCCTGAATTTCCTATTGGATTTATTGGTGACTGGCTTATATTTATGGCCCCTAGGTTTAATTAAGTTAATTTTTACTCTGTGATCACAGGAAATTTTACAGCATAGTAACAGGTGTAGGCCAATTAGCCTCTCGGGCCTGTTCCGCCATTCAGTGAGATCATGGCTGATCTGTGACCTAACTCCATATACCCGCCTTAGCTCCATATCCCTTAATACCCTTTGGTTAACAAAAATCTATCAGTCTCAGATTTAAAATTAACAGTTGAGCTAGCATCAACTGCTGTTTGTGGATGAGTTCCAAACTTCTACCACCCTTTGCGTGGAGAAGTGTTTCTTAACTTCACTCCTGAAAGTCCTGGCTCTAATTTTTGGGCAATGTCCTCTTGTCCTAGACTCCCCAACCAGTGGAAACAGTTTCTCTCTATCTACCCTATCAGTTCCCCTTAATATCTTGAAAACTTCAATCAAATTATTCCTTAATTTTCTAAATTCCAGGGGATACAACCCTAGTTTGTGTAATCTCTCCTTGTAATTTAATCCTTGGGGTCCAGGTATCATTCTAGTAAATCTACGCTGCACTCCCTCCAAGGCCATTATATCCTTCCTAAGGTGCGGTACCCAGAACTGAACACAGCCCCCTTGTTGCTTCTAGGACATATTGTTTCAGAAAACTGTCCTGAACACACTCAAGAAATTTGTTACGTTTTTGACATGAGCTCGTCTGTTTATCCCAATCTATATGAAAGTTAAAATCCACCATTAAACCACTCTGCCATTGCTACATGTTTGTCTAATCTCTGCATTTATATATTCTGCCACTTCACAGCTGCTACCAGGGGCCCTATACACAATTTCCACTACAGTGTTATATCCTTTTCTATTTCTTAATTCTACCCATAAAGTCTTCATTACCTGCTTACCTCAGGTTATATCCTCTCTTATCACTGAAATAATGTCATCCTTAATCACTAAGGTTACTCCTCCCCCCCAACCAGTTTCCCTATCCTTCCTGTACACCTTATAACCTGGTATATTCAGTTCTCAATCCTGACTGTCTTGTAGCCACGTCTCAGTAAAGGCTACCATGTTGCACCCTCTAAGCTGAATTTGTGCCTACAATTCATTCAGTTTGTTCCTTATAGTCCGTACGTTTGTATAAAAAATGCTTATTTCGACCACACACCCTAACCTGTCCTTCTGATCTAATGTTGTTTTTCTCACACATTTCTTATTTCTGTTTCCTGATTTAATTACTTTACATCTTTTAGTTTTCCCTTTACCTGTAGTGCCTAAAGCATAATTTCTGACTATTCCTCTACTCTCTTTTAGTTTGTTTTAGAATTATTATTTATATTACTTTTTCCACCTGAGTGCTCCCACAGCAGCCCCCTCCATTTACTAGTTTAGCAAGCACCATGAAATCTGCTGTACAGAACAGACACTAATTTCTAGATGTTGGAGGTCTGCAGCTTGAATATAATAAGGTTTCTGACAATATCATGATAATGAGGGGGTATGTATTAAAAGTTTGTGCTGCTTACTTTCGGTAAATATGTAGCATTGTACAACACCAATGAACGTTTCTATAAAGCATCTTATATCCAGGAAGATGTCTCAAAATATTTTACATTGAGATGGGAAAAAACAGAGGATGCTGAACGGGAGGGAAAAAAAGGGAAAATGAAAAGGCTTATGATGGGGGTGATACAATAACAGTCTTTAAGAGATTTTCAAAAGTAGAGAGTGTGATATAGGGAGGGAAAACTAGAGGACAGGAACATATTGGCTGAAAAAGCAGCTGCCAGTGATAGAGTGGAGGGTGCAGGGGACAAGAGCAGCGATGCATAATTCTAATCATAAATACATTGCATTGAATCTCTTCTGGCTACTTTTCAGTGTGTAAAATCCCTGATCAAAGAAAAGTGCTAAATACTATCGATCCATAATTTAATTACATGAACAACTTAATACAGGAGAAATTAAATCAAGCTACAAATTACACATTATTTTGTTTCAAATTGGGAAAGCTCGAATTATTTGAAACGGGTAGTTTATATAAAGCTCCGTTAGTAAGATTAGGAAGGTCATAACTAATACATAGTATTAAATAGGATTAATAAATAGTATGAACATTTCAATACATATTAACCAAACTAATCCTAATTACATCTATAATACAGCAGGAAGTGGCAATATGGCTGTGTGAGGGACGTCTGGTACCTAGGGGATCTGAATTCCATAAGTTGGCAGTAGGAAAGGTAAATGTTTATTTAATATCATTGTGTACTTTGGGAAGAAGGCAATTAAGTCTGGAGCAAGATTGTTTGACAAGTATGAAAGCAAATTAAAAGTGTGTTTAAAGGTGCGTTTGTTTAAAAGATAATCCATGCGCAGGTTTCTGGTCCTGTCTGTGCTTAGTGTAGACAAATGCAAGGTAATGAACGTAGGGATTGGAAATGAACAGTAGGATTATAAACGAAATGGCTCTTGGTTACTGGACACAACACAGGAAAGGGTATTGGTGGAGGCAGTCTACCCCTGTTAATTCAAAGTCATTTTTTTGCTCGTAGTTTGAATTAAGTAACTTAAATAAAATAGCACAGGAAACACCTTTTGCTCAAAAAATTGATAAATAATTTAAATTAAGCAACTTCAAATTGAGGAGTAAACTGTAGCTCACTAAAACTAATAGTGCAATGGCCAGCAGCTGTAAGGAAACACATTCTATGAGGGCTCACGTTGACTTTTGCTAATTTAATATCTCCACCATAATTTTATCTTTCATAACCAGATTCCCCCAATCATTTTTAATTATTTGTTTACTTTTTATATGTTTATATAAGCTCCTACAATTGCCTTTTATATCATCTGGCCTTTCTTCTTATTCAGTTTTTGAAGGTCTAATCTCCCTTTTCACCTGCCCACTATACTTTCTATATTCTTAAAGATATTCTTTATTATTATTAGCCCTAGTTTTCTCATGCATCCCTTTTTAGTTTCAGTTTAATCTCTCTATTTATCCATGGAACTCTATACTTTGTGCATCCCTTTTTTTCCATATCGGCCTTATTTTGCACTCTATCCATCTCATATTTCAAGATCTCCCAATGCTGATCCATCAGCTAAGTTTGCTAACTTTTCTGCCCAGTTAATTTTGACCAGGTCCTTTCTTATCTCACTGAATGTTGCCTTTTTCCAGCATAGCACCATCATCGTTGACTGTTGATTATCGTTTTCTGTCTTCACATTGTAGTTGCTGTTTCATCTTGTTCTTCTACTTTCAGATCAGTTATTTCTCACATTTCATTTTCCAGAACTAAATCAAACAATGCTTTTTGCCTTGCTGTAGGAAGCAGTCTCAGAGCCATTCCAAAAAAGCATTCACCACTTTGACCTTTATCATTGTCTATCTCGGCATAATTAAACTCACCCAGTATTATTGCCCTGTTATTCCTGCATATCTCTCAGAATTGTCTACCGATTGGCTTTTCTATCTCATCTCCAATGTTTGGTGGCCTATAATGCACAGAGAATTGTACTATTCCTTAACTCTATCCATAAGGATTTTGTCTTAACACAAACCCCTATAACATCCTTGTATTTTGGCACTGTGATAGAACCCTGCCACCCTACCCACCAATAGAAGACATTGTTTTAAATAGTCATGGAATCTCAAATGAAACATTTGAAACCACAAACTGAGATTATATTTAGCGTTACCATAAGGTTCCCTAGTTACCTGCTGCTCCCTTAGCCTGCTGCTGAAAATGTAAAGTGTGTGCTGATTTTTGGAGGCTGCACCTGAAATTCCTCCCTTCCCCCTCCCCCCTGCAGTAACTGCCATGTTACATAGGAATTGTACTACAGTAACACCATTGAGTATGCAAATGAACTGACTTTGTGAATTAGGGCACTTGAGTGAATTGATGGGCAAAAGTCCCAGCAAAGTAGCATATCTTTGGGGCAACTGATTGCTTGTAAATTTGTTTGGTAGCTTTTAGTCTAAGCTACTGCCTGCCAGCATAATGTTTTCTGATGGTTTGGAAAAATCCAGAGTACATGGTGTGTAGGCTGTATTATTGTATTATTTCTAACCTATAACTCAACAGTAGGAAGGTTCATATTTCACCCTGCAGCAATGCTATCCCAGATATTTTGCATACAAGGTCCAGTTCTGCTTTATAGAAAGTGCAGACTTGCTTGTCATAGTATCATAGTAGGTACAGCACAGGAGGAGGCCATTTGGCCCATCGTGCCTGTGCCGGCTCTTTGAAAGGGTTATCCAATTAGTCCCATTCCCCTGCTCTTTCCCCATAGCCCTGTAAATTTTTTCTCTTCAAGTATTTATGGAAGCTGACTTTGGTCGAGAGCACAAATAAAGAGTATTAGGAAGTGGGAATCAACTACTGGGACGTGCTATTGGTATCTTTCAAGCAACCGTAACATCTTCTCGATCTGTGCAAAGCCATAATGCCACATTTGAGGCCACCCGGCACAATATCCCACTAGTTAGCTCATTGTTCAAGGTGTGAATACAGCATGCTTGATCCCAAGGTGAGTACACGGTCTGCACAATGTCTGCAAAAAGGAGCACCTCAATAATTTCTGAATTGCTCTTACAATAATATCCAACACAATGTTGATGGAGATGCTGAATAGGATAGATAACAATGGACAACTTTGCTTCATTCCTCTTTTGAGAGGAATAGGAATCAATGAATCACTATCTACCCTCACATGGATCTTGGAGCTGGAGTATGCAACCGAGATAAAATCCAAGATCAGCCATGTATTCCCATAGCTTCACTGCATTCAATACTTACATTTTACAGACATACAATAGAAATGTATATACATACTCTTATTATTCTCTAAATAAGTTTTTGTTAACAATTGTTTTTTTGTTAACAATTTTTATTTTCAAAGCAGCAGCATTTTATCTCTTGTAGCTTCCAATTTCTGCTATTAATCTGGTGACAGGTAAAATGTCTGGTAACTGGTAAACTGTGTTCTGATCAGTAAGATTTACAGGGAAAAATTCTGAACTGATTTAGGTGTTACTTTTTATTTACTATTACCATGAGCTTTCTTGCATATTTGAAGTCAAGCCTATTGATAAATGTTAATTGCAGAGCTTGAACATTATACAAGTCACCTCTGAGTCAGAAGGTTATGGGTTCGAGTCCCACTCCATATTTTGCGTGCATGATCTAGGCTGACGCTTCAGTGCAGTACTGAGAGTGCATTGTCAGAGGACTGTTTTTCCGATAAAACCTTATGCTGAGGCTCTGTCCACCTGGACGTAAGTGATCTCATAATATTGGAATACCTAGGCTAACATTCATCCCTCAACCAACATCACCATAACAGTTTATTTGGTCATTTTTCTTGTTGCTGTTTGTGGGACCTTGCTGTGTGCAAATCAGATGCCACATTTGCCTCATAGCAACAGGTGACTAGAACTTCAAAAGCAATTTGTTGGCTGTGAAGTGTTTTGGGATATCCTGAAGACATGAAAAGTACACAAATGTCTATTTTTAAACTGCAACAAAGCGGATTACATTTTATTACAATAACAACAACATGCTTTATTTTGGGGTGGTGGTGGGGGGGAGAGAGAGGAGAATAAGATTGATAGGAGTGGATGCCGAGCCATGTTGAGAGAATAGAAGTGACTGAAAGCTTGGTCAAAGAAGATGGGTTTTGGGAAGGTTTTAAATTTGTAGAAAACCTTAGTGGAGAGGTGCAGGATTTTAGGAAGGGAGTTCCAGAGAGTAGGGCCAAGATAGATGAAAACCCTGAAATTAATGTTGGAACAAGAAAAGTGTGGATGCACAAAAGACCATGGGCTTGATTTTAAAAATAAAAAAAACAGGTGGGTTAGGGGCAGGGGGGCATTGAAAATTGCTACCATTTCAGACCCGCCTCCAACCCTCCCATTTCAGGTTTTCACAGGGGCGGGACGAGGGGCGGGCGGCTAACCCGCTCCCAGGAGGTGGGTCGGGCCTTAAAACCTTTCAAGGAGGCTTCAGGCCTCCATTTTTAACTAATTCCCGATTTCAACCCCGGGGGGCCAGGATTCTCGGGCCTTTTATTTTACGCCTCGTGAAAGGAGGCGAGAAGGCCTGAGACTGCAGTATGTGCCTAGAAAGGCACAGCTTGTGGGCCCGGAGGAGCAGGAGTGCTTCTCCTAGGCCCAACAAGCCTACCTGCACCGACCCCTGATCGCGGACCCCCGACCCCCCCCCCCCCCCACCGATCGCGGACCCCCGACCCCGATCCTCCGACCCTGACCCCAACCCCGATCCTCCGGCCCCGACCCCCGACCCCCCCCACGGCGATCACGGAACCCCGTTATGACCCCCAATCCTGCCACCTGTGGCTGACTCCCGATCCCATCCTCATGACTCGTGACCCCTATGCCCACCCGTGCCCCTTGCCCACCCATGCCCTCCCCTTCTCTCCCCCCCCCCCCCCCCCCACCCCATGCAAACAAAGACTTACCTGCAGAATTAACTGCAGACATCCTCTCCCTGGCTGGTCTCCCGTCCGACTGAAACCAGCCTGACAATCAGCCAGTCGGACGGGAAACGGACAAAAAAAAAATAAAAGCTGTCCTTACGTCAAAATCGTAAGGACGTCTGGGAAGCCCGTACTAATGGGTTTTCCGACCTCAAATTGACCACCCCGCCCCCCTTCCCGGCTCTGTTTCAAAATTGGGCCCCATAGGTGGAGGAGTGAAGGATGTTAGGTGGAGGAGGTTGCAGAATTAGGACGAGATGATGTCATGGAGATATTTGAAGGGGAGGATTTTAAATTTAACACGTTGTAAATCAGTGTAGGTCAGCGAGGATGGGAATGAGGGGCAACCTGGACTTAGTTCGGGGCAGAATATGTGCAGCTGAGTGTTAAACAAGATGGAATTTCTGGAGGATGCAGAATGGGAAGCCAGCAACAAAGTGTTCAGAAAAATTGAATCTGGAGGTGACAACGGTGTAGGATAAGGGTTTCACTGGTAAAGTGAGGTCAGGGTGAAAGCAAGTGACATTATGGAGGTGGACATAAATGGTAGTTATTAATGCATATGATGTCTGATTTGAAGCTCAGCCCTGGAACATAGGAACAGGAATAGGTCACTTAGCCCCTCGAGTCAGTTCCGCCATTCAATGAGATCATGATCTGTGACCTAACTCCATATACCCGCCTTAGCCCCATATCCCTTAATACCTTTCGTTAACAAAAATCGATCAATCTCAGATTTAAAATTAACAAATGAGTTGGCATCTACTGCCGTTTGCGGAAGAGAGTTTCAAACTTCTTCCACCTGTTGCGTGTAGAAGTGTTTCCTAACTTTACTCCTGAAAGTCCTGGCACTAATTTTTAGGCAATGTCCCCTAGGCCTAGACTGCCCAACCAGCGGAAATAGTTTCTCTCTATCTACCCTATCAGTTCCCCTTAATATCTTGAAAACTTTGATCAAATCACCCCTTATTCTTCTAAATTCCAGGGAATACAACCCTGGATTGTTTAACCCTTGGAATCCAGGTATCATTCCAGTAAATCTACACTGCACTCCCTCCAAGGCCAATATATCCTCCCTAAGGTGCGATGCCCAGAACTGAACACAGTACTCCAGATGTGGTATAACCAGAGCTTTGTATAGCTATAACATAACTTCTACCCACTTGTATTCTAATCCTCTATATATAAAGACCAGCATTCCATTAGCCTTTTTGATTATTTTCTGTACCTGACCATGACATTTTAATGATCTATATTTATGGATTCCTAAGCCTCTTTGAAACTTGAACCTCCACTGTTTCAAGCTTTTCACAATTGGAAAGTACTCTCAACTATCCTTTTTTAGGTCCAAAGTGGATGACCTCACACTTGCCTACATTGGAACAAACAGGACATCAAGGTTTCACACTATCTGGTTCAGCTTGATCATGTCGCTGGGAAGAGGGATGGATGTTTGTAAACAATTTTACAACACCAAGTTATAGTCCAGCAATTTTATTTTAAATTCACAAGCTTTCGGAGGCTTCCTCCTTCCTCAGGTAAATGTTCAGTAGCTCCTCGAAGCCTACGCATTTATACATATAGAACAATACATGGTGTTTACAGAATGCCCCTGCAACTGCCCGTTGCCAAGGCAATCACCGTGTTCAGACAGAGAGGTGTCACCTGCAGAACCCCCGAATACACATTCAACAAAAAAACAAACAGGAAAAAAAACAGAGAGAGGCAGAAACATCCGGAAGGCAGAGAAAGCCAGCAAATGACCCATTATATTAAAAACAGATAACATTTGTTCGCTGGTGGGGTAACGTGTAGCGTGACATGAACCCAAGATCCCGGTTGAGGCCGTCCTCATGGGTGCGGAACTTGGCTATCAATTTCTGCTGGACGATTTTGCGTTGTCGTGTGTCTCGAAGGCCGCCTTGGAGTACGCTTACCCGAAGGTCGGTGGATGAATGTCCATGACTGCTGAAGTGTTCCCCGACTGGGAGGGAACCCTCCTGTTTGGCGATTGTTGCGCGGTGTCCGTTCATCCGTTGTCGCAGCGTCTGCATGGTCTCGCCAATGTACCATGCTCTGGGGCATCCTTTCCTGCAACGTATGAGGTAGACAACGTTGGCCGAGTCACAGGAGTATGAACCATGCACCTGGTGGGTGGTGTCCTCTCGTGTGATGGTGGTATCTGTGTCGATGATCTGGCATGTCTTGCAGAGGTTACCGTGGCAGGGTTGTGTGGTGTCGTGGACGCTGTTCTCTTGAAAGCTAGGTAATTTGCTGCGAACGATGGTCTGTTTGAGGTTGGGTGGCTGTTTAAAGGCGAGTAGTGGAGGTGTGGGGATGGCCATAGCGAGGTGTTTGTCCTCATTGATGACATGTTGAAGGCTGCGGAGAACATGGCGTAGTTTCTCCGCTCCGGGGAAGTACTGGACAACAAAGGGTACTCTGTTGGTTGCGTCCCGTGTTAGTCTCCTGAGGAGGTCTATGCGATTTTTTGCTGTGGCCCGTCGGAACTGTCGATCGATGAGTCGAGCGTCATATCCCGTTCTTACTAGGGCGTCTTTCAGCGTCTGTAGGTGTCCATCGCGTTCCTCCTCGTCTGAGCAGACCCTGTGTATTCGCAGGCCCTGTCCATAGGGGATGGCCTCTTTGACGTGGTTAGGGTGGAAGCTGGAAAAGTGGAGCATCGTGAGGTTGTCCGTGGGCTTGCGGTAGAGTGAGGTGCTGAGGTGCCCGTCTTTGATGGAGATTCGTGTGTCCAAGAAAGAAACTGATTCTGAGGAGTAGTCCATGGTGAGCTTGATGGTGGGATGGAACTTGTTGATGTTATCGTGTAGTCTCTTTAGTGATTCCTTGCCGTGGGTCCATAGAAAGAAAATGTCGTCGATGTATCTGGTGTATAGTGTTGGTTGGAGGTCTTGTGCAGTGAAGAAGTCCTGCTCGAACTTGTGCATGAAAATGTTGGCGTATTGGGGTGCGAATTTGGTCCCCATGGCTGTTCCGTGTGTTTGGGTAAAGAACTGGTTATCGAAGGTGAAGACATTGTGATCCAGGATGAAGCGGATGAGTTGTAGGATGGCTTCCGGAGATTGGCTGTTGTTGGTGTTGAGTATTGATGCTGTCGCAGCGATGCCGTCATCGTGGGGGATACTGGTGTATAGTGCCGAGACGTCCATCGTGGTGAGAAGTGTTCCTGGTTCAACTGGTCCGTGGGTACTGAGTTTTTGTAGGAAGTCTGTAGTGTCGTGACAGAAGCTCGGGGTTCCCTGTACGATGGGTTTCAGGATGCCCTCGATGTATCCAGAGAGGTTCTCACACAGGGTTCCGTTGCCTGATACGATGGGACGTCCGGGTGTGTTGGCTTTGTGTATCTTTGGGAGGCAGTAGAAGTCTCCCACGCGGGGATTACGTGGGATGAGAGTGTGTAGGATGCTTTGAAGGTCTGGATCGAAGGTCTTGATCAGTTTGTTGAGCTGGTGGGTGTGTTCTTTGGTCGGATCTGCGGGTAACCGTCTGTAGTGTTCCTGGTTGTCCAGTTGTCGGTATGCTTCTTTGCAATAGTCTGTTCTGTTCTGTATGACTATGGCTCCTCCTTTGTCCGCTGGTTTGATGACGATGTTGCGGTTGGTCTTGAGAGCGTTGATGGCGTTGCGTTGTGCTCGGGTGACATTCTGGACTGTCTTCTGAGTGCGGCTGATGAATCTGGCATTGACGCATTTCCTGACAGCTTGAGCATACATGTCCAGCTGAGGGCAGCGACCCTCCGGAGGAGTCCAGTTTGACTCTTTCCTCTTCGGTTGCTGTACCGTGGATCCCTCTGTCTGCTGTTCCGGATCGTCGATTGTCTCATTGGGTTCGCTGCTGAAATCTTGGGGTTTCGACCAGATCCGACCAAAGAACACACCCACCAGCTCAACAAACTGATCAAGACCTTCGATCCAGACCTTCAAAGCATCCTACGCACTCTCATCCCACGTAATCCCCGCGTGGGAGACTTCTACTGCCTCCCAAAGATACACAAAGCCAACACACCCGGACGTCCCATCGTATCAGGCAACGGAACCCTGTGTGAGAACCTCTCTGGATACATCGAGGGCATCCTGAAACCCATCGTACAGGGAACCCCGAGCTTCTGTCGCGACACTACAGACTTCCTACAAAAACTCAGCACCCACGGACCAGTTGAACCAGGAACACTTCTCACCACGATGGACGTCTTGGCACTATACACCAGTATCCCCCACGATGACGGCATCGCTGCGACAGCATCAATACTCAACACCAACAACAGCCAATCTCCGGAAGCCATCCTACAACTCATCCGCTTCATCCTGGATCACAATGTCTTCACCTTCGATAACCAGTTCTTTACCCAAACACACGGAACAGCCATGGGGACCAAATTCGCACCCCAATACGCCAACATTTTCATGCACAAGTTCGAGCAGGACTTCTTCACTGCACAAGACCTCCAACCAACACTATACACCAGATACATCGACGACATTTTCTTTCTATGGACCCACGGCAAGGAATCACTAAAGAGACTACACGATAACATCAACAAGTTCCATCCCACCATCAAGCTCACCATGGACTACTCCTCAGAATCAGTTTCTTTCTTGGACACACGAATCTCCATCAAAGACGGGCACCTCAGCACCTCACTCTACCGCAAGCCCACGGACAACCTCACGATGCTCCACTTTTCCAGCTTCCACCCTAACCACGTCAAAGAGGCCATCCCCTATGGACAGGGCCTGCGAATACACAGGGTCTGCTCAGACGAGGAGGAACGCGATGGACACCTACAGACGCTGAAAGACGCCCTAGTAAGAACGGGATATGACGCTCGACTCATCGATCGACAGTTCCGACGGGCCACAGCAAAAAATCGCATAGACCTCCTCAGGAGACTAACACGGGACGCAACCAACAGAGTACCCTTTGTTGTCCAGTACTTCCCCGGAGCGGAGAAACTACGCCATGTTCTCCGCAGCCTTCAACATGTCATCAATGAGGACAAACACCTCGCTATGGCCATCCCCACACCTCCACTACTCGCCTTTAAACAGCCACCCAACCTCAAACAGACCATCGTTCGCAGCAAATTACCTAGCTTTCAAGAGAACAGCGTCCACGACACCACACAACCCTGCCACGGTAACCTCTGCAAGACATGCCAGATCATCGACACAGATACCACCATCACACGAGAGGACACCACCCACCAGGTGCATGGTTCATACTCCTGTGACTCGGCCAACGTTGTCTACCTCATACGTTGCAGGAAAGGATGCCCCAGAGCATGGTACATTGGCGAGACCATGCAGACGCTGCGACAACGGATGAACGGACACCGCGCAACAATCGCCAAACAGGAGGGTTCCCTCCCAGTCGGGGAACACTGGCCTTCGAGACACACGACAACGCAAAATCGTCCAGCAGAAATTGATAGCCAAGTTCCGCACCCATGAGGACGGCCTCAACCGGGATCTTGGGTTCATGTCACGCTACACGTTACCCCACCAGCGAACAAATGTTATCTGTTTTTAATATAATGGGTCATTTGCTGGCTTTCTCTGCCTTCCGGATGTTTCTGCCTCTCTCTGTTTTTTTTCCTGTTTGTTTTTTTGTTGAATGTGTATTCGGGGGTTCTGCAGGTGACACCTCTCTGTCTGAACACGGTGATTGCCTTGGCAACGGGCAGTTGCAGGGGCATTCTGTAAACACCATGTATTGTTCTATATGTATAAATGCGTAGGCTTCGAGGAGCTACTGAACATTTACCTGAGGAAGGAGGAAGCCTCCGAAAGCTTGTGAATTTAAAATAAAATTGCTGGACTATAACTTGGTGTTGTAAAATTGTTTACAATTGTCAACCCCAGTCCATCACCGGCATCTCCACATCAAGAGGGATGGAGTTAGTGACAAGGGAACAACAAATATAGTAGGGATAGAAAATGATGGTTTCAGTCTTCCTGTTGCTCGGTGAGAGGAAATTTTGTCTTATGCACAACTTGATGTCAGATAGACAACCTGACAACATAGAGGTGGTTGTGGGGTTTAGAGAGGTGATGAGAAACAGAGCTGGGTGTCATCAGCATGTATATGGAAACCAATCCTGTGCCAATGGCTGATGTCGCTGAGGGGCAGCATTTCTGTGAGGAATAGGACTGGCCAAGGATAGATTCTTGAGAACTCTATAGTTTTCAGTGCAGGAGTGTGAAGGGAAAGCACTGGTGGAGATATGCTGACTGCAATCAAACAGCTAGGAGTGAAACCATACAAGGACAGTCCCATGGAACTGGGCAACAGAGGAGAGGCGATGCAGAAGGGTGTTGTGGTCAACTGTAGCATATACAGTGGAGAGATAGCGGAAGACGAGGAGGGATATTGCCCTGCAGTCAATGTCGCAGAGATCGTCATTTGTGACTTTTGTCAGCGTGATCTTGATGCTGTGAGCAGGGTGGAAACCAGACTGAATGGATTGAACAGGGAGTTTTGGGAGAGATGGGCTCAGAGCTGGGAGGTGATGACATGTTCAAGGCACTTTGAGATTGGGCAGTAGCTCTAGAGAACAGGTTGAGGTAGGCTTTTTGAGATGCAAGATATTGATGGAGGTTTTGAAAGGCGGAGTAATAGTGCCTAAGCAAAGATAGCCATTTACAGTTACAGAGCATTACACTGCATTACAGAACATTACCCAATACATTTCCACACTGAAATGAAGTAATAGCTAACCTTTCCTCCTGTCTCTTTCTTTTCTGCTTCATTGATTTTTGTGAAAAACTAACGTGTCTCTGGGACTCTAATTCTGAAAAATAAGCCTGGTCTGCTCAAATCAATTGGCTTTTAATATGTTTCAATATTCTCGTAAAATCTCACTTACTAATGGTATTATCTTGGCAAGCACATCCTTGATGGAAGTACAATATTGTAATTAGTAACAAAAGCAACAAAGATGGTCATACAAAGCTGTAGTAAGTTAATGTTTGTCTGGCTGAATACATTTCGAAAGAAGAGAATATAAAATAGAGATGGGAATATTACTCCTCTGACATGGTTATATTGAAACTTCACCTTGATATTAAATGGCAATTATCAACATATGAATTCTAATGTGTTTGTATGCAATTCTTTTGCTATTTTAACAGAGACTTTATTTGTCTATTTTAAATAACATTCACACAGCATAATCTCAAGGCCGTGATGTTTAAATCAAAGCTCAGTATCGATGGAATTAGCAGAATTGTGCCTGCATTGCATAGCATGCATTGATGTAATGCTTATTTCTTTTGTGTACGTAAATTTGGTCATGTAATTCTGATTGTGTGATGATATCACAATGTTGAAACAATTTTAATATTGTATAGAGAGGTAGGACCAGGAGAACTGTAGAATGTCTGGAAAAACAGGTGTTTCCAGGAGATGATCAAAAATTTCAGATAAAAGAACCAGTAAGAATGGACCAGCATCTGAAATGGAGTCTGGGGTGTGCTTACTCAGTGGTGAGGTCATCTATTAATGAGTTGTGCACTAAATCACCACAATCTGCATGGCCACAAAACCAGCCACTAAGGTGAATCTTTTTGAAGCCAACATGGATTTGGCATATGAACTGGATAATGAAGACATTAACTCAGAACTGATTTGCTCTCCATTTGACATAAAAACAAGGTCTGCAAGTCACTCAGCCTTCCAACATAACTCTGTTGTGGCTTTTTCTTACTGTCCTCTCCGTCCAATGCCTGACCTGTTCCTTCTCAATTTTGTGTGATTTCTGTTGCTTTTTACTGTGCTGCTCACCTTCCACTCACTCTTAGCTGTTTCCTTACCTTAGTCTCTTGTTTCTCCCTGATCTTACACCTGTGTATTCTCTCCAGGTGAAATTCTGTCCAGCAATTTAAAACTACATGCAATAGAAACTTTTGCAACTGTGAAAACTAAAAGCTTAACATTCTCTCTCACTCTCCAACAGCAGATGTTTCTAAATAAACAAAAATATGTATTTTTTAAAAAGTCACTTCCAATCCTTGACAACAGGGGTGTCCAATCTGCGTTCTCAGCCACCTGTGGCCCCATAAGCCCTTGTAATCCAGCTCTCAAAGCCAGGCAACTTAGTCCTATGTGCTCTTTTATTTCTTATTCACTATTTTGTCCTGTTCAAATTTCATTGTCTTGGAAGGTTTGGAAAGGACTGTTTTTAACGCAGTTGCCTAATTGGTAGACAAATCCTAAATCAGAACGCCAAAGGGGCAATTTTAACGTTACCCCGCCGACGTAAACCGGGTGGCTGGGCAGTTAAAATCGGCCAGGTGACTTACCTGCCGATGTCCTGCCCGAATCCCGCATCTTCCATTTTAACCTGCTCTTCTGAGCATGTGGCAATAGCACCTGCCTGAAGCCAGCAAGATCCTTCATTATTTATGCACATCAGGGTTCGATGATGCCGTTGGGCCTCGACTGCACTTTTAACTGTGGCCTGAGCAGGGTGAAGATAACGAGAAGAGTATCCATGACCAGGCGAGGCCATTTAAGTTAAGATGTTTACTTTCCTTGTGGGGCCAAGAGGTGCAGTGCCCCTCCAGGCCCCTCAAGGAAAGTTTAGGCCTCCCAGCTCTGGGCTGCTCTCCTTCCGTCCCGCAAGACCCTCCCAAAACCCCCTCCCTGTGACTTACCTTCTTGCTGGTGAGGCTTCCTTTGGTGTCAGCTGCCGACCTCCTGCCTACCGACCAGCTGTCGCTTCCTGCCCATTTTGAGCGGGCAGCTGATTAGTGGCATACAGATGGGGCCCTGCCCGGCCAAATCCCACTACCAGTTGAAATTCCCCCTCAGGATCTGTTAGTATCCACTGCTTGAGTTTATGCAAATGAATGCACGCATAGATTTAATCTTTGTACGTGTGACCTCCAAGGCTCCTTGTTATACTCCTGCCCTCTGTCTGGATCCTGGGGCTTGAGTGGGAACTTTCACCTAGGCCTAGATGCTAAGGATTTTCAACTGCTAAGGATAAATTGTGTGCGAATGTATGTGTGTGTGAAGCATCAACAAAGCTCCTGTGGAACTAAAATAGTCAGAGCGCTTTGTTTTAACCAGGCAGCATATTTATAAATAAAAAATGAAACATTATGAAGCACCTTGGGAGGTTTCATTATCTTTAAATGTTATATAAATGCAATTGTTGCTGTTGTTGAAAGATTATAAAAACTTCAGCCTTGAAAGAAGGCAAATGAGAGGTGACCTTGTAGAGATATACTAAATGGAATAGAAAAGATTAATCCTAAGCACTATTAAAGTTTAACCACAATTGCAGGATGGAGAATGAAGGTACAAACTGATAAAAGGCATTTGGACTTACCTTAGAGATGTGATCTAATTTGCTGTATTACAGCAATAGGTGAACTAATGTTGCGTTAGACTGCAGTGCTACAGTGACAAACATAAGAAACCACACTCCAGATCCTGAACCAGCTGTGAGTAATGTCACAGTCATAATTTAATAGTTTCAGAGAAAACAGTGAAAATTGATCCTATTTGCTAGTATGAAAATATAGCCTTGTTCTCAGCAGGCCATTCTAATTGGTAATAGACAGGCTCTAATATCCAGTTGTTAAAAGTACAGATATTATACTGGTAAAGGTTCTGTGACAAAATAGAGATGGGTTTAATTATATTGCAGCTGTAGCATAATAGCTATTGTGCATCTGCCTTCATTTTTCTTCTGTTGCTATTTTGGACATCCAGCTGAAAAGAGAGTGATGAAACTTTATTATTGAATATTGTGTATTTTTGTATATGTACTCTGCTGAAACTATGGTGTGTTTCAAAGAATTCCATCAGTTTTTCTGACTACTGGAAATACGTCCCAACTTGTACAGGAGAAAATGTCCACCACACATAGAAATGTACAATGAAAAAGAGGCTGAAACGCAACCACCTGTACTTGAACGTGGAGCCCTCGGCAGATCAGGGTCCATTTTAAAAAAGATCTGTCTACACTGAAATGCATATTGTATATGTTTGTATTTCCATTCACCCATCACCCCTGTGATCGTTGACCTACATTGGCTCCCGGTCTGGGAACGCCTCAATTTTAAAATTCTCATCCTTGCTTTCAATCCTTCCATGGCCTCGCCCCTCCATATCTCTGTAACCTCCTCCAGCCCTACGACCCTCCGAGATCTCTGCGCTCCTCCAATTCTGGCCTCTTGCGTATCCCCGATTTTAGTCGCTCTACCATTGGCGGCCGTGCCTTCAGCTGCCTAGGCCCTAAGCTCTGGAATTCCTACCTTAAACCTCTCTGCCTCTCTACCTCCATCTCCTCCTATAATAAACCCCTTAAAATCTACCTCTTAGAACAAATGACCAAAAGCTTGGTCAAATATTTCTTTATGTGGCTTGGTGTTAAATTTTGTTTGAAAACACTCCTATGAAGCGCCTTGGGATGTTTTACAACATTAAAGGCGCTGTATAAATGCAAGTTGTTGTTATTGTGTCTGAGAGCTTGTATGTATGTGTACATATACACATTATGTATGGTATTATAATATAATACAATATTATATGTGTGTGGAGGGAAGGGTGAGGAAAAGAGTTATTAAAAGCTGTACATTCAACGAATATGTTGCATGTTACTGATTTGGAAAATTAAAACTTGTCTTACCTTCCCTGAGGAGCACTGAGATTTCTAAATGGTGCATTGATGGAAAAAGTGACCTTCATTTGATGAGAAAACTGTTGGTTTTACAAATAATCTCTCCAAGTTAATTTAGTATGAAACAGGGCAATGGCTGTTAGCAGGAGATTATAGACCAAGGTTGGCTGAACTTGGAAAAAGGGGCCCTTGGGAAATAGAAAGAAAGAGGCAGAGGGTCTGAAGAAAACACGTACCAAATCTGGGAAGATGAAGAAGGAACTTAATCTATCAGATGTGTAAAGGTTTATTTCAACAAAAAAAAATTATGATACATAACTATTTTGGATAAAAACTGATGACATACAGACGAATCAGCCTATCCTCACAGATGAACCAGTCTATTTTAATTTATGTCAGTTTTTCTAACGAGTAATTTTACATCGGTATACTTGTGGAAAAAGCTTCAAGTCCAGTACTGCATCGTCAACTGAATCTTCTAATGCACAAATAGATCCACACTTGAGGGACTGTGCACCTTCCATCCCATCCAGATGCTGTGTAAAACATCTTGATTCGTTTTACTATGTTAAAGGTGTTATATAAATGCAAGTTGTTGTTGTTGTGGTGGTGGTGAACTCATCTCTTTAAGAATAGCGTAAACCAGCAATTCCTATCCATTACATAAGCTGAAAAGCACCAAGAATGGTCAACAGTTAAGGGGAATTTTAACTTCCGTCACCCATATTTTTCAATAGGCTTTAATAATCTTGTAAGTGAGTACTAAACAGGATGCTCCATGGGTCTATATCTAATTATCATTTAAGAAAACTTGTATAGTCAGCATTTCAAGGAAATTAAAGTTATGCAATAAAATAGTGCTGTTATCAAGACATGTTCATTTTCCTATTGATGGTGGAGAGAGTTTTCTTTCTGATCTCTAAACTTGTTTGCATGAAGCTGATGAATTTTGTACTTGTGTATTCTAGTCTTACGCTCATTGTCAAAGCTAAGTAGGTTATTTACTTCCACCTCATCTATACTATTCATTATTTTAAAGTTCAGTATCATGTCTCCTCTGTTTTCTTTTTTCCAATAAAAATAAGTTGAATTGGGGAAATTCTGACAAAATGTTGCTAAATCGGTGTATATTCACTGCCAAAAATGGAACAGAACTCCATCTCAATGATGCACTTGGCCTGTGATTACAACATTTGAAGAAAGAAAGAACTTGTATTTATATAGCACCTTTCATAATCTTAGGACAGCCCAAAGCTCTTCACAGCCAATGAAGTACTTTTGAAGTGTAGTCACGGTTGTAGTGTAGGGAAACATGGCAACCAATTTGCACATAGCAAGGTCTTACAAACAACAATAAGATAAATGACCAAATAATTTGTTTCAGTGGTGTTGGTTGAGGGGTAAATGTTGGCTATGACACCAGGAGAACTCTCCCGCTCTTTGTGCAATAGCACCATGGGATCTTTTACATCCACCTGAAAGGGCAGGCGGGGCCTCGATTTAATGTTTCATCTGCAAGACAGCGCCTCTGACATTGCAGAACTCTCTCAGTACTGCACTGAAGTGCCAGCCTAGATTGTGTGCTCAAGTTTTTGGAGTAGGGGTTTAAACCCACAACCGCTGACTCAGAGATAAAGAGTGCTACCAATGACCCAAGGCCGACACATTTCATGTCATTGTGTATAAATTGAAGGTTCACTTGTTATTATAGTGAATTTTAACTCAACAAAGCTGCTGGTGTCAGGAGTTGCAGTTCTCTCACTTGAGTTTGTGAAACTTAGGCAGCAACTCTTTGACTAATGACCCTGCGTTTTAAAAGTAATTTAGTGCACATTATTTACCAGGCATCCAGTTAAGTGAGAATGTTCCATTGTAGGGAACATTTGTTGAGACTGAAAACAATTCCAAAAAAAATGGAAGACTCTTGGTTTATTGGAACAATTCAGACTGGGCTACTCGACATCCAAACCAGTACTGAAGAGTCAGATGTAAGCACAGAATAGATTAGAAATGCATTTGCTTGTTGTCAGCCAAGTCGAGTAACCCTTGTGAAAAGTGCTGATTGAGGCTTTCATAAACAATTGAAGTATATCTAGTATTTCTTAAGTAGATTTCACGTAATCTCCTGCCATTAACATGCAGCATACCCAATCTTTTGGAATTTAATGCACCAGTAATTGCTCTCATCACCCAATGCAAGCTTGCTATTGGAGCTGAGTTAACGACATTAGCTCTTGAGCAATTGCAGGGCACATCATTGTCAATTAGAATCAGTGGCCATACGTTTAATGGTTTTAGCTTATGAGGAAAAATTAAAAAAGGGAACATTTTATTTGAATCAGAAATGTTCCCATTAGGAAATTCCAAAGGATGAAGAGAAACAAATTAATGGTATAAATTTGTGAATAGCATGGTTTTTTTACGAAGTATATGCTTAAGCTTGAGAAGTAAACAGCTTAACTTGAAACTGCTATATTCTCAAAAGTGATTCAGAGACTCTTCAACTCAAAGCACTCTTTTCACTGTCAGTTTGTGAGTCTGACCTAGCTACATACTAGTAACAAAGGACGGAAAGGAATAAAGTAAAACCTGTAAGATTCTCAATTGGGCTGTTTCAGATCCAGTCAAGAAAATCTAGATTTGACTTTGTTAGAAATGCTTTTGTTTCTGTATTATCTGCCCTCATATGAGATGAGGCACATTCATTTTCAGTGCTTCACCACATCACTGCCTGGTGGCTGCTGCTACAATTGTTAATTTTAAATTTTTTATTATTTGTCTTTGTCATGATCACAGCGTGCATGTTATGCATCTAATGTGCAATCTAGTACTCATGTTTACTATATGCTTGATGCACTAGTGGATTGGGGCTGAGAATGGATGATCCTGGTGGTATAGTGGTATAATAGATCTGTGTTCACTGATGGGGCTCGATTTTTGGACGTCTGAACTGGCGGGTTCGTGGCGGGGGGGGCTCCGAAAATCGGGAATTCCCGGGGCAGGTCCGGAGCCTGGCTCCAACCCGCCCACTTCCAGGTTCCCCAGTGAAGTGCTTAGATGCGCCGCAGCCCCCGGATACGGGACTCCCGCCGGCAATTAAAGCCGGTGGGATCCCACAAGGCAATTAATTACATAGTTCAGGTCATTAGCAGACCTGATTTGTAGGACATTTTAGGAGGGGTGGGATTTTCATCTCAACTGAGCGTGTTTCTCCTACTGGGGGAAACACTCCCAGTTGAAATGGACGTGTTGCAGCCACCAGCCTGTGGCAGCTGCAAAGGTCCATTTGACAGGTGTGGGGGGGGAGACCCTCACTCATTGCAGGAGGCCACTCTGTCACTTTGGACAAAGTTTGGCCTCCACCACCCTCCTCCTAACAATAAAATTCACCAACTTGGAACCTCAACCCCGGTGTGCAGACACATTTACCTACCTTGCGGACCCCCTCAAACGTACATCTTCCGGATAGGAGCCGCCATAGCTGCAGTCATGACCTCCTCGGAGAACGTACAGCATCACCAGCCTCGCCGGCCACGCCGTCCACCTCTGACATGTGGAGCCCCACAACACAGTGCTGTGACACATCCACCTGCACAGCAGGAGGGAGGGCAACCGCAGAGAGAGATGCGTCGCAGAAGGCACTACCCTCGCCACAGGGTCCACAGACCGAGGCTCAGCTTCCTGGACCTCTCTGAGCAGCAGTGCACAAGGAGGCTCAGAGTCACTCAACATGTAGTCGTGGACGTCTGCAGCCTCCTTCATGCCAAGCTGCTCCCGGCTGGCCCGAGCACCATCTTCTTACCTGTCGCTGTCAAAGTCACCACTGCCCTCAACAACTTCGCCGCCGCATCCTTCCAGGGTGCCACCGGGGACATCACCGACGTCTCTCAGTCGTCTGCACAAAAGAGCCCTGCAAATACACCTACACCCACTCTGCAGTGACACAATGGGTGGCATCAGGTGTGGGTCTTCATGGTGATCCTTTGGAAAGGGCATTATTGCACAAACCAGACAAGATTTGCAAAGATGTGGCAGCAGTAGCGATAATATATGTAATGTGAGTTGATCAGAAATCAAACATAAGTAAAAACCACGATAAACCCTCAATCACCCTTGTGCATCCCCTTCATGTTCACGACACATTTGCCTTATGTTTCCTACTACACATATGTGATGCATGCCCTGTGGCTGCAGCACAGGTAGTGGCAGGTTGGTTGAGGCAGACCATGAAAGAGATGCATGAGAGGGTGAGTATGAGATAGAGCTATGAGATTGTATGAGGATTGGGTTGAGTGGTAGTGGTGGGATGAGAACTGGCGAGGTGAGTAAGTGAAGGTAAGATGAGGATGAGCTTTGAGTGGGTGTGAGGAGTGGTGTGATAGAGTAGTGTTGGCAGTGCAGAAGGAGATGTGGGGTGGGGGTGGTGATGTGGCAGATGGAGCGTAGGGGAATGAGTAAGTGTACTCACTTTGGCTGACCTACTTAGGTCATTGAAGCGCCTCCTGCACTGTATGCAGGTGGGCTATATGTTGGTGGTGTTGGTGACCTCCTCTGCCACCTCGAGCCAGGCCTTCATGGCGGCAGAGGCAGGCCACTTCCTCCTATCCACCGGGGAGAAGATCTCTGTCTTCCCCCTTCTCCTCACCCCATCCAGTAGGACCTGGAGTGAGGCATCATTAAACCTGGGAGCATCCTTCCCCCTGGGCTGCTCCATGCTGTAATTTTGGCTCCTTTCTGCAGCATCAGTCAGTGGAGGACTGCTCCTTTAAATAGGGCTCCTCCAGCTGACAGCCTATGATGCGGCTGCGCAGTCCGCCCACTGCGCAGCTTTCCAGCGCGAAACCCGGAAGCCAAGGTAAGTGGCTTCAATTAGGCTGCAATCGCGTGCGGAGCACCCCGAATTCACTGGGCGCGTTACCCACGCACCCAGTCGACCCCCCGCTGGCAACCCGCCTCCTTCCTAATATCGAGCCCATGGTCTCTGTTCTCATGGTGAATATGACCTAATGCCTAATTATCTAGTATTGGGGAGGAGATATTTCCGTGACTGTCAGTGGTTTACGAAGCCTTGATCTTTAGCCGTCCTTGTGTGATTTTGAATAATGAAATTTTCTGTCTGCTACTGCCAAAATTCAAAATACATACCCCCCACCCACCACATGCTTCAAAAAAAACCAGACAAATCAGTGACTTCTTGCTGAATCTGAACTGGAATGAAGATTTTTCTGTAATCATAATTAAGGGATTAAGTCAGCCTGCAGACTTCCCTCAATCTGGACAGAGTATTCCACTGCTAATGGGCATGTTGAATGTACATATGGAGGTGCCAATTTCAATGGAACAAGAATATTGTTTGATTCTGTGCTGTCGTGAACTAATTGGAAAATTACTTTTTTAACACCTAGAAGTAGTTTTTCATTACACTGTAATTTATTAGAAGCAGATGGATTATGCTGCAACTTGGAAAGATATTTCCGTGGTACTGTACAGCGGTTAAAGAAAGTTTTCTGTTAAAATGTTTTAAAGTTTTCCAAGGAAAAGTAAGCATTCTTTTAAATCCACCACATGCCCATTGCCTTTTTTTGGGCCATAAATAGCAAAAACCTACAAAGGATGAAATTTTGAGGTCGTTTTAAGGAGTCAGCCGCAAACTGGAAAGCACCATGCAATGCATCAGTTTCTCACCCTCATCCTTCATACTATAACACAATTTGCTTCAATTGTGCTGGATAATAGTGAATAATGTTGCTCAGATTTCAGTTAGCAGAGGGAATTCAGAAAATAATCTTTTTAGCAGTCCTTCACTTCAGTAAATGTAACAACACAAACTAGTCAGCAATGCTTCAATCTTAATCTAGTATAAAAATTAGGAAATTCTCATCACATTTTGCTGCATTCATATAGGACAAAACCTCCTTCAATTTAGGTTCACGATATCTAAATTCTAAACCACCATTGTTCTACCCTAAATGAAATGTAATCTTACCTGATCTCCTATTGTGCTGCATGAGGTGATATTTTAATATAGCAACTGTTTTTGCTGCTGTCTAAATGATAAATTAAGTGTCTCTCAGCAATTAATTTTTGTGTCAGTGTTCGCAGCTTCATTCAGGTTGCACCAAATATTCTTTGTGCTAACATTTCCCAATTTACAGTATTGTTAAGCAACTTGTGCCTAGAGTCTACAACTGAAATGCTTGTTTGTCTTTTTTCTCATGTGATCAACGACCTGCTGTTTGTTTCTGCTTTTATTTCGGATTTCCAAGATTTGCAGGGTATTTTTTTCTTTTTAACTGAATGTTTCCTTTCAGTTGCTTCCAAATTCCAAATCCAAGACTGTTGCAGATTGCAACGTGGACAATTAAGTTTCATTCAAGTGGTGTTGTAGGTAACTGCTTTGTCTACTTGTTTTCTAGTCCAGGAACTTTCAAAGAATATTTAATTGTTGGATGCCCTAGTTTTTCAACTTGGGTCTAATGAGTTGCAGTAATATCACCGGTTAGGCCATTTATATTCTTGAAATTTTCATTCTTTGTATTTAATTTTTTTATGCTTTTCTCTTTGAACAAAATGATTGTGTCCCATAACTCTATCATTTCACCTAATGCCTCAGTGTTTGTAGTCCCATTTTCATTTTGGTTTTCTGTCTATCAATCAATGATTTGTCTTCAGCCTTTGCCTCTTCCTGTAATGATCTACTTGCTTCCTTTCGGCTAACTTCTTTTGCTCGTTTATTCTTCCTATCTTCATATTGCATTGCATGTGTCCTTTTGTTGACAAGATCTCTCCAACAGTCCATCTAGCCACATCTGAACTGTACTCGGTCATCAGAATATTATTTTGCAATACTTTGCCACATGTTGCATTATTCATTCCAGCTGTTACTATTCTCCTTTCTTGTTCTTTCTTCTACTCTCTAAATGTGAGAGTGTCTTGTATTATGTTTGAGATGACAGTGTGCACCCACTCTTCTATCTCTCTCACAATCAATGAGTTATGGATTTCAAGAATACGCTGTCAATTTTTCACACTCATCGCGATGGTTGACAGTCATTTTGGGCATTTTTTTAATTTAATGGATTTACAGATTGATTTTAGTCTGTAAATAAATGTGTTTCCACAAATATCATTCGTAAATATTGTAAAAAGGAAAAATGTATCCTAAGTGTTAAACTGCAGTAAAACCTCATCTGATTGCATCAGAATATCAAGTCTGTATGACTCATGTATGAATCACCACTTAGTGACTATAATCACTTACTCCAAGCATCGCCAGAATAAATTTTAAACATTTCAGGCAAGAACACTATTATGTATTTTTTTTTAGCTTGAAATGTTATGTTAAATATTATACATTTGACATAGAAAACCTGCCCATGATTTGTTTCAAACATAAGCCAAGCACATCATATAAGGAGAAAAACAATACTCAATTCATAAATATTCCAAAGCATTTCATGAGTTCTGGGGGATTGCTTAGGAATCTGCTGTCATTCCAATTTGAATGTCAAATAGCCATTGACATTTAAAGAGTAAGGTTTTTGGCTCAATTCTAACTATACACAGTACCGCAACCTCCATAGTTTGCAATTCTGCACCAAGGAAAGAAAATCAAGCATAACATAAAAATCTAGTACACCAACGACATGCTAGAAAGAATTGTTCTGTTCTTATTGCATAGAATTGAGCACATGGTTGATTGTTGAATAAGCGTTTGGCAAGTTCAGTGATTAATGGTGTGCTGAATGCCACAAGCTGATAATGCTAACGAAGAACATGGTTGTAATCTCCTTCTTTTGCATGCAGTGCTGATGTTGACGGTACCAATGAAGAACAGCACAGTGGTGGTAGTAATTGCTACTGGATTGCTGTGGATGGTTCAAAATTCTAATGAGATTTAATTTAAATGAAAAAGAGAATTGCTTTTTGTTAAGTAGAAAAATTTGACCATATTTCCAAATGGATCAGTACATGTCAGAAACCCATCAGAATATGGGTTTCAATTTGACTGACATTAGAATGGTATTTAAATCAACTTTGGTATTCTGCATAATTTCAAAAAAGCTCTATGACTTAATATCAATAAAATAAAAATGATCAAGCAAAATTGGATAACAGTTTTATTATGTCCTTCAACCAGAATCTAAAACAAGATAGATCAAGATTTCTTTATGGGAGCAATAAGTTGCTCCAATTCTGGCCTCTTGTGCATCCCCTATTTTAGCTGCCTAGGCCCTAAGCTCTGGAATTCCCTCCCTAAACCTCTCCGCCTCTCTATCTCTCTCTCCTCCTTTAAGACTCTCCTTAAAACCTAACTCTTTGACCTAGCTTTTGGTCACCTGTCCTAATATCTCCTTACGTGGCTCGGTGTCAAATTATGTTTGATACTCCTGTGAAGTGCCTTGGGACGTTTTACTATGTTAAGGCGCTACATAAATGCAAGTTGATGTTGTTGTTAAGTAGGAAGCATTCCCTCTCGAATTATGTTCCCAATTATTTGTACACTGCTTAATCACATAACCACATTAATTTCATTAGCACCTAAAGTTCTGCTCCTTACTTTACAGAATGATGAAAAGAGCCTGGCAAGATAGCTAATGGAAGCCCTACCAATCATCATTGTCACTTTCATATAGGAAACTGGAATTCAGAGAACATACTCTGAGCCAAATAATGAAACTGGGATTCATAGATTCAACCCATATAATGGTATTAAAGTGGCTGGGAAAGTAGATCCTCCTTTATTTTCCCAAGGATTAAAGGGTCCAACTAGCTGTGTCCTCAGAAATATTAGCCTTTAAATTTGTTCATAGCAAAAGCTTTATTGATTTCTACATTATAGATTCTTGTGCTTCATTCACTTCTGTGTGTTATAGATTCTTGAGCTTAATTCACTTACACATGAGTTACAGGTTCCTGAGCTTCCCCACTTCTAAATGTTACAGTGCCCTGAGCTTTATTGCATACGTACCAACCTAGAAAACTATCAAAAGCTGGCCAATGGTTTCAAAAAGGTTTGTGTGCAACCTAACAGTGGGAGAAAGAACCATCTGTTTGTTTTGTTCTGACAGCCTTTACTCCTGTACTCCAACTGATCTGATTGTTCGTATTGACAACCTCTAAATTCATTGAAAAAGATATTTTTCCTTCTGAAGTGATAATAAGCTGACAAATGAATTAAAATGCTTATTTCAGCTTCAAAAGCTGAGAATTGGCATGTATTTAGGTTCCTGAGCTTTACTCACTTGTTGTAGGCTTGTTAGCTTTACCCATTTCCACATGTTATAGATTCTTGAGTGTTAATCACTTCTCCATGTTGTAAAATCCCGAGTTTTGCTCGCTTCTCTTTTTTTAAAATTCGTTCATGGAATGTGGGCGTCGCTGGCGAGGCCGGCATTTATTGCCCATCCCTAATTGCCCTTCAGAAGGTGGTGGTGAGCCGCCTTCTTGAACCGCTGCAGTCCGTGTGGTGAAGGTTCTCCCACAGTGCTGTTAGGAAGGGAGTTCCAGGATTTTGACCCAGCGACGATGAAGGAACGGCGATATATTTCCAAGTTGGGATGGTGTGTGAATTGGAGGGGAACGTGCAGGTGGTGTTGTTCCCATGTGCCTGCTGCTCTTGTCCTTCTAGGTGGTAGAGGTCGCGGGTATGGGAGGTGCTGTCGAAGAAGCCTCCGCGAGTTGCTGCAGTGCATCCTGTGGATGGTACACACTGCAGCCACTGTGCGCCGGTGGTGAAGGGAGTGAATGTTTAGGGTGGTGGATGGTGTGCCAATCAAGCTGGCTGCTTTGTCCTGTCGAGCTTCTTGAGTGTTGTTGGAGCTGCACTCATCCAGGCAAATGGAGAGTATTCCATCACACTCCTAACTTGTGCCTTGTAGATGGTGGAAAGGCTTTGGGGAGTCAGGAGGTGAGTCACTCACCCCAGAATACCCAGCCTCTGATCTGCTCTCGTAGCCACAGTATTTATATGGCTGGTCCAGTTCAGTTTCTGGTCAGTGGTGACCCCCAGGATGTTGATGGTGGGGGATTCGGCGATGGTAATGCCGTTGAATGTCAAGGGGAGGTGGTTAGACTCTCTCTTGTTGGAGATGGTCGTTGTCTGGCGCGAATGTTACTTGCCACTTTTCAGCCCAAGCCTGGATGTTGTCCAGGTCTTGCTGCATGTGGGCATGGACTGCTTCATTATCTGAGGGGTTGCGAATGGAACTGAACACTGTGCAATCATCAGCGAACATCCCCATTTCTGACCTTATGATGGAGGGAAGGTCATTGATGAAGCAGCTGAAGATGGTTGGGCCTAGGACACTGCCTTGAGCAACTCCTGCAGCAATGTCCTGGGGCTGAGATGATTGGCCTCCAACAACCACTACCATCTTCCTTTGTGCTAGGTATGACTCCAGCCACTGGAGAGTTTTCCCCCTGATTCCCATTGATTTCAATTTTACTCGAGCTCCTTGGTGCCACACTCGGTCAAATGCTGCCTTGATGTCAAAGGCAGTCACTCTTACCTCACCTTTGGAATTCAGCTCTTTTGTCCATGTTTGGACCAAGGCTGTGATGAGGTCTGGAGCCGAGTGATCCTGGCGGAACCCAAACTGAGCATTGGTGAGCAGGTTATTGGTGAGTAAGTTCTGCTTGATAATACTGTCGACGACACCTTCCATCACTTTGCTGATGATTGAGAGTAGACTGATGGGGCGGTAATTGGCCGGATTGGATTTGTCCTGCTTTTTGTGGACAGGACATACCTGGGCAATTTTCCACATTGTCGGGTGGATGCCAGTGTTGTAGCTGTACTGGAACAGCTTGGCTAGAGGCGCAGCTAGTTCTGGAGCACAAGTCTTCAGCACCACAGCCGGGATGTTGTCGGGGCCCATAGCCTTTGCTGTATCCAGTGCACTCAGCCGTTTCTTGATATCACGTGGAGTGAATCGAATTGGCTGAAGACTGGCTTCTGTGATGGTCGGGATATCGGGAGGCGGCCGAGTTGGATCATCTACTCGGCACTTCTGGCTGAAGATGGTTGCAAACGCTTCAGCCTTGTCTTTTGCACTCACGTGCTAGACTCCACCATCGTTGAGGATGGGGATGTTTACAGAGCCTCCTCCTCCTATTAGTTGTTTAATTGTCCACCACCATTCACGACTGGATGTGGCAGGACAGCAGAGCTTTGATCTGATCTGTTGGTTGTAAAATCGCTTAGCTCTGTCTATAGCATGTTGCTTCTGCTGTTTAGCATGCATGTAGTCCTGAGTTGTAGCTTCACCAGGTTGGCACCTCATTTTTAGGGACGCCTGGTGCTTCTCCTGGCATGCTATTCTACACTCCTCATTGAACCAGGGTTGATCCCCTGGCTTGTTGGCAATGGTAGAGTGAGGAATATGCCGGGCCATGAGGTTACAGATTGTGCTGGAATACAATTCTGCTGCTGCTGATGGCCCACAGCACCTCATGGATGCCCGGTTTTGAGCTGCTGGATCGGTTCTGAATCTATCCCATTTAGCACAGTGGTAGTGCCACACAACACGTTGGATGGTGTCCTCAGTACAAAGACGGGACTTTGTCTCCACAAGGACTGTGCGGTGGTCACTCCTCCCAATACTGTCATGGACAGATGCATTTGCGACAGGTAGGTTGGTGAGGACAAGGTCAAGTATGTTTTTCCCTCGTGTTGGTTCGCTCACCACCTGCCGCAGGACCAATCTGGCAGCTCTGTCCTTCAGGACTCGGCCAGCTCGGTCAGTAGTGGTGCTACCGAGCCACTCTTGGTGATGGACACTGAAGCCCCCCATCCAGAGTACATTCTGTGCCCTTGCTGACCTCAGTGCTTCCTCCAACTAGTGTTCAACATGGAGGAGGACTGATTCATCAGCTGAGGGAGGACGGTAGGTGGTAATCAGCAGAAGGTTTCCTTGCCCATGTTTGACCTGATGCCACGAGATTTCATGGGATCCAGAGTCAATGTTGAGGACTCCCAGGGCCACTCCCTCCTGACTGTATATCACTGTACCGCCACCTCTGGTGGGTCTGTCCTGCCGGTGGGACAGGACATACCCAGGGATGGTGATGGAAGAGTCTGGGACGTTGGCTGAAAGGTATGATTCTGTGAGTATGGCTATGTCAGGCTGTTGCTTGACTAGCCTGTGTGACAGCTCTCCCAATTTTGGCACAAGTCCCCAGATGTTAGTGAGCAGGACTTTGCAGGGTCGACTGGGCTTGTTTTGCCTTTGTCGTGTCCGGTGCCTAGTGGTCCGATGCCGGGTAGTCCGTCCGGTTTTATTCTTATTGTGAATTTTTTTTCACGGGATTTTACAACTAAGTGGCTTGCTAGGCCATTTCAGAGGGCAATTAAGAATCAACCACATTGCTGTGGGTCTGGAGTCCCATATAGGCCAGACCGGGTAAGGACGGCAGGTTTCCTTCCCTAAAGGACATTCGTGAACCAGATGGGTTTTTACAACACTGTTACAGATTCCTAAGCTTTCCTGATTTTTTACATGTCTTACAAGTTTCTGAGCTTCACTCATTTCTCCGTGTGGTATAGATTTCTAAGCCAGTTTGATTGGTTCAGGAATTTGTTTGCAGATTTCACCTCTAAAGACTGAAGTTAGTTAACAAATCTGCTTTTTGTACCCAGTTATATGGCTATCCAAACTGAAAATTAAAACATTTTGCAGTTGATTCCAGCCCTTGTTAGTGCAGGAGACAATAATCATCCCAGATGGATTTTTCTCAATTAAAATATTTTGTGGTCATTGAAAGACCCTAGTGGCAGTGTCTCCTGTGCATGAACAACTATCCTCAAAAAAAAATCAAGCAAACATTCATTAAATCTGTTCAACACAAACATAATTTTGGATCATAGAGGCAAATAACAAATTGATGAGAAAACTTGTGGCCAAATGTCAATTTTGCTCAGTTGATAGCATCATGCCTCTGAGTCAGAAGCCTCACTCCAGGATGTAATCTAGGTCAAAACTTCAGTTCAGTTCTGATGGAGTGCTGCATTGTTGGAATTGCTGTCTTTCAGATGAAATATTAAAACTCTGCCTGATCAGGTGGACATTAAATATCCCAATGCACTATATGAAGAAGAGCAGAGAGTTCTCCTAGTGCCTTGGCCTGCATTTCTCCCTCAATCATACCACCAGATTAACTGCATATGTATAGAATTATAGAAAGGTTACAGCATGGAAGAAGGCCATTTGGCCCATCGTATCTGCGCCAGCTCTATGCAAGAGCAATCCAGCTAGTCCCACTTCTCCACCCTTTCCCTGTAGCCCTGCAATTTTTTTCCTTTCAAGTACTTATCCAGTTCCCTTTTGAAGGCCATGATTGAATCTGCCTCCACCACTCCCTCGGGCAGTGCATTCCAGATCCTAACCACACGCTGTGTAAAAAAAGTTTTTCCTCATGTGAACTTTGGTTCTTTTGCCAATCATATTAAATCTACGTCCTCTGGTTCTTGAGCTTTCCGCCAATGGGAACAGTTTCTCTCTATCTACTCTGTCTAGACCCTTCATGATTTTGAATACCTCTAACAAATCTCCTCACCACCATCTCTGTTCCAAGAACACCACCAGCTTCTCCAGTCTATCCACGTAACTAAAGTCCCTCATCGCTGGAATCATTCTAGTAAATCTTTTCTGCATCCTCTCTACAGCCTTCTCATCTTTCCTAAAGTGCGGTGCCCAGAACTGGAAACAACACTCCAGTTGTGGCCGAACCAGTGTTTCATAAAGGTTCATCATGACTTCCATACTTTTGTACTTTATGCATCTATTTATAAAGCCCAGGATCCCGTATGCATTTTTAACAGCTTTCTCAACCTGCCCTGCCACCTTCAACAATTTGTGTACATATACCCCCAGATCTCTCTGTTCCTGTACCCCTTTTAGATTTGTGCCCTCTAGTTTATATTGCCTCTCCTCATTCTTCCTACCGAAATGTATCACTTCGCATTTTTCTGCGTTAAATTTCATCTGCCATGTGTCCGCCCATGCCACCAGCCTGTCTATATCCTCTTGAATATTCTCCTCACTGTTCACTACCCTTCCAAATTTTGTGTCATCTGCAAATTTTGAGATTGTGCCCTGTACACCCAAGTCCAAGTCATTAATATATATCAAGAAAAGCAGTGGCTCCAGTACCGACCCCTGGGGAAAACCACTGTACATCTCCCTCCAGTCCGAAAAACAACCGTTCACCACTACTCTCTGTTTCCTGTCCCTTCGCCAATTCTGTATCCATGTTGCTACTGCCCCCTTTATTCCACGGGCCGCAAACTTGATGATAAGCTTTATCAAATGCCTTTTGAAAGTCCATATGCATCACATCAACTGCATTGCCCTCATCTACCTCATCAAAAAACTCTACCAGGTTAGTTAAACATGATTTGCCTTTAACAAATCCATGCTAGCTTTCCCTAATCAATCCACACTCGTCAACGTGACTGTTAATTCTGCCTGGATTATCATTTCTAAAAGTTTCCCCATCACTGAGGTTAAACTGACTGGCTGTAGATGCTGGGTTTATCCTTACACCCTTTTTTGAACAAGGGTGTAACATTTGCAATTCTCCAGTCCTCTGGCATTACCCCCGTATCTACGGATGTTTGGAAGATTATGGCCAGCACCCCCGCAATTTCCATGCTTACTTCCCTCAGCAACCTAGGATGCATCCCACCCGGACCGGGGGACTTATCTACTTTAAGTACAGCGAGCCTTTCAAGTTCCCCTCCTTTATCAATTTTTAGCCGATCCGGTATCTCAACTAAATCTTCCTTTATTGAGACTGGCAGCATCTTCCTCCTTGGTAAAGACAGATGCAAAGTACTCATTTAGTAGCTCGGCCATCCCCTCTGCCTCCATGAGTAGATCTTCTTTATGGTCCCTAATCGTCCCCACCCTCCTCTTACTACCCATTTACTGTTCACATGCTTGTAGAAGACTTTTGGATTCCCTTTTATGTTGGCCACCAGTGTATTCTCATAATCTCTCTTTGCCCTTCTTATTTCAGCTGAGAGGAGCGGATCGGAGCAGAGGGAGCATCGCATAAAAAGGCGGGATTTCAGAGCGCTGAGAACAGCTGAGAGGAGCGGATCGGAGCAGAGGGAGCATCCCATAAAAAGGCGGGATTTCAGAGCGCTGAGAACAGCTGAGAGGAGCGGATCGGAGCAGAGGGAGCATCGCATAAAAAGGCGGGATTTCGGAGCACCGAGAACAGCTGAGAGGAGCGGATCGGAGCAAAGGGAGCGTCCCATCAAAAGGCGGGATTTCAGAGCGCTGAGAACAGCTGAGAGGAGCGGATCGGAGCAGAGGGAGCTGCGACGGAGTTCGAAGTGACGTCAGGAATCAGAAAGGGACGCGACGCAGGGGAGGCACCTGATTGGTGAGTAGGTTCAGGTGAGTATTTCTACTTATCTACAGTAACTAAAGTAAAAAGAAAGGTAAGGTCTGCAGGTCTTATAGCAAGTAGTGTTTCTTTTAGTGAATCAAGGTCCCTAGTGTAGTTAACATTCTCTAAATTAAGAATAATTTAAAGGAGTAAACTCCTTAAAGGGAGTGGTAAGTAGTTTTTCTTTCCTTTTTCTTTCTCTTGACATTGTAGTTGTTGTTAAGCTAACTTAAGGGTTAAGTCATGGCAGGAGATCCCAGAGCCATGTCATGTTCCTCTTGTGGGATGTGGGAATTCAGGAATCCTTCCTGTGTCCCTGATTCCTTCACCTACGGGAAGTGTGTCCAGCTGCAGCTATTGTTTGACCGCTTGACGGCTCTGGAGCTGCGGATGGACTCACTTTGGAGCATCCGCGATGCTGAGAAAGTCGTGGATAGCACGTTCAGTGAGTTGGTCACACCACAGATAAAAATTACTGAGGGAGATAGTGAATGGGTGACCAACAGAGAGAGGAAGAGTAGGAAGGCAGTGCAGGGGTCCCCTGCGGTCATCTCCCTCCAAAACAGGTATACCGTTTTGGATACTGTTGGGGGAGATGGCTCACCAGGGGAAGGTGGCAGTGGCCAGGTTCATGGCACCGTGGCTGGCTCTGCTGCACAGGAGGGCAGGAAAAAGAGTGGCAGAGCTATAGTGATAGGGGACTCGATTGTAAGGGGAATAGACAGGCGTTTCTGCGGACGCAACCGAGACTCCAGGATGGTATGTTGCCTCCCTGGTGCAAGGGTCAGGGATGTCTCGGAGCGGCTGCAGGACATTCTGGAGGGGGAGGGTGAACAGCCAGTTGTCGTGGTGCATATAGGCACCAACGATATAGGTAAAAAACAGGATGAGGTCCTACAAGCTGAATTTAGGGGGTTAGGAGTTAAACTAAAAAGTAGGACCTCAAAGGTAGTAATCTCAGAATTGCTACCAGTGCCACGGGTTAGTCAGAGTAGGAATGACAGGATAGCTAAGATGAATACGTGGCTTGAGAGATGGTGCAAGCTGGAGGGATTCAAATTCCTGGGCCATTGGAACCGGTTCTGGGGGAGGTGGGACCAGTACAAATTGGACGGTCTGCATCTGGGCAGGACTGGAACCAATGTCCTAGGGGGAGTGTTTGCTGGTGCTGTTGGGGAGGGTTTAAACTAATGTGGCAGGGGGATGGGAACCGATGCAGGAAGTCAGTGGGAAGTAAAGTGGTGACAGAAACAAAAGGCAGTAAGGGAGAGTGTACAGAACATGACCGGACAGATGGTCTGAGAAAGCAGGGCAAAGACCAAGGGAAGTCTAGATTAAACTGCATTTATTTCAATGCAAGAAGTCTGATGGGCAAGGCAGATAAACTCAGGGCATAGATGGGTACATGGGACTGGGATGTTATAGCTATTACTGAAACATGGCTAAGGGAGGGGCAGGACTGGCAGCTCAATGTTCCAGGGTACAGATGCTATAGGAAAGATAGAGCAAGAGGTAAGAGAGGAGGAGGAGTTGCGTTCTTGATTAGGGAGAACATCACAGCAGTAGTGAAAGGGGATATATCCGAGGGTTCGCCCACTGAGTCTATATGGGTAGAACTGAAAAATAAGAAGGGAGAGATCACTTTGATAGGATTGTACTACAGACCCCCAAATAGTCAATGGGAAATTGAGGAGCAAATATGTAAGGAGATTACAGACAGCTGCAAGAAAAATAGGGTGGTAATAGTAGGGGACTTTAACTTTCCCAACATTGACAGGGACAGCCATAGCATTAGGGGCTTGGATGGAGAGAAATTTGTTGAGTGTATTCAGGAGGAATTTCTCATTCAGTATGTGGATGGCCCGACTAGAGAGGGGGCAAAACTTGACCTCCTCTTGAGAAATAAGGAAGGGCAGGTGACAGAAGTGTTAGTGAGGGATCACTTTGGGACCAGTGATCATAATTCCATTAGTTTTAAGATAGCTATGGAGAATGATAGGTCTGGCCCAAAAGTTAAAATTCTAAATTGGGGAAAGGCCAATTTTGATGGTATTAGACAGGAACTTTCAGAAGTTGATTGGGAGAGTCTGTTGGCAGGCAAAGGGACGTCTGGTAAGTGGGAGGCTTTCAAAAGTGTGTTAACCAGGGTTCAGGGTAAGCACATTCCTTATAAAGTGAAGGGCAAGGCTGGTAGAAGTAGGGAACCTTGGATGACTCGGGAGATTGAGGCCCTAGTCAAAAATAAGAAGGAGGCATATGACATGCATAGGCAGCTGGGATCAAGTGGATCCCTTGAAGAGTATAGAGATTGCCGGAGTAGAGTTAAGAGAGAAATCAGGAGGGCAAAAAGGGGACATGAGATTGCTTTGGCAGATAAGGCAAAGGAGAATCCAAAGAGCTTCTACAAATACATAAAGGGCAAAAGAGTAACTAGGGAGAGAGTAGGGCCTCTTAAGGATCAACAAGGTCATCTATGTGCGGAACCACAAGAGATGGGTGAGATCCTGAATGAATATTTCACATCGGTATTTACGGTTGAGAAAGGCATGGATGTTAGGGAACTTGGGGAAATAAATAGTGATGTCTTGAGGAGTGTACATATTACAGAGAGGGAGGTGCTGGAAGTCTTAACGCGCATCAAGGTAGACAAATCTCCGGGACCTGATGAAATGTTTCCCAGGACGTTATGGGAGGTTAGGGAGGAAATTGCGGGTCCTCTAGCAGAGATATTTGAATCATCGACAGCTACAGGTGAGGTGCCTGAAGATTGGAGGGTAGCAAATGTTGTGCCTTTGTTTAAGAAGGGCGGCAGGGAAAAGCCTGGGAACTACAGACCGGTGAGCCTGACATCTGTAGTGGGTAAGTTGTTAGAGGGTATTCTGAGGGACAGGATCTACAGGCATTTGGGGAGGCAGGGACTGATTAGGAACAGTCAGCATGGTTTTGTGAGAGGAAAATCATGTCTCACAAATTTGATTGAGTTTTTTGAAGGGGTAACCAAGAAGATAGATGAGGGCTGTGCAGTAGACGTGGTCTACATGGACTTCAGCAAAGCCTTTGACAAGGTACTGCATGGTAGGTTGTTACATAAGGTTAAATCTCACGGGATCCAAGGTGAGGTAGCCAATTGGATACAAAATTGGCTTGACGACAGAAGACAGAGGGTGGTTGTAGAGGGTTGTTTTTCAAACTGGAGGCCTGTGTCCAGCGGTGTGCCTCAGGGATTGATGCTGGGTCCGCTGTTATTTGTTATTTATATTAATGATTTGGATGAGAATTTAGGAGGCATGGTTGGTAAGTTTGCAGATGACACCAAGATTGGTGGCATTGTGGACAGTGAAGAAGGTTATCTAGGATTGCAACGGGATCTTGATAAATTGGGCCAGTGGGCCGATGAATGGCAGATGGAGTTTAATTTAGATAAATGTGAGGTGATGCATTTTGGTAGATCGAATCGGGCCAGGACCTACTCCGTTAATGGTAGGGCGTTGGGGAGAGTTATAGAACAAAGAGATCTGGGAGTACAGGTTCATAGCTCCTTGAAAGTGGAGTCACAGGTGGATAGGGTGGTGAAGAAGGCATTCGGCATGCTTGGTTTCATTGGTCAGAACATTGAATGCAGGAGTTGGGATGTCTTGTTGAAGTTGTACAAGACATTAGTAAGGCCACACTTGGAATACTGTGTACAGTTCTGGTCACCCTATTATAGAAAGGATATTATTAAACTGGAAAGAGTGGAGAAAAGATTTACTAGGATGCTACCGGGACTTGATGGTTTGACTTATAGGGAGAGGTTAGATTGACTGGGACTTTTTTTCCTGGAGAGTAGGAGGTTAAGGGGTGATCTTATAGAAGTCTATAAAATAATGAGGGGCATAGATAAGGTAGATAGTCAAAATCTTTTCCCAAAGGTAGGGGAGTCTATAACGAGGGGACATAGATTTAAGGTGAGAGGGGAGAGATAGAAAAGGGTTCAGAGGGGCAATTTTTTCACTCAAAGGGTGGTGAGTGTCTGGAACGAGCTGCCAGAGGCAGTAGTAGAGGCGGGTACAATTTTGTCTTTTAAAAAGCATTTGGACAGTTACATGGGTAAGATGGGTATAGAGGGATATGGGCCAAGTGCAGGCAATTGGGACTAGCTTAGTGGTATAAACTGGGTGACATGGACATGTTGGGCCGAAGGGCTTGTTTCCATGTTGTAACTTCTATGATTCTATGATTCTATTTCCTTTTTCACTTCCCCTCTGAACTTTCTGTATTCTGCCTGGTTCTCACTTGTGTTATCAACCTGACATCTGTCATATGCCCCTTTCTTCCATTTCATCTTACACTCTATCTCTTTTGTCATCCAGGGAGCTCTGGCTTTAGTTGCCCTACCTTTCTCCCTCATGGGAATGTGTCTAGACTGTACCCGAACCATCTCCTCCTTGAAGGCCACCCACTGTTCAATTATAGTTTTGCCTGCCAATCTTTGATTCCAATTTACCCAGGCCAGATCTGTTCTCATCCCATTGAAATTGGCCCTCCTCCAATTGCCTATTTTTACTTTAGAGTGTTTCGTGTCCTTTTCCATAGACAGTCTAAACCTTATGATACTATGATCGCTGCTCCCTAAATGCTCCCCCACTGATACTTGCTCCACTTCACCTCATTCCCTCGAACCAAGTCCAGCAATGCCTCCTTCTTTGTTAGGCTGGAAACGTACTGGTTAAGAAAGTTATCCTGAACACATTTCAAAAATTCCTCCCCCTCTGTGTCCCTTATATCATTATTGTTATCCCAGTTTATATTAGGATAGTTGAAGTCTCCCATTATCACTACTTTATGTCTTTGCACCTCTCTGTAATTTCCCTGCAAATTTGCTCCTCTATATCCTTCCCACTAGTTGGTGGCCTATAGAATACACCCAGTAGTATAATGGGACCTCTTTTATTTCTTAACTCTAAACAAATAGATTCTGTCCTTGACCCCTCCAGGACATTCTCTTTCTCCAGTACTGCAATATTCTCCTTAATCAATACTGCCACCCACCCCCCGCCTCACCTCTTTCCTTCTTTATCTTTCCTGAACACCTTGTATCCAGGAATATTTAGTACCCAATCCTGTCCTTTTTTGAGCCAGGTCTCCATTATTGCCACAACATCGTATTCCCATGTGGCTATTTGCGCCTGCAGCTCACCAATCTTGTTTACCAGGCTTCGTACGTTTACACACATACACTGCAAACCAGTCTTAGACTTTCTTGTACTCTTTCTTAGTCTGATCCCACCTAATATTGCACTATTACTTGCTCGAGTGCTATCTTTCTCCCCCGATCCTTTGTGCGCCTTGTTCCTCCTTTCCATTGCTACTTCCTGGTGCCAGTTTGTGCAAATTGGCTACTGCATTCAACAGTGACTGCACTTAAAAAAAAATGGATGTGCTGTGTCTTGAGAGTTCTTTCTTCATAGGTGTACAAAAACCATATCAACTCTCACTAGAATCAGCTCTGGTTTGAGTTTTAGTACTTTTGACCTTTATTCTTCCAAATCAAAACAAGGCTGTAAATTTTTCAATAGATGTTTAATCACTCACTCTAATACAACTTGTTTAAATGAATCTTATAGATTCTTATATGTATGATTTGTACCTTGCTGCTCTAAGATAATTTATAATTTTGTCGGAGAGTTTGAAGATCTGAGATATATTGTTCTAAGAAATAATCGGTGTGTAGTGGTGGAATATAATGCTGCACTATTAGTGTAGTCCTATTAGCTCTTAAAACATCCATTATAACGTAGGACTAGGAGTAGGCCATTTGACTCATCGAGCTTTTTTTTGCTATTTTGTTAGCCCAATTCTTTCCAAATCCCTTACTTCCCAAGTAAGTATTTACTTTTTGAAAACTTGAATTGATTCTGCACCTATGGTTTTTTAGGGTAGCATGGTCCACGTTCTTACAATCCTTTGTATGAAGATTTTTTTTTCTGGATTCACTTTAAATCAATTTAGCTCAAATTCTATGATTATGTGCCCTTGTTCTGGATTCCCCGACTAGAATCATTCACTATCTAATATGTCAATTTTCTTTCATTATTTTAAACGGATCAATCAGGTGACTTCTTAATCTCCAGGGAATTTAACTTAAGTTTACCCAGTCCCTCATCTTAGCTAAGTCCCTTCAACCTAGGTATTGTCCTGGTGAATCATTGTTAGACTTTCTCTAAGGCCAGTATATCCTTCTAAAATGAACACAGTAAGGTTGGTTGTGTATTTGGGATTTTATACTAAGTATTTTCTCTCATTTAGTGTCACCAGTCACTCCAGTAAGTGGATCTTGCATCCCCTACAATCCAGAGTGTGCCTTTCCTGGCGAATCTAGCTAAACAATAGAACAACACAGAGCTCTATCTTAACAGAGAGCCCTTATTCTACATACCAACTATGGAATGTATCATGTGCTACCACATGAATTCTCTTCTCTCTCTGAATGACAGACTGGATAAGCACTCTTATCAACTCAAGACACAGGCTTTGGACCAATAAGTGAATCAATACTTACATAAAATAGATGAACAAACAGTGCATGATTTAACACAGTGAGCTATTTTTACCCTGCACTCCACAATTATACGAAACAACAAAGACACAGCACACTTGCTCTGAAAACATGGCCTTTAAACAGAAGACCACAGACTGTAAACTCCTATATTCTACCTCCTTTTGGTTAGGTCAGCAATAACTTGAGATACTCAGGTTTACAGCTGGTTACTGAAAGTTTCAAACACTTTGTTCTCTTCTCTAGACTGCCTGTGGGCTGCAATTATAAATCTGTAAGATGAAGTCTCTGTCCATTAAGCTGTCAATCACAAAGGACCAATCAAGGGCCCTATCCTTTCTCAAGGGACTCAAACACCTGTCAGTCGAAGTTACTACTTCAGGAGGGGGTCTATACCATGTGTGACTGGGGGCTTCTCGGAGTCTGACTGCCTGTATGCCATGCTGGGCAAATTGAATAGAACCACACCTTAAGCAGCAAGGTGTTCTAAAGTAATCCTGAGGGAAAGAGGTGACAACTTTGAAAATAGCATAAAATGTTTGGCATTGCAAATAATTCTCCCCTGTGTTGATTACGTAATTAAAACTTTAGAATTTCATTGCATGGGCCAAAAGATTGATTGATTAACACTTCAGGTCATCATTGCGTGGGGTAAAACAAACTTATGCCTTGAGGAAAATCTAGTTGACAAACAGACTAGCTAAAACCAATAGATTTCTGTTGAAAAGAATACTTTATGTGATTTTGAGAGTTAACCCCTTAAAAGCCAATTCTATAAATACAAAAATACAACTCATAAAATTCAAAATCCATTTTCCACAAGGTCCAACCAGTACCACTGTATAACTGCAGTAGTACTCCCTTGGTTTTATATTCTATACCTCTTGTGAATAATCCCACCATCCCATTAATCTTTTTGATTGCTTTTTACACGTGAGCTGGCTTTTAAGGAGCAACATCCGTAAACCTCTAAATCCCTTTCTTCATCTACTGTCTCAAGTGCTTCTCCATTTACATCATACTTCCCATCGGCTATTGTTGCATCCAAAGTGTACAAACTGACACATTATATCAAATTGTATCGGTCATACTTTTTATCACTTTCTTAATCTATTTATGTCCTTTCTGACTCTCAGTGCACCTTTTTTAAAACTTAGCTTCAAAATGGAACTCTTAAATGTAACTCTCTTTTTTTGCCCAAATCCATTCTGGGAAAAGTGGCCAAAAAATCCTGAAATGTGACAAAGTCACATATTGCGGTGAATACTAATGTTTATTTGCTGGTCCTGGCTTTAGTATCCCTAAAGTTAGGATAAATCAGAAAGCTAGGTCTTTAACCTTCTAAGCACTACAGACATATCATTACCTCCTCCTCCCTGCACTTCCTTCTAATCAGCTAAATAATTATCCACTTTGCCTCCCACACTTTATTAGCAAAGATCAGTGTCTTTAGGAACAGTATGAAAAAGTATATAATAGTGATATGCATGTTATCTAAACTGGTGTTTCACAAGGCTTATTGATTAGTGAGAGATTTATTGCAGATCGTTACAGGAGGGCTAACTTCATTATGAATATGATCAAGATCGGCCCTCTTAAATAAAATGTAACATTTGATATCATTGCCTTTATTATCACTAATTAATTGTTCATGCAGGCACCAACTACTCTGATTTTTATCGGCAATGATAAATGTCACAACTTAATAGGTATGGTAGCCTGATGATTATAATACTGTGCTGGATGAGTAATCCTCAGGTGGTGAAATTGAATTCAATAAATCTGGTAATTTGTGAGCTAATGCCAGAAAATGACCAGGAAAGGGGCTGGATTGTTGTAAAAACCCACCTGGTTCACTAATGTCCTTTTGGGAAGGGAACATGCTACCCTATACCTGGTCTGGCCTACATGTGACCCCAGTCCCACACTACCTGATTGACTCTTAATGCCCTCAGGGCAACCAGGAATGAGTAACAAATATCGTCTTGTCAGCATTGCCCACATCCCAAGAACAAATTAAAAAAAAAGTTTCAACAAATGACATGTTCTGCTGTTCTGGACTTCATCTTCTGCATGTACCTACAGGTGTTGTAGCGTGCAAGTATGCTATTTTGTTTCCTTTTACATGCCACATCTGTGGAATAGTCTAGACTGCCTGTAAAAATCAGAACATCATTACAGTATAAAAATGGGATGTTTGGCCAGACTAGCACAACATAATCCAACTGACCTCAATTGATGGATGATACCTGACAGAATCTGGAACAGAATAAAACAGCAAGATACAAATATTCCTTTATAATGTAATAGGAGCATTAATTTTATAGTTCCTCCTGGTGCTATGGAACATGTGACCATCACCCATGGTTTACACAGAATTCAATTGATTATATACATGTATAATATTTCTGGCCTTTTCTCAATACATTTTCTCTATTTTCTTTGGTTTCCCTGGGATACACACTAAAGACAACCAACAGGCAACCTACATTATTCAGGCCTCTGTCAAAGTCACTCTGAACAGATCGTTGGCAAAAGTATAGAAATGTGTTCAAATAATATAGAAAAAAATAATCACTGCTTATACAAGATCACTGTGTCTATGTGTTAATTCAGCAGGCATGTTCTAACTTGTTGATCCTCTATCTTCCAGCCAGGTGCTTATCAAGTGGCCTCCAGGACTTGGCTCCCACAATTGGAGACATCTGTAGTTACATAATACAGTTGTAAACATTACAAAGAAGTGTGGAAAGAATGTTCCAGTTGACTGTTGTCTTGTGAGATGCCCCTCTTGCTGTGGGTAGCAATCTGATATCAACTCAGTGTCTCCCCAAAGGTTGGAAAATTTGTGGCGGATACAAACCTACTTCCCATTGTTCTGTAATGCTGCAACTTCTTTGAAGTCATTTTAAGATACAATATACCCCACCTTCATTGTTTCAAAATCCAAAGGTTAGTTCACCCACTTTGATGCCAATGGCTTGGCTTAATATGACAGTGGGTGTGGGTGGGTGTAACTAGCATTGATGTTAATCTAAAATGAAGTAATTTAATTAAATGTTATTATTCCTTATTTAACTTTGGTGTGTTATGTTTTGGAGGAATCAATTTCTAGAGCAGAAGGGAGGAACAACAAAAAGAAACAAACACAAGGAAAGAATAAAGACTCCATGACAGTAATTTATATATGGTTATGTATATTGTATTAAACAAAGACAAAACCACCAAGGTAATGATTACGCCTAGAGATTTTATTTTGTGAAGCTGTAAACTTTCCCACCCCAGTAATTACTTGATATGATTCAGTTTTGAGAAAGGTGATTTAACATAGTAGACTCTTTAATCCACACATAATTCTAATAGCTGCTCTTGCTACATGACTGAGGCAATGGGGCCGATTTTCGGGTTGGGCATAGACTGGATGGGTGGTGGGCAGAGCAAGCGCACCTCCCGCCCAATGGCACAGATGAGAGGCCCAAACTACTTTCACGGTCAGGCCTCATCTGTATAATTGCGGTGAGCTGCCAGTGCTCAACGAGCGCTGATGGACAGCTTACCGATCAGGTGGGGGGAGATCTGTCAGTTGCTCTGAGGAGCCAAGGCAGGTAGCAATCCCGGATGGGGTCAGTGGGAATTGGGTCAAATCTGGGATACCAGCAGGATTAATAAGAGGGATGCAGCATTTCCCCATGTCTTATACTGATTATTTTTCAATAATAAGTGTTAGCTATGTTCATTTTCAAATCTTGAGCTGTTTCAAATGATTACCCTGCTTCAAGTGAGAGTTCAGAATTTAATTTTTGTTTATATATCTCTGCATAAAAGGCTGCATGATTTTATTATGATTGGCCTTTAGAAAGCCTTTCAGTCCTTTTAGAATTATAGAATCATAGAAAATTTCTGGCACAGAAGGAGGCCATTCGGCCCATCATGTCCCCGCCGGACAAAAAATGAGCCACCCAGGCTAATCCCACTTTCCAGCACTTGGTCCGTAGCCTTGTGGGTCACGGCACTTCGGGTGCACATCCAGGTACTTTGTAAATGAGTTGAGGGCTTCTGCCTCTACCAGCCTTTCAGGCAGTGAGTTCCAGACCCCTACCACTCTCTGGATGAAAAATGTTTTCTTCAGCTCCCCTCTAATCCTTCTACCACTCACTTTAAATCTATGCCCCATGGTTATTGACCTCTCTGCTAAGCGAAATAGGTCCTTCCTATCCACTCTATCTAGGCCCTTCATAAATTTGTACACCTCAATTAAATCACCCCTCAGCCTCCTGTTATAAAGAGAACAACCCCAGCTTATCCAATCTTTCCTCATAGCTAAAATTCTCCAGTTCTGGCAACATCTTCATAAATCTCCTTTGCACCCTTTCTAGTGCAATTACATCCTTCCTGTAATGTGGTGACCAGAACTGTACACAGTACTCAAGCTGTGGCCTAACCAGTGTTTTATACAGTTCCAGAATAACCTCCCTGCTCTTATATTCTGTGCCTTGTCTAAAAAAGGAAAGTATTCCATATCCTTCTTAACCATCTAATCTACCTGTCCTGCTACTTTCAGAGATCTGTGGACATGCATTCCAAGGTCCCTCACTTCCTCTACACCTTTCAGTATCCTCCCATTTATTGTGGACTCCCTTGCCTTGTTTGCCCACCCCAAATTTATTAACTCACACTTCTCCAGATTGAATTCCATTTGCCACTTTTCTGCCCACCTGACCAGTCCATTGATATCTTCCTGCAGTCTACAGCTTTCCTCTTCACGATCAACCACACGGCCAATTTTTGTATCATCTGCAAACTTCTTAATCATGCCCCCTAAATTTAAATCCAAATCATTAATATATATCACAAAAAGCAAGGGACCTAGTACTGAGCCCTGCAGAACCCCACTAGAAACAGCCTTCCAGTCACAAAAACACCCATTGACAATTACCCTTTGCTTCCTGCCACTAAGCCAATTTTGGATCCAACTTGCCACTCTCCCTTGGATCCCTTGGGCTTGTACTTTTTTGACCAGTCTGCCATGTGGGACCTTGTCAAAAGCCTTGCTAAAATCCATGTAGGTTACATCAAATGCACTACCCTCATCGACCCTCCTTGTTACCTCCTCAAAAAATTCAATCAAGTTAATCAGACATGACCTTCCCTTAACAAATCCATGCTGACTGTCCTTGATTACTTAGTGCCTTTCTAACTGATGCTTTATCCTGTCCCTCAGAATTGCTTCCAATAATTTGCCCACCATCGAGGTTAGACTGACTGGTCTGTGATTACTTGGTCTATCCTTCGCTCCCTTTTTAAATAATGGTACAATGTTAGCAGTCCTCCAATCCTCCGGCACCACGCCTGTATTCAGTGAGGATTGGAAAATGATGGTCAGAGCCTCTGCTATTTCCTCCATTGCTTCTTTTAACAGCCTGGGATACATTTCTTCTGGCCCTAGTGATTTATCTACTTTCAAAGATCTTAATCCCCTTAATACTTCCTCTCTCACTAAGTTTATCCCATTCAATATTTCACACTCCTCCTCCTTAACTACAATGTCTGCATTGTCTCTCTCTTTTGTGAAAACAGGCACAAAGGGCTTGATTTTCGCACCCGCGATCGGGTGCGTTCCTGGCGGGGGGGCTGCGAAAATCGGGGATTTCCGGGGCGGGTCGGGAGCCTGGCTCCAACCCGCCCACTTCCGGGTTTCCCACTGACGCGCTGACATGCGCGTGCAGCCCCCGCATGTGGGACTCCCACCGGCAATTAAAGCCGGCGGAGTGCCACTTAAAGTAATTGAACAGGTACTTCAGGTTGTTTACAGACCTGATTGACCTGTTATTTTAGCAGGGATGGGATTTTGCAACTGACTGGGACTGTTTCCCGTACTGGGAGAAACACTCCCAGTTCAAATAGACGTGTTGCAGCCATCAGCCTGTGGCAGCTGCAAAGGTCCATTTGACAGGTGGGGTGGGGGGAGACCCTCACTCATTGCAGGAGGCCACTCTGTCACTTTGGACAAAGTTAGGCCTCCACCACCCTCCTCCTAACAATAAAATTCACCAACTTGCACACTTACCCCAGTGTCCAGACACATTTACCTACCTTGCGGACCCCCTCAGATGTACATCTTCCGGATGGGGGCCGCCGTAGCTGCAGTCATGACCTCCTCGGAGGGCGAACAGCATCACCAGCCTCGCTGGCCACGCCGTCCACCTCTGACACGTGGAGCTCCACAACACAGTGCTGTGACACATCCACCTGCACAGCAGGAGGGAGGGCAACCGCAGAGAGAGATGCGTCGCAGAGGGCACTACCCTCGCCACAGGGTCCACAGACCGAGGCTCAGCTTCCTGGACCTCTCTGAGCAGCAGTGCACACGGAGGCTCAGAGTCACTCGACATGTAGTCGTGGACATCTGCAGCCTCCTTCATGCCGAGCTGCTCCCGGCTGGCCCAAGCACCATCTTCTTACCTGTCGCTGTCAAAGTCACCACTGCCCTCAACAACTTCTCCTCCGCATCCTTCCAGGGTGCCACTGGGGACATCGCCGACGTCTCTCAGTCGTCTCCACAAAAGAGCCCTGCAAATACACCGACACTCTGCAGTGACACAATGGGTGGCATCAGTTGTGGGTCTTCATTGTGATCCTCAGGAAAGGGCATTATTGCACAAACCAGACAAGATTCGCAAAGACATGGCAGTAGTGGTGCCAATATAACATGTAATGTGAGTTGATCAGAAATTAAATATAAGTAAAAACCATGACAAACCCTCAAACACCCTTGTGCATCCCCTTCATGCTCACGACACGTTTGCCTTACGCTTCCTACTGCACATATGTGATGCATGGCCTGTGGCTGCAGCACAGGTAGTGGCAGGTTGAGTGAGGCTGACCGTGAAAGAGATGCATGCGAGGGTGAATATGAGATAGAGCCATGAGATTGTATGAGGATTTGGTTGAGTGGTAGTGGCGGGATGAGTACTGGCGAGGTGAGTAAGTGCAGGTAAGATGAGGATGAGCTTTGAGTGGGTGTGAGGAGTGATGTGATAGAGTAGTGTTGGCTGTGCAGAAGGGGATGTGGGGTGGGGGCGGTGATGTGGCAGACGGAGTGTCGGGGAATGAGTAAGTGTACTCGCTTTGGCTGACCTACTTAGGTCATTGCAACGCCTACTGCACTGTATGCAGGAGCGCGATATGTTGGTGGTGCAGGTGACCTCCTCTGCCACCTCGAGCCAGGCCTTCTTGGTGGCAGAGGCAGGCCGCTTCCTCCCGCCCGCCAGGGGGAAGATCTCTGTCCTCCCCCTCCTCCTCAGCCCATCCAATGATACCTGGAGTGAGGCATCATTAAACCTGGGAGCAGCCTTTCCCCTGGGCTGCTCCATGCTGTAATTTTTCCTATTTCTTGCAGCATCAGTCAGTGGAGGACTGCCCCTTTAAATAGAGCTCCTCCAGCTGACAGACCTTACTGCGCATGCGCAGTCCGCCCGACGCGCAGCTTAGCAGCGGGGAACCTGGAAGAACAGGTAAGTGGATCCAATCAGCCTGCGATTGCGTGCGGGGCAGACTGATTTCACCGGGCGCATTACCCACACGCCCAGTTGACCCCCCGCCGCGAACCCGCCACCATGGTAATATCGGGCCCAAAGCATTCATTAAAAACCATACCCACATCTTCCGCCTCTACACATGGGTTACCTTTTTGGTCTGTAATAGGCCCTACTCTTTCCTTAGTTATCTTCTTGCTGTTAATGTATTTATAAAACATCTTTGGATTTTCCTTGATTTTACTTGCCAATATTTTTTCATGCCCTCTCTTTGCTTTCCTAATTTCCTTTTTTGTTTCACCCCTGCACTTTTTATACTCAAGGCTTTCTGTAGTATTGAGTTCTCGGTGTCTGACATAAGCTTTCCTTTTCTGCCTTATCTTACCCTGTGTGCTCCTTGACATCCAGGGGGTGCTAGATTTGGCAGCCCCACCCTTTTTCTAATGGGAACATGTTTACTCTGCACGCCTTGAATCTTACCCTTGAATGCCTCCTGCTGCTTTGCCATTGATTTACCTTCAAGTAGCTGTTTCCAGTCCACTTTTGCTAAATCACTTCTTAGCTTGGTAAAATAAAGTTGAGAACTTTAACTCTTGTTCTATCTTTCTCTTTTTCCATAACTATGCTAAAACTTTCTGAATTATGATCATTACCATCAAAATGCTCTCCCACTGATACTCCTTCCATCTCCCCAGCCTCATTTCCTAAAACTAAATCCAGAACTGCCCCCTCTCTTGCTGGGCTTGCTATGTACTGGCTAAAAAGGATCTCCTGAATGCAATTGAAGAATTTTGCGCCGTCCATCCCCTTCACACTGTTTGTGTTCCAGTTAATATTAGGGTTGTTGAAATCCCCTACTATTACTGCCCTACTGATTTTGTACTTCTCAGAAATTTGCCTACCTATTTACTCTTCTATCTCCCTCTGACTGTTTGGGGGTCTATAGTACACTCCCAGTAGTGTGACTGTCCCTTTTTTGTTCCTTAGCTCAACCCATATGGCTTCATTTGATGATCCTTCTAACATATCATCCCTCCTCACAGCTGTAATTGTTTCTTTAACCAAAATTGCCATCCCCCTCCTCTATCTCGTCTAAAATCCTTGTAACCAGGAACGCTGAGCTGCCATTCCTGCGCCTCGTTAAGCCATATTTCTGTAATAGTTAAGATATCGTACTGGCACGTGTCTATCTGTGTCCTCAGCTCATCTGCCTTATTCACTATACTCCTTGCATTGAGGTATATACCTTTAAGTACTGCCAAGCTCCCTTGCTGTTTATTTTCTAACCTTTGTTTCCTCTGTCTTCCTAAATCACTTACTAGTTTTCTGCCTTTTATGATGGGAGTAACACACAAAGTAATAATTACATCTGCATTTATATAGCACCTCAGCACATAGCACTTTATCGCATAGCACCTTCTCAAAGTACTTCACGCATTTACTTTTGGAATGCAGTGACTGTTGTGCATGGTAACATGGCAGCCACTGTGTGCCAGCAATGTAACCTGTTTTTGGTAGCATTGGCTGAAGGTGCCATGAGGAAAGTTGGTCAGAAGACTGAGAGATCTTCCTTAAATAATGCTCATGTGGTCTTCAACAGCAGGTGGGTTTAACATCTCTTCTGAGGGATGGCACCTCCAACAATGCTGCATTAGAATGTCATCTAGATTTTGCACTAGTCCAGGTGTGATATCATCCATTAACTGAGTAGAATTTCCCAGGTTGCATTTCACTTTAATTTTTCAAATGATAATTGTATCACTGATAAAGCAAGTTGTTATGATCTGGAATGCATTGTCTGAAAGGGTGGTAGAAGCAGATTCAATAGTAACTTTCAAAAGGGAATTGTATACTTGAAAAGGAAAAAAATTGCACGGCTATGGGGAAAGAGCAGGGGACTGGGACTAATTGGTAGCTCTTTCAGAGAGTTGGTACTGGCACGATGGGCCAAATGGCCTCCTTCTGTGCTGTATGATTCTGTAAAATCCATCATTTTGGAATTCATTAGTTTGACTATTTGACTGTTCTTCTGTAACTGTGGCTGGTCCTTGAATACACACCTAGAAAGAGTGAAGCTATCTGTAACTTTTATCAATTAGTTAAGAATTGAGCTGCGTTCCGTTACATAGCATGAAAACATTGGCATAGTAATGTACAAAACAGTAAATTAGTATTTGTGGTTAAACTGATGTAGCTTCTGGTTGTGGACAGTTGTGGGTCAGTTGACATAAACAATGTGAAATTCAGGCAGTAGCTATAAAAGTGATAAAATTTGGCCTAAATACAACTGGGCCCGGGTTTCCATCGTAAATAAATGGTGGTAGACCAAATTGGCATGAAATAAAAGAACAAATCAAAAGAAAATAATATTTGCATTTTAATGTAGGAATTGGAGGTTAGTAATTTTGAATTATGTTCTGTATGGAATACGTAATTTATTTGACCTAGTCCTCATTCATCATTTCAGCAGTAAAGTGAACATTGGAACTTTTTACAACCGTTATGGTATGAAGTCCCACTTCAAAGAACATCAGTTCCTTTGATGATATCAATTGGCTGATATGTTTGACACTATTGCCTCATTTAAGGAATGTTAAGAAACTACAGTTATTTCTCATTATAAGCTTTTTAAAAATTCATTCATGGGGTGTGGGTATCGCTGGCAAGGCCAGCATTTATAGCCCATCCCTAATTGCCTTTGAGAAGGTGGTGGTGAGCCGCCTTCTTGAACTGCTGCAGTCCGTGTGGCGAAGGTTCTCCCACAGTGCTATTAGGAAGGGAGTTCCAGGATTTTGACCCAGCGACGATGAAGGAACGGCGATATATTTCCAAGTCAGGATGGTGTGTGACTTGGAGGGGAATGTGCAGGTGGTGTTGTTCCCATGTACCTGCTGCTCTTGACCTTCTAGGTGGTAGAGATCGCGGGTTTGGGAGGTGCTGTCAAAGAAGCCTTGGTGAGTTGCAGCAGTGCATCCTGTAGATGGTACACACTGTAGCAATTGTGCGCCGGTGGTGAAGGGAGTGAATGTTTAGGGTGGTGGATGGTGTGCCAATCAAGCGGGCTGCTTTGTCCTGGATGGTGTCAAGCTTCTTGAGTGTTGTTGGAGCTGCACTCATCCAGGCAAGTGGAGAGTATTCCATCACACTCCTGACTTATGCCTTGTAGATGGTGGAAAGGCTTTGGGGAGTCAGGAGGTGATTCACTCGCCACAGAATACCCAGCCTCTGACCTGATCTTGTAGCCACAGTATTTATATGGCTGGTCCAGTTAAGTTTCTGGTCAATGGTGACCCCCAGGATGTTGATGGTGGGGGATTCGGCGATGGTAATGCCTTCGAATGTCAAGAGGAGGTGGTTAGACTCTCTCTTGTTGGAGATGGTCATTGCCTGGCACTTATCTGGCATGAATGTTACTTGCCACTTATGAGCCCAAACCTGGATGTTGTCCAGATCTTGCTGCATGTGGGCTCAGACTGCTTCATTATTTGAAGGGTTGCGAATGGAACTGAACACTGTGCAGTTAAGTTTCTGGTCAATGGTGACCCCCAGGATGTTGATGGTGGGGGATTCGGCAATGGTAATGTTGTTCATTGTCAAGGGGAGGTGGTTAGACTCTCTCTTGTTGGAGATGGTCATTGCCTGGCACATGTCTGGCGCAAATGTTACTTGCCACTTATCAACCCAAGCCTGGATGTTGTCCAGGTCTTGCTGCTCATAAACAACATCCTGCCTTTGATACAACAAGGGCTGTAACGGTTCTTTTTAATGGGGAATTCATTTAAAATCTCTATAACAAGTAGTGTAGAAGGAGAAAGAGGAGGGAAATGTGATTACAGTAGTGCACTCCTTTTGTGTTGCTTTTGTGTTCCTTTGGTGTCAGCCGTGGCTTAGTTGCTGGGATTTTTGCCTTTGAGTCAGAAGGTTGTGAGTTCAAGTCCCACTCCAGGGACTTGAGCACAAAATCCAGGCTGACACTCAAGTGCAGTACTGAGGGAGTGCTGCACTGTTGGAGGTGCCAACTTTGGGATGAGACGTTAAACCAAGGCCCCTTCTGCCCTCTCGGGGATGTAAAAGATCCCATGGCATTATTTCGAAGAAGAGCAGGGGAGTTCTCCCTGGTGTTCCAGCCAATATTTATCCCTCAACCAACACCTAAAAACAGATTATCATGTCATTATCACATTGCTGTTTGTGGAACCTTGCTGTGTGTAAATTGGCTGCTGCGTTTCATACATTGCACCAGTGACTACACTTCAAAAGTACTTAATTGGCTGTAAAGCGCTTGGGACATCTGGAGGTCACGAAAGGCACGATATAAGTGCAAATTTTTCTTTCTTAGTAATTGTTTTATTCTGTGTTCCTAACAGTGTTTTCATTATACATCACAAACACAGCATTGTAGCAAGGATCTATTAAATAAAACTTTTTGCATTCGGTCCGCAAGTGATGTCAGCATGCTCTTTCTTCAATGATGCGTGTTTTCTTTTGCCTTTTTGGGTTCTTGAGTGTTTGAATATTTGAACCTTCAATGTAATGCTGCAACATATGCTGGAGTGTCTGAAGTAAATTTTGAGAAGTTTCTTTTGTACTACTGGATTGGAATTTCTGGTATTTGTTCCATTTCCAATATCAGTACTGAGTATATTACTTCTGAGACCATAAAATAATTGTAAATCTTCAAAAAAGCATTATTGGCATAGTCTGCTAATCTGTGGTCTGCACTGCAATATGACACCAGTTGTATGGTGGCACGCAACTTTGCATTTAACATTTTTATTTACTGTGCTGTTCCACATCTGTGGAAAATATTGTGAAAACACATGTAAACATAGGAACATCAATGCTGTATGAAAATGCCAGATCTTGGCCAACTGCACTGAACTGGCTGCACCTTGCCTCTGCTGATAGATTGCACTAGACAGAGGTTGGCTTAGGCTAAAAGAACAGTGATCAGAAAGTGTTTTTTATGTTTTTACTGCATAGTTGTGCAAGATCAAAGAATGTGTTTAATGTAAACATTTCAGTGTCTGTAAACATGTGCTTGTCTAGTTTAACATTCATGGGCATTTAGAGATTTTTATAAAAGTTCAATTGGGGTTGAAACAAAATGAACTTGCTATTTATATACTGCCTTTAACATAGTAAAATGTCGCAAAGACCTTAAATCAAACAGTGGTCAAAGAGCTTGATGTAGAGGAGGCTTTTTGAAGGAGGGGAGAGAAGTAGTAAAGTGGAAAAATTTAGGTAGAGAGTTCCAGGGGAAAAGATGGCTGAAAGCTGTGCTATTGAAGGTGGATTGGAGAAGCAAATGAGGCCTAAGTTAGAAGATCAGAGGGCATATGGTTGCAGAGGTAAGAAGGGGTGAGGCAATTGGAGGAACATAAACAAAGACAATCTTAGGTTCAATGTGTTGGGCGATAGAGCATTTCCACCTCCTTTTTGCCCCACCATTGGCAGTTATGCTTTTAGCCACCTAGGCCCTAAGCTATGTTCCTTCCTAAGCCTCTCCATTTCTCCATCTCCCTCGTCTCCTTTAATACCCTCCTTAAAACTCACCTCTTTGACCAAGCTTTTGGTCACCTGTGCACTACCTCCTTTGACTCAGCTTCTGTTTAGTCTTACACCACTTCTTGGCAAAAGAACCAGAGGCGAGGAGGAATTTTTTTTTTTTACACAGCGAGTTGTTAAGATCTGGAATACTCTGCCTGAACGGGTGGTGGAAGCAGATTCAATAGCAACTTTCAAAAGGGAATTGGATAAATACTTGAAGGGGAAAGATTTTCAGGTCTATGGGGAAACAGCAGACGTGTGGAACTAATTGGATAGCTCTTCCAAAGAGCCGGCACAGGCATGATGGGACAAATGGCTTCCTTCAGTGCTGTATCATTCTATGATCCAAGAAGTGCCTTAGGAGATTTTTCTGTGTTAAAGGTGTGATTAAATGTAAGTTGTTGTCCTGGCTCTTCTTGTTGCTGTAAATTATATAGGCATGAATTTGGGGAACTGATGAGAGCATTGGAGAAGTCAAGTTTGGAGCTGACAAAGTTCTGACGAAAGGTCTTTGACCTGAAATGTTAACTCTATTTCTTTCTCCATAGATGCTGCCTGACTGGCTGAGCTTCTCCAGCATTTTCTGTTTACATTGAAGATATTGGTATCTGGTTTTGCAATTGCTTGTTCTGAAGAGGTCATTGTTGCAGTTTAGTCTCTATAGTCTATGATTTACTATCATTGTAGAAAGGTTCTCTAACATACTATGCTATATTGTACTATATTGTACTGTACTATACTATACTATACCATACTAAACTATAATTCGTTTATTTAAAAAAAATCAGTGGAATGCCACATCTGAGCTTTGGTTACATCTGTTGTAATCCTTGGAGTTGATGGGAATGTAATTGGAAATATTGGAGCACTAAGATATAAATCTTAGTCCAACGTAATCGCTACAATATTTGGCCATCTCTCACAGGAGGCTAAGGTCCCATCTATTGGAAGAGGAATAAATGGATGCAATGGGAAGCAGCTGATACACTGCTGTTTGTGTTGGACTTCAGCCATCTGTTCTTTAGTCAGCTTAATTAGTATAACCCATACTTAACCATCTCTTAATATTTGTAGCGTTGTCTTCCAAAATAGAGTTTGATTGATCATAAAGACAGTAGTCTAAATAGGTCTGAAAATTATGCTACAATAATGTAATTAAAAATGGCTCAGTAGTTACACTGAATATGCAATAATATTGTATACAACAGGTAACTGACAATACTAACACTGGTTCTGTATGTCCCAGTGCAACAGTGGCCCTAAAAGCCAGTTCAGTACCGAATGCACCTCTATAATTCATTCCAGTCATACATCAGATATAAGAATAGGATCAGGAGCAGGCCATATGGCCCCTCGAGCCTGCTGTGCCATTCAATAAGATCATGGCTGATCTTCGACCTCAACTCCACTTTCCCGCCCAATCCCATATCCCTTGATTCCCTTAGAGTCCAAAAATCTATCGATAAGAACATAAGAAAATATATTTCATAAGAATATGCTGTTTTAAATGTTGCATTTCCAACATCAGACATCTATTCTATTCTGCATTTCTGAAATACAAACATAACTATTCTCCTTGCCGCCAAGATGACACACCTGGCAATGGAAGTTTGAAACCAAGTCTGTGGTAGACTGGATAATTTGGTACATGAGCCAGACAGATTCTCAGTTGTCCAAGGCATGGTCATAATTGATTAGCCAGCTTAGCCCATTTATGGAATCTGGAGAAGTATGCCTGCCACTGGAAGCTGGAATTCTTCCCATTTAACTTCAGATAACACTGCAAGCGAATGGCCTAATGGGTAGGATGGTCCTACTTGGACAAGGAGCAGGAAGTTTACCAATGGTCTGTGCTGGTCAGCTGCACAATTCCAGCTGGTTAAACTTCAATAGCACTCTTGTGCACACTTGGGGATCCCTAAGCCCTGTCTGGACTTGAGCACTTGTTTTTTACCATAGAAAATAGAAGAAATCATTTTGACAGATGGTTATCCATTATGTATTTGTAACAGATAAGATTTTCTGAAAGTCAATCCAAGCAGGTAATTGACAGTCGGATTGGCTAACCAATTTGTTATGTGGAAAATTGATAGTTTGATACAAAATCCTGATGCATCACATTAATTTACATGGCGTGGCTATTCATTAGAATGCAACCACAAAAATGCAAAAAAAATAATAGTCTGCAATCACTAGCTACTGTCCCTTTCTATGCAGATCATGCAAGTAAAAAGCTTGGAATCAGCATTCCATTGTTACAATTGCCATTGAAGCTTGCCCTGATGACAGAATAAAATTAAACCACATAGTATTTGTGATCTATAAAACAATGTATCAGGCCAGTTTGTTGTTGTACATTACATTTAATGTTGCTCTGCTGATATATAAGTATGAATTTAGCAAATTTAGAATTTTCAGTGATTTGCATAAGAATTGTAGAACATTTTTGATTGTCTAAATCCCTTGTGCATGAAACAGTCTGCAACAATCAGCAGGAATATGATTATAGAGGTATTAGAATCACTTTTAAATGTGGCTTCACAAAAGGCTGGAAGTGCACTTATACACGGCCGGAATTACACTTACACAGGGCCGGAATTACACTTACACAGGGCCGGAATTACACTTACACAGGGCCGGAATTACACTTACACAGGGCCGGAATTACACTTCCACAGGGCCGGAATTACATTTCCACAGGGCCGGAATTACACTTACACAGGGCCGGAATTACACTTACACAGGGCCGGAATTACACTTACACAGGGCCGGAATTACACTTACACAGGGCCGGAATTACATTTCCACAGGGCTGGAATTACACTCACACACGGCTGGAATTACACTCACACACGGCTGGAATTACATTTATACAGGGCTGGAATTACACTTGCACAACTGGAATTACACTTACACAGGACTAGAATTACATTTACATACGGCTAGAATTACACCTACACAGGGCTGGAATTACACTTACACGTGACTGGAGTTAAACTTACACATGGCTGGAATTATACTTATATACCTGGGTGGGGGGAATCTAATGCCAATTATTTTAGTACACTCAAGTGACAAATCAGTTACCTGGGTTTTATGGTCACCTTCCTGTTGGTCAACTTTGAATGTTGATGGAGAAGCTAAACGCTGGTTATCTGTGAGCATTATCATCATCGTGAACAACAACTTGCATTTATATAGCGCCTTTAATGTAGTAAAATGTCCCAAGGCACTTCACAGGAGTGTTATCAAACAAAATTTGACACTGAGCCACATAAAGAGATATTAGGACAGGTGGCCAAAAGCTTGGTCAAAGAAGTAGGTTTTAAGGAGTGACTTAAAAGAGGAGAGGGGGGTGATGACGCACGAACCCAGGCCCAACTAATGTAGCATGGAGTAGAATACATTCTCTTTTTTACCTGTGAAGAGACCATAAACCCTAAGACATTAATTAAAGTAACTGAGGGTTCTGACTCTCACTGTGGCCTCTCTCAGTGAGTTTGCCAATTCGTGCAAATTAGGGACAGTTTTTTGCTTTAAGTCTATACCTATGAAGAACTGGATTGAGACTGCCCAAACCAATTTCATGTTGGATCCTTACAGTCAGCAGACAGAGGAAACTTTCATCTCATCATTCTGGGCTGAAATGAATCTGGGTCCAAAGGTGACAGGCCATTGTGTAACCCGCTGTACCACCCAGTTGAGGAAAAGAATGTACGACTGATGGTGTAATCTGAAAATTGGGTGTTAGTTTTACAAAGAAATCAAATTTCTTTCTAAAAATATAATGGTGTGAGGCGAATAGTTTGTTTTGGACAGATTTTAAGAAAATTGTGAATTGGCATATAGTATTTTATTTGTTCTCGGGAGGTAGGTGATGCTGGCAAGATCACATTTATTGCCCATCCCTAGTTGCCCTGAAAAAGTGGTTGTGGGCCTTCTTGAATCACTGTCGTCTTTGTGATGGTGCTCCTATAATAGGATTGAGTAGGGAATTTCAGGGTATTGAGCCAGTGACAATGACGGGATGACAATATATCATTTAGATGAGACGTTAAACTGAGGCCTCGTGTGTCCTCTCAGGTGAACATAAAAGATCCAATGGTACTTTTCGAAGAAGAACAGCCGAATTCTTCCAGTATTCTGATCAACATTTGCCCCCGAAACCAACACCATTAAAAACAGATTATCTAGTCATTTATCTCTTTGCTGTTTTTTGAGAACATGCTGTGTGCAAATTAGCTGGCACATTTCCCTACATTACAACAGTGACTGCACTTGATTGGCTGTGAAGCATTTTGTGAAGTCCTGAGTTTGTGAAAGGCACTATATAAATGTAAGTTCTTTCTTTCTTTCTGTTCATATCAGGATGCTGTGACTTGGAGGAGAATACGGATGTGATAGTGTTCCAATGACAATACTGCTCTTGTCCTTCTTAGTGGTTGAGCTCGCAGGGAGAGAGGTGTTGTTGAAGTAACCTTGATGAGTTGCCTTGTGGATGGTGGAGAGGCTTTGAGGGATCAGGAACTGAGCCACTCACCACAGAATGCCCAGCCCAGCCTCTGCCCTGCTCATATAGCTACTGTGGTGATATTCAGGAATACTCACCACTCATCTAGATAATTGCAGCCACAACTACACTCAAGAAACTCAACACCAAGCTGAACAGAACAGTTTGCTTGATTGGTTCCCCTGCCACTGCACTATGTTCGCAGTGTGAACAATCCACAAGATGCTCTGCAGCAACTCATCAAGGTTACTTCGACAGCACCTCCTTCCCTTGGGACCTCTACCACCAAGAAGGAGAGCAGCAATGTCATGAGAACACCATCACTTCCAAATTAAGCTTCTCATTAGTGGTGACCCCAAAGATGTTGATGGTGGGGGACTGGGCAATGGTGGTGCTGTTGAAGGTCAGGGGAAGTTGGATAAGCTTCCTTTTGTTGAAGATGGTCATTACCTGGCATTTACGTGGCATGAATGTTACCTGCATTTTGTCAGCTGAAATTTGGATAATAACCAGGTCCTGTTGCAGGCTGGCATCAGCTGCATCATTATATGAGGCGTTGTGAATGGATCTAAACACTGATCTTATGACAGAAGCAGTTAAAAATAATTGGGCTGAGGATACTTCCCTGAGGAATTCCTGCAGTGATGCCCTGGGGCTGCTATGATTGGCCTTTGACTACCACAATCATCATTCTTTGTCTCCGGTAAGACTCCAATCACTGGAGGCTTTTCCCTTTGATCTCTACTGACCTCAGATTTGCCAGGATTTGTTGGTGCCATACTCAATCTAATAATGCTCACCTTGATGCTGATTCAACTCTTGTACCCATGTCTGAATCAAGGCTGTGATGAGGTCTGGAGCCGTATGGTTCTGGCGGAATGAACTTAGTGTTGGAGAGCAGGTTTTTGTTGAGTAGGTGTCACTTGATGGCATTATAGATGACTCCTTCCATCACTTTATTGATGATTGGAAGGAAGCTGAGAGGGCAGTAATTTGCTGGGTTAGATTTATCCTGCTTTTTGTGGATAGAATATACCTAGGCAATCTTCTAAATTGTCAGGTAGATGCCACTCTCGTAGTTGTATTGGATCAGCTTGGCTAGGGCTAGCTTAGGTGCACAGGTCATCAGCACTACAACCACAATGTTGCCAAAGCCCTTAGCCTTTGCTTTGTCCAGTACACTCAACCACACCTTAATATCATGGGGATTAAACCTGATTGGCTGGACATTGATGGTGGGGACCTTGGGAGGAGGCCAATTGGGATTGTCCACTTGACACTTTTGACTATAGAATCATAGAATCATAGAAGTTACAACATGGAAACAGGCCCTTCGGCCCAACATGTCCATGTCGCCCAGTTTATACCACTAAGCTAGTCCCAATTGCCTGCACTTGGCCCATATCCCTCGATACCCATCTTCCCCATGTAACTGTCCAAATGCTTTTTAAAAGACAAAATTGTACCCGCCTCTACGACTGCCTCTGGCAGCTCGTTCCAGACACTCACCACCCTTTGAGTGAAAAAATTGCCCCTCTGGATCCTTTTGTATCTCTCCCCTCTCACCTTAAATCTGTGCCCCCTCGTTATAGACTCCCCTACCTTTGGGAAAAGATTTTGACTATCGACCTTATCTATGCCCCTCATTATTTTATAGACTTCTATAAGATCACCCCTTAACCTCCTACTCTCCAGGGAATAAAGTCCCAGTCTGTCTAACCTCTCCCTGTAAGTCAAACCATCAAGTCCCGGTAGCATCCTAGTAAATCTTTTCTGCACTCTTTCTAGTTTAATAATATCCTTTCTATAATAGGGTGACCAGAACTGTACACAGTACTCCAAGTGTGGCCTCACCAATGCCCTGTACAACTTCAACAAGACATCCCAACTCCTGCATTCAATGTTCTGACCAATGAAACCAAGCATGCTGAATGCCTTCTTCACCACCCTATCCACCTGTGACTCCACTTTCAAGGAGCTATGAATCTGTACTCCTAGATCTCTTTGTTCTATAACTCTCCCCAACGCCCTACCATTAACGGAGTAGGTCCTGGCCCGATTCGATCTACCAAAATGCATCACCTCACATTTATCTAAATTAAACTCCATCTGCCATTCATCGGCCCACTGGCCCAATTTATCAAGATCCCGTTGCAATCCTAGATAACCTTCTTCACTGTCCACAATGCCACCAATCTTGGTGTCATCTGCAAACTTACTAACCATGCCTCCTAAATTCTCATCCAAATCATTAATATAAATAACAAATAACAGCGGACCCAGCACCGATCCCTGAGGCACACCGCTGGACACAGGCATCCAGTTTGAAAAACAACCCTCTACAACCACCCTCTGTCTTCTGTCGTCAAGCCAATTTTGTATCCAATTGGCTACCTCACCTTGGATCCCATGAGATTTAACCTTATGTAACAACCTACCATGCGGTACCTTGTCAAATGCTTTGCTGAAGTCCATGTAGACCACGTCTACTGCACAGCCCTCATCTATCTTCTTGGTTACCCCTTCAAAAAACTCAATCAAATTCGTGAGACATGATTTTCCTCTCACAAAACCATGCTGACTGTTCCTAATTAGTCCCTGCCTCTCCAAATGCCTGTAGATTCTGTCCCTCAGAATACCCTCGAACAACTTACCCACTACAGATGTCAGGCTCACTGGTCTGTAGTTCCCAGGCTTTTCCCTGCCGCCCTTCTTAAACAAAGGCACAACATTTGCTACCCTCCAATCTTCAGGCACCTCACCTGTAGCGGTGGATGATTCAAATATCTCTGCTAGGGGACCCGCAATTTCCTCCCTAACCTCCCATAACGTCCTGGGATACATTTCATCAGGTCCCGGAGATTTATCTACCTTGATGCGCGTTAAGACTTCCAGCACCTCCCTCTCTGTAATATGTACACTCCTCAAGACATCACTATTTATTTCCCCAAGTTCCCTAACATCCATGCCTTTCTCAACCGTAAATACCGATGTGAAATATTCATTCAGGATCTCACCCATCTCTTGTGGTTCCGCACATAGATGACCTTGTTGATCCTTAAGAGGCCCTACTCTCTCCCTAGTTACCCTTTTGCCCTTTATGTATTTGTAGAAGCTCTTTGGATTCACCTTTGCCTGATCTGCCAAAGCAATCTCATATCCCCTTTTTGCCCTCCTGATTTCTCTCTTAACTCTACTCCGGCAATCTCTATACTCTTCAAGGGATCCACTTGATCCCAGCTGCCTATGCATGTCATATGCCTCCTTCTTATTTTTGACTAGTGCCTCAATCTCCCGAGTCATCCAAGGTTCCCTACTTCTACCAGCCTTGCCCTTCACTTTATAAGGAATGTGCTTACCCTGAACCCTGGTTAACACACTTTTGAAAGCCTCCCACTTACCAGACGTCCCTTTGCCTGCCAACAGACTCTCCCAATCAACTTCTGAAAGTTCCTGTCTAATACCATCAAAATTGGCCTTTCCCCAATTTAGAATTTTAACTTTTGGGCCAGACCTATCCTTCTCCATAGCTATCTTAAAACTAATGGAATTATGATCACTGGTCCCAAAGTGATCCCTCACTAACACTTCTGTCACCTGCCCTTCCTTATTTCCCAAGAGGAGGTCAAGTTTTGCCCCCTCTCTAGTCGGGCCATCCACATACTGAATGAGAAATTCCTCCTGAATACACTCAACAAATTTCTCTCCATCCAAGCCCCTAATGCTATGGCTGTCCCAGTCAATGTTGGGAAAGTTAAAGTCCCCTACTATTACCACCCTATTTTTCTTGCAGCTGTCTGTAATCTCCTTACATATTTGCTCCTCAATTTCCCGTTGACTATTTGGGGGTCTGTAGTACAATCCTATCAAAGTGATCTCTCCCTTCTTATTTTTCAGTTCTACCCATATGGACTCAGTGGGCGAACCCTCGGATATATCCCCTCTCACTACTGCCGTGATGTTCTCCCTAATCAAGAACGCAACTCCCCCTCCTCTCTTACCTCCTGCTCTATCTTTCCTATAGCATCTGTACCCTGGAACATTGAGCTGCCAGTCCTGCCCCTCCCTTAGCCATGTTTCAGTAATAGCTATAACATCCCAGTCCCATGTACCCATCCATGCCCTGAGTTCATCTGCCTTGCCCATCAGACTTCTTGCATTGAAATAAATGCAGTTTAATCTAGTCTTCCCTTGGTCTTTGCCCTGCTTTCTCAGACCATCTGTCCGGTCATGTTCTGTACACTCTCCCTTACTGCCTTTTGTTTCTGTCACCACTTTATTTCCCACTGACTTCCTGCATCGGTTCCCATCCCCCTGCCACATTAGTTTAAACCCTCCCCAACAGCACTAGCAAACACTCCCCCTAGGACATTGGTTCCAGTCCTGCCCAGATGCAGACCGTCCAATTTGTACTGGTCCCACCTCCCCCAGAACCGGTTCCAATGGCCCAGGAATTTGAATCCCTCCCTCTTGCACCATCTCTCAAGCCACGTATTCATCTTAGCTATCCTGTCATTCCTACTCTGACTAGCCCGTGGCACTGGTAGCAATCCTGAGATTACTACCTTTGAGGTCCTACTCTTTAGTTTAACTCCTAACTCCCTAAATTCAGCTTGTAGGACCTCATCCTGTTTTTTACCTATATCGTTGGTGCCTATATGCACCACGACAACTGGCTGTTCACCCTCCCCCTCCAGAATGTCCTGCAGCCGCTCCGAGACATCCTTGACCCTTGCACCAGGGAGGCAACATACCATCCTGGAGTCTCGGTTGCGTCCGCAGAAACGCCTGTCTATTCCCCTTACAATCGAGTCCCCTATCACTATAGCTCTGCCACTCTTTTTCCTGCCCTCCTGTGCAGCAGAGCCAGCCACGGTGCCATGAACCTGGCCACTGCCACCTTCCCCTGGTGAGCCATCTCCGCCAACAGTATCCAAAACGGTATACCTGTTTTGGAGGGAGATGACCGCAGGGGACCCCTGCACTGCCTTCCTACTCTTCCTCTGTCTGTTGGTCACCCATTCACTATCTCCCTCAGTAATTTTTATCTGCGGTGTGACCAACTCACTGAACGTGCTATCCACGACTTTCTCAGCATCGCGGATGCTCCAAAGTGAGTCCATCCGCAGCTCCAGAGCCGTCAAGCGGTCAAACAATAGCTGCAGCTGGACACACTTCCCGCAGGTGAAGGAATCAGGGATACAGGAAGGAGCCCTGAATTCCCACATCCCACAAGAGGAACATGACACGGCGCTGGGATCTCCTGACATGACTTAACCCTTAAATTAGCTTAAGAACAACTACAATGTCAAGAGAAAAAAAAAGGAAAGAAAAACTACTTACCACTCCCTTTAAGGAGTTTACTCCTTTAAATTGTTCTCAATTTAGAGAATGTTAACTACACTAGGGACCTTGATTCACTAAAAAATAAACGCTACTTCCTATAAGACCTGCAGACCTTCCCTTTCCTTTTACTTCAGTTGCTGTAGATAAGGAGAAATACTCACCTGAACCTACTCACCAATCAGGTGCCTCCCCTGTGTCGCGTCCCGATCTGATTCCTGACGTCACTTCGAACTCGGTCGCAGCTCCGCTCGGCTCCTCTCAGCTGTTCTCAGCGCTCTGAAATCCCGCCTTTTATCGGACCCTCCCTCCGCTCGGCTCGGCTCCTCTCAGCTGTTCTCAGCGCTCTGAAATCCCGCCTTTTATCGGACGCTCCCTCCGCTCGGCTCGGCTCCTCTCAGCTGTTCTCAGCGCTCTGAAATCCCGCCTTTTATCGGACGCTCCCTCCGCTCGGCTCGGCTCCTCTCAGCTGTTCTCAGCGCTCTGAAATCCCGCCTTTTATCGGACGCTCCCTCCGCTCGGCTCGGCTCCTCTCAGCGCTCTGAAATCCCGCCTTTTATCGGACGCTCCCTCCGCTCGGCTCGGCTCCTCTCAACTGTTCTCAGCGCTCTGAAATCCCGCCTTTTATGGGACACTCCCTCCGCTCGGCTCCTCTCAGCTGTTCTCAGCGCTCTGAAATCCCGCCTTTTATCGGACGCTCCCTCCGCTCGGCTCGGCTCCTCTCAGCGCTCTGAAATCCCGCCTTTTATCGGACGCTCCCTCCGCTCGGCTCGGCTCCTCTCAGCGAGCTGAAATCCCGCCTTTTATCGGACGCTCCCTCCGCTCGGCTCGGCAAAGGGATATAGACAGGTTAAGTGAGTGGGCAAGAAGGTGGCAGGTGGAGTATAATGTGGGGAACTGTGAAGTTATTCACTTTGGTAAGAAGAATAGAAAAACAGAATATTTTTTAAATGGTGAAAAACTATTAAATGTTGGTGTTCAGAGAGATTTGGTGTCCTCGTACAAGAAACACAAAAAGTTAGCACGCAGATACAGCAAGCTATTAGGAAGGCAAATGGCATGTTGGCCTTTATTGCAATGGAGTTGAAGTACAAGAGTAAGGAATTCTTACTAGAAATGTACATTTGGTGAGACCTCACCTGGAATACCGTGTATAGTTTTGGTCTCCTTATCTACGTGCCTTAGAGGCGGTGCAATGATTGATTCCTGGGATGAGAGGGTTGTCCTTTGAGGAGACATTGAGTAGAATGGGCCTATACTCTCTGGAGTTTAGAAGAAGGAGAGGTGATCTCATTGAAACATAGAAGATTCTGAGGGGGCTTGACAGGGTAGATGCCGAGAGGTTGTTTCTCCTGGCTGGAGAGTCCAGAACTAAGGAGCATAGTCTCAGGATAAGGGGTCGATCATTTAAGACTGAAGATACTTGCAAACTCTTCAGCCATGTCTCTTGTACTTGTGCTGGACTCCATGATGGTTAAAGATGGAGGGCGCTAAATTGGGTCGTGTAGCACCCATTGTTTCGGCGTCACATGGACTATTGATCATCCAAGATGGCATCTTGAATGTGCAATCACGTTTCCAGCGTGATTTGCGCCGGATGCCATGTTGATATAGGAGTTAGTGCATGCACAAATACCGAACACCGGAAGCATGTAAAGTAAGGCGAAAATGGATACAATCTGAGTGAAGAAATTCCTCCTCATTTCAGTCTTAAATGATCGACCCCTTATCCTGAGACTATGCTCCTTAGTTCTGGACTCTCCAGCCAGGAGAAACAACCTCTCGGCATCTACCCTGTCAAGCCCCCTCAGAATCTTCTATGTTTCAATGAGATCACCTCTCCTTCTTCTAAACTCCAGAGAGTATAGGCCCATTCTACTCAATGTCTCCTCAAAGGACAACCCTCTCATCCCAGGAATCAATCATTGCACCGCCTCTAAGGCACGTAGATAAGGAGACCAAAACTATACACGGTATTCCAGGTGAGGTCTCACCAAATGTACATTTCTAGTAAGAATTCCTTACTCTTGTACTTCAACTCCATTGCAATAAAGGCCAACATGCCATTTGCCTTCCTAATAGCTTGCTGTATCTGCGTGCTAACTTTTTGTGTTTCTTGTACGAGGACACCAAATCTCTCTGAACACCAACATTTAATAGTTTTTCACCATTTAAAAAATATTCTGTTTTTCTATTCTTCTTACCAAAGTGAATAACTTCACAGTTCCCCACATTATACTCCACCTGCCACCTTCTTGCCCACTCACTTAACCTGTCTATATCCCTTTGCAGAATCTTTGTGTCCTCCTCACAACTTACTTTCCCACCTAGCTTTGTATCGTCAGCAAACTTGGATACATTACACTTGGTCCCTTCATCTAGGTCATTAATATAGATTGTAAATAGCTGAGGCCCAAGCACTGATCCTAGTGGCATTCCACTAGTTACAGCCTGCCAACCTGAAAATAACCCGTTTATCCCTACTCTCTGTTTTCTGTCCGTTAACCAATCCTCTGTCCATGCTAATATATTATCCCCAACCCCATGAGCCCTTATCTTATGTAACAACCTTTTATATGACAGCTTATTGAATGCCTTTTGAAAATCCAAATATACTAAAGGTTTCCCTTTATCTACCCTGCTAGTTACATCCTCAAAAAATTCTAAGAAATTTGTCAAACATGATTTCCCTTTCATAAAACCATGTTGACTCTGCCCTATCATATGATTTTCTAAGTGCCCTGTTACCACTTCCTTAATAATGGATTCCAGCATTTTCCCGATGACTGATGTCAGGCTAACTGGCCTATTGTTCCCTGTTTTCTCTCTCCCTCCTTTCTTGAATAGCGATGTTACATTTACTACCTTCCAATCCGCTGGGACCATTCTAGAATCTAGGAAATTTTGGAAGATCATAACCAATGCATCCACTATCTCTGCAGCCGCCTCTTTTAGCACCCTAGGATGTAGGTCATCAGGTCCAGGGCATTTAATCGGCTTTTAGTCCCATTAGTTTCATCAGTACTTTTTCTCTACTGATATTAATTACTTTAAGTTCCTCACTCTCATTAGTCCTTTGGTTCCCCACTATTTCTGGTATGCTTTTTGTGTCTTCTACTGTGAAGACAGGTACAAAATATTTGTTTAATGTCTCTGCCATTTCCTTATTCCCCATTATAATTTCTCCTGTCTCAGCCTTTAATGGACCAACGTTTACTTTTGCTACTCTCTTCCTTTTTACATACTTGTAGAAGCTCTTACAATCTGTTTTTATATTTCTTGCTAGTTTACTTTCAAATTCTATTTTCTCCCTTTTTATCATTTTTTGTTCATCCTTTGCTAAAACTCTCCCAATCCTCAGGCTTACTACTCTTCTTCGCAACATTATAGGCCTCTTGTTTTAATCCAATACTATCCTTAAACTTCTTTAGTTAGCCACGGATGAATTACTTTTCCCGTGGAGTTTTTATTTCTCAATGGAATATATATTTGTTGAGAATATTGAAACACTTCTTTAAATGTTTGACATTGCTTATCTACCATCATGCCCTTTAATCTAATTTCCCAATCTACCGTAGCCAACTCGCCCCTCATAACTATGTAATTGGCTTTATTTAAGTTTAAGACTCTAGTTTCAGACTTGAGTATTTCACTCTCAAACTCAATGTAAAATTCTGTCATATTATGATTACTCTTCCCCAGAGGATCCTTTACTGTGAGATTACTAATTAACCCTGTCTCATTACACAATACAAGATCTAAAATAGCCTGTTCCCTGGTTGGTTCCATGATGCATTGTTCTAAAAAACTGTCTCGAATGCATTCCATGAACTCGTCCTCCAAACTACTTTTGCCAATTTGATTTGCTCAATCTATATGAAGGTTAAAGTCCCCCATGATTATTGCATTACCTTTGTTACAAGCTCCTATTATTTCTTGATTAATACTCTGTCCAATGGTATAGCTACTGTTATAAGGCCTATAAACGACTCCCGGCAGTGTTTTCTGCCCCTTGTTATTTCTTATTTCCACCCATACTGATTCTACTTCCTGATCCTCCAAGCCAAGCAACTTTCTCACCACTGTCCTTATGTCATCCTTTATTACCAGGGCTACCTGCCCTCCTTTTCCATTCTGCCTGTCTTTTCGAAATGTCAAGTATCCTGGAATATTTAGTTCTCAACCTTGGTCACTTTACAACCATGTCTCTGTAATGGCTATTTATGCCACTAATTTGTCTATCTTGTTACGAATGCTTCGTGCATTCAGATAAAGTGCCTTTAATTTTAACTTTTTACCATTTTTCCCTGATTTGACCTTATTCGCTGATGCACTATTACCGTTAAACTCTCTGTCCCTTTCTACCACACACTATCTTTACCCAAATCACTACACTGCTCTGTTGCCTGGTCTTTTCTCTTCGATTTCTAAATTTCCCCTCACCTGACCGCCCCCCCCCCCCCCCCCCCCCCGTTTAGTTTAAAGCCCTATCCATCATTGTTGACTGTATGTGGTAGAGCGAGAGAGCTTTGCTCTGATTCACTGGTTGTGGGGCCCCTAGCTCTGTCTACAGCCTGCTACCTCTGGTGGTTAACACGTAAGTAACCATGTGTCATAGCTTCACTAGTTTGGTGCCTCATTTGAAGGTATGCCTGGTGCTGCTCCTGGCACACCCTTTTACATTCTCCATCGAATCAGGGTTGGTCTCCCCGCTTGATGGTAATCGAGGACTGCAGGATGTGCCTGGCCCTGAGAATACAGATGGTGGTGGTATATAATTCCATTGCTGCTGATGGCCCACAGTGCCTTGTCCTTGGTCTGTCCCTTCTTTTTGCTACTCTTTTCCACATACCTATGAAGCAGCAAATAATTTGCCTGAATCCCTTCGATCAAGCAGAGGCTTGTTAAATTCTGGCATTGAGTTTTGATGCAAAACTTCAAAACCTTGAATATTAGAATTCCCCAGCAGCTTTCAAAATATACATATTTTCTAGACATTTAACATTTTGTCATTGGGGATATTAACCCTTTAATGTTTTAATTTGTAATCATTGTCAGACTTGTACTCTGTAAATTTCCAGTAAACAGATATTAGAAAGTAGAATTAGAGCAGTGTGACAATAATACTCATGCTGTGTTGGCTGTCACATTATTGCAAAACCACTGTTCCAGATAAAGCTTTTCTTGCAGTCTACAAGTTTGTTCCTAAGTTTTGCCGACAACTTTTTTGTGTTACTGACCTTCACAGGGGTGGCTGGAGGCACTGCTCTTTACAAAACTGACTCAGGAAGTCATGACATATCTGGGTCCTGTCCTTTTTCTGGGCTATTTTCCAGTATCCCAGTGGAGTTACGGTGGGAGTCTGCCGGAATTGCTAAGTAAATTCAGCCCTTAAGTATTTACCTCTGTGTATGCTTATTTTTATTTAAGATAAGAGATAAAAATTAAATGCATAGGTAAAGGAATATAAAATGAAGGGATTGGATAGAGTACTTAGAAACAGACGTTTCAGTGATAAACGGGTCTAGAACATAGATATAAGATTAAATATAAGAGATTTAGGACAGACAGCAGGAGTCAGAGAGGTGTGAGATTGTGGAATGGACTACCAGAGTTAGTGATTGAAGCAGAGACCATTCAATATTTAAGAATAGGTTAGATGAGTGGTTGAAGGAAAGAGGAATACAACAACATTAACAACAACATTTATATAGCGCTGTTAACGTAGTAAAACATCCCAAGACACTTCACAGGAGTGATTATCAAACAAAATTTGACATCTTGCCACATAAGGAGATATTAAGACTGGTGACCAAAAGCTTGGTCCAAGAGGTAGGTTTTAAGGAGCGTCTTAAAGGAGGAGAGAGTGGTAGCGAGACAGAGAGGTTTAAGGGGCGAATTCCAAAGCTTAGGGCCTAGGCAGCTAAAGGCACGGCCGCCAATGGTGGAGCAATGAAAATCGGGGACACGCAAGAGGCCAGAATTGGAGGAGAGCAGCAATCTCGCAGGGTTGTAGGGTTGGAGGAGGTTACAAAGATAAGGAGGGGTGAGACCATGGAGGGATTTGAAAACAAGGATGAGAATTTTAAAACTGAGGCGTTGCCAGACCGGGCGCCAGTGTAGGTCAGCGAACACAGGGATGATGGGTGAACGGGATTGAGTGCAAGTTAGGATACAGGCAGCAGAGCTTTGGATGAGCTCAAGTTTACGGAGGGTGCAAGGTGGGAGGCCAGCCTGGAGAGTTTTGGAATAGTTGAGTCTAGAGGTAGCAAAGTCATGGATGAGGGTTTCAGCAGCAGATGAGCTGAGGCAGGGGCGGAGATAGGCAATGTTATGGAGGTGGAAATCGGTGATCTTGGTGATGGAGAGGCTGTGGGGTCGGCAGCTCAGCTCAGGGTCAATTAGGATGCCAAGGTTGTGAACGGTCTGATTCAGCCTCAGACAATGGCCAGTGAGAGAGATGGAGTCAGTGGTTAGGGAATGGAGTTTGTGGTGGGGACCAAAGACAATGGCTTTGGTCTTCCCAATATTTAGTTGGAGGAAATTCCTGCTCATTCAACACTGGATGTCAGACAAGCAGCGTGACAAATCAGAGGTGGTGGTGGTGAGACAGAGTTGGGTGTTGTCAGTGTACATGTGGAAAAGGGATATGGAAACAGGGCAGGGGCATAGAATTAGGACTACTGCTCGTATGGCCAATATGGCCTTTCTGTAAAGTGTTTTGTACGGAATTTTATGTAAAATAAAGGGCACTTGTTTATGAGCTAATTTTCATTTAGTTTTCATGGAAAAATGAATAGTAGCAAAATTCAATCCCCAAAATGCCCATTAAATCCCAGAATACCATATAATAAAATGAGGTGCTGCTTCTGCTGACCCTGGTGATATGCAAGATGTACCAGGTGAGAGGTGTTTGGAGGCTGAACTTACTCGGCTGTTCAGGTGCACTCCTGCTTTAAATCCAGCAGAATGACCGACCAGAAATAAGCCGGGTCCCAGCTACCCTGGATTCTGGTGTATGCTGGGAGTTCACAGTCAACTTTGTAAGAGGTACAGCCTCTGCCCACTCCATACAAAGTGAATGACAGAATGACCCAGTGGGACCCAGTGTGAGGTTGGAGGCTACTAGGTCCAGTGAGATGAGGTATAGTGGCATCCAGAAGAATGCAAGTAGGCCCCATTGGGCAGGGGTGGGGAGCGCAGCCAAGTCCCCTGAAAATAAAGGTTTTTTTTAAGATAATATTAACTCTCTTGGTAAGTTCAAGTAATATATCCTACCCATATTCTCAAATACTGGAGCTAATGCAGAATACACATCACGAAGAGAGAAGTATCAATGAAAAACTAAAAGTGGAAGAAAGAGAAAAAGAACGAGAAAAGAGCAAAGAAGGAGTACAGGATAGAAAAAGATAGAACCAAAAGAACAGCAAAAAAAAGCAGTTAAGAAAATAAGTGAACTAGTAAAAGGAAAAATAAGATCTATTTTAGCACTCTGATAGAAATTCCCCCCAAAATAAGAGTAAGGCAAAAGAAAATATATGTACCATATACGTTACAAATACACAATACAATGTTTCACTAGGGATATATATATAATATATATATATATTTATACATAGATATACATACATATGTACACACACACCATTTGTATTGATGGAAGCAATGTTCGTATGCATTCACCCTGTTTACCCTGGAAAATGGGGCCATATTCAAACAGAAATTTGAACAAAAATGTGCCTCCTACTGTCACCCAAGGCTTGGCCAATTTGATTTTCAAGCATTGCTCAAAATAGGTGGGCAGCTCTTCCACCTGAAATGGGCAGGAGCCTTCTTCAAATATTTAAAATAAGGTCCTATGTCCTTGGACCTCGCCACGATTTTGGTATACCAATACGAAGCGCAGGCCCTGCCATTTGGTCCCTGGCATGGAGCTGCCTAATCAGTGGTCCTTAAAGGAACTCCAAATGCAGTCAAATGTTTCCTTGCCTTCTTTTTTGTGGGGCCAGGAGGAGCCCCTCCCTATTGGCTCTACAAAATAGTCTGACTGCTGCCAGTCCCTGCATGGGCCCCTCCTGAGATTGTCTCTTGTTCTCCAGGTCTATACTGTCAGCTGGCTCGTCACGGGAGCCAGCCCATTTCCCACCCTCCCCGATCGTTAGCGTCCGTTTGGCACTCGCAGTTCCCTGGCCGCATACTAATAAGGCCTAAGCGCCAAGATTGTTTGTCGTCCTCTTGCTGCTGCAATCGGGTGGGTGCTTTGGGCAAAGATAAGTGTCCTTGATAAGTCAGAGACAACTAATCATATGGAGGCATGATGTTAGATGTGTGTCATCTGGAATGTAAGGGAATAAAGCGGATGGCAGATTAATGAGAAAGGAAGGATGATGGGAACCCCCATATTGAACTAATGTGTCAATAAATGTATATAAGCTGAGAATTAAATCGTATTTGTTAGAACGTTCTCGGACCGAGGCTGGACACGCTCAAATAATATCAAGGACCTTTGAGAGGTGCACCTCGGGACCTCGTATGGTGATAAACTTTGCCAGGTTGTATTCGAACATCTTATTAATATGTTTAACATCTTTGCCACTAATTATGACTTCTTAATAAAGCTATTATACTTTGAAACAAAACACCTCGGAGTCTTTTTGATTAAAGACTCAACCAGTAAAATAGATAACTCACAAATGATAATTGTTTTCTTGGTGATGCTGGTTGAGGAAGAATATTGTCCAGGACAATAGGAAAACTCTGTTCTTTTTCAAATAGTGGCATGGAAGCTTTTACATCCACCTGAGCAGGCAGATGGGGCCTTGGTTTAACATCTCATCCAAAAGACAGCACCGCCAACAATGCAGTAATTCCTCATTATTTTGCACGGAGGTGTCAGCCTAGATTATGTGCTGAAGTATGCTGTGGGGTTTGAACCTATAGCCATCTGATTCAGAGATGAGAGTGCTACAAACATTAGCCAAGCTGACAGAGTAGATAGAATATTTCAAGAATTTTATCTATTTAGCCTGGAAGGGATTTTGGGCTTAATTTATATTAGATTTATATTATTAATCTAGGTTGATGATAAGGAGCATTAGCTGGGGTACTAGATGATGTTGCTTGTGTAATTTATTATTTTTATGTTATGAGATGCAATGGGAAATAAGTAAATCTTGCTCTGAAAATAGTACTCTGTTCATTCATTTTTAACATGGAAAGTAAATCAGTTTGTTGGTTTACAATTGGTTTCATGTCACTAGAATGCTTTTCAATCACCTTCTGAAACTTAGGAGGAATACATAGTGGGCATGTGCAAAATCACAGCACTTGGGTACACATGATGAGGGGTCTAATTGTTAAGTCTGCCGGTTAACTAGATATTAGGTAGTAAAGGTATTCTGCAGATCGTAGGGGACGCAGGGCTTACTTATAGGAGTGATGGTGATGTTGAACATGAAACAATATCCAGTGTGGACCCAAAATTTGTAATAGCAAGCTTAGATCTTGAAGTAGAACTGTGACAATAAAATGTGCAATGCAATCAATGTGATTGCTATTCGTGGAGATCTGTGCTGAAGGGACAATCCAGCTGGAATATTTCTCCAGGATTTTATTTTTTAAAACATTGGTTAATCTTGACATTTTAAAAATCTAAGTTGAATAATGTAGCAAAGGAAATGACAACTGCTACAGGATTTTTTCCACAATTAACAGTGGCACTTTAACTAGCATGCGCGCAGTACCCAGATCACAGTGCATTGCTATGTCAGGTTTCCTCGCCTCACCAATCTCTTTGGAGTTTAATTATTCAGGTCTGCAGGTTTAACAGCAGCAAAGAGGTAACTGATGATTTCTGACAAATAATTTATCCACATAAAACCTTAATTCTCTTTGTGTAATTAGTGACATGACATGCAGTGTTCCTGTGGGCATGTGGTAGTACATTAACAGTATATGTACTTTCAACCAAATGCAGTAGCTTATCTCTCAGTGGGGGGATTTCATCAATCACAAAATGCCCACTGGGTAAACTTGTGAGATGGTGACTGTTCCCTTTGCCAAGTACTGTGGAGCAGCGGTTGGCATCTCTGCCTGTGTGCTGAATATTCCACTATTTTTTAATGTGATTTTAAAGAAGCCAATGTCTTTGGAGCTTAAAAGATTTCAGTTGCTGCAGTAATTAGGTAATGTTTATGTAATTTGCAATGAGGATTTGAGTACAGGAACAGAGATGTCTTACTGCAGTTGTACAAGGCCTTGGTGAGACCACATCTGGAGTATTGTGTGCAGTTTTGGTCTCCTTATCTGAGGAAGGATGTCCATGCCATGGAGGGAGTGCAATGAAGGTTCACCAGACTGATTCCTGGGATGGCAGGACTGACGTATGAGGAGAGATTGGGTCGACTAGGCCTGTATTCACTAGTTGTAAACAATTTTACAACACCAAGTTATAGTCCAGCAATTTTATTTTAAATTCACAAGCTTTCGGAGATTTCCTCCTTCCTCAGGCAAATGTTTCAAGAGCTCCTTGAAGCCTACGCATTTATACATATAGAACAATACATGGTGTTTACAGACTGCCCCTGCAACTGCCCGTTGCCAAGGCAATCACCGTGTTCAGACCGAGAGGTGTCACCTGCAGAACCCCCGAATACACATTCAACAAAAAAACAAACAGGGAAAAAACACAGAGAAAAAAAACAGAGAGAGGCAGAAACATCCGGAAGGCAGAGAGAGCCAGCAAATGACCCATTATATTAAAAACAGATAACATTTGTTCGCTGGTGGGGTAACGTGTAGCGTGACATGAACCCAAGATCCCGGTTGAGGCCGTCCTCATGGGTGCGGAACTTGGCTATCAATTTCTGCTCGACGATTTTGCGTTGTCGTGTGTCTCGAAGGCCGCCTTGGAGTACGCTTACCCGAAGGTCGGTGGATGAATGTCCATGACTGCTGAAGTGTTCCCCGACTGGGAGGGAACCCTCCTGTTTGGCGATTGTTGCGCGGTGTCCGTTCATCCGTTGTCGCAGCGTCTGCATGGTCTCGCCAATGTACCATGCTCTGGGGCATCCTTTCCTGCAACGTATGAGGTAGACAACGTTGGCCGAGTCACAGGAGTATGAACCATGCACCTGGTGGGTGGTGTCCTCTCGTGTGATGGTGGTATCTGTGTCGATGATCTGGCATGTCTTGCAGAGGTTACCGTGGCAGGGTTGTGTGGCGTCGTGGACGCTGTTCTCTTGAAAGCTAGGTAATTTGCTGCGAACGATGGTCTGTTTGAGGTTGGGTGGCTGTTTAAAGGCGAGTAGTGGAGGTGTGGGGATGGCCATTTGCCTGAGGAAGGAGGAAATCTCCGAAAGCTTGTGAATTTAAAATAAAATTGCTGGACTATAACTTGGTGTTGTAAAATTGTTTACAATTGTCAACCCCAGTCCATCACCGGCATCTCCACATCATGTATTCACTAGAGTTTAGAAGAATGAGAGGTGATCTCATCGAAACATATAAAATTCTAACAGGACTAGACAGACTAGATGCAGGGAGGATGTTCCTGATGAATGGGGAAACCATAACCAGGGGTCACAGTCTCAGGATACGGGGTATGCCATTTAGAACCGAGATCAGGAGAAATTTCTTCACTCAAAGGGTGGTGAGCCTGTGGAATTCTCAACCACAGAAGGCAGTGGAGGCCAAGTCATTAAATATATTCAAGAAGGAGATAGATATATTTCTGAATGCTAAAGGGATCAAGGGATATGGGGAAAAAGCGGGAACAGGGTACTGAGTTAGACAATCAGCCATGATCATTTTGAATGGCGGAGCAGGCCCGAAAGGCCAAATGGCCTACTCTTGCTCCTATTTTCTATGATTCTATAATTCATCTAAACCAAACTACAACTCTGTTTTGTTAAATTCTGCCAGTTAGAAAAAATGTTTCAAGCTCACTCTGAATGAATCACAGGGTGTGGAGGGGTGGAATTTATATTAAAAGAAAATGGGGTAAGTTTTGGAACTTGGAAGTGGTTATTTTGCCCTCCAAGTAGTTACTGTAAGATAAAAGATCATTGATTACTTCAATCCGTTCCTTATCATAAGTCCAACCTGCAGGGACCACCGATTACGGAGAGCGAGATAAATATATGTTGCTTTGTCAATTCAAAATTAACTTTATTAATGTAGCTGACACTGGTTATACATGGAAAGAATGACAATAATATAACCTTTACTTGGAGAGCGGCAGTCATGACCTCAGGTTGATCAAATCCTCAGTCTTGGGAGCTGGCCTGAAGTGTCATCTTCCGTTCCTTCATTGCCAGTATTGGTGTTTTCTAGTCTCCTCTTCTTCAGAATCCCTTGATTCTGGGTACACACCGTGAGTTAGGAGTCATGCCTTTTTTTTTTATTCGTTCATGGGATGTGGGCGTCGCTGGCAAGGCCAGCATTTATTGCCCATCCCGAATTGCCCTTGAGAAGGTGGTGGTGAGCCGCCTTCTTGAACCGCTGCAGTCTGTGTGGTGGAGGTTCTCCCACAGTGCTGAAGGGAGTTCCAGGATTTTGACCCAGCGACGATGAAGGAACGGCGGTATATTTCCAAGTCAGGATGGTGTGCGACTTGGAGGGGAACGTGCAGGTAGTGTTGTTCCCATGTGCCTGCTGCCCTTGTCCTTCTGGGTGGTAGAGGTAGTGGGTTTGGGAGGTGTTGTCGAAGAAGCCTTGGCGAGTTGCTGCAGTGCATCCTGTGGATGGTACACACTGCAGCCACGGTGCGCCGGTGGTGAAGGGGGTGAATGTTTAGAGTGGTTGATGGTGTGCCAGTTAAGTGGGCTGCTTTGTTCTGGATGGTGTCGAGCTTCTTGAGTGTTGTTGGGCACGGACTGCTTCATTATCTGAGGGGTTGCGAATGGAAGTGAACACTGTGCAATCATCAGTGAACATCTGCATTTCTGACCTTATGATGGAGGGAAGGTCATTGATGAAGCAGCTGAAGATGGTTAGGTCTAGGACACTGTCCTGAGGAACTCCTGCAGCAATGTCCTGGGGCTGAGATGATTGGCCTCCAACAACCACTACCATCTTCCTTTGTGCTAGGTATGACTCTAGCCACTGGAGCGTTTTCCCCCTGATTCCCATTGACTTCAATTTTACTAGGCTCCTTGGTGCCACACTCGGTCAAATGCTGCCTTGATGTCAAGGGCAGTCACTCTCACTTCACCTCTGGAATTCAGCTCTTTTGTCCATGTTTGGACCAAGGCTGTAATGAGGTCTGGAGCCGAGTGGTCCTGGCGGAACCCAAACTGAGCATCGGTGAGCAGGTTATTGGTGAGTAAGTTCTGCTTGATAGCACTGTCGACGACACCTTCCATCACTTTGCTGATGATTGAGAGTAGACTGATGGACTTCTTTATACCTCATCTCTGCTTTCATGTCTACAACAAACAAGCTCCGGTCAAGAAAGGGCTAGATTATAGTCTTCTGTTGTCATTGTTTTGCCCAGTCTATTCGAGTGGTGCCAATATAAAGACATAACTTCCCCACACCCATGGGTTTGTTGACATGGTTCCTTCTGATCTTCTGTAGTCATTGTTTTATCCAATTTATTTGAGTAGTATCGATTAAGGCACTCCACCACAGCTGTAGGTTTGGTAACAGTTCTTTCTGATAATTGGCTGGACCATTGTCATTGTTGTATGTGGCTTTGACATCTATTCTGCTTTGAAGTCTCAGCTCTCTGATGTTACTGATTTTTCCTTGAAGTGTCAGCGTTTTCTCAGAAGCTTCTGCCATCAAGCAATCCAGCATGCTCTGATGTTACTGAAGGACCAGAATCTCTTTGTTCCTTTGGCCTATATTACAATTCTGTTTCTTTTATTGGGTCCATGAGCTGCTCTAATATAAAGTAAATAGCAACAGTTTCTAACTTTTTTCGGCACCATTGGGTGGAGAACATTCCAGTTTGCCAAAAACGATGTTGTTACTTGTTGTTTTATTTGGAATGAGTTTCACAGCCATTCAATTCAATTTCATAGCCATTCAATTTAATCTTCTGATTCACGCCAGCATGTGCCCTGTGAGAATATGTTACATAGGCTCACAGCTGCCTAATTTGTACTGCTGAAATGTGTGAATGTGTCAAATGATTGCCTCTTTTCAGAGAAAGATGGAAGTTTAGCATTGCAGCTGGGATATTTCAGAAATTATATTTATGCTTCTCAGCATTCAGAGAATTGCACGAGTAAAATGAGATGCAAGCACTCTAAGGAGTAAAACACTGGGATTATTGAGAGTCTGAAAGGAAAATGTACCTGCTGTTGGATATTATAAGGAAATAATAGAGGAAGAAAATAGAAAAGCAACCATTGCTCACAAAAATGTAAGCCTATAAAAGGCGTAAACATGGAAGGTTGCAGAAATCACTCATAAATCAGTGAAAATGTCTTGAGAAGGAATTACAAACATTGGTTTAAGAACATTAAAAAACGTGGAACAGAAGAATGCCAAACAGCCCATTGAGCCCATTCCTTCTATTGCACCATGCACAATGATACAGTCATTGACTCCACCCAACCCAATCCAAGCGTCTGAAAGGGGGCCAAATTTTCAAAAGTTTTGAGTTGGCATAATTATATTTCAACATAAAAGGGATAAATTTTAGTGCTTACACACCATTTATTAAAATGTATCTTTATTGTCAATGCTAAATATTTGGTTGTTTTGGGCATTTGTGGTCAGTTTTCCTTGTTGTGTAAATGCATATTAGTTATTCTCTATTTCCCTGGTCCCGAGTGAAGCTCTACTAAAGCTGTGGTATGTCGGCAAATCTTTGTAAAGTGGTAGATTGATTAGAAGCAGTGACTGATGGCCTGAACAAGTTTTTAATGCAAAAAGAAAAAGAAATGGAAAAATTGTATCACATGGGTGTACATCATAATGGGAACCTCTGTGGTGAAACAGACATTCCTCTTATCTCTTTGATTATTCAGAAAAACTATTATAAACTTTTATAAAATCCAGTATGTAAACTATAGCCCAACTTTGTATTGAGAAAGCATTTCTCAGATGATTGTAACCTGATGCACAAACAGTACATTCCTTTGCTGTACACTGACAGTAAAGAACCATAACACAAAGGAAAAAATGGCACTGTTTTAAAGAGTCAAGGGATATAGACTTGCCAAATTTGCACATATTTGCAGTGAGAACCGCTGAATTTTCTTAACAAAATGTAACCTGTTTCTAAATACGTAATTATTTCAAGATATATAAACAGAGTTCTATTTATGTTAATGATTTTCCAACCTCTCATATGGCTTCTTGTAAAAGGCATTGCTGGCAATTGCCTAATCCCAGGAAATATGGGAAACAACACTGGGAATATTTAGTATGAGTCAGGCTGGTCCAAAATCCAATTTTTTGTAAAGTCTGAAAATGACCGCAAGGCAGTTATATTTCTCAAGATATTGCACATCACCATAAGAGATATCCTCTATTCCAGTAAACTGTCCCATATAAGATATACATCCTGCTAACAGACTACTAGGTGTCATTCACTCCCCCCCCCACCTCCATTAGATCAAAAGATACTACATTTAGATGTATTTTATTTAATTAAAAAGATTTGGCTGCAGCTGCTTATTACTTTCTGATACTGGGTTGGAAAACTATGAAAGATGGAGGCATATATTAAGCGTCTAATAGCCAGTTAACCTTTTAATTTTCCAAGTGTCCAAACAGGGAAACCTGTCAATATACAGTATTAGCAACATTCCAGATTCTCAAAGGTATTAAAGAAAGAAAGAAAGAACTTGCATTTACCGAGTGCCTTTCACCACCTCAGAATGTCCCAAGTGCTTTACAATCAATGAAGTACTTTTTGAAGTGTAGTCACTGTTGTAATGGAGGAAACGCGGCAGCCGATTTGCACACAGCAAATTTCCACAAAAAGCAATTAAATAAATGACCAGATCACCTGTTTTAGTGCTGTTGGTTGAGAGATAAATGTTGGCTAGGACACCCCTGTTCTTCTTCAAATAGTGCCATGGGATCTTTTACGTCCACCTGAGAAGACAGATGGGGCCTCGGTTTAACATCTTATCTGAAAGTGCTACACTCCCTCAGTACTGTGCTGAAGTGTCAGCTTAGATTGTGTACTCAAGTCTCTATAGCAGGACTTGAACCACAATCTTCTGACTCAGAGGCGAGAGTACCATTGAGCCACAGCTGACTAGATGAGTTTCCCCTTTTGTACTCTCAGCCCACAAATTTCCAATGTACGTAAAATTGTGGGCTGGTGAGATCAGGAGTGAAAAACCAGTCAAAGTGTCTAAGCGGAAGTCTTGAAATGGAACTGAAGGAGTCATTCTGATTCAGCTCTACCTTTTGTTTCTCTAATTTCCCTTTTGAATGTAAATTTCTTACCACTGAATGCTGAAGGAGGATTTCAAAAACCAAAATCGATTACTCACAACTTATTTCAGTTATAAGCCTGTAAATTATGGTGGGTGATATTAGTGGATGAAGGCTGATTGTTTGAATGACAATCCCCTCTCCACTATATTAGGAGAGGTGTTAACCTGCTTAAAATAAAATAAATGGATTAATACCTGCATTAAAATAGCAGGCAGAGGGATGTCATGCAAGTGCATTCAGCATTTATTCACTAATACCACTAACAACAATTTCTAGTGTGCAATATTGTGAATTTGCAAATGTTTTCCATCTTCTATACACTTATTTTTTTAAGTTCTATTTTATAAGTATTTAAAATTTACAGGGAATAAAATAAAATAACAATGCTGTTTGTATTTAGATGTCACAATTTATTTTTTTGAGGGGCAGTGACTGTAGTTATGTAGGCAAAAGTAATCATCATTCTGAGCCACCAACATCCCACAAATAGCAATGAGACTAATGATCAGTTAATTTGCTTACGCTGGTGTTCATTGAGGAAAAAAATGGTGATCGGGACACTGGAAGAACTCTGCTTTTTTTTGAATATTGCCATGGAGTTTTTAATGTCTACCCGAGACTGGAACAGGCAGAAGGGGCCTCAGTTTCAAGCCTCCTCCAAAAGACAGCACGTCTGACGATACATCACTCCCTCACTACTGGAGTGTTAGCTTAGATTATATGCTCAAAACCTGGAGTGAGGCTTGAATAGTCTTTAAATGTTAAATGATAATATATAAACATTGTAAATAAAACTCGTTCCTATAAAAAAAACATTTTTATAGTTTCTTTTTGCTCCTCCAATTTGAGAATTTCAATTAAAATTAATATTTATGTTCAAAGATATTTAAAAATAATGGCGTAATCTAAAAATGTCAGCAGATTTACTGTAAAGGTATATTCTGCTTGCCAGCAGATGTTTGGAATCTCTCATGTCTGTTTCACAGCAGAGGAGACTTGACAGGACTGAAGATCTATATTTGTTATGTTTTATTTCTTTAGTTTGTAAAATGTTACTGTTATCCCAGATTTACCTCCTACTCCCAATGTGGGCAATAAATAATCCATTTCACTTTAATTCAAAGGAACCAACTCATATGATAGCTCTTTGAAATTGGTGTCAAATTGAAAGACCTGGTCCTTGATGGGCTGCTACAAAGATGAGTGAACCCCACTGAAGTATTAAGCATTGTCGATGGAAAGAACTGATCAGTTGGTACCTTTCTTTTTATAAATTCATTCTTGGGATCTGAGTGTTACCGGCAAGGCCAGCATTTCTTGCCATTCCCTAGTTTCCCTGAGAAGGTGATGTGGGCCTTTGTCTTGATCTGCTGCAATCCATTGCTGAAAGTCTTGTTATTCTACATCGTGGTTTGATACAACTGAATGGCTTGCTAGGTCACTTTAGATGGCGGTTAAAAGTCAACCACATTGGTATGGGACTGGAGTCACATAAAGGCCGGACCGAATAAGGACAGTAAGTTTCCTTCCCTAAAGGACATTAGTGAACCAGCTGGGTTTTTAAGACAATCCAACAGCTTCATGGTCACTTTTACTGATATCAGTTTTTTACTTCCAGAATTTTTAACTGAATTCAAATTCTTGAACTGCCATGGTGGGATTTGAACTCTATAATTATTAGTCTGGGCCTCTGGATTACTAGTCCATTAACATAACCACTATGCTACAGGGGTAAAAAGGATCTTTCCTGGGTAGGGAGAATGGTTAGGAGGGTAACTTAGTGATTTATATGATACTACAATATGCTGGGTTACTGAATACTAATAATGCGTCATCCCAATTCTATGCCTTAGGTTCCTCTCCCCTTGCCACTAGATTGAGCAATACCTATGGAACTGTAAGTTAACCTGCTCCTAGGCTTTTGCCAGCTGCCTGGACCAGCAACCAAGGGGCAATTCAAGACTGGCCTAAGGCTGGTTGTCTTCCCCTCTATTCCTTTCTTCATTCTGATTTTTGTTATCCCCATAGTTCTTCCCCCAATCTCTATATCTGATGGATGTGTTACACTATATTGGGAGGAATTAATCTTAGCATCCAAAATTGCTTCAAACTCTGAATCTGTTGCCATGTTAAATTTGAACACGTAAAAATCTGCACCTATTTCTGCTGAAGTGTACAGCTTTCAATTGGTGCTGTCAAATGGATGTTAATACATAGTGATTTCAAGTTAAAAATAAGAAATCTTGAACTGTTTAAAAAATCTACTGGTAGAAGCTGGCTCAGGCCTGAAGTCAGGAAGCACTTCTCAAAAATACCTGGAATGGTTCTCTGGGTAGGTCTTTGTAAAGCAAGAACTCTTGAGTCATTCCAGAGGCAGTTAGATGTTGTAATGGGGGATTGTAGGTTTCTTTGAAAGGATCAGCCAGATGGGCGATCTGTACTGATCTTTGTTATATTAATTAAACCAGTTGATAAGCATTGCACTTAAGTTAAAAAATAACTCCAAAAATATCTCTTTTGTGATGGAGTATGGTGTTTAATGCAGGGTAGAATCCAAATCTGAATTCAACATCCAAGTCAGGCAATGCAATAACACATACACACGTGTGTGTGTGTGTATTATGTGTGTATATAGCGATATATATATGGACCCAGATTTCACTGGGACTTGTGCCATTGAAATAGTGCATTTATGGTGAAGGGACCCTTGAACGGCACAAAAGAAAGAGGAAATCGTGCAGTAAGTGACTTACACCATTAATTGTGCCACTCTGTATTTTCCTGGGGCTTTTGCGCCGTTCCACCGTTACCTTCACAAAAAACAGTTGGGAGGTAATTATCACAGCTCAACCACCCCCTCCCGCATTGAAATTAATAGCAATCGCAAATTTCCTGCATTTAAGCCAGTTTTAACTCCGCTGCCACTTAAACTGAAAAATAATGGCACTGGTAGTGGCGTGATTTATTGACTTTATAATGCATTTACTGATTGCTTTTAAATGACGCGCTAATGTGTTTACTGATTGGGACTTGTTATTACTGACAAGCTACAGGAGGTATGCTATACCCCCAAGCAGCCCTAACCTCTGCCTTCATTAATAATTTGCAGCCTTGGTTTATTAATGAGAAAGTTGTTCCCGGTAAAAAAACATAACTGTTGAGTTGTTGAATGTGTAACTTTTATGGCTTACTTCCATTTGATGTTAAAACAGAATTGGAGAAACCTGATCACTTCCTAATCCCTGATAGTAGTAAACATTATCGATGGTTTCAGAAAATGCCAAAATACATCCGAGTATGCTTCCAAATGTTGATGACTATTACCGAGATTCAACTTTGATCTAATTCTTTGACCAATGTTAGTTCTCAAATAGCTGGTGTAAAAGAACCCTTTAGTGCATCTGATTGACTGGGTTGGATGGGAACCCCCTTACTATGGCAACTTAATATGATATAGAAGTCGGGCGAAAAAAATCTGCATTTGGGGAAATGCTAGCTGACACATCTGAGAATTTTACTGTTGGCACCAAGGAACCAGCAAAGGAGGATGATCCAACAACTGAGCCACTAACTGGAAAGGATCCACTCACCGAGTCATTAAGTGGGAAGGATCCACTCACCGAGTCATTAAGTGGGAAGGATCCACTCACCGAGTCATTAAGTGGGAAGGATCCACTCACGAGTCATTAAGTGGGAAGGATCCACTCACGAGTCATTAAGTGGGAAGGATCCACTCACGAGTCATTAAGTGGGAAGGATCCACTCACGAGTCATTAAGTGGGAAAGATCCACTCACGAGTCATTAAGTGGGAAGGATCCACTCACGAGTCATTAAGTGGGAAGGATCCACTCACGAGTCATTAAGTGGGAAGGATCCACTCACGAGTCATTAAGTGGGAAGGATCCACTCACGAGTTATTAAGTGGGAAGAATCCACTCACCGAGTCATTAAGTGGGAAGGATCCACTCACCGAGTCATTAAGTGGGAAGGATCCACTCACCGAGTCATTAAGTGGGAAGGATCCACTCACCGAGTCATTAAGTGGGAAGGATCCACTCACCGAGTCATTAAGTGGGAAGGATCCACTCACCGAGTCATTAAGTGGGAAGGATCCACTCACCGAGTCATTAAGTGGGAAGGATCCACTCACCGAGTCATTAAGTGGGAAGGATCCACTCACCGAGTCATTAAGTGGGAAGGATCCACTCACCGAGTCATTAACTGGGAACGATCCACTCACGAGTCAATAACTGGGAACGATCCACTCACGAGTCAATAACTGGGAACGATCCACTCACGAGTCATTAACTGGGAACGATCCACTCACGAGTCATTAACTGGGAACGATCCACTCACGAGCTACTAACTGGGAACGATCCACTCACAGAGCTATGAACTGGGAAGGATCCACTCACTGAGCTGCTACTCGGAAGGCTCCACTCACTGAGCTACTAACTGGGAAAGATCCACTCGCTCAGCCACTAACTGAGAAGATCCACTCACCGAGACACTAACTGGGAAGGATTCACTTACGAGTCATTAACTGGGTAGAATCCACTCACTGAGCTATGAAATGGGAAGGATCCACTCACCGAGCTATGAACTGGGAAGGATCCACTCACTGAGCTATTACTGGGAAGGAGCCACTCACTGAGCTATTACTGGGAAGGAGCCACTCACTGAGCTATGAACTGGGAAGGATCCACTCACTGAGCCACTACTGGGAAGGATCCACTCACTGATCTACTAACTGGGAAAGATCCACTCACTGAGCCATTAACTGAGAAGGATCCACTCACTGAGCCACTAATTGGGAAGGACCTACTCACTGAGCCATTAGCTGGGAAGGACCTACTCACTGAGCCACTAACTGGGAAGGACCTACTCACTGAGCCATTAGCTGGGAAGGATCCACTCACCGAGCCACTAACTGGGAAACAGGTGCAGTGTATTCTAATTAGAAAGGCAGGAAAATATGCAGTAAGTTATCAACGGCGAGATCGGCACACTAGATGGCGAAATGTACAGTGTACGTTGCCAATATCGTGTTGCAGGAAAATCTGGGCCAATATATATTTGCTTGCATATGTTAGGATAATGTTCCTTGGATTACAACTGCACCAGCATTAAGTGCGCTGACATTTTCCTGTGAGATTCCCTCTCTGATTTCTTTTGCTGTTCTAGATTTAAATGACAGAAGAATTAAGTAAAGGAGGATCGAGTTAAGGACTAGTGATATAGAATAATTGTGTCATAACTGATGAATATTATGAATCTGGTTTCCTAGTAACTCCCAAATTGTGAATAGAATTTCTTTGAAAAGGCTTCATATTTTCTTTAGCACAGTTCCTTGCTGGCAGTGGTTCAATCCTCAGCAGGTTGTACTGCTTCAGAGGAGAGAATGTGAAAAATGCAAATCAGCACTTTTCATTATTTTTCAAATGGATGCAATCTAAAAAGTCATTTATTTCTCTGGGTATTGCTCATTGGCTGCCATATTGCACACAATGCAATAAATAGGCGCTACTAAACCATTTGAGATTAGCAATTATGGAGATAAAGGAAGCAATTGTCAGTTGTTAAATTGTTTAATATAAGAAAAAGGCAAGAAATTATGACTCTGCACCTACTCATGAACCAATAACACAGGGTTGTTTTTTTAAAAAAAATGATGCAAGAGTTTACATTTGTTTTCAAATTAATTGGAGATTTGAGAAATATAGCAGTAGAGATGGCATAATTATTATCTCCATGGTGTGAAATGGTGAATTGCCTTAAAATTTAGTGCTAAAATTCATGGAAAGGAATAATTAATGCAGGCTATAGACAATTTGTGTGCGAATAGGCAGTTATGCCTTTAATTTGTGTGGACATATAGAAAGATTTCTCGTGTCACCAAAGGTAGCTGAAAGTTGTTTTCAGTATAATACTATAACAAAACTGTGCATCTATATAGCGCCTTTAACATTGTAAAATGTTCCAAGGTGCTTCACAGGAACATTATCAATCAAAATTTGACACCAAGCCGCATAATGAGATATTAGGACAGGTAGCCAAAAGCTTGGTTAAAGAAGTAGGTTTTAAGGAGCGTCTTAAAGGAGGAGAGAGAGGTAGAGAGGCGGAGAGGTTTAGGGAGGGAATTCCAAAGCTTAGGGCCTAGGCAGCTAAAGGCACGGCCGCCAATGGTAGAGCAATGAAAATTCGGGATGCGCAAGAGGCCAGAATTGGAGGAGTGCAGTGATCTCAGAGGACTGTAGGACTGATGGAGGTTACAGAGATATGAAGGGGTGAGGTCATGGAGAGATTTGAACATAAGGATGAGAATTTTAAAATTGAGGGGTTGCTGCACCAGAAGCCAATGTTGGTCAGTGAGCACAGGGATGATGGGTGAACGGGACGTGGGGCGAGTTAGGGCAGCAGAATTTTGGCTGAACTCAAGTTTACGGAGGGTGCAAGGTGGGAGGCCGGCCAGGAGAGCATTGGAATAATTGAGTTTAGAGGTAACAAAGGCATGGAGAAGGGTTGCAGCAGTAGGTGTGCTGAGGCAGGGGCAGAGATGAGTGATGTCACGGAGGTGATGGAGACGATATCACCAACTTGCATTTATAGTGCCTTCAACTTAGAAAACCATCAAGGTGCATCACAGAGATGTTTGGAAAAATGGACCCTGAGTCAAAGAAGCAGAGTTTAGCACAGGTGACCAAAATCTTAGTGCAGGCGGAGCAGTTGTGGGACAGAATTCCACAGAGTGGGGTGCAGGGAGGGAATGGGGTTGGGGGGAGGGGTGGTATATGCATGAGAGGCTGGGGCCAGAGTGATGGAGAGTTTGGGGAAGTGGGTTGTAGGGCTGAAAGAGGCTACTACAAAGATAGGGAGGGACTAGACCATTGATGGATTTAAACATAAGGATTTGCATGTTAACAACTCGGCTCCAGACCTCATTACAGCCTTGGTCCAAACATGGACAAAAGAGCTGAATTTCAGAGGTGAGGTGAGAGTGACTGCCTTTGACATCAAGGCAGCATTTGACCGAGTGTGGCACCAAAGAGCCCTAGTAAAATTGAAGTCAATGGGAATCAGGGGGAAAGCTCTCCAGTGGCTGGAGTCATAGCTAGCACAAAGGAAGATGGTAGTGGTTGTTGGAGGCCAATCATCACAGCCCCAGGACATTGCTGCAGGAGTTCCTCAGGGCAGTGTCCCAGGCCCAACCATCTTCAGCTGCTTCATCAATGACCTTCCCTCCATCATAAGGTCAGAAATGGGGATGTTCGCTGATGATTGCACAGTGTTCAGTTCCATTCACAACCCCTCAAATAATGAAGCAGTCTGAGCCCGCATGCAGCAAGACCTGGACAACATCCAGGCTTGGGCTGATAAGTGGCAAGTAACATTCGCGCCAGACAAGTGCCAGGCAATGACCAGCTCCAACAAGAGAGAGTGTCTAACCACCTCCCCTTGACATTCGATGGCATTACCATCGCCGAATCCCCCACCATCAACATCCTGGGGGTCACCATTGACCAGAAACTTAACTGGACCAGCCATATAAATACTGTGGCTACAAGAGCAGGACAGAGGCTGGGTGTTCTGTGGTGAGTGACTCACCTCCTGACTCCCCAAAGTCTTTCCACCATCTACAAGGCACAAGTCAGGAGTGTGATGGAATACTCTCCACTTGCCTGGATGAGTGCAGCTCCAACAACACTCAAGAAGCTTGACACCATCCAGGACAAAGCAGCCCGCTTGATTGGCACCCCATCCACCACCCTAAACATTCATTCCCTTCACCACAGGCGCTCCGTGGCTGTAGTGTGTACCATCCACAGGATGCACTGCAGCAACTTGACAAGGCTTCTTCGACAGCACCTCCCAAACCCGCGACCTCTACCACCTAGAAGGACAAGAGCAGCAGGCACATGGGAACAACATCACCTGCGCGTTCCACTCCAAGTCACATACCATCCCGACTTGGAAATATACCGCCGTTCCTCCATCGTCGCTGGGTCAAAATCCTGGAACTCCCTTCCTAACAGCACAGTGGGAGAAGCTTCACCACATGGACTGCAGCGGTTCAAGAAGGCGGCTCACCACCACCTTCTCAAGGGCAATTAAGGATGGGCAATAAATGCCGGCCTCGCCAGCGACGCTCACTTCCCACAAACAAATAAAAAAAAAAATGTTGGGGGAACTAGGAGCCAATATAGATCAACAAGAACAGTGGTGATGGGCAATGGGACTTAGTGCAGGGTAGGATACAGGCAGCAGAGATTTGAATGTGTTGAAGTTTATGGAGAATGGAGGATCAACCATATGACCATTGGAGTTATTGGGTGTGGAAGTGACAAAGGGATTCTGAGGCGGCAAGGGGTTAAGGGAGGGCAGGATGGGTTGAGAGAAGGACAGAGATGGGTGATGTTATGAAGCTGGAAGTATATGTGAGGGAGAGGATATATTCAAAACTCAGCTTGGGGGTCCAATAGGATGCCGGGGATGCAAACAGTCAGGTTCACCCTAATACAATGGCCAGAAAGGGGTATGGAGTAGATGACATGGGTAAAAAGTTTGTGGTGAGGGCCAAAGACTGTGCGATTGGTCTTCCCAATGTTCAGCTGGAGGAAATTACAACTCATCCAAAACTGGATATTGGTCAAGCAGTCTGATGATGACAGTTTTGATAGCTGCCAAAGAGAGGGAACCATTTACTGCACGGGGGTCAGGATGGGAAGTTGGGTGGTCAGAACTAAACAGTTGGCCTCTATCATCATGATGAAGAATTCCATGAGATTCTTGAACCTACTAGAGGTGAGGGTGGAAAGGTCAGGGAGAGAGCTTGACAGACTTGGTTGCTCATAGGGAAAAGGAGCACAGGCGATCTTTGCCCTTCAGAATAATTCTAGAGTAGTGGATGGTTTTGGTGGAGGAGGGAATCGCCCAGTAGAGCTTGATGTGGTACAGTCAGATCTGGTGATGGATGGACAAAACAGTTGTCTACCAAGTACCCCTTGCACTTTAGGGAGCAAAGGTAAGGGTTGCATTGGGGAAAAGATAAAGATTTTGTTGGAAAGAAGGGTAGCAAAGATGGAGGCGAGGGAATGGTTCAACAATACAATAGCTGCTGAGGTAAAGTGGCGAATGGAGGGCCAAAGGCTAAGCAGTTAGGCATTAATGAGTGCAGTTAGGAGTAAGTGAATAGAGGGGGTCAGCTTTTTTCTAGGATGCACACAGAAGGAAGTGGGGTTAAAAGACATAGGGAATATGGGTGGTGAGGGTTACAAGGAAATGGTCATAGATTGCTTTGTTGGTGATCAAAAGCATAGGAGTAGAGAAGTCATGGGAGATGATGAGATTTCGGGGTTGGCTCTAATATGGGTAGGAGACTTTATATGGAGAGAAAGGCTTAGGGATTATACGAGGGCAGCAAATTTGGAAGATAGAGGACAAGGAAAGTTGCGATGGTGATTGAAATCACCAAGGATGAGGAATCTTCAGTGTCCAGGCTGAGGGAGAAAAGAAAGGATTTTGGTTTTGGGGGGGGGGGGGGAGCGGTAAACAACGAGGATCTTAAATTAGAGATGAGAGGGATGGAACAGAGTGAAGTGCTTGAAGGAGGATAAGGTGCCAGAGCAGTAAGGGGAAAGGCAAATGTGTGATTTGGTGATGAGGGCCACACTTGTTGCCATGGTGATTTAGGCAGAACAGATGGTGGAAAGTATAGCCAGGTAGCTTTGGTAAGGGCTAAGATGTCTCCACCTAAGAGCCAAGTTTCAGTCAAAGCCAGGGTGCCAATGCAATCATCCACAAGGTTGTGGATGGCAAAGGCGTTTTAAGCACACATTCTGTAGGGAAATGCGGAGTTCAGTGGCAATTTGTGATCAGTCAGCAGAGTCCCTGAGGTATTGGTGGTTGGAGTGAGAGGGATGGGATGGAGGTTGGTGAGGATAGCCCTAAATGGGCACGCTGGCAGGAAGGTTGGTGAGAGATAAACATGGTCAAGATCAGGTTAGTGCTCCTTGAGTAAACAGTGATTGGTGCCACTGTGCGTCCAATGAGAATGCTGAGAGAGTCACAGAGGATAGCTGTAAGAAACAACATTTCACACAGGCCATCTTTGGATATTGTTGTTCACATAGTTGAGATTGTCTCAACCTTGTTGACTCATGCATCCTGTGTTGGTTACGTCATGAGTCACCATGTCTCCATTATTATCAATGTTTATAAAATTACTATTCTGTTGGGGAATGTACAGGCGTCAGCAGATGGGGTTTGGCTTGGGAAACAGAGAAATTGATTGACATGCGGGTACAGGCTTAATGTAGCATACCTTATTGTGTGATTGTGATAAGTAAAAGCATAAAACATATTTGTTAGAATATTCTCGGAGCGAAGACTGGGCCGCTCAATATCTTACCACACGGGTCTTACGGGACTGATCAACCTGGGAACCTTGTCGATGTTCAGCTTTGCCAGGTAGTATCTCAATGTCTTATTTAGTAGTTTTTAATGATATTTTAACTTTACTATTTATCTTGTAACTTCTTAATAAAACCTTTATGTTTTGGAACAAGACATACTCCTAGCCTTTTTGATTAAAGACTGAACCATAAACAAATTACTTACAGTAGCTGTGGATTTGAATTTATGCCTGGGGCAGTGGTAGGAGAGAAGGAAAGCTGAAGCTTACATTATTTCATTCTGAAAAGTTAATTAAAAGTTTGCCAAAACACTCCTCAATTACAATGTCATGTTGATGAAGGGTCATTCCAAAAAATCACTACAATTTACTTAAGCCATACTAGGATTCAAATCAACAATTAAAGTAAAATACCATGGTCTAAACTTAAGAAATCTCTTATGACCCACATCTAAAGTGATTGGTTTCTTTGATATATTCCCAGCACAACACAGCTGTTTTCTGAAATAATAGCAAAAATGTCAAAGTAACCTTAAAGATCAGATACAACAAATGCAGAAGTACAATAATGTGGCTGTCGAATGTCAGTGCCAAAATTAATCTTTCCTGGAACTGACAAATGATAATGTTTAAAGTAGTTTTTTTAAGTAGCAAAAATGCAGAACTAGCTCTGAAAATTACCATTGTTGTTAACTATAACATCTGCATTGCTGGAAGGTTACAGAGTACTGTGTGAGGAGCGAGGAATAGAATACAGTTCCTGCCTGCCTGTTGCATGTTACTAAATTGCTGCTGATAAGTGGCTTCTGTGTACTATTGTGCTGTAGTTCTGCATTTGAGTAGTTAAGCTTAATGTTACCAGCATTATAGGTAATTATGTGAAATGTGAACCATTTCAAGACTCATGTATCACACAGGCCTAGAAATTTGGCCACGCAGCACCCGTTTTTCGGGCACTAAATGGCCTTCTAAGCCTCCAATGTGGTGGGCAGGATGTGCACACTCATTAAGAGCTGGAAGTGTGCTGGCCGCCATATTGGTAAAGGCCAAAACATCGGTGTGCTATGCCCACGCCTGAATTAGATGTTAGACCCTTTCCATATGCAAATAAGGGGCCCAATGCCTTTGAGGCCCCCTCTGCAAGGTTGGTTTGTCCTGAGGTTGCCAGTGCCGGCTGCTCTCAGGAAAATCATTTCTACATGCGGCCTAACAGATGGTCCTTTATGGGGACCACTGCAGGCCGGCGTCAATATGGTAAGATTTTAAAATATACCTACCTGAATGTGGAGCTGGGAGGAGCAGGAGTGCTTTTCCTGACCCGGCATTCAAAGAAAGTAGGCCACTGCCGGTCACTGCAGCCTTCCCCACTGACCGCCATTACTCTACCCCCGCCTTCCCTCCGGCCACTGCTATCCCTCTCCCCCAGCCACCGCTACCGGCTGACCCGATCGGCTACTCTCCTTTTTGCCCCCCCACTTCCCAGTCCCATTTAACAACTTACCTGAGGGCCGCTGCTGGTGTCACAGTGGCCCAATCTTCCATTACCCTTCGCTGGCGAGCTGCCTGTTAGTGTCCGCAGTTTGCCAGCTTGCTGGTGATGAAGCCCAAGACCCAATATTGGATGTGCCTCAGACCTTACCATTCAGGGATCGGACCCTGTATGCCCAAACATGGGTGTGACCAAATTTCTAGGCTATAGTATTTTATCAACCGTTCTATGAAACTGGCACTGCTATGGAGGCTGCAGTCTGTTTGCCTGACTGTTTACTGACAGGTGAGCTTCAATATACTTGAGCTGAAATCAACATCATTTTGTACTATGGCGATATGGTCTGCAAATTCCTTGCTCAAAATTGTCTCTATGAGATCTCCGAGCATGTTGAAGCTGCCCAAGAAAGCATCTTTTAAGCCTTGGGCCCAAAGTCTCACTGGCATCAGTGTGAACATTCATAAGTGCTGACTCCCATTGTGCTTATGGCAGACAGCTATTCACCCAATACGGCACAATCTGGGTAGTGAACTTCTCCATAGTCCTCCCATGACCTTGCAGTACATTTTGCACAGAAACAAGTGACTCAAGTAGATGATTCCACTCAGGCAGCAATTTACATTTGTAAGCAAATGCTGTGAAATCTGAATCCCTAGATGCTGCAACAGAGCCAGTAGCTGTGCTGGACTTCCAGCCAGCAGAAGCTAGCTCTTGTCATCTTGACCCTCTTACAAGTACCTCAATCTCACTATTGAGAGGGGCGGTGGGAGTGGTGTAGCTATACTGACACTTGGAAGAGATCTTACTGACCCAGGGTGTTGTGAGGTCTTGGCTTGCTCACCAGACGCCAACTGTGAAATGAGTCTGTTCTTCCATTCCCAAGAAAGCAGAGGGAACAAAATATCGAAATGTTGATTCAAGGAATCATTTTCAAGCAACTCTTTCATTACATGAGACTCTGTGTGATCTTACATGATTACATGGTATGAATGTTATGATACTAGCCTAGCTTGGTGAAAGCCTCCAGCTTCATCATTCCTCTCTCTCTCATGACCAATGGTTTTGCAGGCAGCCATCCTCAAAAGGGATAAGGGGATTAAGTAGTTTGTAGTTATCCAGAGTGAATTATTTATGTAGATAGAGTTTTGATCACAATTGTTTCCCATTTTTTCCCCCCTGCTACATACTTGCTGTACCTGAGAATGTGAAGTGAGGTATTGAGGTAGCTCTCAGATCTCTGCGAATGACACAATGGAGGTAACTTTCTCTCACTTGCTGAGGGGAAGCAGTTGCCTTGCTTTGACTGCCCTCCTACCCCTTAACATGTTGATAAATCAGTGTCTTGAAGCATCAATAAGCTGTCTCACCATCTTTTCTGTGGCTACGTATCGGTGACAAATTCTTTTCGGTGTCCTGATCTATACACATTTGGTGTATTAGTAAGGTACAAAGTACTGGTGGCAGAAGTCTCGTCGTTTGCTTCAACTTCATACTAGGTGCTTTTTAAAAGTTTGTGTGAGACCTTTCTGAATGCCAATGCGGTTCCCCAAACACAAATCCAGCACAGCTGGCTGCCAGCCAATTGTAACATTGTTGAGACTTGCTAAGACTGGCTACTGGGGTGACTGATTTTTACCAAGTATTTCAGTACAGCAGTCTGAGTGAATGCCAGTAGTAGCATAATATTAAATCACCTTATAATAGTTTTCCATAGTTTCAGTTACCAATGTCAAACATCTTGGCTTGGTAATTAATTCCAGATTATGGTGGAACAAACAGGTGGTGAAGTTGGTTGGAACAGCCAGCAGTGGAGTAAAAATTCTGAAGAAATATTGCCCCTACTTCTCGCTATTGGCAACCATAGTGTTCTTCAAAATGTGTCCTTCAAATCAGCCCAGAGATGCAACATTATAGTTCTGTGTACAGAAAAATGTGATAGCATATTAGTGCTGGTTAGTTGTTGCATACCTGAGGAATTGCGCAAATGTGGTGAGAATAGTTTCAATATAAGGAATGGGAGCCTTGCTTTCCCATGACATTACAGGATCTAGCTGATGGTTTTATACCTGTCAAATTCACACACACAAAAAAATTGATAGATTAATGAGCCCCTGTGTACTTCCAGTGATATTCCTGATGTTTATTTTCCTGTACCTACAGTTTTCTGCTTGGATGAAAGTTGCGTCATCTTGCCTTTTGCTGGAACTATGTCCTCATGAGACAAGGCTTAACAGCAGGAAATTGGAGGATTTTAATGATAAAATCCCACTGATACAAACAAAGCTCTTATCAGCATACAAATTAACTGGTCATTCATCTCACTGATTCACTGGAACCCTGCTGTGCATAAAATGGTGGCTGGATTTGTCTACATAACAGTCAATGCACTACAAAGTAATTCTTTGGGAGCCAATGCAGGTTAAAGAGGACAGGGGTGGTGGTGGGTAAGCAAAACTTTGTGCAGGATAGGATACAGGCTGCACAGTGTTGGATGAGCTGTAATTTATGGAGGATGGAAGGCCAATAAGGACCATTTGAATAGTTGAGCCTGGAGGTGACAAAAACATGGATGAGCATTCAGCGGTCGATGACCTAAGGCAGGTGCAAGTGCATTTGGGGGTGGAAGCTCAGTTTGGGGTTGAATAGGATGCCAAGGCTGAGAACAGTCTGGTTCAACCTGAGTCACCAGTGAGGGAGATGGAGTCAATTTGATGCCTAAGCTGGTGTAGTTGTCTTATAATGAAAAATTTTATAACCACACTTTAGGAAGGATGTCAAGGTACAGAGGAGATTTACTAGAATGGTACCAGGGATGTAGGACTTCAGTTATATGGAGAGACTGGAGAACCTGGTGTTGTTCTCTTTAGAACAGAAGAAGGTTAAGGGGAGATTTGATAGAGGTGTTCAAAATCATGAAGGGTTTTGATAGAGGTGTTCAAAATCATGAAGGGTTTTGATAGAGGTGAGAAGGAGAAACTATTTCCAGTGGCAGAAGGGTCAGTAACCAGAGGACACTGATTTAAGGTAATTCACAAAAGAACCAGAGGCGACATGAGGAGAATTTTTTTATGCAGCAAGTTGTTATGATCTGGAATGCACTGCCTGAAAGGGTGGTGGAAGCAGATTCAATAGTAACTTTCAAATGGGATTTGGATAAATACTTCAAGGAGAAAAATTTGCAGGGCCATGGGGAAAGGGCAGGGGAATGGGACTAATTGGATAGCTCTTTCAAAGAGCCGGCACAGGCACCATAGGCCAAATGGCCTCCTTCTGTACTGTATCATTCTATGATTCTATGATTCTCCATAAATCACATTTAAAACTAAAGAAGTAATACTTTGTGCAGTGAGTAAGTTTGTAGGATTAGGAGGGCTGGGCATTGAGCATCACAAAAGAGCTGACTTCTTTCAGAAGGCCTCCAGGGTAAATTGTAATATTCTCAATTTCCATTGAGGTTTTTCTCACAAAAGTTGAGTGCATTAACTAAGTTCTGACATTTACACTGGCTTAAGTGGCTTGTCAGATGCTGGAGACATGTTGAAGGATCATTATGACAGGTGCATTGTTGTTATTGACTGTGAATGACCAACATCTGCAGCCATCGCATCATCATTGCATTGCAACCCCCTTTAATTATGTATAATATTCACTGATGGTTGTTTCTAAATGATGCCTTCAGTTTGTTAAATTTAGGGGTGGCATATTTAAAAGAGCTTGGAAGAACATGATAGCATTGTTCTTCTCTAACTGCTTTTCTGATGGCCTTAGGCTTCTAGACATAGGGGATCAGCATGTTCCAAATCAAGTTTGTACTGATCGTGAAATCCCTCAAAACTGTAAAATGTGACAAGTTCTGATGCTTATAATTGTATAAAAGTCCAAAAGAAAAATAAATTAAAAATTCCATCCCAATATATTTTGGTAGGATACAATGCAGATTGTTAAACACAATACAATTTTTCAGTAGTTGGAACTCAGCAAGCCTTTCTCTGAACTGAGCCAATAAAAACATGGTATGATAACCTTTTAGGTTAAATGTGCAGTTTCAGCATGTTTGTTGGGGTGCAGAAAATCAGAATAAAGTTTGGCTTAGCCAAACTGGTTTGGTGCAAAATGTGATGAATAATATTTAATACATGGCAAGTCTTTATTAGTTTTTAGAATAGATATTAAGAAATAATGTCCTCTACAGATATCTGTACCACAATTTCATTTCCAGCCAGTTTAGCCCAGTTCTATCTGGAATTTCAGGATAGTATCAAGATATAAATTTCTGAAACTACAAGTTGAAACCCAGAAGACACCACCCCACATCACGTTTTATCCTGGACCAATGTAGATCCATTCTCACCTCTGAGTCAGAAGATTGTGTGATCAAGCCCTACTCCAGAGACCTGAACACATAATCTAAACTGACAATCCAGTGCGTACTGAAGGAGTGATGCACTATCTGAGGTACCGTCTTTCAGTCAGGTGTTAAACTGAGGACCAATCTCCCCTCTCAGATGGACGGAAAAGATTCTATGGTACTATTTCAAAGAAGAGCAGGGGCATTCTCCTGGTGTCCTGGCCAATATTTACCCCTCAACCAACATCACTAAAACAGATTATTTGGTCATTTATCTCATTGCTGTTTGTGGAACCTTGCTGTGCATAAATTAGCTACCACATTTCCCTACATTATAAAAGTGACTACACTTCAAAAGTACTTCATTGGTTGTAAAGCGCTTTGGGATGTTTTCAAGCAGTTGTGAAAGGCAAAACATGAATGCAACTTCTTTTCTTCCTTCCTTTCTTCTCTCCTTCCCTTCCCTCCCTCCCAAATACAGGACTTAGCTCTTAAAGACAGCAGTAATAGGAATGAATATAGAATCATAGAATGATTACAGCACAGAAGGAGGCCATTCGGCCCATCGAGCATGTGCCAGCTTTTTGTAAGAGCAATCCAGTTACTCCCATTCTCCCGCTCTTTCCCTGTAGCCCTGCAAATTTTTTCCCTTCAAGTATTTATCCAATTCCTTTTGAAGACCAAGATTGAATGTGCTTCCACCACCCTTTTAGGCAGCGCATTCCAGATCATAACTACTCGCTGCATAAAAAGTTTATCCTCATGCCGCCTTTGGTTCTTTTGCCAATCATCTTTAATCTGTGTCCTCTGGTTCTCGAACCTACTGCCAATGGAAACAGTTCCTTTTTATTTACTTTATCTAAACCCTTCATGATTTTGAACACTTCTATCAAATCTCCTCTTAACCTTCTCTGCTCCAAGGAGAACAACTCCAGTTTATCCAGTCTATCCCTGGAACCATTCTATTAAATCTTTTCTGCACCCTCTCTAAGGCCTTCACATCCTGAAGTGCGGTGCCCAGAACTGGAAACAATACTCCAGCTGTGGCCAAACCACTGTGGTTAGACTCTTTGCTTTTGTGCTCTATGCATCTATTTATAAAGCCCAGGATCCCGTATGCTTTTTAAAATGCTTTCTCAACCTGTCCTGCCACCTTCAAAGATTTGTGCACAGGTACCCCCAGGTCTCACTGTTCCTGGACGTCCTTTAGAATTGTTTTATAAAGGTTCAACATAACTTTTTTTTATTTGTTCTTGGGGTGTGGGTGTCGCTGGTGAGGCCAGCATTTATTGCCCATCCCTAATTGCCCTTGAGAAGGTGGTGGTGAGCAGTCTTCTTGAACCGCTGCAGTCTGTTTGGTGAAGGTTCTCCCACAGTGCTGTTAGGTAGGGAGTTCCACGATTTTGACCCAGTGACGATGAAGGAACGGCGATATATCCAAGTTGGGATGGTGTGTGACTTGGAGCGGAACATGTAGGTGGTGTTGTGCCCATGTACCTGCTGCCCTTGTCCTTCTAGATGGTAGAGGTTGCGGGTTTGGGAGGTGCTGTTGAAGAAGCCTTGGCATGTTGCTGCAGTGCATCCTGTGGATGGTACACACTGCAGCCACAGTGCGCCGGTGGTGAAGGGAGTGAATGTTTCGGGTGGTGGATGGGGTGCCAATCAAGCGGGCTGCTTTGTCCTGGATGGTGTCAAGCTTCTTGAGTGTTGTTGGAGCTGCACTCTTCCAGGCAAGTGGAGAGCATTCCATCACACTCCTGACTTGTGCCTTGTAGATGGTGGAAAGACTATGGGGAGTCAGGAGGTGAGTCACTTGCCGCAGAATACCCAGCCTCTGACCTGCTCTTGTAGCTACAGTATTTATGTGGCTGGTCCAGTTAAGTTTCTGGTCAATGGTGACCCCCAGGATGTTGATGGTGGGGGATTCGGCGATGGTAATGCCGTTGAATGTCAAGGGGAGGTGGTTAGACTCCTTGCTTTTGTACTCTATGCCTCTATTTATAAAGCCCAGAATCCCGTATGCTTTTTAAAATGCTTTCTCAACCTGTCCTTCCACCTTCAAAGATTTGTGCACAGGTACCCCCAGATCTCACTGTTCCTGCACCTCCTTTAGAATTGTACCATTTAGATTATATTGCCTCTCCTCATTCCTCCTGCCAAAATGTATCACTTTGCATTTCTTTGTGTTAAATTTCATTTGCCATGTGTCTGCCCATTCCACCAGCCTGTCTATGTCCTCTTGAAGTCTATTACTATCCTCCTCATTGTTTACCACACTTCTAAGTTTTGTGTCATCTGCAAATTTTGAAATTGCGCTCTGTGCACCCAAGTCCAAGTCATTAATAAATATCAAAAAATATATAATTATAATGCAGGCATTACATAGAATTACATAAAAGTTACAACACGGAAATAGGCCACTCGGTCCAACCAATCCGCATTGGTATTTATCCTCCATATGAGCAATAGTCCTATTTTCATGTGGCCACTCTGTTCCCATATGTCTTTCCACCCCTTTCCTTCAACCACCTATCTAACCCATTCATAAATGTTGACATGGCCTCTGCTTCAATCACAGACTCCAGTAGTGCATTTCCCACTCACTCCTATATCGTCAGAAACCATTCCATCAGGTTCCCTGCATTTTAGAGACATTTGCAGACTTATAGGCCAAGAGTTTAAAGTGATCTGTTTTTCCTCATAGGGAAATTCTCAGGCAGGAGCCAGATTGTAAATTGATAAACTGTCGCACAGATTCCCAAGTGTGCATGAGTAGCACCCCCATCTGCGTTTGAGTTTGTAATTTCATAATAACATAATGGATTAATCTCACTCTGAACAGGCAATTTTAAAGCTTGACAAAATATGTGGCCTCATGCATAACAGATAATGAAAGAAAGAATCCATGGGACCACAGACACTATTTTTACTAATAAAATCAGGATTTCAACTGATGTGACAATAATATAACTTCAAAAGTTAATCTAAGATTATATAATACTTTTATAATCATTTAAAATTATTTAAGTATTACTCACAGCTGAATTCCATTTGTGCTTTATAAAGGTTTCACTCTGGCAGTGTTGCAGATTGGCAATGAATTGACATGGATAATGTTCAAAGCTGATCTAAAAGTGATTTACATTCCATGTTAGTGTCTTCAGATTGAAAAAAAAAGTCATTTCCTTTACACATCTAAGACAAGGCTGTACTTAATCTTCCTAAATGACGTCCCTTCTTAGGTTAATTGAATCATGACTAGAAGTTAATTAGCAATTATGTTCAGAAGGTCATTATCTTCTGCTATAAGGGATTTATGAAAGTTAATGTGCTTCGTAAAGGACTAACATCATGGAGAGGGATTTACAAAATCATAATCTATCTCACAGTCATGCTGAAAACCACAGAAGGAATTTAGCATTAAAAGGATTACTGGAATAAAGCCCTGGCAAGTTATTGTAATGACTGGTTGTTGCCAATTTTTCAACTGCAACTGTTTTGTACTTAATGATTAACTTCACCAGGGATTGAATTGACTTACTTCAGTTTGTAGATGGGTTTTATCTCATTATTTTATGCTTTATTAGGAGTTGAGCACATTGCACCAATTGATCAAATCTAAACAAGAATTAATTGAAATTTCACCAGTAGGTCAAGAGTCAGAGTGAATAACAACATGACAGGAATGCACTTAAACAGATAAAACAACAGTACTCCTTTGTGACCCTTGTTATTAGCAACAATAATGTACAGTTATAAGGCATCTGAACTTAATAAGAAGTTCTGAGGTGCTTCGGATAACAGAAATGGACCCTGAATACTAATAGGAGAGTTAGGGATTTGGGAGTCCTTGTACATGAATCACAGAAAGTTAACATGCAAGTACAGCAAGCAATTAGGAAGGCAAATTGTATGTTAGCCTTTATTGCAAGGGGATTGGAGTACACGAGTAAGGAGGTCTTGCTGCCATTATATAGGGCTCTGGTGAGACCACACCTGGAGTACTGTGTACAGTTTTGGTCTCCTTACCTAAGGAAATATATAGTTGCCTTAGAGTGGGTGCAACAAAGGTTTGCTAGATTGATTCCTGGGATCAGAAGGTTGGACTATGAGGAGAGGTTAGTAAAATGGGCCTATACTCTCTGGAGTTTAGAAGAATGAGAGGTGAACTCATTGAAACTAAAATTCTTGCAGGGCTTGACAGGGTAGATGCTGAGAGGATATTTTCCCTGGCTAGAGAGTCTAGAACTAGGGGTCACGGTCTCAAAATAAGGGATCGGTAATTTAGGAGTGCGATGAGGAAAAACTTCTTCACTCAGAGAGTTGTGAATCGTTGGACTTCTCTACCCTAGAGGGCTGTGGATGCTCAGTTGTTGAGTATATTCAAGATTGAGATCCATAGATTTTTGGCCACTAAGGGATATGGGGATAGGGCAGGAAAGTGGAGTTGAGGTAGAAGATCAACCATGATCTTCTTGAATGGCGGAGCAGGCTCGAGGGGCAATATGGCCTAATCCTGTTCCTATTTCTTATGTACTTAGTTAGGAGAGATGACCAAAAGCATGGTCAAAAAGTGAGGTTGTAGAGATATAAGTAGCAAGATGGAAGTATTTAGCAAAAGAGTAGCACCACGATTGCTGAAGGCTCTGCTACTGACAATGGGGCAGAAGGCAGGGGGTGTGCAGGAGGTCAGAATCAGATGATCAGGGACAACCAAAATCTTTTATACAAATTTAAAAGTCTTAAATTATTAGCATTAGGTAATTACCTGAGCCTGACATCACTAGAGGCTGGGATTCTTCCTGCTAAGCTCCACATAACTCTGCCCTACCAGATTGTGTGGTCCTGGCTGAGCAAGCGACAGGAAACTTACCATTGACCTGCTCTCTGGTAAGCTGTGTGGTTTTAGTTGGTTAAACCCCAGCATTACCGCTGAGGTTTAATGAACTAAACCACAGGTGGGGAGCCCTAAGCCTTGGCATTAGACATAAGCTGCACCTAAGCTCTCTGATTTTAGCTAAGTGGATGTTCCCAAGGGGAGAGAGTCTGCATTCCATACTGAGTAAACAGCTGGCGGTAAATTTCTCAGTACCTTGAATTGGAAACTCTTAAACAGGGTGATGGGTTTTCTTGCATGTCACATACCGGGATGACCAAAAAATATAATTAAATGTGATAAATAGAAGAGATTGTGTGGGTTTATTGACTGTAAATCAAATCTTATCAGGAAACTTAACAAACTCATTCAGTGACATTTGGGAATGTTTTCTGTTGCTAATGCTCTTGGAGGTTTGTATTAAAAGGGTCAGGAAGCCAGTAGAAGTATCAGCTGGTGGTTTTAACACTATTCTGACTTTTCTCCCTGTGAAAAAAATAATTAATTAGCTCTAATATTCTTCCATCCTGAGTTGGAATTATCATATTACCAGGATCAGTAGAAATGCTGGTGAATGTTACAGCTGAAGTACGTGCTTTTCTGCATTCCTGCAGGAGACAGAAGGAGGAGCACGTGTGGAGGCTTCATAGAACAATCACAATCATGCACACCAACTATCTCATGGCCTTGGGTCCAGACCAAGGAGCAGAGATTATCCTTAACAGTGGAACTGGATTTCCAAAGGCTGAGGATCTCCGGGGAAGTGGTTGCTAATTTCTGCTACCCCCTAAAGATGAGCTGCAAAGTGTTGTTCAGTCAGCTCTGTGTTTCCTGTGGCAATCAATTATTATGTTAATAATGGGCCTCAACAAGTGACATCACAAAGATGAGCCATTGTTCAGTCCAGAGGACCATAAAACAAATGGCTATTATCCATTCCCACTAGGATATCAATTTTGGAATTGAGCAGTGCTTGTGACACCAAAGGCAGCAGGACTTTGCAGCAGGACAAAAAATTGCACAGTTCTCTGGAGTTCTGGGAATAATCATCTGTACTATTGCTATTCAGGTACCACTTAGAAATACCATTGCATACGTAAATTATAAAGGACTTTCATTCCCTTAATATGTAGGTAATGTGCGAGCCCTGATTTAGGATTATGAGTATTAATACTGCTTTCTTGGAGGTGCCCATGATTCATCCATCCTGTATTAATCCAACATTAACAGAGTTTCCCTGTGGATGGAAGGCTTGATGGCTGGGTGCTGGGAGATCAGTTGTATGTGTTGCTATTGTGGCTCATGAGGTTGCTGTGCAATGTGCACAGCAAGGTTCAACCCTAGTACAGTAAGGCCCATGCCTGGACCAGGTGCTGATCAAACAGCTGTTTTGTATGCTCAAAAACCATTGTCTGGATTGTTCCTGAAAAGGTAGCCAAAATAGCTGCAAAACATTGCCATTAATAATTTACAATTTACAGTTCCGTAATGCTCAGCAGGCACCTCTGCAAGAGGAAAAAGAGTGGTAACAACGTCTGCCCTCTGAAGAAAGAGGCCTGCTCTCAGCCCAAGAACCATATCAGCAATTGATTGATGGCTTCTTTCCTTGAGCTGCTGCCCTGGGGTATTTTATTCCTGTGTTGACTCCAATGATATCTGTTCTATCACTGGGCTCTGATGGCATGCACCCTATCTGGTGTTGAAAGAGGAGATAGCAGAGGCTCTGGCCTCAGTTTTGCAAACTCTCCTTAAATATGCAAATTCACAATCTCTGTCCAGTACCATAACCTCCAGACTACCATACCCTCCCACCCCTGTCCAATCTCTGCCATTGTAATCATTTTCCATGCAGTGGAAGCTGCCGGTTATTTTCTTCACAGTAGGTTACTCCATTCAATTCATCTAATAAGTGCAGAGATCTGAAACTGATAATAAAAGCATCCGATCTGGTGTGTTCCCAGGATCTTCATAAGGTGAGTGGTGACAGAGTTTGGTTCAGTGCCAATACAATGGAAGCCTGATTCAGTGACAAATTGAAGGGATATTGATATTGAGGGAAAGGTTAATAGGAAATGAATAGTATTAATATACAAGGCTTTGGTATAAATTACCTTTTGAACATTATTGACAGAGCGTAGGCAAATGCGGTAGACAGGAAGGGAGAGGTCGCAGTAACAAAATAATACAAAGAGCAGAAGGCCACAGGACTCGCTATGAACAATGCCACAGGAAAATTCTTAGTAATACATGTGTATTTTCAGTAGATATACTATCTACTCCACTCCACACAGCTCAACTTAGCTTAGTAAACAGCTACAGCTCATTAAATATCAGCAAAAGCAGTTGCCAGTGCTTCTTGGATTTGAATAACTGTCAAATATATCGAAAAGTAACAGCCAGTCATATACATATTAAGCAAACCACACAGTATGTGTTTGTCTGAATATGACATGGCTCTTCCCTTCAGCCTTTCAATTAGATAAGCAGGCCAGACTGTATTCAAAACTTTTGTATTGAGTGAGGCTGGGACATAGATTTCAACTACAGTTAGTTTTCAAAACCCTAGCTTATGTTTCCTGTTCATAATGCCAACAATAACCCATTCATTTTAAATGTGTTAATATTGGTGTTGCCATCGGCAAACCTAGGCCCTTATATCTTGTGACTGAGTTAAAGAGACCTGTACTAAGCTAAAACAAGACAAAAATACTTTATTTTTGTCATAACACCACTGGTCTAAGATGCCAGTAGTCTAAGGAATAGAACCTTTGTGTCCTGACAAACCCTGCAAAAGGATCATAGCCCTCTCAGGGAACAACTAGGAACTAAGCTCCCTGCAAACTCCTCCCTTTTGACTGCTGAGTAACAGCTGCTGCAATGTGAAAGCTTTTAGTGTGGTTTTTGCAAAGCCATCATTTTTTTAAAATGTAAAAACTGTTTTCAACTGTGGACACGATTGTTGACACGAATGATGTCATTGCTTTATGGATGACTTCAATTACCTTACATGTTGTCAGTCAAATGCAGAAAAATTGGCAGAAAACTTTTCAAGGGAAGTGATTCCTCTTGTTGCAGAGAAGTTTGCAGCTCATTATCAGTCTATCTCTGACCAACTTCCAATTTTTCTTCCTCCCCTCAATTTACTTTGACTTGATATTAAATCATTTTCATGTACGTTTTCTTTTGTCATTACATCAAGTTTGGAAGACAACTCATTTGTTCATCTTTTTACATATATTTATTTCAGTTTGTTTTTCTCTTGAATTCCTTGAGTAATAGGCTGCCTTCTTTGTAAATGTTGAGCCTGCTTGTCTCCCTCTAATATGTCTGTCTCATATTTTGCATGCAACTCAATCAATTGGCTCCTGATATCATGAAATGTTGTTATGGCAGAGAAAAGAAAATTCTAAAAGCAATTCACTGCCTGATTGATCCACTATCCATCAAAAATAATTAGCTGTGCAGTCAACTCCACATATACAACACTTAATAAATGAACAATTTTTGTTGAGTGTAAACAATGTGAAAATTTCAAACCATTTCCTAGGCAGGCCAATTGTATTCCATACAATTAACAGATTGATATATTTACTAGCTTTTAGCTCTAGTTATACAAGTCATTTAATGTATAATTTCAATAATCTACCAAATTACAGCAAAGTAAAAATTATTATAGTATCAATATTGCAAGTAAAAAGCAACCAAGAAACTAAGTACATTTGCATGAATACCTCAAAGTGAATTCCAAATAAGTGAATGTTATGGGGTAATATATTACTGAAGAATTGATAACATCCAGGGCAACTGGTTTATGGTGACTGAATATGTCAAATTTGTTTTTTATTACATGGGATTCTGGGATTTGTACCAGTGTTTTGGAGCGTGCATTTCAAAATTCTGTCTATTTATAATTACGGCCAGTGGTTTATGGTCACTAAATAAATCAAATTTGTTTTTATTACATGGAATTATAGGATTTTCTAAGATTTGTTTTATTTGTTATTGGGGTGTCATATTTTGTGATTTTATCTATTTTTCATGAAAACTGCTTATCAGTGGCCTTGATATTCCAAGATGGTGATACAATAGATATTCTACTAGTATCATGTAACTTTTACATATTTGAAGTGTAAACGATTCTATTTAATTTTACACTAACACTGATGACACTGTTTGAATAAATGTTTTTGTAATCAAGTGATATACGTGAAAACATAGTGCTGGTCTGCCAGGAACAGAACTCAAAGAACCAACTGACTGAATTTTCATTTATTGTTAGCATCCAACTCTCTAGTGCTACTGGTTGCAGAAATATTTTTGAAGGCAAGGAAGCAGTCATATCGACTGCTTTTCAGACGTGTCAATGAATTCTATTGATGATCTACTCTCTGTGAAAGAAATCCTTCTCATCTACCAATAAATTACCACATCTGAAGAAGAAATCAATGAGGTTAGAGTCTAACACTAGAAATTAGTTGGTCTAACCACAGTTTTATATATGAGACTGTATAAAGCAGTGGTAAATGGCTTTTCAGCGGACCTTGCCGTCAACGATAATTAATTTCTCCTTATTTCTATCAAATGGATATATGGTTAAATTTACATCTGTGTAAGATTTTCAAACATTCTCAAAGTTGCATTGTTGATCAAACTTTAGCTCCTACCTAATTTTCCAAGTCAACTGAACATGTGAGGCACAAAATTGAATGTTGGTAGTTTAAGGGTCTCTTTCATCTGTGGTGCTGCAGCGGGGAGGATGGGCCTCACTGAAAATTATGAGGCAAGCTGCTCCCACAAAATAGTTTAAGGCACTTTGTCCTCATATAGCTCAACTAATTTTTTCTAATACCTTCCTTTTTTTATTAAATCTTTTGTCTCAATTTTAACCAATTCAAGATTTACCTACCCCCACCCCCCACCCCCTGCCCCCCACTCCCGCCAAAACCCTTCTCTTTTGTAAACACCCATGTGAAGTAATTGTTAAGTATCCCCACCAATTTCTATTTGTCCTCTACTAACTTGCTATCCTATCCTCTTGGGGGTTCTACCTCACATTTAACATTTTCTTTCTACTAATATATTTGTGGAATACTTCAATGTTCTTTTTAATAGTTTTGAGATTCTCTCCTCATGTTCCCAGAAGAAATGTAAGAGTCTTTTCTTCCCTTTCAATGGAGAAGTTATCATCTTCCTCTTTTTCACAGTCATTCCTCATCTTCTCTTTCTCTTTTTTTCTCTTTCCTCCTCTTCATTTTCCTTCCTCCTCTTCTCTCACCTCTTCTTTCTCTTCTTTCGTTCCCTTTCTTCTTTCTAATTCATCCTGTAGTTACTCTCTCATTCCCCCTCTTTTGTATTTTCCATCTTTTTCCCTTTATCTTTCCTCTTCTCCCAATGTTGAACTTCACTCTCTTCTTCCTCTTGTATTTTTCTCTCCCTCCTCCATTTTCTCTCTTCTGTTCTTCTCACGCTTACCTTTTCATTTTTGTACTTAGTTTATATCTTCTCCTTGTGTTGATTTCTTGTTTTTTCTCTGTCTCTTTTCAAGTAAATGCATTACCAATCACCAATTCCATTAGTGGACCTATTTATTTTTTGCCCCCTCTTTGCTGTCACTTGTCCTTCATGCAGGCCCTTTCTCTGCTCAAACTATTTATATAATCTGTTTTTCAGTCAATCAGAAAGATAAGTTATTAAACTTTGACCTGATTGAAAAGCACCAGGTTAAACTTCATTGTATAACTTTCAAAACAAGGAAGTTACTGAAGAATGTAAGGAATCTTACAACACCAGGTTGCGATTTGAGAACCTCTTATTCACTCACTCACCTGACGAAGGGGATAATCTCTGAAAGCTTGTGATTTTAAAATAAAATTGTTGGACTATAACCTGGTGTTGTAAGATTCCTTACATTTGTCCACCCCAGTCCATCGCCGGCATCTCCACATCATGGTTACTGAAGAATGACACAGCTCAGCAACAGTTGCCCTGGTAAAAGATTTCATTCACTTGGCTGTGCTGTAAAGGTTAAGCATTTTGTGTTCCAGTTTTGTTTGATCACTGAAATGCATTCCACTGTTTCTCAGACTAAACAATATAAGATTAGAATTCCAATTTTCACTGTAAGTGGGGATTAATTTAATTATAATGAGCGTGCTATTCCATTCATTTATTGTTAAGTGATTTGAGAGATTGGATTTTTTTTTCGCTACGAACAGAATTTGTTATGTCAGAGTTGACTACGCAGGGGCACTATTGTACAATATAATTCTATTCAGATTTTACAAATGTACTTGATGGCTAGAGAATAACTAATTCTTATTCAATAGGAATCATTTGTTAAAAATGAGTAAACTTTGAGAAGTCAATTCATACAGTAACAGGACTTTATAACTCAATGCAAGGAAGTGTGTGTCTTCCTGTCGTGTGATAGGACTGTGTTTAGTTTTTCATTGGTAGACATATTATTGAATTCTTGCAATCTGTTTGCTGAGAAACAAGTAATTTGCTTGTGAAAATCAGCCAAGCACCTATAAATCAATAGTTGCATCACTATCTAATGGTTCAATGGTGAATGGAAACATCGAGTTGATGAAAGCACAACAGACAGTAAGCTCTCCAGAAGTAAAAGAAGCTCTCTCTAAATGGAACAGATGCGCTCGATGATGAATGACTACAACACAGAGACCTTAGTTACCACTAATTGTGTCAGCTTGACTCAGTGATAGTACTCTCGCTTCTGAGTGAGAAGGTTTGTGGGTTCAAGCCCCACTCCAGCACTGGAGCACTTAATCTAGGCTGAAACCTCAATGCAGTACTGAGGGGATGCTGCTTTGGCGGGAGTGCCGTTTTTCAAATGAGTTGTTATACCAAGGCCCCATCTGCCTGTTCAAATGGAAATAAAAGAAACCTTGGTATTTTTTTTGAAGAAAAGCAGGAAGTTCTTCTGGTGTCCTATCCAACATTAATCCCTCAAACAACATTATTCAAAGTGGTTAACTAGTCATTCATCTCTTTGCTGTTTGCAAAACCTTGCAGTGCACAAACTGGTTTCTGAGTTTGCCTATAAAACAACAATGAATACACTTCAAAAGTGATTCTGTGAAGTGCTTTGGGATTTCTGAGAATGTAAAAGGTTCATTATAAATGCAAATTCTTTTTTCTTTCTTAATAAAAGTAGTAAGGCTACACTGGACTTCTGAGTAATTCAGTTTTTGTAAAATTGCTAACTGCTTGAATATCATAGTATGTGATCTGGCTAACTATGGAGGGCTTGGAAAGCCCTGGTACTCTTAAAATTAAACAGCTTCATGTTGTGAAGGAATCCTGTTAGCTAATGTCATCCAGCATGCCCATTCCACCGTTTCTAAACTAACTGGTGAAACTGAACTGGATCACCCAAATCTAACAAATGATTTCTCCATTACAGCACAAGAATCATAGAATTTTACAGGACAGAAGGAGGCCATTCGACCCATCACACTTGTGCTGACTCTTTGAAATGTTTCTCTTTCAAATATTTATCCACTTCCCTTTTAAGAGCTAGTATGAATTCTGCTTCCACCACTGTTGCTGGTATGGCATTCCATGGGCCCGATGTTACCAGGGCTGCGGGTTCTCGGCGGGGGGGCTATCGAGCGCGTGGGTAATGTGCCCGGTGAAATTAGTCAGCTTCCCGTGCGATTGTAGCATCCAATCCACTAATTGGATCCACTTACCTGGTCCTCCGGGTTCCCCACTGCTGATCTGCGCGTTGGGCGGGCTGCGCATGCGCAGTAAGATCTGTCAGCTGGAGGAGCTCTATTTAAAGGGGCAGTCCTCCACTGACAGATGCTGCAACAAACAGAAAAAATTACAGCATGGAGCAGCCCAGGGGGAAGGCTGCTCCCAGATTAATGATGCCTCACTCCAGGTATCAATACATAGGGTGAGGAGGAGGGGGAGGACAGAGATCTTCCTCCCGGCGGGTGGGAGGAAGCGGCCTGCCTCTGCCACCAGGAAGGCCTGGCTCGATGTGGCAGAGGAGGTCACCAGCACCACCAACATATCGCCCACCTGCATACAGTGCAGGAGGCGCTGCAATGACCTCAGTAGGTCAGCCAAAGTTCGTACACTTACTCTTTCCCCTACACTCTGTCTGCCACATCACCGCCCCCAACCCACATCTCCTTCTGCATTGCCAACACTACTCTGTCACATCACCCCTCATACCCACTCAAACCTCATCCTCATCGTACCTGCACCTACTCACCTCGCCAGTACTCACCCCGCCACTACCACTCAACCCAATCCTCAGACAATCTCATGGCTCTATCTCGTACTCACCCTCTCATGCATCTCTTTCACGGCCAGCCTCACCCAACCTGCCACTACCTGTGCTGCAGCCACAGGGCATGTATCACATATGTGCAGTAGGCAGCATAAGGCAAACGTGTCGTGAGCATGAAGGGGATGCACAAGGGTGTTTGAGGGTTTGTCATGGTTGTTACTTATGATGAATTTCTGACCAACTCACATCACATATTATATTGGCACCACTACTGCCATGTCTTCGCGAATCTTGTCTGGTCTGTGCAATAATGCCCTTTCCTGAGGATCACTATGAAGACCCACAACTGATGCCACCCATTGTGTCACTGCAGAGTGGGTGTAGGTGTATTTGCAGGGCTCTTTTGTGCAGACGGCTGAGAGATGTCGGCGATGTCCCCGGTTGCACCCTGGAAGGATGCGGAGGAGAAGTTGTTGAGGGCAGTGGTGACTTTGACAGTGACAGGTAAGAAGATGGTGCTCGGGCCAGCCGGGAGCAGCTTGGCATGAAGGAGGCTGCAGACGTCCACGACTACATGTCGAGTGACTCTGAGCCTCCGTGTGCACTGCTGCTCAGAGAGGTCCAGGAAGCTGAGCCTTGGTCTGAGGACCCTGTGGCGAGGGTAGTGCCCTCTGTGACGCATCTCTCTCTGCGGTTGCCCTTCCTCCTGCTGTGCAGGTGGATGTATCACAGCACTCTGTTGTGGAGCTCCACGTGTCAGAGGTGGACGGTGTGGATGGCGAGGCTGGAGAGGCTGGTGATGCTGTTCGCCCTCCGAGGAGGTCATGACTGCAGCTACGGCGGCCCCCATCTGCAAGATGTACATCTGAGGGTGTCCGCAAGGTAGGTACATGTGTCTGGACACCAGGGTAAGTGTGCAAGTTGGTGACTTTGATTGTCAGGGGGAGGGTGGTGGAGGCCAAACTTTGTCCCAAGTGACCGAGTGGCTTCCTGCAATGAGTGAGGGTCTCCCCCCCCACCACCTGTCAAATGGACCTTTGAGGCTGCCACAGGCTGACGGCTGCAACATGTCCATTTGGACTGGGAGTGTTTCCCCCAGTGTGGGAAACAGTCCCAGTTTGCTCCAAATTCCCACCCCTCCTCACATAATCCCTTAATCAGGTCAGTTAATGACCTGAACAAGCCAAAAAAATACTTTCAAGTGGCATCCCGCTGGCTTTAATTGCCTGCGGGATTCCCACCAGCGGGGGCTGCGCGCGCACGCTGGCGCGTCAGCGGGGAACCCGGAAGTGCGCGGGTTCGAGGCGGGCTCCGGTCCCGCTTGGGGATTTCACGATTTTCGGGGCCCCCCCGTCAGAAACGCACCCGATAGCGGGTGCTAAAATGCTGCCCCATGTCTTAACAACCCTCTGTGTAAAAAAAAAATCCTACAGTCTCCCTTCATTCTTTTAATAATGACTTTATGCCCTCTAGTTACCAATCAATGATAAATGGAAATCACTTTTCCTAATTACCTTATCAAAATTCTTGATAATTTTGAACACTTCCACCTTCTCTGTTCTAATGCAAAGAGCCACTGTATCTCATGTTGCTCGTCAACATTAAAGAAACAAAACCCTAACTGTGGCCTATCCAGGGGTATTCAACCTTTTAGAGTTGGGAGCAAGGTATGTGTCAAAACCAGTGAATGGACCACATATGAATGCACAGAAATGTGAGACCACCATACACCAAAAAAAAATGCAAAATTGCCATATGCAAACATTCTGAGACCTCTATATACAAAAATTCCACACGCCCTCGTACACAAGAAATTAAGCTCTCCCACTCCTTTCCCCATCTTCCTCCTTTCCCTCAACTTTCACTTCCCCAGATTTCCCCCACTTTTCCCGTCCTTTCCCTTTTGTCCCATTCCTTCCACCCTCCCCTTTTTCTTTATTCCTCCTCTTACTCTGCTTCCCCCTCTATTCCCTTCCCTTCTCATCCCACTCCTTCCTCTCCTCCTACCGCTCATGTTTTCCTTTGTCCTCCCCATCCTTCCCTCATTCTCCCTTTTCCTTTCTCCCTCTCCTTTCCTCCTTCCCCCCCATCATCCCTCTCCCCTGAAGCTTGAAAACTTAAATGCTTCAGCTTTATAAAGTTCCAGACTGAATAATGATTGGTGTAAAAGGCTGCTCACTGATTGTCAAAATCCATCAGTCAGGGAGCAGCCTTTTTCAGTCCTTCAAACTTGAGAAGTTTAAAGAGCTGAAGTCGAAGAAAGAAACTGGCAGGGGGTTTGCGGGCTGGATCAAGGAAGTTTGCAGGTTACATCAAAAAAGCTTGTGACTTAACTGATGCGTTGTACAAGTTTGTTATCACTTCCATGCTTTTATATTCAATGCCCCAGAACTGAATTTACCTTTTCATGACTTTTTCTACCTGCAATAATGCCTTTAAAACTCTTCATATTTGCACCTCTATATCTCTTTTTTTCTCCATTCTAAGAGTCTTACTGTTTTGGGTATGCTTCCTTTTACTGTTGTTTTTCCCAAAATGTATTACTTCACATTTCCCTGCATCTGCCATCTATGCACCCACTCCACTAACCTATCTATGTCCTCTTGTATTTGCCTTCATTTTACCTCACACTTTTCCATGTTCCTGAATGTCTTGATACAATATATGTGACATTTTACTCTGGACAACACTACTGACACTTTTGAGGATGATAAGGTTAGTTTTACTTTTTGCACCTCTACAGTTGATACATGAATAGGGATGTGTACTCTTACCTTGTATATTAACATGACTGTACATCACAGGGTACTGCCTATTCTGACAAAAATGTAAGCTCAGCACCACATGATGTACCCATAAAATAACCGAAAGATGAGCAGCAGAGGGCCATGGTTTCAGTGGACCATCAGTATGGAGTTTGGTGAAACTAAATAAAATTCCAGTGCTTTGTTCCTAGATCAATATCCAGCCATCTCTCGCAGTATATATCCAACTATTGATGGGCATGAGGACAACATTAGCTTTCTTAGCTTGACTTGCGATGACCTAATGACTGGTACTGACATTTGTAAACATGCCACACATTGATTCTACCTCATTAATCAGCTCATAATGATACAGTGGTGGATTTAACTTTACTCCTATGAATAAATTAATTCTAAATGTACTGCTCTGAAGATTAGTTGCTGCACTTAAAGATAAATATAAAATTTATGTTTCTCATAAAGTCTCAAACATGAACACAAAATAACTGGGCATTTATTGGCTGAGTATTAACACGAGTAATCATGTCCAAAACAATGCACAATTTATGAAACAAATTAATTTAATCCGTAGACTTGAGATATTTCATTTATAAATCATGCATGCGGTGCTTCTGATTTCAGTGTCAGAAGTAAATCCATTTCCCAAGTACAGTTTCTATATCACTAACCTGCTGAAAGCAGCCTCCCTAGTATGTGCCAGTGAATGCTTGTCTGTGTGAGGAAAGAATTCAAAACGCACGTTTGGATTTTGTTATTAATAGCTTTTTACGAAAGCTTACCTGTTATGTGCAGTTATGCCAACTTGTGGAACTGTAGCCACAAGCACACACTAATTAGGACATAACTGTAGGCTGACAATCCCTTCCCCCACCCCCCTTTGTGAATATAAATTGGACCAATTTGTGCTTTTTAGTATTAGTATTCAAATTCAATAGACTGAAAATTTGATTTGATGGGAGGCCGGCCAAAAAAGCATTGGAAGTGGCAAAGGCATGGATGAGGGTTTCGGCAGCAGTTGGGCTGCGGCAGGACGATATTACAAAGGTGAAAATAAGCGGTCTTTGTGATGAAGAAGACATGGGGTCAGGAGTGCTCTTCCTGACTTCACATTTAAAGAACAAGGGCTGCACCGCCACCCTCTCCTGATCGCTGCCACACTCCAATCCCCCCCTGGCCTCTGATCTCCTCAACCACCTCCCCCCCAGCCCCTGATCCCCCCCCCCACCCCAAGCCGGCCTCTGATCACACCCCGGTCTCTGATCCCCCATAGCCTCCGACCACCCCGACCCCGGCCTCCAACATCCCCCTGGTCGCCGGCATCCCCTGGCTTCCGATCCTCCAGTCTCCAATCACCCTGACCCCCCCCCACCAGCTTCCGACCTCCGTCCCCTGCCTCTGTTTCCCCCCCCACCCCAGCTTCCGATCTCCCCTCGCCTTGGCCTCCCCCAACTCCAGCCGTCACATACCTGAGGGCTGCTGCGGCTCTAGCAGTACCCCAATCTTCGTTGACTCTTCGCTGGCTAGCTGTTCGCACCATAATGGCTCCATTGAAATGAGGCCCAAGGCCCACTATAGGTGACTCCTCAGGCCTAACCATTCAGGCACAGGAATTGTACACTGGGAGCACGTGAATTTCTATTCCAATATCTTTTTCAAAATGGCAAAGAATAAAATTATGTTGAAATACAAATCTCTACATATATTATATTTCCACATATCAGAGATCATTCAGATATTGATAATTGATGTCAACAATAAGCAAAAGCAACCTTTTTCATCAAAATGATGCAACTCCCAAAGTGAACTTGTGTACAATTTAATGATTTGCCTCAATGTATGCCCTTTCTTTTATATTAATACTGCTTGTAATTTTATCTGAAGCAAGGTTGAAGTCATGAAAATTAATCAGATGATACTAATTAAATCTCGATCTAGAGGGGACTTTGTTCCACTGCTGTGGCATTTTATAGCTTTTCAAATGACAGCTATAACTTATTGTCTGTACAGTTCTGTGCAAACTCTGTTCTCATTAAGGTTGAGAAAAGCATCCACAGCTTCTTCAAATGTTAGTACAACATTGGCATTTTGCAAACACCAGATATTAAATGGTTTTGAAATATTTGCTTTCACTGAGGAGATTTAACAGGAGCACTCACAAAACAAAATTAATGTAAGGGCTAATATTAGTAAATTCCTAATCGATTGGATAAGCCAAAAACAATCACACAGTAAGGTTTAATTCAAGTAGAGGAATTGACAAAAGTTATAGGGCTGAAGTTCCTTTGGTTGAAATAAATTGGGTGGAAAGCATGTTATTCTGCAATAATAATCTTTTCACGCTTCTGAAGCAGTTACCAAGCTACTAACCTCCTATGAATTTTAAAAAGCCCAAGTTTCCAGCTTTGCACAAATGTGATTAAATATGGTTCAATGTTAGCCATGCAAATCAAATTTTAGCAACAAAGCTGTGTAAGTGCTGGCAAGCATAGTCATGGAGCGACAGAAAAGTATTTTTGGTGGGTGAGGCCAACCCTCCAGAATGTAAAGAAGTGTGGTAATACCTCACAACAACATCAGCGCTGTCTCTGTAACTCACAAGACCTGGTGGGGAATCCAGAAGAAGACGCATGACTTAAAGAGAAACTTAAAGCTAAGAAAATGTTTCCCTATATTGCAACAGTGACTGCACTTCAAAAGTACTCGTTGGCTGTAAAGCATTTTGGGACATCCTGAGGCTGTGAAAGGCGCTATATAAATGCAAGTTTTTTCCATTTCTGTAAAGTCGGAGCACAAATAAGGGTAAACTTACTGATCTTGCACTCCCAGGGAGCTGCACTAGAAGGGAGCACTGGCGAGAGACAGCAGGGATCATTGAAATGTTTTTTTATTTGTTCATGGGATGTGAATGTCGCTGGCAAGGCCAGCATTTATTGCCCATCCCTAATTGCCCTTGAGGGGTGGTGAGCCGCATTCTTGAACCGCTGCAGTCCGTGTGGTGAAGGTTCTCCCACGGTGCTGTTAGGTAGGGAGTTCCAGGATTTTGATCCAGTGATGATGAAGGAGTGGCGATATATTTCCAAGTCAGGTTGGTGTGTGACTTGGAGGGGAATATGCAGGTGGTGTTGTTCCCATGTGCCTGCTGCCCTTGTCCTTCTAGCTGGTAGAGATCGCGGGTTTGGGAGGTGCTGTTGAAGAAGCCTTGGCTAGTTGCTGCAGTGCATCCTCTAGATGGTACACACTGCAGCCACGATGGTGAAGGGAGTGCCAATCAAGTGGGCTGCTTCGTCCTGGATGGTGTTGAGCTTCTTGAGTGTTGTTGAAGCTGCACTCATCCAAGCAAGTGGAGAGTATTCCATCACTCTCCTGACTTGTGCCTTGTAGATGGTGGAAAGGCTTTGGGGAGTCAGGAGGTGAGTCACTCGCCGCAGAATACCCAGACTCTGACCTGTTCTTGTAGCCACAGTATTTATGTGGCTGGTCCAGTTACGTTTCTGGTCAATGGTGACCCCCAGGATGTTGATGATGGGGGATTTGGCAATGGTAATGCCGTTGAACGTCAAGGGGAGGTGGTTAGATTCTCTCTTGTTGGAGATGGTCATTGCCTGGCACTTGTCTGGCACGAATGTTACTTGCCACTTATCAGTCCAAACCTGGATGTTGTGCATGATTGGCAAATTTGCAGACGACACAAAAATTGGCCGTGTAGTTGATAGTGAAGATGATAGCTGTAGACTCCAAGAAGATATCAATGGGTTGGTGGAGTGGGCAGAAAAGTGGCAAATGGAGTTCAACCCGGAGAAGTGTGAGGTAATGCACTTAGGGAGGGCAAACAGTAAAAGGGAATATGTAGTAAACGGGGATATATTGAGAGGGGTAGAGGAAGTGAGGGACCTTGGAGTGCATGTGCACAGGTCCCTGAAGGTTGTGAAGAAGGCATACAGAATGCTCTCTGTTATTAGCCAAGGTATAGAATAAAAAAGCAGGGATGTAATGATGGAACTGTATAAAACGCTGGTAAGGCCACAGCTAGAGTATTGTGCACAGTTCTGGTCACCACATTACAGGAAGGATGTAATTGCTCTGGAGAGAGTGCAGAGAAGATTTACAAGAATGTTGCCAGGGCTTGAAAATTGCAGCTATGAGGAGAGATTGGATAGGCTTGGGGTTGTTTTCCTTGGAGCAGAGGGGGCTGAGGGCAGACTTGATTGAGGTGTACAAAATTATGAGGGGTCCAGATAGAGTAGACAGGGAGTACCTGTTTCCCCTAGCGGAGAGTTCAAGAACTAGAGGACATAGATTTGAGCTGATTGGCGGAAGGATTAGAGGGGTCATGAGGACAAACTTTTTTACCCAGAGGGTGGTGGGTGTATGGAATTTGCTGCCCAAATTGGTGGTAGAGGCAGGGACCCTAACTCTTTTAAAAGGTACCTGGACCTGCACCTAAAGTGCTGTAAGCTACAGGGCTATGGACCGGGTGCTGGAAGGTGGAGTTAGAATGGGCACCTGGTTGTTCTTCGAGCCGGCGCGGACATGATCGGCCGAATGGCCCCCTTCTGTGCTGTACCTTTTCTATAGTTCTATGGTTCTATGTCAAGCAGTAGATCTTTGTATTGTGATTAATCCAGAAATAAGACAACAAAAAAGCCCTTTCCAACCTCCAGCCTCACAAAATTCAAACAAGTCAAACCAGCCATTAAGAAATACAGCCTGAATTAGTGTGCCCAGCAACATTTGAGCCTAGAATGTCTAGCTGCCAGGGCAAAACTGGCATCTGAATAATGAGGTGACTGTGTGCAATTTTGTATCATCAGCTCATTTGGCTAAATAGCAAAAACTCCCAACATGGCTTAGGCCTTGCACCAAGATCTAGCCTAACAGAAGATTTTGGAAATCTAGCTAATTATTCAGATTTAAGGGGAACCTGGCCAGTTAAAGGTAAGTGGCTTCATATGGGTGTAAATGTTTTGTTTTGCTTTTATATAAAGTTTGAAAATAGATTTTAAATATTTTTGTCCTTGCCTAGGTTATGGGAAAGAGAAAGGGGCAAGAAGTGCCAGGCAAAACTGAAGTGAAAGGAAACCAAATCTGGAGGCAGAAAACAGAGTTTGTGGGCAAGGGACAGAGATGCACAGCACCTGACTCCTGCTTGATGGCTGGCAAAGTTGTCATCCCATCACATGAGGTGGGTGAGAGGATGACTGCCCTGTTTGGCACTCCACAGCACCCTCCCAGGTTTCAGCAGTGCACATTTCCTGTCAGGTGCTGGCGGCCAGGTTCCACAGTATATAAAGCACATGGTGTGCTGCACTCTAGGGAACCCTGCACTCGCCCTGGCACTTGGGAAAAGTTCTGTACTCTGTTGAGCTGATGCCTCCTTTCCAGGGGAACAACATTTATGTATTGCTCCTTATAAACAAGATCTTGGTTTAAATTTGAAGGAACACTTTAGTGCACATTAAGGGTGATTTTCGCACTAGGCTCTAACTCAACTACTCTAACCATCCTTGCATTCCAGTCTTCAGTTCAATTAGAGGCTGCTCAGTCTCTCCATGGCTATACTCCTGGTTGCAACTCACAAAAACTCCATAATATGAAAGGTATTCATTTGTGAGAACAGGGTGAATTGATGAGAATTCCTAGAAGAAATTAGGAATATTTATATCTGAGTCACAGTTGTGCTTGATCACCCAGTAGCTCTCTGATTATAATTACAGCAGTTTTGTGTCCCATTTAGTACAGTCATAAAATACTCTACTCTCTGAAATATATATCCAAGTTTGCAGATGATACTAAGTTAGAAGGCATAGTAAGTTGTGTAGATGGGTGCAGGAAGTTACAAAGGGATGTAGACAGACTAACTGAGTGGGCAAAACTATGGCAGATGGAGTTCAGTGTGGGGAAGTATGAAGTCAGCCATTATGGATCTGAGAAAGAAATTTTGTAGTATTTTCTTCATGGTGAGAGACTAGGAGCCATGGAGGAGCAAAGGGATTTAGTGTCTATGTACACAAATCACTAAAAAATAGTGCACAGGTACAAAAAGTAATCAAAAAGGCTTATGGATTGTTGGCCTTTATCTCAAAGGGGTTGGAATACAATGGAGGGGAAGGGATGCTTCAGTTGTACAGAATCTTGGTTAGACCCCATCTGGAGTACTGACATTCAGTTTTGGGCACCGAACCCCAGGAAATAGATATTGGCCGTTGAGGGAGTACAGCGCAGCATCACCTGAATGATAACAGGGCTTAAAGCGTTAAATTATGAGGAAAGGTTGCATAAACTTGGTTTATATTCCCTTGAGTTTCGATGGTTGAGGGGTGATCTAATCGAGATCTTTAAAATGATCAAAAGATTCAATAGGGTAGATAGAGACAAACTATTTCCTCCGGTGGGGAATCCAGAACAAGAGTAATCTTAAACTTAGAGCTAGGCCATTTAAGAGTGAAACCAGGAAGCCATTTTTCACACAAAAGGTAATAGAAATATGTAACACTCTCCCCCAAAAGACTGGATGTTGGGTCAAATGAAATTTTCAAGACTGAGAGCGATAGTTTTTTGTTGGGTAAGGGTATGGAGCAAAGGCGGGTAAATGGAGTTGAGGTACAGATCAGCCATGATCTAATCGAATGGCCTACTGTGTTCCTAAATGATATCTGCAGAATACCAAAAATGTAGCTTCCCTTCAGCAAACACGGCTGGTGCTGCATCCGCTATCATTTAATTGCAAAGTGGATGCCACAAATGCCTGAAATATTTTCAGTTACCTTTGGCCGATGTCAAAATGAATATGAAACAGTCTTGCCTGTTGCAGCGTCTTTTAATGCCAAGACATGATCAACACTTTGAAGGCATGTTTTAGTCAACTTCTTTGCTGCGTTTTTTTAATTGCCCCTTTATATGTTAATAAAATTCACAGCACAGATGTGACTGCATGGAGTTATTTGTTTGTTCTCATATTATAATAAGAAATAGGATTTGCCAAAGCACAATAGTTCATTACTTAGATTTTTGAAAGACTTAAACACTTGACAATAATAATTATTTGTTACTTCTCTCTGCAGGTTTTAGTTCATGTTCATTGTAGGCTACAATTATTCAATCAGTGTAAAGTTATTAGTGCGTCAAAACATCTCGATAATTTCAAAAGCAACAGTATACTACTTCAATAATGCATCAAGTAAATTCATGTAGCCTGGTTGTTTCCTGTTAAGAATTATACATGTAGCCAGAAGCACTCATGCAATGAGTTGGTAAATTCATGCTTTCCAATTAAAATTGTGTCAGAACAACTTATGTAGATCTATCCCACTTTAACATGGCACCACTTATAGATAAATGCAAAAGTCGGATCCTAAAATATGAGAACTGAATTCCTATCTACTGTACTTACCATTCATTCCCATGATTCCTGATTCAGACTTAACACTTAAATATATATCCACAATTCAAGTACAGACTGATAACTTTACCAAGATTGCTTTAGGCATGTACTTAACACTGAGGGTACTTCCACTTTTATAAACTGGAACGTTTTTACCATTTTTATTTTATTTTAATGGTAATAAATAGAAATGATAATTGCTTTGGTTTTCTGCTGGCTGAGTTTGTTCAATGGGGTTTTATTTTTTTATGGCAGAAACTGGCCAGTAATGCTTATTTTATATTTCTCAAGTGTGTTAACAGCCACTTAACTGGTCAAATAATGGCCAAGGATGTTAATCCATCTGTGGAGAATCGTAAATTGTATGACATTAAGCAGAGCAGCAAACTTGCAGATCCTGGTTTAGTGATGCAGCCATTTCTGTGAAAGACTGGTATCTAGATCAATATCCCTGGCACCAAAATATTTGCTGTTCTGTGTGTAATCAACCCTTAACTTTGAAATCAGAAACCGAAATGTTGAGATTTTTGCCTTCCGTGAGGGTGAATGAGATATGCAGCCGAGCAGCATTGTGAAGAAAGCACTGTGAAGAAAACCTTTGCCTTTATTTTCCTATAGAAATTGCTGTCAGCATTATACCAGAGGCAATTGAGCAGTAGGGGACAGCAACTGAAGAGCACAGCTCAACGCTGATGTCGTGCATGTTTCCTGTCATAAACATTACTAGAGCCCAAAAATGGTGTGTGAACATTAATGTCTTTGAATGACCAGAACAGTAATTGATGGACCAGATTTGGCATTTAAATGAAACTCACCCAACAGTGCAGCAGTGGTACAGTCAGTGGTTATTCTCACTCATGTGGAGCAGACGTTATGGGAGTCTTCAGTTCTTGAATCTATAATTAAGGATAGAGTGACTGATTACCTTGAAAATTTTCAGCTGATCAAAGAGAGCCAGCATGGATTTGGAAAGGGTAGACCATGTCTGATGAATCTGATTAAATTTTTTGAAGAGGTGGCTAAAGTAGTGGACAGGGGAATGTCAATAGATGTTGTTTATATGGACTTCCAGAAGGCATTCGATAAAGTCCCTCATAAGAGACTGTTAGCTAAAGTTGAAGCTCATGGAATTGAAGGCAAATTATTGACCTGGTTAGGAAATTGGCTGAGCGGCAGGGAACAGAGAGTAGGAATAATGGGCAGGTACTCAAATTGGCAGGATGTAACTAGTGGTGTCCCATGGGGATCTATGTTGGGGCCTCAATTATTCATTGTATTTATTAACGACTTAGATGGCGGGATAGAGAGCCACACATTCAACAGCACCTCCCAAACCCAGGACATCTACTACCTAGGAGGATAAGGGTAGCAGGCACATGGGAACACCACCACCTGCACGTTTCCCTCTAAGTCACATACCATCCTGACTTGGAAATACATCACTGTTCCTTCATTGTCGCTGGGTCAAATTCTTGGAACTCCCTACCTAACAGCAGTGTGAGAGAATCTTCACCACACGGACTGCAGTGGTTTAAGAAGGCGGGTCACCACCACCTTCTCAAGGGCAATTAGGGATGGGTAATAAATGCTGATCTTGCCAGCGATGCCCACATCCCGTGAATGAATTTTAAAAAATCCAAGTTTGCTGATGACACAAAGATAGGCAGCATTGTAAGCAGTGTAGATGGAAGCATAAAATTACAGAGAGATATTAATAGATTAAGTGAATGGGCAAAACTGTGGCAAATGGATTTCAATGTGGGCAAATGTAAGGTTCATCCATCTTTGGAACTAAAAAGGATAGATCAGACTACTTTCTAAATGGTGAAAAGTCCAAAACAGTGGAGGTCCAAAGAGACTTAGGGGTCCATGTACATAGATCATTAACACAGAAAATAATCAAAAAGGCTAATGGAATGCTGACCTTTATATCTAGAGGAATACAAAGAGGTATAAGTTATGCTACAGCTATACAAAGCCCTGGTTAGACCACACCTGGAGTACTGTGTTCGGTTGTGGGCACTGAACCTTAGGAAGGATATAGTGGCCTTGGAGGGAGCGTAGCGTAGATTTACTAGAATGATACCTGGACTCCAAGGGTTAAATTACAAGCAGAGATTACACAAACTAGGGTTGTATTCCCTGGAATTTAGAAGATTACAGGGTGATTTGATCAAAGTTTTCAAGATGTTAAGGGGTAGAGAAATTATTTCCGCTGGCTGTGGAGTCTAGGACTAGGGGACATAGCCTAAAAATTGGAGCCAGGACTTTAAGGAGTGAAGTTAGGAAACACTTCTATATGCAAAGGGTGGTAGAAGTTTGAAACTCTCTTCCACAAATGGCAATTGTTGCTAGCTCAATTGCTAATTTTAAATCTTAGATTGATAGATTTTAGTTAGCCCCATATCCCTTAATACCTTTGGTTAAAGCGGGTATATAGAGTTAGGTCACAGATGAGTCATGATCTCATTGAATGGCGCAACAGGCTCGAGGGGCCAAATGGCCTACTCCTGTTCCTATCTTCCTATGTTTTTCACTTTCTAGGTTTTTGCTGCATGATAACTCTCCCTGAAAAGAAGCTTCAGCATGCAGCTCAGTGACCATATTGGCCAAACCATAGAAGAGTGAGAGGACAAAAATGCCAATGACTAATTAACAGTGCAACAAGGGAAACTGGTGTCCCATTCTCTACGTCTAGATACCTTCCAAGGATCACCACAGCCACACCATTTCTTAACAGAACAAATCACATCTGCCAAGTAAATATTCCCACACCAACTTGTCGGCATTTTCATAGTCAGTTCTTCAAATACCGTCAATTGCCACCTTACGCTGAGTTCTTTCTATATTGTGTCAAGATTTTTTCCAAGTCTAGTTTGACCTTGTCTTCGCCCGATGCCCAGACATGCATGCTTTCTAGCAGAGATCATTAGTTCACGATTGGGAACAGGAACCCAGGCTAATTTTATTTTTTATGGTACTAGGGTGCAGGGGCCTATTATTGCGCCCTTACTGCCATTCAGCAGGCGCACTGTGGAGGTTGTTCAACGGAATTAAAATGAAGAGTCAACCATGAGCCAGCAGAGAGGTGATCCTGGGTCCATTAGAGGTGTAAAGTTGCTTCAGCTGTTAGCAGTGCACACCAGTGATTTAAGTAGACCAACAGAAGATCGAGGAGCAGTTGGAATGAAACCCTACAACCAGACGCAGTGAAATCCAGGGAGCTGCTGGAAGGATGAAGGGTAAAACCAGGGGATCAGTGCAGATGACGGAGCTGGTGTGAGGAACAACTGTAGGGAGGTGAGGAGCACATATGTTCAGGAGCTGCTACAGGTGCTCGTCCAACCCAACCCAACAAAGGGTGATGGATAATTTCTGAAGGATGTGTGAAACAAAGCAGTCAGCAGCCATGGGAAACAAGCAGCCAGTAGCAGAGCAGAAATCATTCAGCAAGCATGAGAGCAGCATTCAGAGCAAGATGGGGACCAGCAGGAATGGATCAGAGTTTGCTCAGTTTAGAGTGAAAAGTCTAAGAGGATCAAAAACTGAACCTGCACAAGCAGGTCAGGTAGTGGGATAGAGACAGTCCAGCATAGAATACAGCCCCAGAAGAAAGTGGTGGCAATGTTGAAGGTCACAGTAAAGCTCAGAAGTCAACAGAAAAATGAAATTCAACCTGGAAGGAAGTAGATTTCTATCCAGGTCCCAAAACAACAGCAGAGTAAAGCTGAGAAGACAGTGCACTGGAGTACAGTCCAGAAGCCATCAGATTGCCGAACAACAACCCTGTAGCATATATAAAATGCAAAGAATTCCATTTGATCAATGTCCAGGTGGTCCTGGATCACAACAAGAGAATAATTCAGGTGACTGCAAGATATCCCAGCAGCAGCTTTCATCTTGTGACTGTCCATGGTGGCACAATTATTTGAAGGAGGAGGCAGAATGGACAGATGGGCTGTTGGGGAACTAGGGCTACCTCTAACTGCCCTGGATATTAACACCAGTCAAAAACTCCCAAATACCATGCAGAAAGAAAATACAATGAGACTGATGTCTCCACCCAAATTGTGGTGGAATGTATGATTGGTATGTTAAAGCAGCATTTCCAATGTCTAGATAAATTGGGCGGGGTCCTATTCTACAATCCCAAGAAAGCATCCAAGATCATCTGCAATTTTGGCTGCAGAGAAGGAAGGGGAAGTATCCAAGACAGCCAGGAACATTGGTATGTTCAAAAGTGATCAACAGGACTTCCAGTTAAAGGCAGCCCTTGAACTCCTATATGAATAGTTCGATGGTCCTCCTTTTAATACACTCACCCCACACCAACCCTTCCTTCCTTCACTGCCATCCCACGTATTTGGCTACAGTGTTATCACTCATGTAATCCTTCTGGCCAACAAGTCATTGCCAAACATTCCAAAGAAAGTGCAACCAGTTTATTTCCTTCCCACAGCTGATAGAATGCTCTCAGTGCATGGGAACTACTCACAGATTTACAAAGGCCTGTAATCTCTTGCTAAACTTTATTTAACAGTTAAACTATATCTTAAAATGCAAGAAACATTTTCATGGGATAAATCTATATACTGGCCTTATTAATGATAAATCACAGTTACTTTACGAGTATGTCAATATTCTGAATGAGATGGGATCAGAGAGTGAACGATCAAACAGTGAAGCAGAAAATCTTATTCAGCACTTTTTCTTTCTCTTGCACATTAAAATATGTTTAATTTCCTGGGTGTCACTGGTATGTTCAGTTACAGAAATTGGTAGTTCATGTTACAATATTATACTTGTGTGAAATAGTGATAAATGGTCTTCTGCACATTCTGTATTCTGAAGTCATTGTAAATCCCATTCCAGTATAAATATGAATGCATTTGCTATTGTTTTGTTTTTTATTGTCGCACTATATAATGAATCTTTATTTGATCCAAAGATAATATTTGATCCAAATATATATGTGGCAGCCAATTTTTATGTTAAAGTTTAACTTTTACACAAGGCCACAAGGGAGAAAAGCCTAAGAAAGTAAAGCTGAAGCTACTACTACTACTAAATTCCTGTCCGTTAACGCGGCAGCGACGATGGCCCAAATGAATTCACTCTATCTTTGTCAGTTCTGAACTAGCCCGGTTGCTTCAGTCATCTGTATCCCTTTCTGTGACAAGTCACCCTTGACATTGTCTATCCAGCGCTTCCTTGGTTTTCCTCGGATTCTTGATCTATGTACCTGTGTATGTAGAGCCATACTAGCTGTTTCCATTCTTGAAACGTGTTGTCTTTCTTGGATCTTCTGTATAATCATTGTTTCTTGTCCAAGCCATGCTCTTATTATATCATTCTTGATTCTTTGCATCATGGATACTCTCAGTATTCCTACTGCCAACGCATTTCTGCTGTTAGTATCTTTTGCTCATCAACTTTTCTCTGTTCCAGCACTCAGATCCATATAATATGGGGATAACCATCGCTTCATAAACTCTTAACTTCGTTTTTACCAGAATATCTTTAGTCTTCCATATCCTGCTTAATCTTCCAAATGGAACAGACGTGGGTCCAATCCTTCTTTTGATGTCTTCTTCACAAGTCCTATTCTCTGTCACTAATCCACCAAGGAATACAAACTTTTCCACCTGTTCTACCAGAACTATTTCTTACATTTGTTATGTCTACTTACTTCCATGGAAGGGAATGAGATAGACAAACATTTATATTGGAATGAACAAATGCAAATCTTTCTGTAACTTTGGCAGGTTTCAGATCGTATTGTATTTCTTTTAAACACATTGGAGGAGCAATTGCTCTGGTCTAATTAGTGATAGCTAAATGTGTTCAAAATGTGTTATTTCATTATCAGAAATATTCTATCCCCTTTGTTGGACCTTTTTAGGGGGAGCATTAGCTTGGCTGATAAGAGAGAGAAACCACCATCAACACAACACAGTGTGGATGAAACCTGGCTCTGTAGACACCATGCTCCGATATTTACGCAGAGGCGGAGATAGAGCTGCTGGGAAGCACGAAAATGCCGGTAACACGGAGGTCCTGCCGAAATTAATGGCGGGACCTCATTTTAATTTTTTTGTCCGTTTCCTGGTCGGCAGCCAGCTAAATTGAGAGGCTGGCTGGCTGTCGGGCGGGAAGGTAGACCGCAGCCGTGGAACGGAGAGGAGGGAGGGAGGGAGAGATCGTGGGTCGGGGGAAGACCACAGGTCGGGAGGGGGGAGATCGTGGAGGGAAGGGGGAGATCGTGGAGGGAAGGGGGAGATCGTGGAGGGAGGAGGGGAGATTATGGAGGGAGGAGGGAGATCATGGAGGGTTGGGAAGATCGCGGGTCGGGGGGGGTGGAAATCGTGGCGGGGTGGTTATCGGTTTGGATGGATGGAGGCTGATCACCGCTGGTTAGCTTAGGTGCTGGGGGGAAGGACTCCTGCTCCTCCAGGCCCACAATCAGTGCTGTAAAAGCCCTTACCCACTGGTCCGATCATTCTCGCCTCCCTTTAGGTGTCAGGTTTCCCGAGCCCTGGGTAACCCAGTCTGCAGCTGTTAAATTTAAAACTCTGGTAAAATTTGAGGCACGTAGCCTCATTAAAATATTTAAATTACTGACCCGTCTCTCGAGATCACGTTAGTCGCCTCCCCCCCCAATCCGCCTCCGTTAAAATTGGAAGTGGGTGGGTTGGGGGGCGGGTTTCTGATTTTTGAAATTTTAACCCTCCCTGCTCCTTTCCCACTCATCCTTGGGTGTTAAAATTCCTCCCTATGTAAACATATCTGTTTTCTGTCACTGTGAGTAGACACACTCCATGCAATTCATGATTACTAGGAATGAGAGGTAATTCTAATGTTAGATATTGTAAGGGCATGGATCAAAAGACAGACTGATATAGTTCAATTAACAGCAATGTTTGCTGTCATTTGGACAAAGGGAAACACAGTTTCAGTCAAAGTGTTTTAATATGATGTTTGAAGGGTATCTCATGTTTCTGTGACTTGCTTCCTGTTATATTTTGATTCTGCATTTACAGCATCCTCTTTCCTTTGTTGTTCACTACAACCAATCTGCTGATCTGAGTCGTCTCTTTCTGTGCCAACCTGTTTAAGAAAGAATGTAAGGAGAGATATAGGTTATTTTCAGGCAGCTCAAAGAGCAAGTCAGATAACTGTATTAATTTTCATGGTACTTAATTTCAGACAAGAGACAGATGTTCTAAACACAATATTCAATATTTTTTATTATTCCAGCTGAAATTTAGCTCTCCTGTGACCTCACATCCTTTCGTCCTGTATTACACCCTATTAATGAGTTGCTAATGCTTTGTATTTGTTAATTGCCTGTTTTTCAAAGGTAAAAATAAGCTTGTGCACCATCTCACTTCAGTAATACATATGGTCATGGTTAGATTTTTCTAATATCGTATATTACCTACTGACTGCCAAAAAATCTTTTAAAAAAATTATTACAATGGGGAAGATTGCTTCTGTGTGCTATGTGTGGCAAAACAGGTTTTCTATAAACGGGTTGATGATTTTATTAACTCACAGAGAAAATCTTCCTCTCATATAGTCCAGAGACTATTCTTCTTTAACACATTGGCTAAAGAATAATTCATCCTTGTGTCTCAGATTTTGGATGAATTAGCAATGTCAGAAAGGTGAACTTGTGTTAAAATCAACTTAGAATAACAGCAAATATTGACATGGAAAGATTAGCCTGTTCTGGAGGAATTGCTGCACGACTTAAAATAACCTCTGACTGAGAAGATGACTTGTATTATTTCAATTTGTAAGCTTGTACTGAAGAAAGTAAGACGAATTTCATACCTGTATCACTGCCATTGCAATTTTCTGATGCATACTAATGATGGTGAGTCACCTTGCCACTGACATGGACTTGGAAAATTTATTCTGTCTTATTTCAACTTGTAAACTTATACCTATGAGAAAATAATATCAAGTCCATATCTATATCACATTGCCATATGCATAATTAAAACATATATGATATATATTAAAACCTAATGTCTTAAGAGTTGGCCTCAGAGTGATTAAATTTTGGATATGTGTTGGTATAAACTGTGGCCGGCTTCCTGCCTACCTTTTTAATCTGCGGCAGTGGTGTGAGTTTGATGAAGTCCCTACCAAGCTCTTTTGTGTAGGTAAAACCAAAATGGAATAGTTACCAGGAGATATTTTGTAAAGTGAAGTGAAATAGAAACATAAGAACATAAGAAAGTACAAAATAAGAAAGGTCAAACAGTCTCTTCAGATTGCTCCTTCCAATAGCTTATGTACAATTTGCACTGTCATCACTGCCTCTTTTAAGGAGTTGATTGATCACAGTTGAAACTTCAAAGAAAATCCTTACATAAGAATGTAAGAAAATCAAGGACAAAAAAAGGTCACTGGGCTTGTTGAAACTTATCCCTCTGGCACCCTATTTCCTCATTAAGTTGATACTTATTCCTTGAGTTCTGTATCTCCCTAATAAATCAAAACTGATCCTTCTGGTCCCCGCTCTTGATATTTTAATATCCATGTCCATTTTGAATCTCCCTAATTATTTTGCTTCTATTATCCCAATTGGTGGATTGTTCCAAACACTTTTCATTTTTGAATAAAGAAATTCCTGCCAATATCTATTTTAAATTTATTTTTCTCCAATTGAAGTGTTTGTTCTCTGGTCCTGCAGTAATAGTCTTGGTTTCCCTTATCTATCCCGTGTAATATTTTATATACCTCGATGAGGTGTCCCTTCAGCCACCTTCTTTCCGGATTGTAGAACCTGGGCTTCTGTAAGCATTGTTTATTGCTCATCCCCTTTAAACTTAGGATCAGTCTGGTTGCTCTCTGCAATGCATATGTATGTTTTTTTGTACCATGTTACAGATTAGAAACAACAGGGTCCCGATATTTACTCGGAGCCAGGAAGAGAGCGGGGTGGAATCTTTACAGACGCGAAACCCGGAAGTGAAGTTGGCGGGTCGGAATCTGGGGTCGCAACTTAATTGAAGGATTACATTTTTTCTTCTGGGTTTTGTGCCCGGCAGCAAGCCAGATTGACAGGCTGGCTGCCTGTCGGGCGAGAAAGCAGCTGGGGAGAGATCGGAGTCTTCGGGGTTTGTATGGAGTGGACGATCGTGGGGCGGGGTTCAACTGATCGCAGTTGGTAAGCTTGGTGAGCCGCGGGGAAACATTCCTGCTCTTCCTGGCCCACAAGCAGTGCAATTAAGGCACCTACTTCATGGTTCCAGCCCTTCTCATCTCCGTTTCACTGGCGAGATTCACAAGTCCCGGGAATCCTGTGCTGGAGCCGTTAAATTTGAAGGAATGTTCAAGTCAATTTAAAAAGACCTGATTAATGTCTCCGTTAAACCCGGAAGTGGGTGTGTTGGAGCCGGGTTGCGGTCACTCTGGAAAAACCATTCATTTTAACTTCCCACCCGCCACCAACCCACTCATTCTTAGAGGTTAAAATAAACCCCCCCACCCCAGGAGTCCAAGCAGCATTTCACTCAATATTTCCGCTCAGTCTGATATCACACCTGCACCCAAATGAACTGACCTTGCCCTATTATGCGAGGTCCACTTATTTTCTTAGTTCAACGATGCTCCCGAGCATTAATACTGGGAATGCCACAATGTTGGCCGTCCAAAGCAATGGCAGGGCTGCTGGCTGCATGTACATCACCACAATTGTTTTTCTGCACTTCAGTCAATGGGGACTTGCAGGATTTGGCTGGTGAAGACCAAAAAATGGGAACAACCGGGGGAAAAGGCCACCAAGGAACATTTTTTTTATTACCACCCGGCCTTCCAGCAGCACCTATTTCAAGCAGACATTCCATGACTGGAGACTCCAGCTATATCATTGATAGCACCCAACCACCCCCTCCCCCCCTCCCCGCCCCACAATTTTAATTGCTTCTTGGGCCTTTTTGAGCATTGCCGACATTTCATGCACAGGCTTCTAATGACTATTTGATGGACAGCTGCAGTGGGGCACGGCTATGGGTGGAGTACACCTGAGGTCCATGTGCCCAGCAATGTGGGGAGCTGGCCGCCAGCTGTCACATGATCAGCTCCTCTCTTTCCTTTCTTTAACCAGTTTTTTATTTCTTCTATTCAGGATTGCTGTTGCTTTCAGTTAAATTAGAGAAGTCTGTGCTGTGAAACTTTCTTAAAGTCTGAATAAATTATATTATAGAGAGTTTTATTATCTACTTTGTTGGTAACATTCTCAAACAGGCCAAGGAGGTTGTCAGGCAGATATTCTCTTCAATCCATGTTGAGTATTCTTATTTCTATATAGGTATTCTCCCAAATTACTCCTTAGAATTTAACCTGTTAGTTTAATGGTTCTGTAGTTGTCTGAGTCAGATTTATCGTCTTTCTTAAATATAGGTCTACGTTTGCTTATTTCAAGTCTAATGGTACTTCACTAGAGCTAATGGCAATAGCTAGTGTCATGCACATTTCCTTCCTCGTCTCCTTTAGATTGCTAAGATATATAGAGATAGATTTGCAGCTTGCCTCCTGGGTGTAAAACTGGCGATTCGGGTCGGCCACCTGTTATAGGAACTGTCTGATTTTTATTTCTATTGAAACCAATGGAAATGAAAATTAGGAGGTTTCTATAAAGGTGGCCAATCCATAATACCAGTTTTACACCTGGACAGCAAATTAAAACTGCTTTAATATTGCTCTTCGACTATCGGCTTCTCAAAGCTGGCTGCCACATCAACATAAACTTGGTGAGTTTTTCTTTTAAGATCACCAGTGAGGAAGACCCATTGTTCACTAGGTTTTTCTGGTTGCTGCTGGTCATACTAGGGGCAGTAAGTATGCTACTTCGGCAGCAGGAGCCTGTTACGGTGCCAACATCATGATAGCACGGCCATCCCATGTATGTGTGGAATGTTGGGCTCCAGAGTGCAGCTGTTTAACAGGAAGGACTGCGGTACATTACAAAATTAAATGCAGTTAGCTTCTCTGATAAGGCCCGTATAAAAGTAACTTTAATCTTTCTCCCTGACCTCCAAAGGTACCACGGAAAAACCCTGGATATCAATTTCATATAATCTTTTATTCAATCCTGATCAGTCACATTCCACAAATGGCATTTTCATGGTTCAATAGGATGATAAAGGTACTGTTCATGGAGTATTAATCATATATACACACTTGTCCTTATAATTTTCAATCCTTTTCATAACCAGTTATTTGTCTGGCTTCTCTATTGATAGTTTATTATTCTGTAGGGAAACTGTTCTGAGCTGCAGTTTTGCCAATTTTGTACACATGCCCTCTACTCATGTTAAGATAAATAATCTAGTTAAATTATCCATTGCATTTAACATTTTGAAACCCTACATCACACGCTATCTCAACCTTTTTTCTCCAGTAAAAACAAATTCAGTGCTGCTGAATTATTTTTATAACTTAGTAATTAACTCCCAGCATCTCCTTAACCTCAATTATTTTCAATGACAACAGCTTCCGTTGACTGATCATCACAGAAATGTTTTTTCAGCTGAATAAGAGAAATGGCATGAAATGGGGCAGACAACCATAAATGGAGAATTTGATGTATGTGCCACTGTCATCGGATTTGGGTTTATATCAGTCTAAAATTGATTTACGCCAGTGTACATCCTGAGATTGATTCCTTGGATATTTCTGATTCTGATTACAGAATAATTCAGATTATATAGAAAACACAAGATTTCCAAAACATCTAAACATTAATGCAAAACTCAATATTTTTTCAATATTTTCCAGATTAAATATCTGCACAAGATAAAGATTATCAAATAAAATCTCTTTCCTGAGAGAATATTGAGGAACATATTTTATAAGTTTAATAGCCATTTCCATGTCAACAACATTTTTCAAAGGGACAAAATCTCCTCTTTCTTCATCTGTTGTTTTAATTTCATTTATTCCATGGTCTACACACGCTGCAGAATTTTGACTTCCTTCGTAGCAAACGTTCAGGAATTGTTTCATGAGTTGTTTAATAATGGGTGTTCTATCGCAGTTTGCACTATTTTTGTACACTAAATTTTGTAAAATGATCAGCAGTGGCCCTTGTATGACACTTGAGCATTATTGAGTCAGTTCCAGAAAAGGAACTGAGGCAAGAGTTAACATAAGGGTAGGGGAACATCTAGTAAACAGACTTGACACTGCATAAGCAATGAGAAATATTCGAACAGATGATTAGGGTACAGACCAGACATATTCTCACAAGATGCTCTGAGAAGTCAGTGGTGTGTGGAGACCAAAGACTGTGGAGTCTGGACTCAGTGGGAGGGATAAGGATACAAGTATTGGAAATTTTCATTTATATATTTGAATATAAATTATGCTTAAATTTGTTTTATGTTACTTTATTTAAATAACTTTAAATAAGTTGTTTATTTGGTGCCTCAAATGTGGGCTGCATATAGTGATACCACTATTCCCAGCCAGAATGGAGATGATTGGGTAATTACCCCATCAATCGCACCTTGACACCGCACTGCTGTAAATGACTGGGATTAATTTTACGCAAATAATTTGTATGTAACGATCCTCCACTTACTGCATTTTGCTGGAGAAATCACCCTGCTTTTATCGGGCGAAGTTGCTGTAATTTTGGTCATGAGTTCTGTTTCCTCTATTTCTCAGAGATTCTTTTAAAATATACTCTGTAGACTGTTTGCTGTAGTGCCCTGTTTAAATAGACTCTGTTTGCTGAGTAAATAGACTTTGTTTGCTTTGCTGCTTGCTGTTTGCTGAGTAAGTAGACTTTGTTTGCTGTAAAATAGACTGTTTGCTGTAAGTCCTGCCGTAAGACCCGCCCTGCCTCCAACTCAGTGGCTGACACTGTAGTGTCAATAGATACTCCGTTAAATGTGAGCTGGTTTGAGGTGGCAGTAGGTAATTAATTGATTACAAAAGAGGTGTAATTAGGTATTTTTTGATTGGCTATTTTTTACTGTGGCCATTGGGCTATCGTGTAAATTAAAACAGTATAAATTTGAACTAAGTAATGAGAGCTCAACCTCAAGCTGCGAGAGGACAGAAGAAAGTAAAATTTAGCCTCAGCAGGAATTCAGCCTTGAGGTGTTGCTGGACAGAATTTTTTTCTTGTTTTCTTCAAATTAATACCGAGTGAAGTGAATAAGAGGAGTATGATCCTCATGAGAGTTTGCTGCCAGTGCTAGCTACAATTTTTAAATTGGACACAAAGCAACGACAGTGCAAAAAACACTTGAGATTTGGTTGGAGTGTGATATGTGGGCTATCAGGGATCCGCAGGCATCCAGAGGAGGCACATGTGTACTAAGTGTTGGAAAACTGCATCTCTGAAGCAGAGGACCTCTATGCTGAAGCAGCAATTGTTTAAACTCCACAACATCAGAGCGGATGACAGGTTTCTGGACAATACTCTCCAGAATGTGGTCCCAAGAGATAATGATAGACAGTTCATGAGTGGTGACCAGGAGTCCCAAATATGATGTTGCCTCCCTTGTACTGGGTGAAGGACAACATAAAACGGGTGGGAAAACTTCTGGTAAGAGGCGGAGAACAGCTAAAAATCATGGTCCGTTTTGGAACGTAAATGGAAGTACATCAGTGCAGAAGAAATAGAAGTGGAGATCTGCATACAGTTTAGTGAGAAATGTAAGAATAACAGGGCAAGAATACTGGAGAAAATAATGGGACTAAAAACCGACAAATCCCCTGGACCTGATGGCCTACATCCTAGCGTTTTAAAAGAGGTGGCTGCAGAGATAGTGGATGTATTAGTTTTGATCTTCCTTAATTCCCTAGATTCTAGAACGGTACCTGTGAATTGGAAGGTAGCAAATTATAACCCCGTTATTCAAGAAAGGAGGGAGAGAGAGAACAGGGAACTACAGGCCAGTTAGCCTGACATCAGTAGTAGGGAAAATGCTAGAATCTATTATTAAGGATGCAGTAACAGGGCACTTAGAAAATCAGAATATGATTAGGCAGATTCAACACGGTTTTATGAAAGAGAAATCATGTTTGACAAATCTATTAGAGTTTTTTGAGGGTGGAATTAGCAGGGTGGATGAAGGGGCACCAGTGGATGTAATATATTTGGATTTTCAACAGTGGATTTTGGGACAGTGACAGTTGGTTGGATGAAAGGTGTGGCTGCAATGTGTGTGACATTCAGATTTTGAAGGTTGGCTTGTCTAGAGCTAGTCGAGGACTATCTCAGTATGCCTGAGGGAGAACCTCTGACTGACTGTTCATCAAGTTAGACTTGTGTTTAATGGAAATGTACTTTAGCTAATTAAACCACCTCTGGACACCGTCCAAGTGGCTTTTAAATCCACTGTTTGAAGTTACATTATTCAGAATTTACATTTCACACCCTATTTATCTCTACACATTTGTAGTGCAGTTGAAAATTATAATCTGGAAATAAAATATAAGTACCATATCAGTAGGATGTGTTCAGCATACACCCTAAAAATACATTTGAACTTTGTTAGAACAGTTCAGATCAGTCTGCTTACCATCTTGCTTTCCTAGGCTTAATCAATTATTCAGGGATAATGAGATTTTCTGAAGTTATTAAAAGCATGTCATGATATTTGAAATAAGACAGTTAAATGGGTGCTTTGGAAATGATTTGAAATGAAAAAAGTCATCTCAGCGTTACATAAATGTTATAATGCACAGACCTCAAACCTGAATGGTTTCTTATGCCATACTGAATGTTGCAATGTGATTTTATTTTGTATGCATGTTCAGTAAGATCCTGCTATGGTCACTGGTATAAATTAGACAGCAATGAAAGCTCTGAATTGTAGACTATTCCATAAGAATTTTGTGTCCAGGTAGCTAATGTAAATAGAATATAATTATCTTCACTTTCTACTGTGGAGCTGACCTAGAGGTGACAATATTTTTACACATTTATCTATGATTTAAAGAATAGGTTTATGCTAAATATGCCGAAATATGGCAATTTAAAAAATAATTCTGCAGTATATTTTTAACAAACGGTCAGATATGCACTGGCTGGACGCAATTAATTTATCTTTAGTGGTGTTGTGATTTTAGGTGTTTTTGTCTCCCAAGTTAAGAATGTAAAGTAAATGGGAACAGTCTCCAGGAAACAATACAAGAGAGCGATCTAGGGGTGTCAGTGAAAAATACCCTTAAATCCTCTATATTTTTCAAAAGGCATTCGATAAGGTGCCACACAAAAGGTTGTTACACAAGATTAGGGCTCATGGGGTTGGGGTAATATATTAGCATGTTTTGAGGGTTGGTTAACGGACAGAAAACAAAGAGTAAGAATAAAGGGGTCATTTTCAGGTTCGTAGGCTGTAACTAGTGGGGTGCCGCAAGGATCAGTGCTTGGGCCTCAGCTATTTACAATCTATATTAATGATTTAGATGAAGGGACCGAGTGTAATGTATCCAAGTTTGCTGATGATACAAACTAATATTGTTAGAAATAGTTTAACAATCAAAAATAACCATTTCCACTTGGTTCACCATGCTGAATATTAAATGGCCAGAAATGAACGTACTCCGGAACAATCACCATTTCTAAGACAACATTTATTTTGCTCCTTGTCCTGATTTAATATGTGTGGGAAAGAGCTATGAGGAGGACCCAAAGAGTCTGTAGTGGGATATGGACAGGTTAAGTGAGTGGGCGAAAAGGTGGCAGATGGAGTATAATGTGGGGATATGTGAAATTATCCACTTTGGTAGGAAGAATAGAAAAGCAGAATATTTTTTAGAAGGTGAGAGATTATTAAATGTTGGTGTTCAGAGAGATTTGGGTGTTCTCGTAAACAAAATACAGAAAGGTAGCATACAATTAGGAAGGCAAATGGCCTTTATTGCAAAGGGGTTGGAGTACAAGAGTAAGGAAGTCTTGCTGCAATTGTACAGGGCTTTGGTGAGACCACACCTGGAGTACTGTGTACAGTTTTTGTCTCCTTACCTAAGGAAGGATTTGCCTTAGAGGGGTGGAACGAAGGTTCACCAGATTGATTCCTGGGATGAGAGGGTTGTCCTATGACGGGAGATTGAGTAGAATGGGCCTATATTCTCTGGAGTTTAGATGAATGAGAGGTGATCTCCTTGAAACGTATAAAATTCTTAGAGGGCTTGACAGGGTAGATGCTGAGAGGCTGTTTCCCCTGGCTGGAGAGTCTAGAACTAGGGGTCATAGTTTCACGTTAAAGGGGTCGGCCATTTAGGACCGAAATGAGGAAAAATTTCTTCACTCAGAGGGTTGTGAATCTTTGCAATTCTCTACCCCTAGAGGGCTGTGGATGCTCAGTCGTTGATTTTATTCAAGACTTATATCAATAGATATTTGGACACTAGTGGGAATCAAGGGATATGGGATCGGGTGGGAAAGTGGAGTTGAGGTAGAAGATCAGCCATGATCTTATTGACTGGCAGAGCAGACTTGAGGCGCCGTAAGGCCTACTCCTGCTCCTATTTCTTATGTTCTTATGTTCTTAAAGGAAGGACCATTGTTAACTGTAAAGAGGATTGTAAGCAACTTCAGAAGGGCATAGTCAGACAAATAGATTGGGCAGATAAATGCCAAATAAAATTTAATATGAAGAAATGCAAGGTGTTGTATTTTGGGTGGACGAAGAAGGGGTCCTAGACATATACCCTAAATGGTAAAGCTATAAAGAGGTCGAGTACCAGAGAGACTGATGGGTTCAGATTCACAAATCTTAAAAAGTTTAAGCACAAGTTGATAAAGCTGCTAAAAAAACCATGTAGGATCCTAGGTTTTAAAAATTAACACATAAGCAATGAGGGGATGTGCAACCTTTACAAATCATTGGTTAACCACATTTAGAACATTGTGGCCAATTTGAAGGACCTTACTTTAGGAATGATGTCAAGGCCATGGAAAGGATGTAGAAGAGATTCAGTAATATGATACCAAAGATGAGATGTAGTTATTAGAAAATACTAGAGAAACTGGGACTCTTTTCAGTAAAGCTTAGAAAGTGGAGCTATGATAGAGGTGTTTAATATTGTGAGGGGATTTGATGAGGTAAATTGAAGAAAAACTATTCTCGCTGGTTGGTGAGTTGGTAACTAGAGGGCATACATTTAAAATTATTACCAAAAAAATGAAGGGAAAAGTTAAGAGATTTTTATTTTATTGCAGAGGGTATTAGGATATGGAATGCACTACCAGAAAAAGTAATAGAGCAGAATCCATAATAGCTTTTAAAAAGGAAGTGGACAAATATTTGAAAAAGAAAGCAATTACAACAGTATGGAGCAAATGCAAAGGGATGGAATTAACTGGATATCTCTTTCGGAGAGCTGGCATAGGCATGATGGGCTGAATGGTCTCCCTCTGTGCTGTAATATTCTATAATTTTTTTACTTGAGTGTATATGAATGGTAAAATATTTTAAGAAAGAAGTTACTAATGTCATATTTAGACCATGGTACCTGGAAACTGATTGATAAACAAGAAAAATCCAATAATAATAACAATATCAATTATTGTATCACTTCCAACCAATCATGATCGATGTGTAGACGTGAAAATGAGCATGAAATACATGGTAGTGAGAGAACTCTGTAATATCATTGAACTTAGAACAGTTTCTTTACACTTATTACACTAATCAATAGACACAGTTCAGTTCACACTCATGGATGGAAGTGAAATGTAACATAACAAATATTAAATCAGGCCAAGGAGCAAAATAAATGTTGTCTTAGAAATGGTGATAGCTCCAGAGTACATTCATTTCTCAGCATGGTGAACCAAATGGAAATGGTTATTTTTGATTGATAAACTATTTCTAACAATATTACAAATTATATAGGTTATTGTGTCCACCTTCATAGTATGAGAAGCTCTAATCATCCATGGGTTTGCATAAAGTCCCCATTATATTGTTTAAACTGGACCAAGATGCCAGATACTTAATTTTGGGTCAGCATGAAACCAAGAACAGAGTGTGGTTGGTGATTCAGGCCAAAGTCAATCGAAAATGCTCCACATGTACCCACAAACTGTAGGGGGTGGTGGTGTGTGTCAGCTTCACCTCTGACTTCTGAGCGGTTCAAATCGCTCCCACTCTCTGGGTTCTAGACCTCGGACTTATTTGGGGGTTGTGACAAAGTGCAGCAGACAACCGGTTTTGTTGCAAGAAACTTCGATCTTTATTCAAGAGAGAAAATACAACACAACAATCTTAACACTCTAATAAAATGGGGAACACTTCGGAACACACGAGGGAAATTACAGTAGAAAGATACCTCACCCCACCCAATCCCACTTTACTAGTTAAGTTGGACTCTAAAGGACCAGAGATAATGCTCACCAAACGAATCCTTGACAGTAATTCATCCAAAAGTAAGTCAGGAATAGATCGTAGAGTGGAAACTTTGCGGATCTTCGGTTTTCTCCCGAGTTGGTTTTCTTTGGTCGCGGTGGCCCAATATTACCCGGTTGGTTGGTGGCAATATTCGGTTGGTTGTTTCGTAAGGCCCTTGTTGCCGCGAGGTGTCTGATGGTCACTGGGGCTGTTGCTCTGGTTTCTTCTTGTGTGTCGGCCTGCTTCTAGAGCTGCTGACCTTCTCTCTGTTGCCCCCTTGCCTTGTTGAATTGTCGCCTCCCGAGCCGTTGAACAATCCTTTGCACTTGCAGGTCTGGCTGACTGGTTCTCTCACGTAGGGTTCATTGGTTTCGCTGGAAGCTGCTCTCCTTCCAGAGACAGGCAGAACAAGAGGAGCAGAACACAAGAGCCAGCAAGAGCCAGAGAGAGAGAGAGCGAGAGGTTTCGAGTTTCCACTTCTATATCCCTCTCTTACAGTCTTCATCACTTAAAAAAAAAAGGCACTTCATGTCTGTTTAAACAGTTCTTACAAAGTCCTTAAGAATCTTTGATGGCTTTTGATGGTCCCTCATCATGTTGCAATTGCTTCTCCCAATGGGTCATTGTTTTAATTCCGATTTTCTGATCACCTGGTATACAGGCTTCCTTTTGTATCCAACGTCCTAGGTGTTGATCGGTTTTGCTTTAAAACAAAGACATGTCTGGAGCAGTTGCCTCTTTCAATGGCCTACTGCCTTTCGAATTAGTGCTGAGTGTTGACCACCTGCTGTAGGTTTTGCATTAAAACAGAGACATGTCTGAAGCAGTAATTCTCCCACATTTCACTGTGTGTGTTGTTGATTCATCTGGTGACCTTTCACCTATCCTTCCATCTTAGGATTTTAGTCAATGGCCAAAGTTTTCCATACTCAGGGAAAAGGTGAATTCCCAGAATTCTTACAGTCACCCCTACGAGGAAGCGAGTCCCTTAAAGGACGTGGATTCCTTGAAAAGTACTTTTCGCTGGTTGATGCTTCCTGGTGCGGCGCGTGTGTGAGTCGGCCCAATATTTCATCACCCTGAAATAGTTAGAAAAGAGTCCAAAGTCTTTTTCTTTAGGGTTTTCCTCCGGGTTTTGGGGATCTGTGAATTTTGAGAATCTTATAAAACATAGCTTGATATACTTGTGCGGATATTTTGGGACAGTGACAGTTGGTGGGAAGAAAGGTATGGCTGCAATGTGTGACATTGAAGGTTGGGTTGTCTGGAGCTAGTCGAGGACTATCTCAGTACGCTTGAGGGAGAACCTCTGACTGGCTGTTTATCAAGTTAGACTTGTGTTTAATGGAAACGTACTTTAGCTAATTAAACCATCTCTGGACACCGTCCAAGTGGCTTTAAATCTACTGTTTGAAGTTACATTATTCAGAATTTACATTTCACACCCTATTATCTCTACACATTTATAGTGCAGTTGAAAGTTAGGGATAATGAAATTTTTCTGAAGTTATTAAAAGCATGTCGTATTATTTGAAATAAGACAGTTAAATGGATGCTTTGGAAATGATTGAAATTTTAAAAATCATCTCGGCGTTACATAAATGTTATAATGCACAGACCTCAAACCTGTGTATTATATGTGATCAGCAAACATGTCATTGTGTTTGTTTTCTTATGCCATACTGGATGTTGCAATGTCATGTTATTTTGTATGCATGTTTAGTAAGATCCTGGTATGGCCGCTGGTATAAATTAGACAGCAATGAAAGCTCTGAATTGTAGACTATCCCATAAGAATTTTGAGTCCAGGTAGCTAATGTAAATAGAATATAATTATCTTCACTTTCTACTGTGGGGCTGACCTGGAGGTGACAATATTTTTACACATTTATCTATGCTTTAAAGAACAGGTTTATGCTAAATATGCCGAAGTATGGCAATTTAAAAAATAATTCTGCAGTATATTTTTAACAAACGGTCAGATATGCACTGACTGGACGCAATTAATTTATTAAGCAAGTGTCTTTAGTGGTGTGATTTTAGGTGTTTTTGTTTCCCAAGTTAAGAATGTAAAGTAAATGGGAACAGTCTCCAGGAAACAATACAGGAGAGGGATCTAGGGGTGTCAGTGAAAAATACCCTTAAACTATCAACATTTTTCAAAAGGCATTCGATAAGGTGCCACACAAAAGGTTGTTACACTAGATTAGGACTCATGGGGTTGGGGGTAATATATTAGCATGTATAGAGGATTGGTTTACGGACAGAAAACAGAGAGTAAGAATAAAGGGGTCATTTTCAGGTTGGCAGGCTGTAACTAGGGGAGCACCGCAAGGATCAGTGCTTGGGCCCCAGCTATTTACAATCTATATTAAAGATTCAGATGAAGGGACCGAGTGTAATGTATCCAAGCTTGCTGATGATACAAAGCTAGGTAGGAAAGTAAGCTGTGAGGACACAAAAGGCATGATTTTGACTCCGAGCCGGAAAGGGGGCAGGGGGTCAAATTGCAGAAGGGAAAGCTGGAAGTATGGTCCTCCCAGACGTCCTTACGATTTTGACGTAAGTAAGTCTTTTTTTGTAGGTTTGCGGTCCGACTGACCGGCCTGATTGACAGGCTGGTCTCATTCGGATAGGAGAACAGCCAGGGAGAGGACGTCTTCAGCTAAGTCTTTGATTGTATGGTTGTGGGGGGGGGGGGCGGGCGTGGCAAATATTGGTAGGCACAAGGGCATGGGCGGGTATGGACCACTGATGGGCATGGGTGGGCATGGCCATTGATGGGCATGGGTGGGGATGGGGGCACCAGTGGGCATGGGGGTTGGGGGTGGAGTCAGTCATGGGGGGGTGGAGTCAGTCATGGGGGCGGTGTCGGGATCCTGGTTTATCGCGGGGTCCGTGAATATTTGAAGTAGGAGTCAGAGATCGGGGAGGGGGCGGCAATCGATAGGGGGTTTTGCAATCATTGGCGGGGGGTTTTAGAGATCGGGGGGTCTGCGATTGTTGGCGGGGGGGTCGGAGATCAGGGGGTTCCGCGATCATTGTGGGGGGTGGGTCGGAGATTGCGGGGGGGGTCCATGATCGTTGGGAGTTCGTTGCTTGTTGGGCCCAGGAGAAGCACTCCTGCTCCTCCAGGCCCACAAGCTGTGCCAGAAAGACCTGCTGTTTCAGGCCGTCTTGCCTCCTTTCATGTGGCGTGAAGGAGAAGGCCCGGGAATCCCGGCCTCCAGCGATTGAAATTGCAAAACCTGCAAAAATGGAGGCCCGTAGCATCCTTGAAAGAGTTTAGTGACCAACCCGCCTCCTGGGAGTGGGCTGATCGCCCTGTGAAAACTGGAATTGGGAGGGTGCGTTGGGGGCTGGTCTGAAATGGTTGATATTTTGAATACCCCCACCGCCCCCAACCCACCCATTTTTCAATGTTAAAATCATGCCCGAAGAGTCTGCAAAGAGATATAGACAGGTTAAGTGAATGGGCAAGAAGGTGGCAGATGGACTATTATGTAGGGAAATGTGAGGTTATTCACTTTGGTAGGAAAAATAGAGAAACAGAATATTTTTTAAATGGTGAGAAACTATTAAATGTTGGTGTTCAGAGGGAGTTGGATGTCCTTGTACATGAAACACAGAAAGTTAACATGCAGGTACAGCAAGCAATTCGGAAGGCAAATGGGGGTTGGAGTACAAGAGTAAGGAAGTCTTTGCTGCAGTTGTACAGGGCTTTGGTGAGACCACAGCTGGAGTACTGTGTACAGTTTTGGTCTCCTTACCCAAGGAAGAATGTACTTGCCTTAGAGGGGGTGCAACAAAGGTTCACTGGATTGATTCCTGGGATGAGAGGGTTGTCCTATGAGGGGAGATTGAGTGGAATGGGCCTACATTCTCTGGAGTTTAAAAGAATGAGAGGTGATCTCATTGAAATGTATAAAATTCTTACAGGGCTTGACAGGATAGATGCTGAGAGGCTGTTTCTCCTGGCTGGAGAGTCTAGATCTAGGGGTCGTAATTTCAAGATAAGGGGTAGGCCATTTAGGACTGAGATGAGGTAAATTTTCTTCACTCAGAGGGTTGTGGATGCTCAGTCGTTGAATATATTCAAGACCAAGATCGATGGATATTTGGACACAAAGGATATGGAGATCGGGCGGGAAAGTAGAGTTGAGGTTGAAGATCAGCCGTGATCTTATTGACTGGTGGAGCAGACTTGAGGAGCTGTATGGTCTACTCCTCCTATTTCTTATATTTTTACACAATGTGCAGGGTGGTGGAAAAGTTAAACAGAACGTTAGGATGTATAACTTGAGGGATAGATCATAAGTCCCAGGAAGTAATAATTAATTTCTACAAAGTACTGGTCTGCCCCCATGTTGAGTATTGTCACCAGTTCTCACCACCATTTCACAGAGGATGCATTCTAGTATTGGAGGGATTACAAAGAAGGAGAACTAAATTGACAAGAGATCAAACACCTGAGCTACAGGACAAGACCACAGGTACTAGGAATGTTTACAGTAGAAGAAAAAATGGCTTGGAAGTGATCTTATTGGGTTTTTAAGATCTTAAAGCGAATAGATAAATTGGATCAATATTAACACAAGCTGTAAGACAAGAAGACGTGGATTCAAGCTTGGATGAAAAAGGATGAATACACAGTTAAGATATAACTTCTTCAAACAAAGGGTGGTAAATATATGGAGTAGTCGACCCATGGAGGCAGTGGAGGCAAAGGATGTTACAAATTTCAAGGCAGCAGTGGAGGGATATAACAAATTGTGACAAGGGTTGTAGAGACTTCAGGAGGACATGGATAGGCTAGCAGGATGGGTAAGTAGGTGGCAGATGTAGTTCAATGTAGAAAAATGTAAAATAATATATCTTGGAAGTTATAATAGGGAATGAAAATGCACTGTAAACATTTTAAGAGGAGCAAAATTGGGGAGGGGAAAAATGTGGCCAGGGTTCCCACCCCTGATTATTTACGAACACCCGCACCCCCCAACACCTGGAAATACATGTGTTGATGTTTGCTTAAGGACAGGATTATGCTTTGCTGTGATGTTCCCCACAGTTAATAGCCTCCTGACACTCACTGTCAAGGTCGACACATGAAGAATTACGACTTGAATGAGGTGGCAGTTGTGAGTAATAATATAATTAGTCTAAATGTGAGAACTTATAGATGTTCCCTTATCATCAATCAATACTGCATCAATGTTACAATTAAGAACCCAATTAGATCCAGACTAGAAGCATGCTTTTGGTGGCTGGGGGTGGGGAGATCGGTGGCAATGGCTGGGGGCAGTGTTGGTGGCCGGGAGGAGATTGATAGCTGGGGGATGCGATAAGTGGCCAGCAGGGAGCGGCCCATGATCTTTTAATGTAAGGTCGGGAGGAGCACTCCACAGGAGTGGGATGCCCAGCTGATTTTAATGGCTGGGACTCATTAATATGCTGCTGGCTGACTTCTTAACCAAATGGCTGGGAAGTAGGCGGCAAGAGGTGGAAAGTTACATGGCCGGGAGGCCACCCATTGGGCCCAAGTTAAGTGTGGGGATGAGAGAACAAGGGTTCCAGGGCGGTTAGTGGTTTGGCTAGGAAAGGGGGAGGGTGGGGGAGTCTGGGCAGAGGACTCTTTACCTTACAGGACCTCTTCGTTTCTCTGACCAGGTTGTTGCTATCGGGACAGCTGCTGCAGGCACCTCGCTTCCTTCTGGGTTAACATGCTGTCGGAGTCCTCTTGAATTAATAGGGTCTCAATTTGCATGAATGTCTGAGGCTCCCGCCTGCTTCATTATGCCTGAGAAACCAGGTAGGTAAAATTCCCAGCTGAGCGGGAACGGAGTGGATAGTTAAAATTGCCCCCATACATTAGAGAGAGACAGATGAAGAAGCATCAACACAAACACAACAGAGATAAACCATATTCTCCAACTTCCCAAGAGCTACTAGCAGTTATAAATAAATACAAATGCTTCCTTTGAAGGTAGAAGGTGTAATCAGATATAAGTTTGTGTATAAGAATTTGTAGATGCTCTCTTTATAACGGTAAGTGGCATATCAATGTTGGATTCAGACTGGAGGGATCGGTCTGCAAGGTAAAGACTGTAATCCAGCTGTGAGCTATTAAAAGTGAAGTTGTTTCAAGCCATAATAAATATAATAGTTATTGCTTTATCATTAGGAACTACAAAGTCAATATGAACTGAAGAATTTCTTAACACACCAAAGGGTGACTAGCAGCCAAGTGACCACTGACAAAAGTGAATGAATGCCTATGAGAAAGGAACGGAGGGACGAAAGGTTATGAGGAAATCAAAACTGAAAGCAATTACATGAGGCATTTCAGTGCAGTGTAATGTTAGATGGCACTTTTCTTGTTGTGCATTGAGGTGAAGAACATAGTGACAGTCCAGAATGCTTAGCAACAGTTGGCAAGATGGTGCATATTCAACTCCTGTTTGGAAATGGAAGAGGGTGTGGTAATGGAAAGTATATTTTGTTTGATTATGCTCCTGTGATGAGCCTTGGGACGTTTTACTATGTGAAGACGCTATATAAATGCAAGTTGTTGTTGTATAATTTCTGCTAGTTATTAGGGTTTGTTTGGGCCCCACTTATGAAGATGATGTTTATACAAATGTATTGCGGGTTCAATATGATCTTTAGTGAGTCAGCCTTAGGGACAGCAGGGAGTTAGTTGCTGCTGATGTCCCAGGGTGTTTAGGCAAGGGTTACTGGTGGATGACAAAAGCAAAAGATAGAAATCCCATTAGGATTCACCCATTGAAAATAAATAGGTTAACACTTCCATTAAAATACCAAAAGCACATTAAGTGCTCCTATGTTATTTTTACCAATCAGAATAGCCACCATCAAATGTTCAGCTGTGTTTGAGCTGGCGATGTAAAGGTATTTGTGGTTAGTTTAATGTTATCATGCATTTACTTAGAATAAATTCTATAAACCATGTCAGTGAGATAACATATGATGAAATAAAAAGAGTTGTTTCTCTCTCCACAGCTGCTGCCCGATCTGCTGAGTCTTTCCAGCATTTTCTGTTTTTATTTCAGATTACAGCATCCGCAGCATTTTGCTTTTATAATCATATAATGCTTTGGTCCATATATATCTTGCATATTTTTTATTATTGACTTTGAAAGAAGTCATGATTTGTTTTCTTAATCTTTTTCTCAAGCACATTTGAAAATAACATAATGTTGAATTCTGTAACTTATTTCCTGGTAGTTTACATTTAATAAAAATGTGATACACTTCTGTTTGGAAGCTGACAATCATCACATTCTGTACACAGGCCTGAAAATCATTGTTCAGATCACATTTCAGCTAGCATAAACCATGGCAACTGACAATACTATTGCTATTCTTCACTATTTACTTGTTTGCATTGTTCAAGGCCCTAATAATTTTGAGTAATCAGTGCATTAGCCAGAAAGATCAAGTAAACAAGCACATCCTGGATAAAAAGACTAAAGCGCATGTTTGCAATTTTCCAGTATGATTCATTAAATAACAGGCTCTGTTGTCTCATTCTCTGAGAAATCTTTTAATTGACTCATACCCTTGAATGAGGGATTCTCAACCAGTATGAAAGATTTCCTAGATAGTTGTGGTGAAACTAAACCATCTAGATGACTTTGCTGATATTGCAGCATGGCATTTGAACTTTGAGTGTTTTGATGGAATATTTTTAATATTCTGGCAGTGTTTCTTAGTTCTGTATGGTCTGTATAGAAATCTTCTTTCTTCTAGTGTAGAGGGCCCCAAGTTTCTCTAGTTTCTTCTCATTCCTGGCATCATCTTCATGAATCTCTCTGCACCCTCTTCATGGCCTTGACATCCTTTCTAAATTAGGATTTCCAATACTGGACACAATGGCCTAGAAATTGGGGCGTGGCATTTTTGGGCATGCTGGAGGCACAGGGTATGGTCCCTGTGCCCAAATGATGAAGCCCAAGGACTCATTTGAATGAAGGCGGCGAGCTGTGTAGAGCTGCCGAAGAAACGTAATTGAAGATCAGGGCGCTGCAACGGGAAGGGAGCGGAGGCTGGGGCTGAACAGTGTTCGGGGGGAATGGCCCAAGTTCTTTGAATGTGGTGTCGGAAGCAGCAGGAGTGCTCCTCCCAGCTCCACATTCAGGTAAGTATATGTTAAAAACTTACCTTGTTGGTTGGGGCCTAACAGGTCCTTTGAGAACTGCCTGTTGGGCAGCATGTAGGCCTGGTTTTCCTGTGCAGCCGGTGGTGGCAGTAGGGGTGCAGTGGGGGCCTCAAACAGGTGTTAGCCCCTTTGTTTACGCAAATAAGGGGCCTAATGCCTGTTTCAGGCATGGGCACTGCCCGCAGCTTCTTTGGCTTTTACCAATAAGGCAGACAGTTCACTTCCGGCTTGTAATGAGCGTGTGCTTCTTGCCCACCGTATTAGAGGCTTGGGAGGCCATTTAGCACTCAAAAAATGGACACTGCACGGCCAAATTTTTAGGCCAATATTCTAACTGCAGCCTAACCAATAATTTGTATATTTTAGCATTACCCCTTTGCTTTTGTACTCTATGCCCTATATATAAAACCTAGGATCCCATAATCTTTTACAGTATTATCAATATGTCTTCCCACTTTTAAAGATTTATGTATCTAAGCCCCTCAGTTTATCTGTTTGTTTTACTACTTTTAAAATTTTACCACTTAGTGTTCATGTCCTTTCTTTCTTCTTCCTCTTATCACCTCACTTTTCTCTGTATTAAATTTCATTCAATATTTACCTGCTCAATTTTTAACCTGTCATCCTTAAGTCATTTAAAGTTTTCATCAGTTAACCATGATTCCTATTTTTGTGTGGTTTACAAATTTTAATGTATGAGAGTCCAAATCATTTATATATATATTGAGAAAAGCAATAGTCCTAACACTGACCCCGGGGAAACACAACTGTTCACATCCCTCCAGTCTGAAAAAAGTTAATTTTGAACCCATGTACAGAATGGGCCGGAACTTGCTCCAACCGGTGTGGCAAGGCTGTCTGTACATCCTGCGGACAAAGACTACGAGAATACTTACCTCGGGTCTCCAACGTCCACTTGCTCCCTTTTCAATTTTTTTTCAGTTCAGCGCTGTGACTTCAGCACAGATTCATTCGGAACCGATACAGACTGTGGGAATGGAAGCCATGCCCACAGAATCTGTCAAGAAGAGAAGTCACGCTCACCAGCAGGCAAGTATAAATCATTCATTTAAAGTAAACTTCTGTATGTTAATTTAAATAAAAATTTAACATATCTTATAAAAAGCCAAGCAAATGATTTAATTTGATGAAACTTACAGAAGTTAAAAGTAAAAAAAATAATAATTTAATTTTTTTTTAATGATCAAAAAATATGAAAATGAGAGTAACTTGACATTCCACATTTTTAAAATTTAATTTTTTGTTCTTTCACAGTCATCATCAGTTATCGCGTTTTTAAAAAGTAGTGCAGGTCTGTTATTTTCCAGCATACCTTTTGGTGGCGTAAGTATCTTCATTCCAGCTGGGCAGGTGGGTAAGTTCACGAATGTTTAATGATTTCTATGATTTTAGTGTACCATGTCCCTTTAATTCAGAACTGCCAAACCGCCGGCAAACCAATGGGAGCAAGTTCGCGATTTCGGGGTTTTACTGTGCACGTGCGCATTCGCGAACTTGGACAATCGATTCGCCGATGGAGAGAGAGGATGACATTCAGGGACGGTGAGTAATTTCTGGGCCATAATCCCCTGCATTTTCTTTGTCAATACATTCTGCTATTTCCTCAAAGAACTCTATGAAATTTGTCAGGTACAACTTGCCTTTTACAAATCCGTGTTCACTGTCCTTCATTAACCTGTGTCTTTTTGAGTACTAATTTCATTCCATAATATGACCTCAAGAAACTTACCTGCTACCAGTGTTAGGCTGACTGGTTTATAGTTACCCAGTTTATTCCTTTCTTCCTTTTTGAACAGAGCTGTTACATTGACAACCATCCAGTCCTCTGGCACAGTTTCCATATCCAAGGGTGTTTGAAAGATTGTGCATCTTATTTCCTCTCTGACTTCCCTCAGCAATCTGGAATGCACATCAACAGGGCTTGGTCCCCTTTCCATATTGATTTTCCACAAACTTTTTTCTGTACTACATTCTTATCTATAATTATCCTATCTAATTGCTCCACATTCTCCTCTCCTCATTCCCACTATCATATTCTTCTGTGAAAAATGAGATAATGTATTAAGTTATATCTGTTAATTACCATCCTCCAGGAGTAGATTTCTTTTACACCTCTATTTGGCCTAATCCTTTCCTTATTATTTTACTTCTATGGGGATGAAATTCAACTTCAGAGGGTGCAAAAAGGGGCAGTAGCGGATCAGCCACCTGTTACACAATGGAAGTCAACGGAAAGGGAAATCTAGCACAGTGTATAACGGGCAGCTGATCCGCTACTGCCTGTTCTGCAGCCCTGCCAAAGTTGAATTTCACCCGTATGCATTTAGAAAATCCTTTACTATTTCCTTTGTGTTATCTACCAGTTTTTCTTCATCTCCTCTCTTGGCCAACCTAATTTGCTCTTTTGCTTCCCCCTCTATGTTTTCTAATTTGCTTGATTATGTTTTATTATTCCGAGATTTGTTATATGTTTCTTTTTAAGTCTCATTTTCATTTCTCTATTCATCCAAGGAACACTGCTTTTGCTGCACCCCTTTAACTTCTTGCAGGAAGATATTTATTTGTTTATCCTATTCATCTCTTATTTGAAAGTTTCTCATTGTCTTATCTGCCAATTTTTCTTTCCAATTTATATGGGCTAGTTCTGTTTTTATCACATTAAAATTTGCTTTTCTTCGAGTCAAGTAAATTTATCTTTGAATGCTCCCTCACCTTTTCAGTTTTTATATTGAACCTAATTATGTTCAGGTTTCTCTTTCCAGATGTTCTCCTTTGGATGGTTAAAGTCATCCACTTTATGGCCAAAATATTTCTGCATATTTTTCTAATTTATCTACATATCTCTTTCTCTATCTCATTTCCACTGTTTGGCTATATATATATATATATATATACATCCAATACCATAGCAGTTTCCTTTTCCTATTCCTCGACTTAAATAGTCAAATGCTGTAATGGAATCTTTGATTAATAAAGCCCCCATCCTCTCTTTTTCCTACTCTATCCCTCCTGAATATTTTATAACCCAGAATGTTTAGCTCCTAGTCCTGTCTCAGCCTAAGCCATGTATCTGTTAATGCAATTATATCATCCCCCATAGCAATTTGTACCTCTAGCTCAATAATTTCATTCAGAATATATTCTGTGCATTTGCGGACATCCAACTCAACCTTGCCTCCGTTTGTTTGCCAATCTTTTTATTTAATCCCTCCTTCTTCTGACCTGTTCTTTATTATTTTTCAGATTTTCTCATTTATCTACACCTCTTTGACCTTTGTGCTTTCCATGCCTTCCATTTTTTCTCTCCCCCGCCATATTTATTGAAGCCCTCCCTGACAACACTAGTTACTGTCCCAGTTGTCAAATCATGACTTGTGATGTCTGTGAAAGAAGTGTTTCGACAATTTAAAGTGGTGCTGTGACCTAGGGACTTCAATCTGTAAATTTAGCCCACAGCCCGTAAGACTTGCACAACGTTGTTTCAACCTATGCAGCTGCTGCTGCTAATCCTCCTTAATACAGGGCAGATTAGTGGATTGGAAAATGCATATAACCGCTGCTCAATAAATGATAAGAAAAAGTCATAGGGCCAGAAGTCACGCAGAGCGGCGAGGTAATGCTCACTGCAGCTTCTGCAAATTAAAATTAACGGAAATACTTACTGTGGGCTCTGTGGCGGCGAATTGCTTGAATTTGAACTTTAAACAAAATGTGTGCTATCAACCCAGCCTCTGAACAGCGTGAGTTGCCGCGGGGCTGGAAGAGTGTGTGAGGAGAAGACAAGCCCACTAAACCTGTAAAGAAGAGAAGTCACGTCCACAGATTCAGGCATTGCTCAAGCAGGCAAGCAGACTTCATTAATTTAAAGTTATTATTCTGTATATCATTGTAAATAAAAAAATGTGTTTTTTTCATAAAAAGTCAAAGAAATAATTGAATTAAATTAAAGAGACAGAAGGGAAAAGTGTACAAAAAATTTTGTTTCATTTTTACAAGTGAATTTTTAGTTGCTTGGCAGCTATTAAAACTTTGTTTAGACCTGTATTTTTAAGCGTACCTGTTTGGTGGTGATATTAGTTACTTTCCAGCTGGGCAGATAAGCAAGTTCAAAAGCAAAATACTGGGGATGCTGGAAATCTGAAATAAAAACAGAAAATGCTTGAGAAGCTCAGCAAGTCAGGCAACATCTGTGGAGAAAGAAACAGAGTTAACGTTTCGTCAGAACTGTTCTACTAATTGGAGGAGAGGCGTGAACATCCCCATCCTCAATGATAGCAGAGCCCAGCACGTGAGTGCAAAAGATAAGGCTGAAGCGTTTGCAACCATCTTCAGGCAGAACTGCCGAGTGGATGATTCATCTTGGCCTCCTCTCAAGATCCCCACCATCACAGAAGCCAGTCTTCAGCCAATTCGATTCACTCCACATGATATCAAGAAACGGCTGAGTGCACTGGATACAGCAAAGCTGTGGACCCCGATAACATCCCGGCTGTAATACTGAAGACTTGTGCTCCAAAAGCACAAGTGCCTCTTGCCTCTAGCCTAGCTGTTCCAGTACAGCTACAACACTGGCATCTACCCGACAATGTGGAAAATTGCCCAGGTATGTCCTGTCCACAAAAAGCAGGACAAATCCAATCCGGCCAATTACCGCCCCATTAGTCTACTCTCAATTATCAGCAAAGTGATGGACGGTGTCGTCGACCGTGCTATCAAGTGGCACTTACTCACCAATAACCTGCTCACCGATGCACAGTTTGGGTTCCGCCAGGACCACTTGGCTCCAGACCTCATTACAGCCTTGGTCCAAACATGGATAAAAGAGCTGAATTCCAGAGGTGAAGTGAGAGTGACTGCCCTTGACATCAAGGCAGCATTTGACCGAGTGTGGCATCAAGGAGCCCCAGTAAAATTGAAGTCAATGGGAATCGGGGAAAACTCTCCAGTGGTTGGAGTCATACTTAGCACAAAGGAAGATGACAGTGATTGTTGGAGGCCAATCATCTCAACCCCAGGACATTGCAGCATGAGTTCCTCAGGGCAGTGTCCTAGGCCCAACCATCTTCAGCTGCTTCATCAATGACCTTCCCTCCATCATAAGGTCAGAAGTGGGGATGTTTTCTGATGATTGCACAGTGTTCAGTTCCATTCGTAACCACTCAGATAATGAAGCAGTCCATGCCCGCAAGCAGCAAGACCTGGACAACATCCAGGCTTGGGCTGAAAAGTGGCAAGTAACATTCGCACCAGACAAGTGCCAGGCAATGACCATCTCCAACAAGAGAGAGTCTAACCACCTCCTCTTGACATTCAATGGCATTACCATCGTTGAATCCCCTACCATCAACATCCTGGGGATTACCATTGACCAGAAACTTAACTGGACCAGCCATATAAATATTGTGGCTACAAGAGCAGGTCAGAGGCTGGGTGTTCTACGATGAATGACTCACCTCCTGACTTCCCAAAGCCTTTCCACCATCTATAAGGCACAAGTCAGGAGAGTGATGGAATACTCTCCACTTGCCTGGATGAGTGCAGCTCCAACAACACTCAACAAGCTCGACACCATCCAGGACAAAGTAGCCCGCTTGATTGGCACCTCATCCTTACACATTCACGCTGCAGTGTGTACCATCTATAAATTGCGCTGCAGCAACTAGCCAAGGCTTCTTCGACAGCACCTCCCAAACCGGCGACCTCTACCACTTAGAAGGACAAGGGCAGCAGGTGCATGGGAACACCACCACCTGCATGTTCCCCTCCAAGTCACACATCATCCTGACTTGGAAATATATCGCCGTTCCTTCATCGTCGCTGGGTCAAAATCCTGGAACTCCCTTGCTAACAGCACTGTGGGAGAACCTTCACCACACGGACTGCAGCGGTTCAAGGCGGCTCACCACCACCTTCTCAAGGACAATTAGGGATGAGCAATAAATGCCGGCCTCGCCAGCGATGCCCACATCCCATGAACGAATAATTTTAAAAAATCATTGCTTCTGATTGCTGATGCATTTGTACCTGTTTTTAGAGGTCTCCTATACCTGAATACTGGGACTAGGGAACGTAGCCTAAAAATTAGAGGCAGGACTTGCAGGATCGAAGTTAGGAAGTGCTTCTACTCGCAAAGGATGGTAGAAGTTTGCAAACGGCTCAACGATGCTAGCTCAATTGTTAATTTTAAATGAGATTAATAGATTTTTGTTAACCAAGAGTATTAAGGGATATGGGGCTAAAGCGGGTGGTATATGGAGTTAGGTCACAAATCAACCATGATTTCAATGAATGGCGGAACAGGCTCGAAGGGCTAAATACCACTGCCACTTGCTGCCTTCTGTTATGCGCCACCTTCTCCTGCAAGAAAGGTGGCGCATAATGGGACGTATGTTGGTGAGTGTCCTGCAGGATGTTTGGGTGATGTGCCTGTCATGGTTGAATAGCTGCCAGTGTGTGTGACCTTTGAGTTGTGGGTGTGTGGCTTGCAAGAGTGGTAATGTGTGAGGGTGAGAGAAAGCATCTGATTGGAAGAGTTGAGTAGTGATTGAAAGAGTTTGTTGATAGGTGGGTGATGGGGGGTGTCGTGCATGGAGCAGTGGATGCGGCTAGTGGTGCAGTTGGTAGGAGATGCCACTTGACAGTTGACCTCACTCACCTTGATCACTCATGTCAAAGCATTGAACTTTTTCCTGTACTGCATCCATGTTCATGGTGCTATGCGTCTGGCATTATCTTCGTCCTCCATTGCCCCCCACTGCCTCTTGAGCATATGTCTGCAGGACCTCTCGCTCCCCTGCGGATATAGGATACCTCTCCTTCTGTCCACCTCATGCACCAAGGCCTCTACTGCATCATTAGATAACCTTATTGCTCGCTGTCTCGCAGGCTTGGTACAAACTCAGATCGGCAGATTGGTGAGGTCTGGCGTGCAGATTGGAGGATGTGGGATTTAGTAGTGCGCAACCTTTACTCAATGTTTTAACATAACTGTACAGTTTGTAAACATAGGGACGGGACCGGCATCTGTGTTGTACATGTGTGATGTCTGATCTCCGTACAGATCCATATCTTATATTTTGCACATAAGAGGTGCAGGCTGCCGATAAGAGGTTCAGGCTGCTTTTACGAGGTGCGAGGCACTCATGCGCTATCGGGCCCCACTACTGGTGAGAAGTTATCCAACAGCGCAGCCAGGCCTGGCTGCTCATGCTGGAATCAGGTAAATGACCAAGCAGCACGAATCTCATGTGCTGCCTGCATCGGAATGACCAGGCGCAGGTTAATTGCGCACTGTGACCCCTGCACCCGGATTCGGGGGTTATCGAATTTAACCCCCAATGTTTATAATCACAAACTAGGCTGTATAGAGTTAGAATTTAAATTTGGAGAAACAATAAACTTTTTTTTGGTATGGAAGGGAGTCTGAAAGGATTGCAAACTAATTGTACTTTTGGCTTTAGACCAATGCACTTATCGGTCCTGCTGGAGTTCCAGTTTGGTATTTAATTTCTCCATAACAAAAGACAGTTTTAAAGCTTTTTAGTGTTTGCTAAAGATGCATCTTGTTATTGTTCTAAAATGAGGAAATTTACTACACAGCCTCACTGTTCTGCTCAGAGTGTCTCTATACCATTACACAACCTCATTGCTTTATACCATTACACAGTCCCAGTGCTCTTCTCAGTGTGTCTCTTTACTATTACACAACCTCATTGCTTTATACCATTACACAGTCCCAGTGCTCTTCTCAGTGTGTCTCTTTACTATTACACAACCTCACTGCTTTATACCATTACACAGTCCCAGTGCTCTCCTCAGTGTGTCCCTAAACTATTACACAACCTCACTGCTTTAGACTATTCCACAGTCCCAGTGCTCTGCTCAGAATGTCTCTTCACTAACATACAGCTGCACTGAGCAATGGAAAATGCCATTTACATTTCCAGTGATCAATTCCGTATTGCATCTGCTGTAGCTCAATATTAAGTATTACACAGTAAGCTGTAATTGCTTAAGGGCGATATGGCTGCCTCTTTGTTTTGGAACATGTTAAGGAATTAGAACCGAGAGTTTCAAACTTTTCTATGTGAGCGACCACGTGAAAATATTGACATGCTTTCAGTAACCTTCCTGCAAATGTTGACAGACTTCTTGGGACCCCCTGCCCTAATGTTTGAAAGACAGTATCATCTACCTAAAGGAAAAAATAGTGTCATTGCAGAAAACATTTTTCATTAATATGCATCAGCAGAAATATGTGTGGGTAAAACAAATTTAGGAAAATATAGAAACCTTAATGTAGGTGGACAGAAATCATTACCTGGTGACTCCTGGCACCCTGTCATAAGCCTCATTCAAAAGTCTCCCAGTTACAGATTTGTTTCTCTGTAAAGGTTATTTGACCATTGATCATCACTCTTTCATATTATATTTTATGCTATGACACGAAACATTCCACGTTGTATGCAACTGATTACAAAAAACAATCTGCTCGACTCTCACTGACAATGTGAGCTGTTGTGGATGGAGATTATGTGGACCCACCCTTCTAATGATTTCATAAACATTAAAGCATTTTGCTCCAAGACAAGAGAAGAATGGTTTTCCATTTTCTTCAACATGCATTTTTAGCAATATAGATTCCTCAGAATTCTATACTTTATTCTAATTTTGTTTGGTAACATTCATTGTTATGTTTTTTTATACAATAGTAGGCACTCTGGACAAAAATATTGGGTTTAGTTCCCAAATGGTTACAAACCAATAACCATGGTGTTAAATATCTGCTATCAGATACCATATCAAGGCAACAGAAAACAGATGCCATACATTCTTATTTGTTCCTCAATTACACATTTCTCACATCTTGTCCTCTTGGCTGGTATTCTATGCAACATCTTCTAGACTTCTAGACCTTGGACATTCCTTCAATGGAACTCAATTCCAGTTTAATTACCTCTTTCTACGCACTTATGCAGTTATGCGATTACGATCTGGCAAAGCATTCACTTGTCTTTGTGCACTGAACTTCAAGTTAAATTGATGTAACTAACTGTTTAATCTACCCAAATTGTAATGCTTTCTAGTCTGTAATAAAATCTGTCATTTTCACAGATGGTCAGAGTTTTTATGCTGGTCACATCAAGACAAGGCAACCCTTTCTCAGTATGTGGGTATTGTACCCAACTGGAGTGCTAGATAAGCTTCTATTCACTTAACAAAGAGTTTTTACTTCTTCATCCACTTCTTGTCAAAAATTCTAGTCTGTCTGTGTCACCTGCAGCACTTTGTAAAGGCACAGAAAGCAACATTGTGCTTGGTGCTAAAATTCAATTTTGCTTATATAGCTTAGAAGCACCTTTCATAATATCCTTGAAATCTATATGGAAATCATTTTCCCCCATCAGTTTTTAGTGGGTAGTAACGGCCAGGCAACATGCTGAATATTATTGTATTTTATGACTTTCTGCATAATGTCCCATAAAAATACCAGTTTAGATATAAAACAAAATTAGGATGTATTTTCAGTCTTGGTCCCACAAACATTGTATGTGTACGTGACTTTTGCACAGTTAGACTAACAAGTGTTTACACAAAACATGTGAGGGAGCTTCATTTAAATATTTAAAAATGACTGGAAAATAAATATTTAAAAATTACACAAAGAAGAACTTACCCCTTTAAGAGCTCCATCACACATGGGAAAAAGGGGCAGTCATTCACTTCTTTTGCAAAATGTTGAAGCAAAAGAAGTGAATGACTACACAATTACCAGAAAGCCAACTACAACTGAAGCTTTTACAAAACTTCAGTAGAACAAGGAGAGCTTAAAAAAAGAAGGGACATCTTAAAGTGTCAATTTTCAGATATACTTTCATTGGAGCTTTGGGAGCAACAATACATCTAATTATCAACTGCAAAGTTCTGTGCCAGTCATCAAGCATTTAAAAATAATGATGGGTGGGTGTTGGTGGTGGCAGTGGCAGTGTCTTTAAAGTGCCCCAAATATGCCATTGCAGGATGGGGAGATCAGCAGGAACCAGAGCCAGATTGCTTACACTCACTTAAAGTGCCCGAAATACCGTTGTCATGGTTGAAGTGGCTCAAGGCTGCCGACTCGCTATCACCCATTTTACATTAGAATCATAGAATGATACAGCACAGAAGGAGGCCATTCTGTCCATCATGCCTATGCTGGCTCTTTGAAAGAGATATCCAATTAGCCCCACACCCCTGCTCTTTCCCCAAAGCCCTGCAAAATTTTCCCCTTCAAGCATTTATCCAAATCCCTTTTGAAAGTTACTTTTGAACCTGCTTCCACCACCCTTTCAGGCAGTGCATTCCAGGCCATTAACAACTTGCTGCATAAAAACTTTCTCCTCATCTCACCTCTGGTTCTTTTGCCAATTTCCTTAAACCTGTGTCATCTGGTTACCGACCCTTCTGACACTGGAAACAGTTTCTCCTTATTTACTCTATCAAAACCCTTAATGATTTTGAACACCTCTATTAAATCTCCTCATAATCTTCTCTGTCCTAAGGAGAACAATCCCAGCTTCTCTAGTGTCTCCACGTAACTGAAGTCCCTCATCCCTGGTACCATTCTAGTAAATTTCCTCTGCACCCTCTTTAAGGACTTGACATCCTTCCTAAAGTGTGGTGCCAAGATTTGGATACAATATTGCGGCTGGGGCTTAACCAGTGATTTACAAAGATTTAGCATAACTTCCTTGCTTTTGTACTCTATGCCTCTGTTTATAAAGCCAAGGATCCCATATGCTTTTTTAACAGCCCTCTCAACTTGTCCTGCCACCTTTAAAGATTTGTGTATGTGCACCCCCCGGGTCTCTCTGTTCCTGCACCCCCTTTAAAATTATACCATTTAATTTAAATTGGCTCTCCTCATTCTTCCTACCAAAATGCATCACTTCACACTTCTCTGCGTTAAATTTCATTTGCCATGTGTCTGCCCATTTTAACCAGTTTGTCTATGTGCTCCTGAAGTCTGTTACTATCCTCCTCACTGTTTACTACATTTTCAAGTTTCATGTCAGGGCATAATTTCCAAGTTTGCAGCTATCGTACAAAGTCAAAATTACTATCACTGAGAGTGATGCTGTCTTGTTCTGAACGACTGATAGTGCTGGACTGCTCATAATCATTATGCCACCAAGCGTATCTCAGCTGCTCACCATCCACTTTTCATGTGGACATAAGCTTTTCCAGCCTCCAGCCCTTCTTCGCACTGTTTGCTGTCTACTATCGGGGTGAATGGGGGCTGGAAATGGTTGACAGGTTATGGACATGTAGCACATTGCAGATTGATATACTACATCATGGAATGTTACAGCATGAACTTGGGAGATTTCAGCTATGCTGCTGTAAGATAGGAGTCAGGTATTTTTATTTTCCACAAAAAAAAACAAAAGCTTGCATTTATATAGTGCCTTTAACATAGTAAAACATTAAGAGAGCGAGTAAGAGAATATCTGAGGACACAGTTCATTCAAGTCTCTTTGTGTACCTCCTAGTCAGTGGCTGAAGAGGCCTGAGAGCAGGTTTCTAGTTGGTCCTGTGTTGAGAATATGGGACAAGATAAGAGAAAATAGTAAGATGCATTACAAAAGTATACCAAAGAATCGTTCGTTGCAGAATCAAACTTGATGTAATCTGAGGAAGTCCTGTAACTCACCTCTGAGATATCCAGTCAGATCCACTTGTAGAAATAAATCATATTACTTATCCCTGATTGGTTGCTCCTGGTGTGGAGTGGCAGGGAGTTCTGGGTAGGAAATCACAGGCTTACACCACCTTATTTTCTATCCAAGCACTGTGAACCCACAATTCTCTACAAGCACCACTCCATGCTGGAATGCTCTGAATGATATTTGCATGTAGCGATGACTGCAGGCTCTGGATCCACAGGGAGGCAATTGCAGAGCTGTATCATCTGCTGCAAGGTCATCTGTTGCTCACTTGAATCATTGGGATGGCACCACCTGTAGTAACAGTAACATGATACTGTTGCCGAACATTTTATAAAATACACCGTGTCATTTGTCGTCATCTAGGCAACAGGTTCTTGCTCCTCTACTACCACCAGTTGCTGTCCCTCATTTTTACACTGCGGTTCACATGGCACTACTTCCTCAAACTCACTCACTGCATCCTCTGGGATGTGTGTAGCTGTGCTGGTGTTTGGAAACACTGGGGGTAACTTTAACTTTGTCCGATAGTGTAAAGTGCTTGATAGCGAATTGGCAGCCCATTTTACATCTCTCCTGATTTTTATTTCTATTCACTATCACCCATTTTACACTATCGCACAAAATCAAAATTGCTCCCACTGAGAGAGATGCTGTCTTGTTCTGAGCCACTGACAATGCTGAAAGTCTGCTCTTCTAGGCCTAAAGTGACAGAAAAGCAACAAATGTTAGATTTCTGGCTCCAACAGACACCTTAGAGCAAAGCTTGCATTGAGTGTGATTTGTGTGTGGGTGTGTGTATATTCCTGTGTGGGAGTGAGTGAGACAGTAATCAAAACATGAGAGCTGGATAGTACTTGGCCGTAAGCTTGGTGGAGGCTTGTGGTTTTACTTTGCCTTATTTCCTTATGCCTTTAAATACAAGATCTAGTGTGGCCTCCTCTAAGGGAGTCAAGAGCTTATAATTTCTGAGCCCTCTTCCATTTCAGGTCTGTCCCTGTCCATTTTGCCAGCTTTCAAATGTAGGGGTTGTGGAGGGTTGGCGAGGTGGCAAAATGGACAGGAACAGACCTGAAATGGAAGAGGGCTCAGAAATTATAAGCTATTGACTTTATCATTTGTCCATAGACTCTGCATCCTGCCTCCACATTCATTTTATTATAGCACAGAATCATGTCACATTAACAGTATGCCCACCTACTGTTTTTGCCAGCTAATATTTGTGCTCCATACAGCCTTTGGAAAAGCTGAATGAGAATTAGATCCACATGCAGCCACTTATCTTTAGTTGTGGCACACAGCCCTTTAAGGACCAATGATGTACCAGATTCCACCTACCTCTATTTGGTGAGGTCCATGTACCAGGTCAGGTCCAGGCCAAGGGCTCACTTTGAATGAAAAATGAAGGCTGATCTGGAATGTCCAGTGAGAGTCGCCCCTGTGCAATTTGTATGAGCAAAAGGTGTGTAGTGCGCTGGTCCTGGCAGCTCAGCACTAGGACCAGAAGTATATCTATGTTACTGGCTTTCATGATTGATGGCTTTTATGAAACCCTAGATCTCACTGTGTCAAAGAGGTTGTGTTCAATTGGAATATATCAAAAATCATTTGTGGCAATACATTTTTAAAAATTCCTCAGAACTTTATGATTCTCTGGGTCAATTATATTGCAGGGATTGCATTGATTTAACAGGGTTTTCACGTCATACAAACACAGGATCAGTAGCATAACTGCAGTTTATGTCAAATTGATTCCCACAGGCCACTTCTCAGAGTGATGAAGATCACCTGTAGCAGATGGCCTCGGCACTTCAGCTTCTCATTAGCTGTAGTCTAACTGCAATTGGTGGAAATCCAGCTTTCAAGTTTCTAATGTTCGAAAACAGACAACCAGCATTCAGTTCAAAAATTGTAGTTCTGTATTGGATGATATTGTATTTCAAGTCAGGGGTGCACTAATGGCAGAATCTATTTTCAATCTAGGATTCCAAAACTTTTCACTAGGGTCTGATGCATACAAATCTTTAATAGTGAGCAATTTTGCACAACCTATTTTCTTGAGAGTTCTGCTGACTTTACACACCCACAAGCATTTGGAAAATATTACAATTTTCTCCTAAAAGTATTTTTTTTTGTCATGAATTAGGGATTGTGTTAAGTTTACGGTAAGGGATTGTGTTATGGTGAGATACAATTGTAACGACGTTCTGTAGTGTAGGTGAATCCTTAGACAGGTTTACTCATGGAATGTCCCTTAGTCCATTGGTGTCTGTTGAAATGTAGATGTGCACCCCTGTCACCCATCATGGTTATGCTGATTAGTACTTTTTTTTGTCACAGGCAATCTTCCAGTTATCTCAAATTTCAATTCCAATCAATCATTGTCAAATAAATGTTCGAAAACTTGTAATTTTTAAATATTAATCAAATAGATTGTTATCAGGACGCAGCAAAGTGAACATTAGCCAGGAAAATGAAAGCTGATAAATGTGAGTCTCCCTAATCCATCAAAAAATGTGCAGTAGATCTGTTAGGGATTGAATGGATCCCACTTATAGATGCCTGCAACAAAACAACCTGACTAGGGACAAGTGGCCAAGGAAGATGATAGACTAGTCAACTTTCTGATTCATGTCATATCTAACTGGGCATTGTTCACTTCAGGGCTATTGCCTAACATCTGATGAGATCTCTGATGTCCTACTTTTCTAAAACAAATGGTCTTTAAGTTCCCAGCTTTGAACCCTCCATGTCAAACAGTACAATACTAGTAGGGAAAAGAAGACAGAGAAGAATTCTTATAACATGGGAACAGAAAAAAGATTCTGATATTATAAAAACTGGTTTCCTTCTAAAGTTTTGTTTTGTTGACTCCATGTTTGTCTTGTTTTTCTGTACATTAGTCAGCATTCTGAGGATAAGTCAACAATACTGGCCTTTCACCTCAGCCACACCTTTATTCCTGTGTGCAGGATGAGCTACATGTGAATGGACAGCACACTGTATTTTTTCCATCCTAATCTGGATGGTAGACTACAGTTCTTTCAAGCAAGATTGGGCCAGCAATTACAGCCTCAGAATGCCTTTAGGAAATTAAGATCAACCCTAACTTAGGGAGTTAAAGTGTCCCTTTTATTTTCTATGTTCGTTCTGTCTGCAGTACCCCTCTTTGAATGAACCTCCCCCTCTAAAGGTTCCTGATCAAATGAGTTGAGCAGTGTGACCATATGCTCATAGCTCAAAGCAGTTCAGTTTTTGGCATGAGTTGACACTAAATTTGGCAATCTCACTCAGAGGGGATAATTTTAACTTCAATGGAAAAGAAAATCGGGTGAGGTGTATAATGAGTGACCGATCCTATATTGTCTATTTTACACATTCATCAAAAATTAAAATTACCCCCCAAAGAGGCAATAAGCATACCTGGTCTGGAAAATGGAAAGCTCACATTGGTGCTTTATAGATCAGTCACCTGAGATTGCAGTTGCAGCACATCATTGTGGCAGAACAAAAGGAATGTTACTTTGTATCTGTTTGTCCTATACCTGATTAATAATGTGTTATCAGTCCAGGTCTGTCAAAGGAACCCTCTCGGGTTCAGTGATTTCGATCACTCCTGTAAGTGAATAGCACATCCCTTGTGTTCCAGAGCTAACACATACTGCCCAATTTTACATGTATGATACCTAACCCAGGGGGATGTGACGATACACCCTCCTTGACATAAAAACTGTCTTTCATGCATTTCCTCCCATGTGCTTCAACTATCTTTCAGTAGGTGGACGATTTACACTTAATGAGACGATGCCAGAACAAAACATTTAGTTGTTTTTATTTCTCAAACAGCAAATAAACCTGCAGAGCAACAATTATGATCAGACACACTTAATTCAATCAATACAAATTGTCTTTGCATAACAATACAACATTATGAAAATGTATGCTACCCCACATCAGTGGGTTGTCTTGCTTGACTTAAACAAAACTACTTCTGACTACCTTCCTGTATCTTCATCTTCTGGGGGAATGCCTGCGCTCGCACTTTTCTGTTTAAAAACCTAACTGCCAGTGTGTGTTTCTCTGTTTATTTTATCTCTGTGTCCACAACCAGTGAGGCGGGCCTGTGCCAGATAACTCTTTCCAATGTTCAGCACCAGGAACTTTCCAATAGAGTGGGCTGAGATATGTATTGATTACTGAGGCAGGTTTATGAATTAATTATCATTTCCAGTCTTTGGGGAAACAATCCAATGCCCAGCTCATTAGTATATTAACCAGCTTTTTTCTTGGTGCTTTTTTAAAACTTGCGTGAATGCACTTTGCTTTAAAAACCCAATATTTAAATGTAATTCTTTTCTAAATCCTTTCTGTGAAAAAATGGTCAATGGAATCTTGAAATCTGACAGAGTGCCTGCTGCTAACACTGGGTGATAAGTAATGGAAAAATATTCCCTTTCCTGGAACTGATAACTCTTATTTTGCTGAACAAAAATTGTTAACAAAGTACACAGTTGAACAAAAAACATTGCTGTGTTTGCACTTGTTGTAGCTGCTTCCTAGAGAACTATGTATGCTATATCTTCTTGACTAATGCAACTCTAAGCATACCATATGTATTTTGTCTTAGTGGGTTGACTGATACCAGCGTAAATACATGCTAAGTAGAGGAACACTCTTGGGGGAGACATTTGAAGGCAAAGCATGGAATTAAGAGTGAGTTTCTGATACAGTCTGCATTATGTCATAGGTCAGTCTAAAATTGTATTTTGTGCCTAAAATGCCTGAGGCATTGCCTACGGTTAGAGTCAGAATATTGACACGGACCTGCAACATCCTCCAGGAGGAGGACTGCCTCTTCTGGGTGCACTGTAGTTTTTTGTTTGTCTTTTTTCATGAACCAGTTCTACCTTCTGAGTGGGAGATGCTTCTTTAGCAATTTATAGTGATCAGCTATTTTTTTTACATCCAGTTTAAAAGTCTCTAAAAATTGCTATGATTACTCAGAAAATTGCATGGCTGTTATTTTTACTGCTTCTCATTTAAGTCTCAAATGACTCTGTTAGACAGTCAGTTGGAATTGCATTATACTGCTGGTGGTGATGCTGACTGAAGTATAGGCCCAAGTGATGAACTCCAGTCTCATAGGGGCTGATAATGAGCTGACCTCCCACGAGATTGTGAGGTTGACATATTAACATATTTTAGTGGTGCTCCAGAGCATGTAGTGCATGACCAGGTGCTTTATTAAAGGGAGGCATGGAGGCTTTATGTCTAAGGGAGAAAGGCACCATGTCAAGGAGTGGGCCACCCAGGAGCAATTATTTTTCCCGACAGGTCTCCTCTGAAATACCCATTCCAAATGAGCACTTAATGTCTGGAGCTCTGCCCAGGCACTCAAGTTGTATTGGAGGGGGAGGGGTGGGGGGCCCTAATTTGTATGATTGTTTCTTTCTTAAATTACCTTGCACTCTGTGCACTGGGGATATTGTAAGCCTCAGAACAAATATGTTTATAATGCCAATGAATTCTTATCAATTTAAAAAACTAGGATGTGTTATTTGTAAGAGCTGTGTATTAGCTGTGGGCTAACTGTAGAAAAGTGTCCCACAGTGCACTGTGCAGATTGATACATGACTGTGTGCATACCAGTACATACATTTAAGTTACAATTTTTAACTCCCCCACCCCACCATAGCAATGCAAGTAGACACTAGTCTGTCACAGACCCACAAAGGGGCCCAAAAGCTATATTGCAGTTAAAGGCCATTTACATTGAAAATGCCAAATGTGCCTCTGCATTTAATAGAAATAAGCACACATTCACCTCTTTGGTACAAATATAATTATCTGGGTAGCAACATGCTAGGTAAACTACATAAAACAATGGTGACTATAATGTAACTGAAAATGGGGGAAAAGGCTCTAAATTCACATCATAAGAAAACATACTTTTCCACCAAATCAGAGTACATGAATTACTGCACCAACATGTGCAGTAATTCATGTAATGCATACTTGCACTCACATACAGCCACGTGCACTCACATGGTGATACACACTATGAGCATACACACAAAAATGCAGACATGCACACACAGATACACGTACACGCCGCATGTGTGCATGCACATATATATATACACACACTCTCACACAGACAAGTACATGTACACACCTAAATATTACAAACACAGAGACACATGCACTCACACAGACATATATGCAGCATGCGCACACATAAGATGCACATACAGATATGCATGTGTTACACGCAGACATACAAAAATTCAGAGCATGAATTCTTTATTCCAAAATCACTAGATAACATCAGAAAATTTCATACAATTATGTATGACTAAGAGCAAGACACCAAATTTCATCAATCAACTTCTGGGTTGAATATGCCCAATATCAACTACAGGGTAATTTCAGCAATCCCACAGTCCCAGTAGATAACTACACTCGAAGAGAGCATGGATCAAAGATAGGGAGACAACACTATAGTGCTGATTCTTCAACCCGTATTCCCTTCTAATGTCATTCCCCGCCAAGCATAGGATTGCTAAATTTATCTTAATATCTCAATGGCAATCTCTACAAAACCAATTGTGGAGCTGCCTCACTATTATATTCATCAGCAGTGGTGGAAACTTCAGGAATCAGATTTATTAGAATATTGCAACTGGATCTTAAGTAATATCAAGAAAAACTACGTCCAGGAAAGGACTTCCTTAATTGGGTTTAACTGATTGTGATTGATAACTCACTTCTCTCCAAGGCCCATCTCTAAGCCATTTTATTAATGAACATAACTCAATCCCCAGCCAATTGGACATTTATGATTTTGAACCATTCCTTGATTTGTCAACATTGGTCATTTCTAAAAAAAAAGCTTTTCATTGTTTACTAATTAAAATTTAGTTCACTGACAATTCCACAAAAACAGTAATGAGCTAAATGACCAGATAATTGGTTTTAGTGATATTGGTTGTGGGATAAAGGTTGGCCAGGACACCATGAGAACTCCCCTGCTCTTCTTTGAATAGTGCCATGGGTGCTTTAATGTCTACCTGAGCAGGCAGATGGGGCCTCAGTTTAATATCTTGTCTACAAATCTGCTCCTCCAACAATGCAGCACTCCCTCCATACAGCACTGATGCATCAGCTTAAATTGTGTGCTCTCAAGTCTCTGGACTGCGGCTTGAACTCAGCCCTTCTCACAGGTGAGAGTACTACCACTGAGCCAAGCTGATACTTTGCTGTTATTGAAGAAAAATAATAGACCAAAGTGCTCTTCACCCCTTCACAACACAATCCAGGGAAACAGCAGTAGCTGCCCGCAATAGAAAGGAGGCACCAATGACTTAGGCAGGGCTGAGTTGGTCAATGAGGGCATTACATTAATAGTACAGGATGTATTATTTCCCCCCCCCCCCTCCCCAAATACACACACACACTGCTCTAACATGAAATCAAAAATGCCATTGTCCATGGGAACCAATTTATGATCATTGTTCTTTTTTTTAACATGTAGGTGTTGCTGAACTCAATCCATCTAAAATGGGCAACAGGCCACTTTGGCTTACTGTACTTGGACTAACATTGTAAATAAGTTCTACTATAAATTACTTAATATATTCATTCAAATAATACACAAAATATAATACAATCACACTGACTGTAACTGTGCTGATTATAGAACTGATATTACTGACAGGGTTTTACCTATCAGGAAAGATTGAACAGTCTGGGGCTCGTTTCTCTAGAAAAGAGGAGACTGGGGGATGACCTGATAGAGGTCTTTAAGATTATGAAAGAGTTTGATAGGGTAGACGTAGAGAAAATGTTTCCATTTGCGGGGACCAGAACTAGTGGCTATAAATATAAGATAGTCACTAATGAATCCAATAGGGAATTCAGGAGAAACTTCTTTACCCAGAAAGTGGTTAAAATGTGGAATTCACTACCACAAAGAGTAGTTGAGGTGACTAGCATAGATGCATTTAATGGGAAGCTAGATAGATACATGAGGGAGAAAGGAATAGAAGGATGTGCTGATAGGGTTAGATGAAGTAGGGAGGGAGGAGGCTTGTGTGGAACATAAACACTGGCATGGACCTGTAGGGCCAAATGGCCTGTTTCTGTGCTGTGCATTCTATATAATTCTATGTAATTCTATAAATCTATATAACCATTCAATATTACATGATAAAAAAAAACACCCTTTCCTTTGCACACAATAATCTTGGGCCAAGAGCAAACATCATAACAGATGCTTGGAAAAGTCTTTGGCCTGATGCCCTGATTCACTTTGCAATATCCAACTAACAGGCTCCAAATGAATATTCACAAAACCCTTTGGACCTCAATCAGACAAGCCCAAGGATGTTTTCCATCCTGCCCTGGGACATGGACTCCATAATGGCAACAGTGAACATGCTACTGAATCACTCTGAGTGTCTTCGGGTCCCTCACCACGTGATGGCTTCCTCTGCCTTTTATGTTAACAAGCTATAAAAGCCTAGCTAATATAAACACAAACAGAAGGTTCACAAATACTTTCATTTATTTTTATTTGATTTATACACAAAACTTTATAAAATGATTGGATATGATTAAGTATTTCATTTATTGTTTTGACCTCACTGAATTAATCCTTGTAACTTTGTATTTGAAACATTATTAGGTCATCCTCGCTCATGGGATAGTGGGATACACTTCAAAGAGTTTTTATCGTGCTCTTTGTCCATTAAGGGAATAGTTGTCTGAAAGCTTAAATCTTTGCTTATTGATTTTGAATAATAAGAGCACCTTTTATTTGAAACATAAAGTTTTGGATTACAACCTCTGTGAATGGAGAGCATGTTATTGTTCATCTTCTTGAGTCAAACAAGTACAAATATTGTACTATACGGTCCACAAGCAGTTTCATATTGCCTTTCCATTTATACAACAGATCTATTTTTCTGAATTAATCCTTGTACAGTATTTAAGAGATTGTATTATATGGCATAAATTATCATCACATAGTGTTTATCATATGCCCAAAATCAGAATGGGATAAATTTCAGTTGGTTAAAATTCAGCTGTATTCCTGCACACATTTGTGACTCTCTAAAGAGAGAAAGAGTTATTCACACACAACACATAACCGCCTATGGATAATTTTCCCACGCACACACCCTGCAGGTAATCTGTGAGACATAGCTCAGGAGATTAATTTGAAAACAGTTCAACACAAGGACTTACAAATTACAGATTCGTATTCTCAGTAATGCAGTGGTCAGATGGTAGGCATCCTACAATTGGCCCCAGTGTTCATAAATTAAGGAGAGGAACATTCGGCCAGAGTTTCCACTCCTGATAACTTTTTAGTAACACCTACAGGAAGTATACGAGTGTGGACATTAGTAGGAATTTTTACTGTGGCTGTGATTTCAGTAAAAATACCAACTAGGGAAAATTTTTGTGCATTTGTTTATGATACCACAATATAGTGACTTGAGGGAATCATTCCTACGGGGAACAACGGGATCAGGGCATTTTGATGCCTCCATAATCGAATAGATTGCCTGCATGCACTGTTAAGATCCACATATAAAGACTGGTCATTTGGTTAACATACTAGAGGAGCTGGCAGTGACTGTGGAAACATAAAATGGAAGATGAAGCAAGGAATGCTCCTTTTGCGCCCAGATAAAAAAAATTGTGCTGCTGCTGGCCCATCCAAGGGCCCTCTCCAGAAAAGCCTGCCCCTCCCCCCCACCATGGCTCCAACTGTCCATTCTCTACCGATAGTTAAAATCAACTCTCACACGAGCAAGAATCTTAAGACGATATTCTCAACCAGGCCTGATAGTCTTCAATCTGTTTGAGCATTATGGGCTCAGCCAATCAGAGCACTGTATTTTAAAATGCAATGACCAGGTTATTAATATTCATTCAGTAAAGTTATGTCCACTGATGCTAGTGCCATAAAGCCAGAAGCAAATTGTACATATATTTGAAACGTAATGACAATGGCTCATAAGAAAATGGCACCAATGATTGTGCAATTATGTTTAATGTTTTTCCTACAACTGTTAAAGATTATTGTGCTGCTGTGTCAGCAGGCTGTGCTTTTTAAGTCTGACAAAACTACAGCCAGTGTTATGTTTTGCTGTGAATATCTTACAGATGGCTGAGTCTTGGCATTCATGTTGAAAAGAGAATTTGAGCTTTCTGCACGGAATCTTTTCTTACTTAATGCATCTTGCCCTCTGGGACCTAATATTTTGTTCCCACCATATGATTGTGAAAGATATCGTTGCAGGAATCAACAAGAACAAAAATATTTTACTTTCACCAAAGTGAAATTTGTTGACACAGGAAGAAAGAGCAATTTTTTCAACATGTAAACCATTTCAACAGGGAATAATTAACAACAACAACAATAACTTGCATTTATATAGTGCCTTTAACGTAGTAAAATGTCTCAAGGTTCTTCAAAGGAGCATTATCAAACAGAATTTGACACTGAGCCACATAAGGAGTTAGTAGGAGAGGTGACCAAAAGCTTGGTCAAAGAGGTAGTTTTTAAGGAGCTTCTTAAAAGAGGAGAGAGAGGTAGAGAGGTTTAGGGAGGGAATTCTAGAGCTTAGAGCCTAGGCAGCTGAAGGCACAGCCGGCAATGGTGGAGCGATTAAAATTGGGGATGCACAAGAAGCAGGAATTGGAGGAGCGCAGATATCTCAGAGGGTTGTAAGGCTGGAGGAGATTATAGAGCTAGGGAGGAGCAAAGCCATGGATGGATTTGAAAAAAAGAATGATTAAAGAAGCGATTAATAATCATCCCATACTCAATCCCTGTATCCTCTCCAGCTGATACCCCATTTGTAAACTTTTCTTCTTTAAGATCCTCAGTTTTTTTTTCTACCCATCTCTGTGTCCACCTCTCTTTCCACTTCCTGTTTGAAGATCTCCAGTATGGGTTTCAGCCATCCATGCAAGACCACTCTAGTCAAAGTCATCAACAATATATTGTGTAATAATGACTATTGCCTTACTTCCCCTTGTCCTCCTGACCTCTTCACAGCCTTTGATGCAGTTGAATATTCTCTTCTCCATTGACTTTCAGCCTTGGTTCATCTCCTTGGTTCCATTCATACCTGTCCCACTGACTTCTTCTCCTCTACTCACATGTTCACTTCCGGTCTGCCTCAAGGTTCCATCCTTGGCCCCTCTCCATTCCTCATATGTGCTACTTCTTGGAGATATCATCCATAAGTATGGAATCAGCTTCCACACATATGCCACTGATGCTTTGTTTTACATCTTTACAAATAACCTTGACCCCATGACTTTTGCATCAAGTTTGGATGAGCCTGTATTTCTTATAATCGAACACTGGCAAAACCATTGTCATCATGTTTGATTCTCAAGAGAAACTCTGCGTCCTAGCTCCTGACATCACCGCACTCCTCAGCTGTTCACTCAGGTTGAAACCAAAAGTGCACACCTTTGTACCCTTTTCAGACCTGAACTGTTGGAAATCCCACATCCAGTTCACCACGAAGACCACCTAATTTTCATCTCCACAATATTGAACGCTTGCATCCCTACCTCACCACCACCATTACTGAAATCCTTATCCATATCTTCAGCACTTTCAGACTTGATTTCTCTGACACTGTTCCCTTCAGCCTCTTGAGCTGCACCCTACATGACCATCAACCCATTCAGAGCTTCGATGTTCACACCCTGTCCTGCACTAAGTGTCACCTTGGCTCAGTACTAGTACTTTTGCCTCTGAATCAGAAGTTTAGGAGTTCCAGCCCCACTCTAGGACTTGAGCACATAATCTAGGATGATACTTCAATGATGTACTGTTGGAGTACTGCTTAGGTAGACATAATAGATCCTGTGGCACTACCTGAACAGCACCAAACAGTACCCCCTGAGTATTTCTTCCTCAAGCAGCATGCCAATAACATATTGTTCATCTTATTTGCTGTCTGTGGATCTTGCTGTGCAGAAACTGGCTGCTGCATTTGTATACACAATAGTAAAAGGGGTGCAGGAACAGAGAGACCTGAGGGTGCACATTCGCAAATCTTTAAAGGTGGCATGACCAGTTGAGAAGACTGTTAAAAAAGCATATGGGATCCTGGGCTTTTTGAATAGAGGCATAAAGTACAAATGCAAGGAAGTTATGCTAAACCTTTATAAAACACTGGTTGGGCGTCAGCTGGAGTATTGCATTTATTTCTGGGCACCACACTTTAGGAAGGATGTCAAGGCCTTAGAGAGGATGCAGAAGAGATTTATTACAATGGTACCAGGGTTGAGGGACTTCAGTTATGTGGAGAGATTCGAGAAGCTGGGGTTGTTCTCCTTAGAAGAGACAAGTTTAAGGGGAGACTTGATCGAGGTGTTCAAGATCATGAACGGTTTTGACAGGGTAAATAAGGAGAAACTGTTTCCAGTGGCAGAAGGGTCGGTAACCAGAGTACACAGATTTAAGGTGATCGGCAAAAGAGCCAGAGGCGACATGAGGAAACATTTTTTTATGCAGCGAGTTGTAACGATCTGGAATGCACTGCCTGAAAGGGCGGTGGAAGCAGATTCATTAGTATCTTTCAAAAGGGAATTGGATAAATACTTGAAGGGAAAAAAATTTGCAGGGCAATGGGGAAAGAGCAGGGGAATGGGACTAATTGGATAGATCTTTCAACGAGCCAGCACAGGGACAATGGGCCAAATGGCCACCTCCTGTGCTGTACCTATTATGATACCATTCTTAAAAAGTAATTAATTGGTTGTGAAACATTTTGTGATATCCTCAGGATGTGATAAGGCTCTATATAGATACAAATTCTTTTTTTTGAATCCCACTCACCAATCACCCATGCCCTCATCATCTTCTGCTGGTTTCCTCATGCTCAATATATTAACTTCAAACTCCTCATCCTCATCTAAAACAATCCCTCATGGCCTCCATCCAGAGTGACTCCACAACCTCCACTTGCCCTATTCCACAGCTTGTACCCTCCTTTTTTCTGAGCCTGGACTCCCTTCCTAAAACCCACCATCAAGGCCCCGCTCATTGTAATTCTCTTCCAGAACCTCACTATTTTGCTTGATGTCTTTTACCTCATCTTTGGTTGCTTCCTCTAACTGTTTTACTATTCCTTGCTTGGTGTCTGAATTTCCACCCCTCTCTTTATGAAGCACCTTGGGGTGTTTATATAAGTGTAAGTTGCTGTTGATGGAACAATGACAGTAGATATGGGTCTAGATTTTAATATGTGATATGAGCTGTGAAGGTGGGGGCGGGGGGTGGAATTCCTGACGGGAAACCCAGAAGTACGGGTTTCCAGGATGTCCTTACAATTCAACAGGCTGGCCTCAGTCGGACGGGAAAAGAGGAAGCAAACGGATGCGAGAAGGTAGGTCTTAGATTGGGGGTGGGGTGGGGGGGGGGGTTGGACATTGGGGGGCATCGGGAGTCATTGGGAGTTGGGGTCGGGGAATGGGTTGGGATCATTGGGGATCATCAGGGGGTCGAGGATTGGGGTCAGAGATCGTGGGGGGGGTCGGAGATCCTGGGGGGGTTGCTGCAGGTTTGCTTGTTGGGCCTGGGGGAAGCACTCCTGCTTCTTCGGGCCCACAAGCAGTGCTAGAAAGGCACTTATCTGCTGTTTCGGGCCTTCTCACCTCCTCTCAAGTGGTGTGACGTAGAAGGCCCGGGAATCCCGGCCCCCTGGGGTTAAAAACTTAAAAGCTTTAAAAATGGAGGCCGCAGTCTCCTTGAAAGCTTTTAGTGACCGACCTGCCTCCTAAGAGCAGGCTGGTCGCCCACCCCTCATCCCGCCTCCATTAAAGATAGAAATGGGCGGGTTGGGGGTGGGTTTTAGATTTTTAAAATTTTTACTCCCCCCAACCCCCCCCACCACCCCGGCAACCCACCCATTTTTCTGAATTAAAATTTAGGCCCTGACCTTTGATCATAATTAGATGTTGTTGGATTGTATGTCAATTATGATGGTGTACCATGCGTAAACCTTTTAATTGATTTAATTATTGTTATGTAATTTGTATTGTGAACACAAATATTCATAGTAAAAAATCAAAGATAGAATGGAAAATCAGACAAATGGAAATCTGTGCTGAAGCCCAGCTGCATTATGTTATATAACATGCCTATCCCAAGAACAACAATGAGGGGCAATGGGATGAAACTCAGAAGAGGGAAGATTACAAGGTAATTACTCTCCTGGAAAGACAGTACTATTATTCAATTAAACTTTGGAGTTCTGGATCAGAAGTCCTGAATTTAGCCAGGTTATGTAAGCAGAATATCTATGATCACATTAAACCCTGTGCAGACATGTTTGGTGAAGAAGAGAAGATGGATGTTAGTTTAATCTTAAGATTTAAGTCCTCCTCCCACCCCACCGCCCTCGGCCTGATAGAAAAGTCTGCTTATTCCAAATCTATAGGTGAGCCTGTGTATTCAATCTGACTGCCTGGTAAACTTTGAAAGGTATTATAATTATCATAATTTTTCTCATCAATTTCCATTACTATTGTCTGTACAAGAATCAATTGCCATTCATACGTAGATATCAGTTTCCTTTACTGGACCTACGTGGGTGTCAGTTTCTTTACTAGCCACGATGTAAATGCAAATTTCCATCACTGGCATCCATGTAGCTGTCAGTTTCTATCCCTACCATTTATGTAGATATCAGTTTCCAATACTGCTCCTTGTGTAGGTGTTGGTTTTCATTGTTAGCCCCTATATAGTTTTCAGTTTCCATTACTGGACTCTTATATAGGTGCCAGTTTGTATTATTAGCCTCCATGTAAGTATCGGTTTCCATTATTAGCCCCTACAAACATGTCAGTTTCCATTATTAGCCCCTACAAACATGTCAGTTTCCATTACTGAACCCTGTGTGCTGGACATATGTTCGTGTCGGTTTCTATCAATAACTCTTATATACGTGTCAGTTTTCACCAATAACTTCTGTATCACCAGTGAACTTTTTTCATTGTATTGATTCCCTAAAATGGGAGTCACTGATTCTTGCTACTTGATTAGTTGTGCATCAACGCAGTCTTTTGCAATGTCAAAATAATGCCTGGAGTTCACCTTCATTGGTGAGATATTCCGTTATGATCTAGCTGAAATTTCTGTCTATGGTCGAGGTGAATATTTTGTTGAAGGTGGAGATGAACGCCTCCTGTTTGAATCACTTTCAGAATACGGTGCACTCCTGCTCCACTTCAATCCATTTAAACTAAAAGTAGTGAGGGGAAAATGCAAGCAATTCATTACAAACCATATGCTCAATTTTCTTTTTAATTTATCTTATTTTTACCATGCCACAAACAGAAACAGCAGACTAGGTAGGTTGGGGAACAGGGCTGGGCGGGAGAGTAAGCCAGCTGCTTGAGGGCAACAGTGGTTGGGCCATGTTTATTTTTCCTTTCTAATTAGTGATACAGTGGCCCAGAATTTGCTACGAAAATAACGCCAAGTTTAATGCCTTTCGCCGTTGTTAATGTGTAAATTGTCCAGCTTTTGGTGAGGAAGAAATACGCTGTGAATTCTGAATCACCACAAGTTGCTGGATGATTTGCGTCGCTCTGCCGTTAGCCTCGCGAGAACGGAGGCTCACCCTCAACCTCCCCGTGAGTTTCATGGAGTTGCTGCATTTGCAGCTTAATTGCCCAATAAACTTGCTGCAAAAAGTTAGGGCTGCTACTTAACAGAGTAAGCATCTTTTTAATGAGGAGATTAATGTTCCTGAAATGCCAATCAACCTCTGCAGCTCAGTAGGGGAACAGTTTAAACTGTGGAGTCTCATTCCTACAGGTAGTAAATTGTTTGAGATCTTTTAAATTTAAAATTTTATATTTTTAAATTTTTTTCTTACTTTTCCTTTTTGTCTCTTTTCTTTCCAGTAATCTAATCTTTTTTTCCCTCTCTTTGGGCTCGATATTAGGAGGGAGGCAGGGAGGCAACGTGCCCCATGAATTCGGGGTGCTCCGCACGCGATCGCAGCCTAATTGAAGGCACTTAGCTTGCCTTCCGGGTTTCGCGCTGGAAAGCTGCGCAGCGGGCGGACTGCGCAGCCGCAACATAGGCTGTCAGCTGGAGGAGCCCTATTTAAAGGGGCAGTCCTCCACTGACTGATGCTGCAGAAAATAGGAAAGATTACATCATGGAGCAGCCCAGGGGGAAGGCGGACGGGAGGAAGTGGCCTGCCTCTGCCACCACGAAAGCCTGGCCCGAGGTGGCAGAGGAGGTCACCAGCACCACCAACATATCACGCATCTGCATACAGTGCAGGAGGCGCTTCAATGACTTAAGTAGGTCAGCCAAAGTGAGTACACTTACTCATTCCCCTACACTCCTCCTGCCACATCACTGCCCCCACCCCACATCTCCTTCTGCACTGTCAACACTACTCTATCACATCGCTCCTCACACCCACTCAAACCTCATCCTCATCTGACCTGCACTTACCCATCTCGCCAGTACTCATCCCACCACTACCACTCAACCCAATCCTCATACAATCTCGTGGCTCCGTCTCATACTCACCCTCTCATGCATCTCTTTCGCAGTCAGCCTCACCCAACCTGCCACTACCTGTGCTGCAGCCACAGGGCTGTAGGAAACGTAAGGAAAACATGTCGTGAGCATGAAGGGAATGCAAAAGGGTGTTTGAGGGTTATCATGCTTTTTACTTATATTTAATTTCTGATCAACTCACATTACATATTATATTGTCACCATTACCGCCACGTCTTTGCAAATCTTGTCTGGTTTGTGCAATAATGCCCTTTCCTGAGGATCACCATGAAGACCCACAACTGATGCCACCCATTGTGTCACTGCAGAGTGGGTGTAGGTGTATTTGCAGGGCACTTTTGTGCAAACGACTGAGAGACGTCGGCGATGTCCCCAGTGGCACCCTGGAAGGATGCGGAGGAGAAGTTATTGAGGGCAGTGGTGACTTTTGACAGCGACAGGTAAGAAGATGGTGCTCGGGCCAGCCAGGAGCAGCTCTGCATGAAGGAGGCTGCAGATGACCACGACTACATGTCGAGTGACTCTGAGCCTCCGTGTGCACTGCTGCTCAGAGAGGTCCAGGAAGCTGAGCCTCGGTCTGTGGACCCTGTGGTGAGGGTAGTGCCTTCTGCGACGCATCTCTCTCTGCGGTTGCCCTCCCCCCTGCTGTGCAGGTGGATGTGTCACAGCTCTGTGTTGTGGAGCTCCATGTGTCAGAGGTGGACGGCGTGGCCGGCGAGGCTGGTGATGCTGTTCGTCCTCCAAGGAGGTCATGACTGCAGCTATGGCGGCCCCCATCCGGAAGATGTACGTTCGAGGGGGTCTGCAAGGTAGGTAAATGTGTCTGCACACCGGTTAGGAGGGGGGTTGTGGAGGCCAAACTTTTTCTAAGGTGACAGAGTGGCCTCCTGCAATGAATGAGGGTCTCCCCTCCCCCCACCTGTCAAATGGACCTTTGCAGCTGCCACAGGCTGATGGCTGCAACACGTCCATTTCAACTGGGAGTGTTTCCCCCAGTAGGGGAAACATGCTCAGTTTAGATAAAAATCCCACCCCTCCTAAAATATCCTACAAATCAGGTCTGCTAACGACCTGAACTATGTAATTAATTGCCTGAAGTGGGATCCTGCTGGCTTTAATTGCTGGTGGGAGTCCCGCATGGTGGAGCTGCGCGCGCATCTAAGCGCATCACTGGGGAACCCGGAAGTGGGCGGGTTGGAGCCGGGCTCCAGACCCGCCCAGGGAATCCCCGATTTTCGGAGCCCCCCCCCGCCAGGAACCCGCCGGCTCGGACGTCCAAAAATCGAGCTCTTTATTTCTCTTCCTGTACTTGATTTGACTCTAATTTACCCTATTTAATTCTCCGTTGTCCCTCTGTTCCTTTCCCAATCCTTAAATCTCATTGGTTAAGGAGATAGACTGTTTGTCCCGTCGTTCACCAAGGTCCCAGATACCCTGTTGCCCCCTTTAGCAGTTCGCACTTCCAACAACTTGCAGGGAAAAATATTTTCAAGCTGAAGGGTGGGAGAAGAAGTCTAACAAAGCGTGCTGCGAGATGCCCTTGCCACAGCAAATTCTGGGCCAATATAAATGAAGCAGTTTCATGGGTCAGTGAATGGCAAATTCTCAGTATTAAGTAGATTTTTTGGTGAGGGATTAGTACAACCTCTGTGATCACTACAATTATTGAATAATATTGATGAAACGGTAAGACTAAACTAATAATAAGCAGCACAAATGGAAAGAAAAATCGGAAGATTACTCTAGCTGTTACACAGAGTACGTAAATATTTCTTCTGTAAATAGAGCTGAATTGTGCTTGATGCCATTTGTTAGACTTTCCTGTTGGTATCTGATAGCCTATCTTGTACATGATCACTGGAGCAGAATCTCTTTGTTTTCTGCAAGGAGCGGTGAATAAAATATAGAAATTTGTAGATGTCTTTTCATGTAAGTTCTGTGTTCCCAAGACCCTTTGCTTCCCCTGCTCTGCGAGGTTGCCCACAGGACAGGTAATTGGGGCATTTTTGAATAGCTGTCAATAAGACTTCATCGCTGTGTAATAGACAAGAGCCAGGGAGGGAAGTGACCTTGTAGCTTCTAACTAATCTTGACCCCACCAAAGAACGAACAAGCAGAAGGTACAAATGTACTGAATCTAACACAGATACTGAACAGCAATGTGATTTCAAGTGAAAGTGTAGAAAAGAAGTCTTTTTTTAATCAAACTATTTCACAAACTGTTGGCGTTAAAAAAATAACTAGAAGAATTTCTGTCTCATATGAAGACTATTTAAGATAGCAAACCAATTGGGATCATTAAAATTCAAACATTCACTATCTTCAGAGCTGCTCATGGTTTTGCTTGTTAATCGAGGTGACAGCACAGTAGAGGTAAATATTCTCAGCTGCAGCTACAAGGATAGGTAGAAACATTATTAGCTCAGCTTTCAGTGAGCTGATGCAGCAACATTAAAAGCAGCTTTTGTGAGTGCCGTTGTCCACCAGGATCTAGACCACAAATGCCAGAATCATTTTATCAGTGACAGTCACTATCAGGAAATGTGACCTTATTTCATCATCTATCACTTGGCTACATTAAATCAGTGGTGTAGAAATGAGTGAAAGCACTTAGACTTCTCCTCCACCAGAATCCTTGCTCTTAGTCTTTTTATTATTTTGTTGGGGTAGGATTTTCTGCAAAATTCTATTTTAGGCTATATTCAAAATCCCTTTTCTTTTTGAGGGCATTAAAGCACAATGATCAGGATTACATTCATCTTTGTTCATAATGAATTGAATTAATTATGTTTGTTACTAAGCATATAGCTATCAAGGGATAATATGATGTCAATGGGAATTAGAGAGAGCATAAAGAGACCAATCAAGTCTTGAGTTAGATTGTTGCTATTTAAATTAACTATACCCTCTGGATGAATAACATTTGCCCTCTACAGACTGTTCAGATTTCTGTCGTAAAATATTCTATTCTGGATGCAAATGAGTCTCCTTTTTGATTAGCATTCTGTTTGATATTTAGTCCCAATTAAAATTTTACGCAGTGCAGTTTCTTAAGTAGATGGGTTTCAAGCTGTGAAAGATATCAATATTTAATAGGTTGATTGAGCGAAGTGACTTTTCAAAATTAAGCAGAAGTTTTGAATACCTTGGCTAGCAAGGTGGGTTAGCACACATACAGTGAATGGGTATTACAGAAAATGTGATTAAAGTATTGCACAGAGGGATAACTTGTTTATCTTTTGACAGCTCACTGGTTTTATTTGAACATCATTTAACCCATAATAGAACATCAGGGTTCCAGGAAGATGCAGGCCATTCTGGCACCCACTGTGGTACATTGTGGTCTGTTTGTTTACTAGTAAATAGTACCTGGGAAATATTAAATAAGTTATGGTTAAACCTTACTGCTGTGCAAATCTGTTGACATCTCATAGAATCATAGAAAGTTACAGCACAGAAGGAGGCCATTCAGCCCATCGTGTCCGTGCTGGCCAAAAAAGAGCTATCCAGCTTAATCCCACTTTCCAGCATTTGGTCCGCAGCCCTGTAGGTTACAGCACTTCAAGTGCTCATCCAAGTACTTTTTAAATGAGTTGAGGGTTTGTCCCTCTACCACCCTTCCAGGCAGTGAGTTCCAGATCTCCACCACTCTCTGGGTGAAAAAATTTCTCCTCAGCTCCCCTCTAATCGTTCTACCAATTACTTTAAATCTATGTCCCTTGGTCACTGACCCCTCTGCTAAGGAAAATAGGTCCTCCCTATCCACCCTATCTAGTCCTGTCATAATTTTATATACCTCAATTAAATCTCCCCTCAGCCTTCTTTGTTTCAAAGAAAACAACCACAGCCTATCCAATCTTTTCTCATAGCTAAAAATCTCCAGCCCTGGCAACATCCTTGTAAATCTCCTCTGTACCCTCTCTGGTGCAATCACATCTTTCTTGTAATGTGGTGACCAAAACTGTAAGCAGTACTCAAGCTGTGGCCTAACCAATGTTTTATACAGTTCTAGCATAACCTCTCTACTCTTATATTCTATGCCTCGGCTAATAAAGGGAAGTATCCTGTATGCCTTTTTAACCACCTTATCTACCTGTCCTGCTACCTTCAGGGATCTGTGAACATGCACTCCAAGGTCCCTTTGTTCCTCTACACCTCTCAATATCCTCCCATTTATTGTGTATTCCCTTGCCTTGTTTGCCCTCCCCAAATACATTACCTCACACTTCTCTGGATTGAATTCCATTTGCTACTTTTCTGCCCACCTGACCAGTCCATTGATATCTTCCTGCAGTCTACAGCTTTCCTCCTCACTATCAACCGCACGGCTGATTTTTATATCATCTGCAAACTTCTTGATCAAGCCCCACACATCCAAGTCCAAATCATTAATATATACCGCAAAAAACAAGGGACCTAGTACTGAGCCTTGCGGGACCCCACTGGAAACAGCCTTCCAGTCACAAAAACACCCATCAACCATTACCCTTTGCTTCCTGCCACTGAGCCAATTTTGGATCCAACTAGCCACTTTCCTTTGGATCCCATGGGCTTTTACTTTTTTGACCAGTCTGCCATGTGGGACCTTGTCAAAAGCCTTGCTAAAATCAATGTAGACTACATCAAACGCGCAACCCTCATCGACCCTCCTTGTTACCTGCTCAAAAGATTCAATCAAGTTAGTCAGACATGACCTTTCCTTAACAAATCCATGCTGACTGTACTTGATTAACCAGTGCCTTTTGAAGTGATGATTTATGTTGTCCCTCAGAATCATTCCAATAATTTGCCCACCACCACTGTTAGACTGACTGGCCTATAATTACTCAGTCTATCTTTTTCTCCCTTTTTAAACAACAGTATAACATTAGCAGTCCTCCAATCTCGGAGTCCTACTGATTTATCTATATTGTTTTTGAGATAGATCCATCCAGTAATTTATTACACAGATGTCCAACCTATGACCAAAATGCAAGTCCTGAGCCTTTGAAATCCACCTGATGAAGCTTAGACGCTTCAATTCTATTTGCGTTGGATACTAGCACAGGTGACAGGGAGCCTGGAAGATTTATCAGCAGATGACCAGAGCTTATGGGGAGATAGACAGTTGCTAGTTTGTCCTGCTTAAATTTTGTAAAAGACTGTCCTTAATGCTGTTGCCTCATTGGTGGATGTGTCCTAAATCAGAACATTAAGATCTATTGTATCTTCAATTTGAGATACTTGATAATTACTGACAATATTGGTTAAAACTTTATTTGTGGCCCCTGAGGCTCCCTGGTATGCACTTAAGCGGTCTACAATGATAAAAACAAATTGAGCACTCCTGGTTTATGAGACAGTGCTATATAGAGGGAGGTTGAAAACCATTCCGGGGCAATGTCACTTTCTCTCCCTATGCCCCTCTAGAAACCCCAGCAAAGTGGTCCCTATGTGTTGGGGTTGTTTGTATATGACTGCATTTTCCATGCTGCATCTCTATCCATGTCCACCACATATGCTCACCTAGCTGACAAAACTTCCAGGTTCCCTGTCACCTGTGCTAGTCTCCATGAGATTCTCAGAAATAATTACCCTTCAGTTTCATTTCACGTTAGGAATTCTGGGAGTTAAATTCTGAGTTCCTCTGCATTGTTTAAAATATGATTCGAATATATTTTAAACTCATTGTATATATCTGCAGTACCTGTCACGCCTGTAGGTGGTGCTGTGATAGGCCTTTTCAATGTTAAAGATGTTCCACTGTGTGAGACACAGTAGCGACTGTTACATAGCGAGAGTATATTACCCTGAGATTGTGCGATCTGGCCACTTAGTTCCTGCAAGCCACTCAAAATGTTTTCTGAACATTTTTCAACTGCAATTTTTTTCTCAATAACTGAAATTTCTTGGGTTCAAAATAAGGGTTTAAACCAAATATTAAAAAAATCAAGAAGTTGCATATTTCACTATTAAATTTATTGATTGAATTTTCTTCTGTGTCTTGTAATGCCTTTATTAAAGTTTTAACTTGAAGGTTTCAGCTTCTTCTAAAAGCTTGGGCTTAGACATCATAATTTTACTTGGAACAGTCTCAGTTGAATTTGGATTGTACAATCTGAGCATGTGCAATATATCTAATGTCCCAGGATGTATCCGTATTATTCAGTCAATTGTGTTGATGGGATATTTTTCTTTACCTTCTAGCACTTTCTCCCCAGTAATTTTTCTTCAAATAACTTTAAAGAAGCCAAATTTCAAAAGCTTTACTCGGGTAAAATTTATATTTGAAAAAAAAAGTTGAGGGGCCATGTGTCTGTGTATAAGTGAGATAGAAAGAAAAAAAATGGATATATTCTGATTACACACCTGTTGTAGCTTTCTTTTTGTTCTATGAACTTTAAAAAGTGTATTGAGCTAGGAGAGTAACATATTAGAATCAAAGACAGAGGGTGAGAAAAATGGTTCAGAGAGAAAGAAAGAGAGAGGAAAGAGTGTTTGGTCATTTAATGTTAATTCAATTTCCAAGAAAAAGTTGAATTTTGGAGCCAACTGATTATCTCCACCTATGTTTTAACTCCAATTCATTAGCTCCAAAAATCTATGGGATGCACGAGACTGAGACCCCATCCAGTCCCCTCAGCCTTCTGTGTGAGGGAGGTGATGCAATTTATTTTTATGTATAAAAAGGACCTGCATTTCTTCGAGAGTCCAGGCTACTCCCTTTGCCCACCTGGGTGGGGTCCACTTGCACCCATCTGGAGGCTGATACGTCTTAACTCTTGGCATATTGACCTCTGATAATATGCCAGGGAGTCCCTGCTTCTGGTTCCATTGCCTCAGCATCATTGGCCTTTTAAAGAGCAGGTGCACATTCTTTTCCTCACGAGGCTGACCAGGAACTCCTGGAGTTGATGGGGACCCAGCATAGCCAGGCCCAATGGGTTCGGCAGGACTTACTGCGGGAGTCTGGCAAACCTCAGTAAATTCGGGGTCATTACCTCTACCTGACAATTAGAAAATGTCATGGTTAATTGCTTACTGACAGATTCCAATTTCTAACAACTATGAGACAGATGATGAAAGAGAGACAGAGGCAGAGAAAAAGAAACAAATAGAGAGAAAGGAAGTCGGGCAGTTTCTCACCTCATTCTAATTTAATTTCTTTTTTTGAAAAAAAAAATCAACTTGAATTAAAAAAAATAAAGCCTGTTTAAGGAAAGCAAATAAGAATGGAGGATAGGATGGAGAGTGAAGGAGGGAAATTGGTTGAGGGTAAGGGGCATCTGGCCTCTCAGCACTCCCCCTTGGGGAGGGAATGAATGGGAGACAAGAGGAGTAAAGTAGGATGAGTAGATGAAGGGCTAAGGGTGAGGTGAGTGACAGCAAAGCAAGGGGGAGATGGGTACAGGGGTTAAGTGGATAGTTCAAAGGGGAAGAGCTAGGAGCAGTGATGGGTTAGTAGGAAGAGGAATGGATAGTGGAAAGTTGAAAGGGTAGGGGGTGTAATGGGAGTGAGGGGGTGAGGAGGTGATGTGAAGGGAGCCGCTGAGGGCCATATTTTCCCCATAATCCCTACTCCAAATATAGCCTACAACCATTGGTGGCTCATTTCCCTGCCACACTACCCATCATCTTCCACCCAAAAGCAAAGAAAAAGACAGAGAATCAAAAAAAGAGTTAAGAGAAGAGAAGCAACAGAGAAGAGAAAGAGAGACAGAAGCAGAAGAAGATAGACATAGAGAAATAGTAACATGAAGACATCAGGTAAGAGAAAGACCATATTCTGTGAATTATCAAGTGCAATGCCATGGGAGATTGATTGGTACCTGTAAATTATAATGTATAATTTTTACCATAAGGTCTGATTTTTATATCCTGTGATTTTAACTTGTTACAATATAACTCTTGATGAAGTGCTAAATTTATCAACTAGCAGGACAAGCTCTGCCATAATGAACTACTCAAATGATCTTAAGCAATAAAAAGAAGAGTTTGAAGTTCAGTTACTTTTCGTTCTTAATGGACATTTTGTAGGTTCTATGCTGCCTCATCCAAAGCAGTGGTAGCAGCACTATAACCGGCCTCAGTGCCAGGGATCATGCTCCTGATCACCATGCAGCAACCCATGCTGGAAGTGCACCATGCAGGCATTGGGTGAGGGTTAGGACTAGGCCTGGCTGCATTGCCATCTGCAACTAATAGCCCACTGACAATTATGAGGGACGACCACTTAGGCTGGAGTACCGGACGGTAACTAGGGAGATAATTGATGAGACTTAACAGGTTATCAAATATTTCCAGGATTGAGATACCAGCTGAAGACGATAAGTAATGCAGCACTGAACTGTCAGTCACTGATTTAGAGACTCCAGTCAATTAGTAAGTGAGAAGATCCATCATTATTTTAATGTAAGCATTTACTATTTATAACAATAATGACAAAGTCTGGAATGCAGCATTTTTGAAAAATGAGTTGGAACCTTTAGCTTCAATCAAAAAAAAATATTCTGAATAGTGAAGCCTCATAAACTGTGAGACCTTAGTTTTAAAAAAATTAATGTAAAAGAAAAGGTATAAAACTCTTAACCAACCACAGAGATAAAAAAAAAAGACACAGGGGAAAACTAGGACTGCAAGAAATGAGCATATTTGCAATTGATTATTTATGAGCGACAATTTATTACTGGTCCAGAGACAAAAAATGTGATTGCTAATGTATTCCAGCTGTGCCCCACTTTATCAGACTTGATTTTTCAGGATGCAAATTACATCCTAATTTTATATTTTGCCATATTCATGATATAAACACCCAGTCATATACTGATAAAATCTCCAATTACCGTCGGCTGCCTATCTCAAATATGTGTAGTAGATGAGATGAATAATTAACAGACCAGCATTGTAATGTCAAGAATGAACAGGCTGAACTAGAACACAATGTGCATAAGACACTTACTGTTACTGTTAAACAGTTACCAGAAAGAGGTTAGCATAGAAATGAGAAAGGTACAATTTTTATGAAGAAGTGTACATTTAAGAACCTCAGGAACCTAGTTAGTGCATGAATTATATTTATAGAAGATACTGAAAATTCGACACAATTTGCTTGTTTATTTTACCTTCACCACTCAGGACTGTGTTTCTAATAACAGCTCTAGCACTAATAGTCAACTTGATGTTTACTAATATTAATTCACTTACATGGGTGAGACATTAAACCGAGGCCCTGTTTGCCTGTTCATATCCCAAGGCTTTTTTTAAGGAGAGCAAGGAGTTTTCCTGGTGACCTTACCTACATTTCTCCTTCAACCAACAACATCAAAAACAGGTCACTGTTACTTGTGACATGTTGCTGATGGCAACATAGCAACAGTTACTGCACTCCAAAACATAACTAATTGTGTGAAGCACTTTGAGATACTGAGATGTTTCAATGTGGTAATGCATTATATGTGCAAGTCTTCCTTTCTTATTTGTTAGTTAGTTAACTAGGGTCTGTGAACTCCAATGAAATTCTCCAGTCAAAAGTCTCATTTACTTAAGGATATTCATTCTCTTACCAGCCAAACTCAGTGTAACTGTTTAGTGAACTGTTCATGTACTTTGCACATATCATAACATTTATCTATATATTAAAAATTGTACATTTGCACAGACTTCCTGTGTCACCTTTCTCTAGTCTAAATTCCTATGTCGACATTTATAATGAAAACTGCAAATTGGTCACACCGTAATTATACTCTCCCAACAGTGGTGGCACTGCAGCCCTTCAATTGTGTCTCTCAGCTTCTCAGCCTGCACTGCATAGAAACCTTTATACTCCAACCAATTTTACTTCTCTGATTCTCAAACTGGCGTAAGATTTGTCAAAATCTGATATAAAAATTGGGACAGAATGTGTGACTTCAAAATGGGGACTGAATTAACTGCGTACCTGGGCCAAGTTTCCCTCACCATCTAACCTTACTTCACCTGAAGACTACATACACTTGGCCTTAACATCTCATATGCAATGCCGGGGAGATTGGCCAGTATTTACTAAATGCATCCTTCGGTAAATGTTTTGCACTCAAAATGATGGACACCTGTCCTGGGAACAATGCATCTGATATCACCATCAAATGTTTTGCAGTATTGGGTTGAAATTGTCCAAATTAATTTCATTTTATATTTCATTTAAAGTACTAAACAGGAGCTGACTCAATGGGCTCGATTTTCGGACGTCCGAGACGGCAGGTTCGTGGCGAGGGGGGGGGGCTCCGAAAATCGGGGATTCCCGGGGCGGGTCCGGAGCCCGGCTCCAACCCGCCCACTTCCGGGTTCCCCAGTGACGCGCTTAGATGCGTGCGCAGCCCCCGCATGCGGGACTGGTGGGATCCCACTTAAACCAATTAATTAGATAGTTCAGTTCATTTGCAGACCTGATTTGTAGGATATTTTAGGAGGGGTGGGATTTTCAACTCAACTGAGAGTGTTTCCTGTACTGGGGGAAACACTCCCAGTTGAAATGGACGTGTTGCAGCCACCAGCCTGTGGCAGCTGCAAAGGTCCATTTGACAGGTGGTGGGGAGGAGACCATCACTCATTGCAGGAGGCCGCTCTGTCACTTTGGACAAAGTTTGGCCTCCACCACCCTCCTCCTAACAATTAAATTCACAAACTTGCAACTTCAACCCCGGTGTGCAGACACATTTACCTACCTTATGGACCCCCTCAAACGTACATCTTCTGGATGGGGGCCGCCATAGCTGCAGTCATGACTTCCTCGGAGGACGAACAGCATCACCAGCCTCGCCGTCCACCTCGCGTGGAGCTCCACAACACAGTGCTGTGACACATCCACCTGCACAGCAGGAGGGAGGGCAACCGCAGAAAGAGATGCGTCGCAGAAGGCACTACCCTCGCCACAGGGTCCACAGACCGAGGCTCAGCTTCCTGGACCTCTCTGAGCAGCAGTGCACACGGAGGCTCAGAGTCACTCAACATGTAGTCGTGGACATCTGCAGCCTCCTTCATGCCAAGCTGCTCCCAAGCACCAAGTTACCTGTCGCTGTCAAAGTCACCACTGCCCTCAACAACTTCTCCTCCGCATCCTTTCAGGGTGCCACCGGGGACATCGCCGACGTCTCTCAGTCGTCTACAGAAAAGAGCCCTGCAAATACACCTACACCCACTCTGAAGTGACACAATGGGTGGCATCAGGTGTGGGACTTCATGGTGATTCTCACGAAAGGGCATTATTGCACAAACCAGACAAGATTTGCAAAGACATGGCAGTAGTGGTGACAATATAATATGTAATGTGAGTTGATCAGAAATTAAATATAAGTAAAAACCATGACAAACCCTCAAACACCCTTGTGCATCCCCATCATGCTCACGACACATTTGCCTTATGCTTCCTACTGCACATATGTGATGCATGTCTTGTGGCTGCAGCACAGGTAGTGGCAGGTTGAGTGAGGCTGACCGTGAAAGAGATGCATGAGAGGGTGAGTATGAGACGGAGCCATGAGATTGTATGAGGATTGGGTTGAGTGGTAGTGGTGGGATGAGTACTGGCGAGGTGAGTAAGTGCAGGTAAGATGAGGATGAGGTTTGAGTGGGTGTGAGGAGTGATGTGATAGAGTAGTGTTGACAGTGCAGAAGGAGATGTGGGGTGGGGGCAGTGATGTGGCAGACGGAGTGTAGGGGAATGAGTAAGTGTACTCACTTCGGCTGACCTACTTAGGTCATTGAAGCGCCTCCTGCACTGTATGCAGGTGTGCGATATGTTGGTGGTGCTAGTGACCTCCTCTGCCACCTCGAGCCAGGCCTTCCTGGTGGCAGAGGCAGGCCGCTTCCTCCCGCCCGTCGTGGGGAAGATCTCTGTCCGCCCCCTCCTCCTCACCCCATCCAGTAGGACCTGGAGTGAGGCATCATTAAACCTGGGAGCAGCCTTCCCCCTGGGCTGCTCCATGCTGTAATTTTGGCTCCTTTCTGCAGCGTCAGTCAGTGGAGGACTGCCCCTTTAAATAGGGGTCCTCCAGCTGACAGCCTATAATGCGGCTGCGCAGTCCGCCCACTGCGCAGCTTTCCAGCGCGAAACCCAGAAGCCAAGGTAAGTGCCTTCAATTAGGCTGTGATTGCGTGTGGAGCACCCCGAATTCACTGGGCACGTTACCCACGTGCCCAGTCGACCCCCCGCTGCAAACCCCCCTCCCTCCTAAAATCGAGCCCAATGGATCATTTTGCTTCAATTTCCTGCTGTAAATGATGTGAAAGATGTTGGGTTCCATTAACCTGGTTTAACTGAAATCCAACTTCTAGGCTGAATTGCTAAAGTTGTTGATAGAAGACAAGATTTGACTTCTCTTTCCCACTGCTATAACTCTCAGCAGTAGTAATAAAAGATCAGCAGTAGCAAAATAGTTCAACCGGTTGGAAGCACTGGGAAGGTTTGATCAGGCAGGAGGCTGGTACGTGTTCTATCCACTACTTTTACCAGACTGCTGGTGAAACTACCCAGTAATATAAATAGAACAATTGTACCAGTCGGATGATGCACCTGTGGACAATTCAAAAGCTGATTTGCCATATAAAAGCTGTGATACAGCATCCGGACGTTTGACTTAACACATTATCAGATATTTGAACTTAAATCTCAGGGATCAATGGGCTGTGTTCCAATTCACTTAGGTACTAAATAACTTTTGATGGTAATCTTAAAATATTTCTACCATGATGCACATGCTTTGTGCTTCTCCGAGTACAACATGACGAGGAATCCAAATCAATCTTGTTCAAATCAAACTGATTTACAACTAGCTTTAAACCAGTATTCTATCTATATGGATATACTAAGCAATGTCCCGTGATATTGCACATGGGGAGTCAAGATCAGGTCCATTATTTGGGTCAGGCAGGTTAGAATGGGATGGGATAACTGGATGCATGCAGGGGATGGGGGAAGGCAGAGCGGGGAAGGGAGAGAGGAAGAGATAGGTAGAGCAGGAGAGGGGGATGCAGGAGCTGTGTCGGGCAGGGGAAGGGAATGGGAGAAGTAGGGGAGGGGCCACTGGACTGGAAGAGGGAGATAGAAGGAGAGAATCATAGAAAGTTACGGCACAGAAGAGGCCATTTGGCCCATCACGTCCGTGCCGGCCGAAAAAGAGCTATCCAGCTTAATCCCACTTTCCAGCACTTGGTCCGTGGCCCTGTAGGTTACGGCACTTCAAGTGCTCATCCAAGTCCTTTTTAAATGTGTTGAGGGTTTCTGCCTCTACCACCCTTTCAGGCAGTGAGTTCTAGACCCCCACCACTCCCTGGGTGAAAATATTTCTCCTCAGCTCCCCTCTAATCCTTCTACCAATTACTTTAAATCTATGCCCCCAGGTCACTGACCCCTCTGCTAAGGGAAATAGGTCCTCCCTATCCACTCTATCTAGTCCCGTCATAATTTTATATACCTCAATTAAATCTCCCCTCAGCCTCCTTTGTTCCAAAGACACAACCACAGCCCATCCAATCTTTTCTCATAGCTAAAGTTCTCCAGCCCTGGCAACATCCTTGTAAATCTCCTCTGTACCCTCTCTAGTGTAATCAAATTTTTCATATAATGTGGTGACAGAACTGTAAGCAGTACTCAAGCTGTGGCCTAACCAATGTTTTATACAGTTCTAGCATAACCTCTCTACTCTTATATTCTATGCCTCGGCTAATAAAGGAAAGTATCTCATATGCCTTTTTAACTACCTTATCCACCTGTCCTACTACCTTCAGGGATCTGTGGACATGCACTCCAAGGTCCCATTGTTCCTCCACACCTCTCAGTATCCTCCCATTTATTTGTACTCCCTTGCATTGTTTGCCCTCCCTAAATGCATTACCTCACACTTCTCTGGATTGAATTCCATTTGCCACTTTTCTGCCCACCTGACCTGTCGATTGATACCTTTCTGCAGTCTACAGCTTTCCTCCTCACTATCAACCACACAGCCAAATTTTGTATCATCTGCAAACTTCTTGATCAAGCCCCACACATTCGAGTCCAAGTCATTAAGATATACCAGAAAAAGCAAAGGACCTCGTACTGAGCCTTGCGGGACCCCACTGGAAACAGCCTTCCAGTCGCAAAAACACCCGCCAACCATTACCTGCCACTGTGCCAATTTTGGATCCAACTAGCCACTTTCCCTTGGATCCCATGAGCTTTTACTTTTTTGACCAGTCTGCCATGTGGGACCTTGTCAAAAGCCTTGCTAAAATCCATGTACACCACATCAAATGCATTACCCTCATTGACCCTCCTTGTTACCTGCTCAAAAAATTCAATCAAATTACTCAAACATGACCTTCCCTTAACAAATCCATGCTAACTGTCCTTGATTAACCCGTGTATTTCTAAATGACGATTCATGCTGTTCCTCTGAATCGATTCCAATAATTTACCCACCACTGAGGTTAGACTGACTGGCCTATAATTACTTGGTCTATCTCTTTCTCCCTTTTTAAGAAAGGAGAGGAAGAGGAGGGAACAATGGATGGGAGAGGGTTGGGTGGTACTGGGCCAGGGTGTGCTGCACCGGGCAAGGGCCAATTCCATCTCCGTGGTGGTGGGGAAGGAAAAGCATGTTTCTTTTCCTTTGGGGTTGGGGGCAAGCTTTTGGCTCATAGTCAGGGTGGTGCTGAGTTGCTTCTTGGTGAAGGACTGGAAGAGGCATGAGTTAGTTCTCTGCAAGTGAGGAGTGAATTCTTGCTCATGGGTGGCAGGAATATACCTGAATTTGTGTGTGGGGGGTGCAAGCTTCAACACAGCAGAGAAAAGTGGAAGGGTGAGTTTTGGCCAGTGGTGAGGAGAAAAAGCTGTTTTTTTCTTTGTTGGGAAGGGGATAGTCTTTGTTGGCAGTGGGGGTGGGGTGCAAGGCCAGTTTTGTCCACACTGGAGATGGGTGGCAACACCTCTTTCTCCTCATTAAGGGCGGGAAAGGCTGCATTTGCCCTGAATGGGGGGTTTGGTTGAATTTCTACTGAGTAAAAGGATGTGGGTGGAGGGTGGGTTGGGGGGTTAGTAGCCAGGTTTTAGTTCAGTGGGAGGATTTGCTGTCAGCATTTCTGTTCAGGAGGGGTGACTTAAAGGGATTTTGTTCATGGGGGAGCAGGGTCTCAGACTTCTTGGAGGAGTGGTTTGTGTACTGATTTCAGCTCAGTGGATTGGTGGCTGCAGCCTAATTGCTGGTGAAAGGTTGGGATGGAGGGGGTTAGTGCACTTGTTTCTGCACTGTAAATGGAGGTTGATGTCTGTAATTCTTTCAGTTTGTTGGTGGGGGTGGGGGGGGGTGGGTGATGAAATAATTTCTGCTCAGTGGGAATGGGGAGTAATATCTGTTTGTGCACGTTGTGTGGGTGCCCTGATTTCAGGTTGGTGGGAGGAGCTGGGTGTCCTGGTTTATTGTCAGTCGGAGCGAGTGAGGGTAGGTGTTAAGATTTTTGTTCAGATAGGGGGTTTTGTGCGATGCTTTTTTGCTTCATGAGATGGGTGATTATGTTCAGTGGCATTGAAAGAGACATGATCTCTACTCAGTGGGAGCAAGTATAGAGGATTTCCCATTCACTTTAACCACCTAGGATCTTCCAATTGTTTACAATGGTTCGTGCAGCAGGCCTAACAGTTACTGCTCCAGTTTGTAGACTTCTGTTTTCGAAGATTCATCGCTTCATTGAGCCCTTGACCATTATATTTTTCATCTCTGGCTACTTGGGGATTGCGGATGTCAAAATCTCTGCTCAGTAAGAGGAGGAGCCAGAATTTCTGCTTAGTGGAGCAGGGCGAAGGTTGGCAGCAATCTCCACTCAGTTTGGAGTAGTGACGTTGGGCCTGGACGTGGACTATGCTTAGTGGGGATGGAGTTGGCAATCTATTTTCAGTGGTGGGGAGTGAAAGGATCTGTTTTCAGCTGGCAGGGTTGCACACAATGCTTGGTTATGATTGGGGGGGCTTATTTGCAGCTTGTCATGCGATTGGGCGTTCTTGCTCTAAGAATACAGCTTTTTTGAATTTCTGCAAACCCTTATTTGTGGGTGTGAGTAGATGGTGTGTCTTCTTACTGATGCAGGAGGAGAATTAGGGAAAATGTCAACAGCTATCACAGTCACTTCCTCAGCCCACTGTTTACTTTTCTATCATTCTTCTTTACCCCTTGTGTAAAATGATGGGTACTACATTTACTGTAAGTAAGTTATTTCCTGCACAATTTCCTGCTTCCAATAGCTCTTGCACCCTATCAATGATGAACTGCTTATCTATCCATGTACGTCTGAGCTGAGTGGCTGACAGAGTTTTGATGGCCAATATTCCCTTTCCTGATCTCCGTTTCAATACAGAAAACACTATCTGATTGTTTTGATATTTTATAACTTTGTTCTGCTCACCGATAAGTGTCTTGGGTGCTGTGGCAATTTTTTCCCCCTGAAGGGAATAGATTGTGATTTTCAACATTGAGCAAGGGAGCTGTCATGTAACGTTAGGTGCTGTCCCTTTAATCAATTAGCCACATAATGTTAGGTTCACAATGCTACAGGTGCAGTACCTTTAGAACCTTGGAACCACTCACTATTTTTAACACTGAACAGATAAAATATATATTTATCATCTTTACTATGCAGTAAATACAGCTAAACAAATCAGAGATATGTGAAATCTGAACCAAAAGCAGAAAATGCTGGAAAGAATCAGCAGGTCAATCTGATGAAAGGCCTACATCTGAAATGTTAACATATCTGTTCTCTCCACTGACTTGACTGCCCACCTGATCAGTCCATTGATATCTTCCTACCTTGACCACTTGACTGACTTGCTACATGTTTCCAGCATTTTTTGTTTTTGTTTAAGGGATATGTGAACTATGTCACTTTGTTGGCTGCGTGCAAAAGTTGTAAGAACCAAGAGGATGATAGATATACTTTATGACACACAAAGTTGTGGATCTATTGATTCATATTATTTGGCAGGGGCACGATTGGGACCTTGCATCAAAAAAAATCTCATCAGCCGATTTGAAGCAATAAATATTGATATGGCCCACTCATCAACAGCTGGTGTGCTGCTGCTGCATTGTTTTACTAATCAGAATGCCTGGCATTTTTTTGAACATTTTACTATCACATGTTGTAAAATTTCCTTAAGTACCCTTGGTTTGTGCGAGCAGCTATCTACGAAAATTAAACTTTATACAAAACAATAAAGGAAAGAAAACAATGGTTCAGTTACCGTATTTCTTTCACAGCTTAGAAAAGACCAGCATTAACAAACAATATAAATAATATTTAGATCCAGCATTTCCCAGTACTCAAGGGCAAATTATTTCTCTACAATTCTTCAGTACTGATTTCATAAGCAAACTTAGTGCATTATATGGCTCTCCTTTCAGCTACCCAGGAGGTATTTGGCTCAGGCCGTATAGTTTAGGTAATGTCTCTAAACGCTACTTTAAGAATCAAGTAGATTGTACAGGGATTTTCCTGCCTTTGCCAATATTTTTTTAAATCATTGCTTACTACTTATATTGGAGTGACTTGTCTAGAAATGAATATGTTTTTCTGTACTTGTAACAAGCTCACATGTGAGTGGTGGAAGCAGATTCAATCGTGGCTTTCAAAAAGGAATTGGATAAATACTTGAAGGGAAAAAAAATTGCAGGGCTACGGGGCAATGGGACTGCTCTTACAAAGAGCCGGCACGGGCTTGATGGGCTGAATGGCCTCCTGTGTTGTAACCATTCTATGATTCTATGTTTCTACAGTTAATTAAATATTAAATATACCCAGAATGAATTGCTGTCACAATGACTAAAACACTACCTAAACCAATTATCAGTGTGTGGACCTGTCCAAAATAAGTCAATCTGCAATTTCCCAAAATACTTTGATGTGCTATGTGCACTATGACACACATATCCTCTGATCTGTTAGGAAATATGGATAACTCATTTGTATAGATAAGAAGGTAAAATTTGTATGTGTGAGACTTTGGACTATTGCAACATTTGAGCAGGGGTTTTTTGACTGCAGGTTAAGACAGTGAGCTAATTTTGGCATATTAAACTTTATCTAGAATCTATGAATGTTGTAAATATTTTATATACTTTGTAACCTGTCATTGATATCCAAGTCATATCAGCCCGTGGTTGATATCCTTCTATAGTAATACCATTATACAAAACATTTACCAGAATCTGAGGACTCAGTGCTGGTAACTCTCCTCCTCACTTCTAGGATTAAATATTTTGACCACATCCTGGTTTACAGGATAACCTATTTTTCAGGGAACAAATTCCACTTTTACTCTTGCTTCTCAGATATTTGTTATTAGCACCTTACACCATTGCCATCTTTTGAGGTCATTAAGAGGATTTCTACAGTTCTCTGTATATTCTTGATTATGATTGATTTTTTTGTTTGTTTTTGGTCTATTTTACTTTGAAGATAGTAACTGCTACTAACCTACATTCAGTGGGAATTTTGACTGTCCAACAGCTGTTTAACTCATGATTTAATTTCTTAATAAACTGGCCTAAATAGGAATCTCTTTTACTCTGAAACAGTGCATCCATACTAATATGGTATTGCAGAGTATTTTACGACATTTACCACCAATGCAAATTGAATGAGATCAGTTAACAAAGATCCAGTGTGTCCACTCTTGGCTGTTAACTGATGAATGTTCATTTTTTTTCTTGGCCGGTATAGCTCAGCATTGGTAGCAAATCATTTTGTGACAAAAATCCAGGCAATTATCATCCAAACATGTTAATGACCAAAAATGGATAATCGCTCCTATTGGCCTACGCTTTCCTCATACTGCAAAACCACTATCATTTTTTTTTGACCTGTTTTATTAAATGACTAAAAGTACTTTCCTCCTGCTTGTAAAGTGCAGATATGTAAATAATGAAAGTGGAGAGAAATTAAATCTTGTTACAGCTCGGTAGATGCTTGTTAATGATGAGTATATGCATTTTGAACATTTTTGCATCGTAACAATTGGTGCTTTCTTTAGCATAGAAAGAATTCAAAGTGGGTAATATCCTTGTCAAGTAAAGCTTGCTGCTAACACGGGTAGAGGTGAAACTGTCAAAAACTGTTCACCTGGGTCTTGAACGAGTGAGCTATCTGCACCGTGACATTTTGATAATACAAATGTGCAGAGCATTCATGCCATGACACCGTGTCTTGACTTTGGTACAGAGAGAATAGCAGTCCGTATGTGTGATTACGTTATGATGTCTCCACTGAAGCTCACGGTTGCTGCCAAAGCAGCATATTTTCTGTCCCAGGAAAACCTAGTAAAATCCAATATGATAATTTTGATGTCAATGGCTATTTTCAGAGGGATGCAGATGATTATCTCAATGTCATTTCCAACCCAACTCCCACACTCACACATTAGTCCTGTAGTCAGTCATGCCCTTGTGCTCCAATTGCACCTGGCATAATGGAGTTGGAACTCAATATGAAATACATGAGATGCTGGTGTATTTTCTATGCTGGATAAACCTAACTCTCAGCATAATAAGACATATATATGGGAAACTTCGGCTGAAAGTGTACATTGTCAATCAACCTGTCAGCCAAATAAATCATTATTGCCTTCATTGTTAATACAAAGGGCCATTTCCAGAGTATGCGCTGATGGTGGCAAAGTTCCTCATTGTCAGCACAATCCTAAAAGATTACCCCCATATTCTACATTGATGCTGACTCACAAGGTTATGCACTTTAATATAGCCTAGAATGCAATTGCTTATCACACCTCAGTTGTGCTCTCACCATTCTTTTCTGCCAGGCCTTTAACTTGGCTATAATCAGATCTGTGCCAAGTTGCTCAATATGGTGAACATTGTTTTACTGCCTAAATAAAAAGAGGAGCACTTGAACTCGTAAATCAATTACACACACATCAAAATGAATTAAGTTTCACAATAGACCCTTGGCATCCAAATTGCTCTGTGTTTATTTGGGCAGCTTGGATCACTTCTGATTGTAAGAGCAATATTTACCAGCTCAACCTCCATTCCAGTTCCATATCAGCCAACTGTCCATATTTCACATTACTGAGGCATGAAGTCAAGAGGCTTGTCTGTACTGTCCATGTGTTTAATCAGCCTCTTTTAGAATTCAGGAAGACTGAGCATTCCAACCTAACAAGCCAGCACAATGGCTCCCGTTCTGCACATGATGGTGCCTGATCAGCCCCCACATCTATTACCCTTCCTCACCACTTGTGCTGTGCAACATACAATGCTTGTCCTGCCATTCTGCACACTTGGAACTACGAGATGTAGTTTTAGGCTAGTGCCTGGTGCAAGTGGTGATGCTGGATACTCTGGTGTACTGTGCTGGTGTATTGCTCTGCTCTGGTATACCATACTATTTTGTCATATTGTGCCGTATTGGCATACTGTGCTGCTTGTGCATATTATGCTGCACTGGGATACTACACTATACTGGTGTCCTGTGCTGTACTAATGTACTGCCGACCTAGTATACTGTGCTACTGTGCTACCCTGGCATATAGTCCTGCCCTGGTGCACTGTGGCATATGATGTTGCTCTTTTGTAACATCTTACTGTGGTCCCAGCTGTACCTTATTGATTCTTGCACTGTAATTTTTAAAGAGATCAGAAGGTACATTTCTGAGTGCATTAACACATTTTGCTAATTCACCATCACCTTTAAAAGTAATGATAGAGAAACTGATCTCCTTGTCTCCTTGCATCCCTCCCATCTCCTGACCAGGAGTCCCTTCCAACATCTCCGTATCAATGTTGAACTTTGTTCAAAGATTGCCAGGGATTTCATTATGTTGCTGCTTCTCAACACAGTACCATGGCAGACCCTGTTGTATACCACCTCTTTCTACAAAAGCGACAAGACTGAGCAGTATCAGCGACTTCTATTCAACAAGACTCCATGTGATGCTGCATTAGGTTTCTTGTACATGGTATACACAATGCAAATATTAAAAGACATCTTAAAAAATACACCACTTCTATTGTGACAGCTTTAAGCAATTATAAATGTGTCAGTACAGGGTTAAGTATGACAAAGTTTGTAATATCTTAATCTATTAGGCTGAAACACACATAAAGTGCCTGGTTAAAGCTGCATCATTTGCAGTTCCATCATCTTCTGCTATCTCCAACTTGTGGATAATTCTTTCTAACATTATTGTATGCCTTTTGGGTTTCCAAGCCAGAGCTGATACACACTCTAATCTGCAGCCAGAAATCCTGAAATGAATTTGGTTAGTCTGCTTCTGAAACATTTATCTTTTTTCTCATGTATCTTATCAAGGACAGTGAGATCACAATCCAGGGTTTGCGAATGTTTCGAGGCCTATACATTCTGATTCCCTCACTGCACAGCTGTACTCCTGGCCTGTTCAGTCCTGGTGACTGAGCAGCTTGTTATGTACTTGAAAAGCATGAAAATCAACATTACTGCAGGTGATTAGCCAATTGCTGCGAATTGAGGAGACACAAATCCAACTGGAGGAAACCCAGGAAGACCCATCAGTTTGAGTGACAAGTGCTAATCACTAACAGAAACAAATTAACTGGAATAATTATTTCCAAATCAGGAGAATATAGGTCCCTTTCCTTTTCTTTTTCCTCAAGCAGACAAATGGCAATCTGTGCTGCATTGCACAGCCAGGTATCTACTGCGCCCTAACCTGCCCATTGCCTGCTGACTCTTCTCCCTCCCTCCATTTTACAAGTCCTTCCCATGACTCAGGTCTTGCTGGCAATGAGGACAAGAGGAACCAGCCTCACGAAGATGCACAATCACCTACTCCATCTTTCCCAAGTATAAGCACAGTAATCAGCACTCCGGGTGGGAGAGATGGTGAGCGAGAGGGGTCTGCACAGGGTGAATTTCACATCACTGGTGAGCAGCCGCTGACAGTCACGGAAGGGACGGTGATAGACACAGCTGGCTGGAAGGCAAGCCAAAATCTAAGCTCTGCTGAAAAGGGCAGAGATGCAGACTTAAATGGCCCAGCATTTAAAAAAAGCATATTCCAGGCATTTCAGTAAATGCTCAAAGCATTGGACATCCTGGATAGGAGTGGCCATGTCACGTCTGACATTATGTTGGAATCAGACTCCAGCTTGTGCAGCATTCTGGGGCAAGACATGAGTAATCTGCAATCTATCATAAAGCATATGGTCTCCTCTATGGAAGCTGCAGTGGGGCCCTCAATTTGCAAGCTTGTGGCACAATCTATGGCAATTTTGATTGAAGCTCAAACTTTTTTTTATTCGTTCTTGGGATGTGGGCGTCGCTGGCAAGGCCAGCATTTATTGCCCATCCCTAATTGCCCTTGAGAAGGTGATGGTGAGCTGCCTTCTTGAACCGCTGAGTCCGTGTGGTGAAGGTTCTCCCACAGTGCTGTTAGGTAGGGAGTTCCAGGATTTTGACCCAGTGACGATGAAGGAACGGCGATATATTTCCAAGTCGGGATGGTGTGAGACTTGGAGGGGAATGTGCAGGTGGTGTTGTTCCCTGTGCCTACTGCCTTTGTCCTTCTAGGTGGTAGAGGTTGCGAGTTTGGGAGGCGCTGTCGAAGAAGCCTTGGCGAGTTGCTGCAATGCATCCTGTAGATGGTACACACTACAGCCACAGTGCGCCGGTGGTGGAGGAGTGAATGTTTAGGGTGCCATTCAGGCTCTGGTCTCCACCCTCTGGTCTCCACCCTCTCTGGCAGCCTGGAAAGCCTGGGGGAAATCGCTTTGATCGTGTGATAGACCTTCCGGCCCTTCGAGCCTGCTCCGCCATTCAATAAGATCATGGCTGATCTTCTACCTCAACACCATTTTCCTGCACCATCCCCATATCCCTTGATGCCTTTAATATCTAGAAATCTATCGATCTCTGTTTTGAATGTACTCAATGACTGAGCCTCCACAGCCCTCTGGGGTAGAGAATTCACCACCCTCTGAGTGAAGAAATTTCTCCTTATCTCAGTCCTAACTGGCCTACCCTTTATTCTGAGACTGTGACCCCTGGTACTAGATTCCCCAGCCAGGAGAAACATCCTCCCTGCATCTACCCTGCCGAGCCCTGTAAGAATTTTTAATGTTTCAATGAGATCGCCTCTCATTCTTCTAAACTCTAGAGAATACAGGCCTAGTCTACTCAATCTCTCCTCATACAACAATCCCGCTATCCCAGGAATCAGTCTGGTGAACCTTCGTTGCACTCCCTCTATGGCAAGTATATCCTTTCTTAGGTAAGGAGACCAAAATTGTACACAATACTCCAGGTGAGGTCTCACTAAAGCCCTATATAATTGCAGTAAGACATCTTTACTCCTGTACTCAAATTCTCTTGTAATAAAGGCCAATATACCATTTGCCTTCCGAATTGCTTGCTGCACCTGCATGTTAGTTTTCAGTAACTCACGTACAAGGACACCCAGGTCCCTTTGAACATCAACATTTCCCAATCTCTTACCATTTGAAAAATACTCTGCATTTCTGTTTTTTTTACCAAAGTGGATAACTTCACATTTTTCCACATTATATTCCATCTGCCATGTTCTTGCCCACTCACTTAGCCTGTCTATATCCCCTTGAAGCCTCTTTGCATCCTCCTCACAACTCACATTCCCACCCAGTTTTGTGTCATCAGCAAACTTGGAAATATTACATTTGGTCCCCTCGTCCAAATCATTGATATAGATTGTGAATAGCTGGGTCCCAAGCACCGTTCCCTGCAGTACCCCACTGGTCACAGTCTGCCAACCTGAAAAAGACCCGCTTACCCCAACTCTCTGTTTTCTGTATGTAAACCAATTCTCAATCCATACCAGTATATTACTCCCATTTCCATGTGCTCTAACTTTGTTAACTAATCTCCTGTGTGAGATCTTATCGAAAGCCTTCTGAAAATCCAAATACACCACATCCACTGGTTCTCCCTTGTCTATTCTACTAGTTACATCCTCAAAGAACTCCAATAGGTTTGCCAAACATGATTTCCCTTTTGTAAATCCATGTTGACTCTGCCAAATCCTATTATTATTTTCTAAGTGTCCTGTTATCACATCATTTATAATAGATTCTAGCATTTTCCCTACTACTGATGTCAGGCTAACAGGTCTGTAGTTCCCTGTTTTCTCTCTCCCTCCTTTCTTAAATACTGGTGTTACATTTGCTACCCTCCAATCTGCAGGAACCCATTCCAGAATCTTGATCCTCTTGGGGCTGAGCTCCAAGAAGTTGCTGATCACAAGCATCTCAATTGCCCTTATTTGAGCAAACAGCAATGTTCCACCAGCCATGCTGAAACCACAGGGACAGCACTGCATAGGAGAACCAGAGTAGCTGAAGCATCACTTAACAAAGACACTGGCCCGCAATTTGCTGCAACTGTGATATTGGCAATGAATGCCAGAATGGAGGCTGACTCAGGTTCTATTCCCTGTGTAATGGGTAGCCACGCCTTCATACTGCCCCCATCCTTGGTGGCACTCTCCGAGCCTGCAGTGCAACTTCCAGGACTTGCTGCTGCTATTCTTCCTCCTTCTTCTACGAGCATATGAGTGTTGCCAGAACCACTCACACTCTCCAAATTGCATGATCCTCCAGAGGGCTTCACATTTGACAGTCTCTCTCTCTCTCTCTTTCTTTCGCTCACATACATACATACATACATACATACATGCATGCATACATACATACATACATACATACATTCATACCAACACTGTGAAACAAGCCAGACTGCTTTCCACCTAGATTCATTGACCCAAAAGGTTTTGTTGAAGTGCCCATTTAAATAGTGCTCCAAATGGCCTGTCTGCTGCCTGTACCGCCCACTTTACCAGGCAGGTCCTGCACTCAGCAGTAGTCCTGCGATTTGCCATTAAAATTACTTTGTGGTCCTATCTACATCATAGGATCCCGATTTACAGAAGGAAATGAGGCTGCTGCTAGAAACAGACGTACGCTTGGGCTGCCCTGGTCCAAAATGGCATTGGGCGCATCACCAGCATAGACGGATTGGCAGGTACACTGATGCTACTTTGAGGCTGCAACCACCCTATTTATGCCAGGTAGGCCGAGCTAAAATCGGCCCTACTGTCTTTCTTTAGAATAAACCGAACAAATGACTTTATTGATATTCCCACATCAACGTGGATTCTCGTATTTAACTCCAGATACTGGCAGAACTCTATGTCTGTTAGTTATAGGGTTGCCAAATCTGGTTGGATGTACCCCTGGATGTTTGATCACATGACATTTGATGTCATGACATTTGAGGCCATGATGTTTGATCATGTGACATTTGATCACATGACCACATTCAGGCCCACACCGTTGAAGGTAAAGGTATAATTTGCAGATTTGGATTGTTTCTTCCTTCTTTGCATAGATTGAGTAGTATACATACACCTTCTTGGTCCACATAAATTTTGGGTGGAAGGCCAGCTCCAGGTATCCTCTCTCGTCCGTCCCCAAGATACCGGAAAATCAGCACTGCCTTAGTGAGGTTCAGGAATGGCCTGTCAATGTGTGAGCCATTGGGCAGGTAGACCCACGCCAGCCCCACCTGCTCGGCAATGAAGTAGCGGTGCACCCTGTCGTTGGCGTGCAGCATGGCCACTGGATTTCGAAGTCCATTGACGACTTTGAAAGCAGACCTCAGAGTTGGCCTGCACAACCTCTAGGTTGGAGTTGAGTCTGTTGTTTGTCAGGATGTTGGGCTAGCAATAGTCTGTGTCTTTGAGCTCGAGAAGTGAAAGTACACAGGCATGTAGGCACAGATCGTGGGTATGAAGTACGTTTCTCCAATGCTGCTAGCAGTAGTACCCAGGAGATCAGTCTTCCATTCCTGGAGACTCCTGCACAATCCGGGAGAGTTGGCAACCCTAGTTAGTTTGCAAGGTTTCACCCGGCTCTTTGTCCTGTCTGCTTTTTCAGATGGCCCCAATCATTTTAATTATTTCAATTTCATCAGCATTCAGTGTGAGTCAGCATCAAGCACTGATCCGGCTGTGTCTGGTTTGAAATTGCATTCTCACATTAGGCAAGCAGAGAGCCCAGACACACTAATTTAGGCAGTGAGAAACACCAGAAAGATCAAAAGAAAGGTAAAGATAGCAAGATCGCATGCAGCCCATCTGTGTTGTCTCAAATCAATAGGACATTTCACAGAATTCATGACTGAAAAATGAAAAAGTACAGGAAAATATCAAACCTTGTTAATGTGTAATATTTCACATTGACTTACTGACAAGATTTACAGTGTGAAATTTAACCATTTGACAGCGCGTTCTGGGGTCACTGATTTAATGTTACAATTTTTTTAAATGTTAAAATCATTGCTTATGGAAAAAAATCTATGTCAAACTGTAATGTTCAATTTCAAACCAAACAGGAGTTTTACTTTTTGTCTTATGGATTGTTTTTAAGCGTGGCCTGAGAAAGTTTCAATACTGCCTCTGGCAGAAGGATGCAATTAAGATGAAAAATTGTGACAGCTTGAAAGTTTGAAGGGATCCGCCCTATCGGAGTTGGCTGAATTGGTGGATCTCACCGTTACGTGGCTATTTTTCCTGCCCAAATAAGTATTGGGCAGAAAGTTTAAAACTGGCAGAGAATACTCCAAAAAATAAGATTTTCTCCAAAAATCCAATACTCCACCTGGTGGAAATATGGGAGAATTCTGTCACTATTCTAAAAATGGAACTCAGTTGCATGCTGAAGTGTTGTTACATTTGCATCTCCAACCAGTTTAGCACCCTGATTTGCATAGTGAAACTATCTTACCTTTGTTTTAAGCTGGCGGGCTGCTTGTCCATTTACAGGCTTGCTTGAATATGGCATCAGTTGGGCTTTGGGTGTTAATGGGGCAGTTGAGGTGTCTCCCCACGACCACCACTACCACCCAGAACAACCCCCCTCCCCCACCCCACTCCACTCCACCAATTTTCAACTCCTGAGCACCCGTTTTCAGGTGTAAAATGGATTTGTTGTATTTTTTACCGTTTGTTTCTAAATGTAAATACTTGTGAACGTATACCGACATTTTGCTAAGTGCAGCTTTTCTATGTTAAAAGCCCTGCAGAGCATTGGAGAAAGTGCAAAAAAGATTTACTAGGATGATACCAGAACTGAGAGGTTATACCTATCAGGAAAGATTGAGCAGGTTGGGGCTCTTTTCCCTAGAAAAGAGAAGACCGAGGGGTGACCTGATAGAGGTCATTAAGATTATGAAAGGGTTTGATAGGGTAGACATGGAGAGGATGTTTCCAATTGTAAGAAAGACCAGAACTAGGGGCCATAAATATAAGATAGTCACTAATAAATCCAATAGAGAATTCAGGAGAAACTTCTTTACCCAGAAAGTGGTAAGAATGTGGAACTCGCTACCACAAGGAGTAGTTGAGGCGAATAGCATAGATACATTTAAGGGGAAGCTAGATAAACACATGAGGAGAAAGGAGTAGAAGGATATGCTGATTGGGTTAGCTGAAGTATGGAGGGAGGAGGCTTGTGTGGAGCGTAAACACTGGCACGGACCTGTTGGGCCAAATGGCCTGTTTCTGTGCTGTACATTTCATGTAATTATATATAATTCGATGAGCCTTAAAAAGGAAGTCTCACAATTAAAAATAATTTTAAGTATCTGTTATTGAGAACTGTGATCCAAATCTTTTACATTCATTTTTGTTTTTGTTTGAATATTGAGTCTTGATGACTTCACTGAGGAGTTCATGAGCCAAGGGGCTTCAATGATTATAGGTTGGAAATGACTGTTGGTGATAACAGCAGATTCACACTTAACATCTTCATATAACATTCTTCAGAATTAACCCTGTTTAATTTAAATGTGTTAATTCTGATCTTCCACCCTAATTTGTAGCTCTTTTGGAGAGCTGGCACAGGCACAATGGCCCGAATGGCCTCCTTCTGTGTCGTATGATTCGATGATTCTAATTCTGGTTAAGTGATACTGGATAGATATGGTCAATTCTGTTGAAATAGTAGAATGCTACCGTAGAAAAGAATTGTAAATTGTAATACACATATTACTTGATGTGAAATTGAGTCTGATTCTTTTTATTTTTGATAAATATCAGCTTTATTATTGCTACAGAATTATTTTAAGCAATATTTTGGCTTTTTCTTTCCCTCTAAATCATCTGTCTCATTTTTCTCAAATGGAATTCATAAAAGACGTTTTCCCAAGGGCAATTAGCCAGCTGCCTGCGTTTAAATAACATATTGATTTTCTGAGGTAATGGGGGGTTGTAACACAGTTCCCAGTTGCAGGTTTGTGGATAAGCCATCAGTTCAACGTGTCCAAAGTAAACAATTGTCACAGTATCATTATGTTATTTCTATCTAATGTGAAACTTATAGTTTTGCATGCCGAAGCACCATGTGTTTAAGCTCTTTATTTGATGCCACAGTCTGTACTTTCAGTCTGTGGGGACCTGAGATTAGTCACCTCCAAAGTATTTGTCTCCTAAAATGACCTATGTCTCAGATCAAAGTCCTTCTTGATTTTTTTCAAGACAGTATCCCTTTTGTATGTCTTCATAGGCAAAAACCTCAAAGTTTGCTCAGCATTAAATATACATAACATTCCTTTTTACTTATCTCAGACAGTTCATTTTTTCAGAATTCAGAATGTATTTTGCCAGAGGTAGACTGGAGGTGAGGATGGATGGAAACAAGGTAGGCATGATTAATCAGTAGGAGAGATCAAATATTTGGGGGAATGGCAAAAGGAGTACCTTTGTGTTCTGATAGTTCAGTGTAATGGACATGGAGTTATACACTGCAAAAAAAAAATTAAATTTCAGAATTAATTTATCAAAATCAAATACATCAACAAAGACTAATTAAATCACTCTTTTATTTTTAGTTTTGAAATTTGTAGCTTAAATGACTTCAAAGGTTACAGATTAAGTTTTGCCTTCACTGCTTGGGTGGTAATCTGGCAGATTGTCCAACGTAGAACACCCCTGATTTGCATTCCAAAATTGGGCAGGTTCTAAAACGGCCAATCCATTTCGCCAGATTACTGTCCAGCCGGTGAAGGCGAAAATTTGCTCCCTACTTTCTGTCATGTCCTGTTCATTGGTATAGGTATAACCTGTCTCCCAATAAGGACATGCAGTTTTATCGGCCTGCTTGGTATTAGCTCTTTCAAGGCATTCTCTTCAGAACTTTTATTGGAAAAGTAAAATAAATATTTTCAACCTGTTAAGCTTATTTTGGTCAGTCAAATGTTTTTGGAAAATGCAGAGGTTCATCATGCAAAATCTGCTCACCTATTACAGTATCAGCATTTTGCACCAGGGCACAAGAATTCAAATGAAATTAGTGCCAGAGAAATACTGTAATTTTATGGGTGTATTAGTACACTGTATTTTTCATTCCAGACTGTCTCATGGTGGTAAGCATATATTTACATGTTAGTTGCACCCCTAAATACAATAATGCAAATGTTAGTACAAAATATGCACTACTTGCTACATTTCCATTGCGCTGGTCAGGGAAAATTGCTGTTATAAGTAGTCATGGCTGGAACAGAGAGAAAGCTAACTTAAAAAAAAGTGAGTAATTCCAAGGCAGATCCAAACCAAGGTGGCTTCAGGCAATGCAATCATGGAGCGAGTGGAAGAAATAGAGAAGACAACAAAGAGTAGACACTGAGAAAAACATTTGAGTCGAAAAGAAAATTTCCTGGCATCTGGCCAATCGACAATACCGTAGGTGATTTTGCCTTAACAAGCAGACTAACTGAACAGAATTGAAGGCAGATATCAATGGTGAGCTCATTATTAGTGCTGCCTTGCCAGTGGTAATTAAGGCGATGGCTGCACTCAGTTTCTGTACTACTGGCTAGTTCCAGTCATCTGCTGGGAAACTTGCAGACATAAACTAATCAGCCAAGAGTAATTTCATTAACCAGTTGCATTAACCAATTGAGCAGATTGCAATAATTTTTTATGCTCCTTAAGCAACAGCAGTGAACAAGTTTGAGATTTAGTGGTTCTCTTGATAAATCAGTTGGTAAAGTCACTGCCCAGTCTGGAAACTATCCTGGACAAGTCTGTACAGCTGATGTGTCTGCTCATTACAAGCAGCTTTATATTGCTCCAATGATCTTGTGGAAGTATGATTTGCATGTTTTGTTAGTCCACCCAATACTATATTACTCAGTTGCAAATCCATTCGTGTTGATGGGCAGTAACTTTGGGGACGCGCAAGGCTTCCCTTAGGTCCCAATTGCTAATTTTTGTCCTGCTTTTCCTCTGGGACTGTAACACAGCTAATATAGATTTAACAAGCAGACATGCTGTATGGACTGTGCACGGAATTAAAATAGGAGTTTGAGTGTAATGTACAGTTTATGCACTGCTGGTATATGTGAAAGGGATTACTTGCTGAATTTTTAATGGCATTCATAACTTTCAGACTTCGATTGGTATTGTGTGAGCATTAGTTAGCAACCAGTATCACACTTTATACCTCAATCCTGCTCCTTGCTTCAGGGAATTGATTGCTAGTATTGTTCTCTCCATATTCAAACAGCAACAACAGAAAACAAAGAGGGGCTCATCACTGTGGCTCTGTGAAAACCTTAAGCAGCAGCAGTTATTGGCTTTTTGATGCTCTACAAAGTGGAAGGCAGCTTCTATTTATTGATTGTTGGTTGCTATTCTAAGTGCTCAAGATGGAAGAGTTGCCATGCTTCAGAATGTGTTTTGTTTTTGAAATGGAGAGTACATCTACATTGCACACCTGGATTTGGATTGTGCTGCAGGCACCTTTGTGGTGAGAGTTATCCTACTTCCTGCTTTCCATTTCATTGGCCCTTTTTTCACTGGAATTTTTGGAAGTTGCTTGTCACACCCAGTTATGTTTATATTGGAAATATCCACAGCATACAAGCCAGTCACATTCTCATCTTTCACCTCCCTGAGGTGGGAAGAATGTCATCCCCAGCGGCTAATAGCTGACTCCTACACAATGGTTTTATCTTTCACATCATATCACCTCTTCTTATAGATTTGGAAATCCCCCCTAACAATTGATTTCTGAATAATTTGTTGTAACATTTTTTTCACCTCCATTTTCTCCCCTTACCCTTCATGTTAGGGTATGGGTCCATGAGTGGTGATCGTCCTCTGCTATCGCTATTCAACTGTGGGGAACATCCTTGGAGTGCTGGGAAAGAGTCTCTCCCTCCTTACCCTGACCTCCTCCACCAGGACCTCTAGGGAGGCATCAGTAAATCGGGCACAGCCCTCTGACTCATTCTGCTAATGATCCTTCTTCCAGCAGTGTAACAACCAAAAATGGAATCGGAGAATGTAATTTGCCTTTAAGAGGTGCATTCCTGCTTTAAATAGGGTTCAGGTAGCCCTGTTGGAAATTGCGCTACGAAAAATAAGCAGGCTACTCATTTCCTGATGCTATCAGGTGAGCAGCTTGCCAATTATATTCAAATGAGGCCCGGGAGTTAAAATGCCACTGGACCTCATGCTGCCAACGCCTTATGCATTTGGCGCTTGCCCTGCTCCCTCTCACCCAAATCATACTCCCAGTTAAAATTCTACCTAAAATATTGCTATGTTCTAATGTACAGTCACTAAATCTCCTCAGTTCATGCTCAAATCTTCTGGCAGAGGCATGCAATATTGAGTTGTCTACATCAAAATTATGTTCAACACAAGATAATTACAGATGTACCGTCATGTATAACCATATGGCTTACAGATTCTACATGTGTACAACATTCAGCTTATACATGGGCATGCTGTATAGGCTATGGATGGGTACAATGTATAGGTTATAAACATAAACAATGTAAAGGTGATGCAGAGGAAGGATATACAAATAATACATGGGCATGATGTATAGGTTATGAATGGGTTCGATATACAGGTTATACAAAGGTATGGTATATGGTTATGTACAAATACAATACACAGGTTATGCAAAGGTATGATTTACAGGTTATGTACAATGTACAGGTCATAAGTGGGAAGAACATATATATTTTACATAGGAATGGGTTACAGGTTATATGCAGATACAACATACTGGTTAAACAGGGTATGACTTAAATAGAAACAATTTAAAGGTAACATGCTTCTCTGGCTTGGACCCCCCCCCAGTGAGGCCCACTCTTCTGGAGAGCTGTACACGTCATCTCACTTAGCGAACTGGCCTCCAGTCTTATGCCAGGTCACTTATGGGCTGGGAAAATGGGAGTCCCAATCTTTTCTAACCAGTTCATTCTGCCAGGCTCCAGCCAGAGCTATGACATGAGTCCAGAGGAACTGCCGAGGAAATTCAGCCCTGTGTGTAGCCATCATAACCCAGGGGTACCACTCCTCCCAGTTTCTTTATACCTTGCATCATTACCAAGCAAGCTGAGACTTCCTCTTTGGACTTTCCTGATATACTAGATCATGAAGCAATGCTGGAAATACTTAGCAAGTCAGGCAGCATCTGTGGAGAAAGAAACAGAGTTAACGTTTCAGGTCGATGACCTTTCATCAGAACTGAAAGAAGTTGAAGATTAAACAGTTTTTAAGCAAGTACGGAGCCAGGGAAAGGGTGGGGGGTGGGGGAGGGGAGGAAAGAACAAAAGGAAAGGTCTGTGATAGGGTGGAGGGCAGGAGTGATTAAATGACAAAAGGGTTGATGGTGTAAGGCAAGGAGGGTGGTAATGGGGGAAGGAAAAATAGTCAAGATAGGAAGAATAAGTTCCATAAGGCGAGAACACGCTGAAACGATGGGTCTATCAGAGCAGTCCTGTTTGTGGATCTTGGGAAGGAGATAGAAGTGGGCTGTGTGGGGTTGGGGGTCTATGAGGTTAGAGGCCGTGGGGGCATTATATTTATCTATTCTGGCTCTAGGAATGGAGAATTCTGCTGGGACTGCAGGCTTGGAGGCGGTTACAGTGATAGGAAAAGGAAAGATTATGAAGGGATTTAAACACGAGGATGAGAATTTTAAATTGGAGGCATTGCTACAGGAACAATTTTTGTGTAGAGTTACTACATTTTTCAGTCAAATTCACCTCATTTTGTAAACTCGGAAGCAAAACAAGCTATTGAACTATTAATAAGGATCATATGAATTTTTTACAGTCAGTTATATACAGGCAATTCAAAGGACATCATCCATATTACCAATCATGGCCTGAGCAAGAAATATGGATCATAAAAATATAGTCCTGCAAACAGCACATTACAAAGGTTTGTACTGCATCATCTCCCTCATTCACCAATAAAGGATTGCTTGTAGGGTATGTCACATATAGACCACCTCCACAAAGAGTAGCATCAAAATCACAAGGAAGTAATTGTAAGGTTCTAACACTTCAACAGATGCATACATTTCACCCATCAAAATTCTCCAATCTGGTGTTCACTTGTCAGTGTTTGCTGACGGCAATCAGTCTGACCCGAGGATGGTCCAGAATGTGCTGACAAAGATCTTCTAGACCCGCGAGGCATCCCATGCATCTAACCCAGGCTTTTGCTTGGACTCCATCTTTTCAACAGTTCAATAGTGAAATCAGTTATACCATAGTCAAACCACATTCATATCACTGGCAAACCCCCTCTGAAAATAATGCAACTGAGATTATTTTCTCGGAATAAGGTAAGCACATGACTTTTAACTCCTTTTATGAAATTTTATTCCAATCTTTTCTACTCTGCCTCCTCTTCTGACTGTGCTGACTCCTTGCAAGGGTACAGTTTCACTGGTATGGGGTGTCCTTCAAAACCTAATTCCAAGTGGCCAATTTTCCTGTGTGAATCTAGACAAGCTACCCTATTCGTGGGGCACCACAGCCAAGCTGGATTATGTCCTCACCCAATATGCACAGTTTCCAGTGAGACAAGGCTTCAATTTACCTGGCAAAATCCACCTGACTTAGAATGGTACAGAGGTGGTATGTAAAGGAAAATGGGACAGGGATGCCATCAACTAAAACAATGCCCCAAAAAAATGCCCATCACAATTTTCCTCTGATCACCCCAACTGTCAGTGCCACCCGCTGCATGTAAACAAAGGCGGAGGCATGGTCTCCTTCTCCCCATGCTTGTAGGCATCATACCAGCAGTCACTTTCTACCAGAGGTACAGCTTTGCCAGTGGCTATAAAGCTAACAACAGCTGTAAATTTTTATTGTAAACAATTTTACAACACCAAGTTATAGTCCAGCAATTTTATTTTAAATTCACAAGCTTTCGGAGATTTTCTCCTTCCTCAGGTAAATGTTTCAAGATCTCCTTGAAGCCTACGCATTTATACATATTGAATAATACATGGTGTTTACAGACTGCCCCTGCAACTGCCCGTTGCCAAGGCAATCACCGTGTTCAGACAGAGAGGTGTCATCTGCAGAACCCCCGAATACACATTCAACAAAAAAACAAACAGGGAAAAAAAACAGAGAAAAAAAAACACAGAGAGAGGCAGAAACATCCGGAAGGCAGAGAGAGCCAGCAAATGACCCATTATATTAAAAACAGATAACATTTGTTCGCTGGTGGGGTAACGTGTAGCGTGACATGAACCCAAGATCCCGGTTGAGGCCGTCCTCATGGGTGCGGAACTTGGCTATCAATTTCTGCTCGACGATTTTGCGTTGTCGTGTGTCTCGAAGGCCGCCTTGGAGTACGCTTACCCGAAGGTCGGTGGATGAATGTCCATGACTGCTGAAGTGTTCCCCGACTGGGAGGGAACCCTCCTGTTTGGCGATTGTTGCGCGGTGTCCGTTCATCCGTTGTCGCAGCGTCTGCATGGTCTCGCCAATGTACCATGCTCTGGGGCATCCTTTCCTGCAACGTATGAGGTAGACAACGTTGGCCGAGTCACAGGAGTATGAACCATGCACCTGGTGGGTGGTGTCATCTCGTGTGATGGTGGTATCTGTGTCGATGATCTGGCATGTCTTGCAGAGGTTACCGTGGCAGGGTTGTGTGGCGTCGTGGACGCTGTTCTCTTGAAAGCTGGGTAGTTTGCTGCGAACGATGGTCTGTTTGAGGTTGGGTGGCTGTTTAAAGGCGAGTAGTGGAGGTGTGGGGATGGCCATAGCGAGGTGTTTGTCCTCATTGATGACATGTTGAAGGCTGCGGAGAACATGGCGTAGTTTCTCCGCTCCGGGGAAGTACTGGACGACAAAGGGTACTCTGTTGGTTGCGTCCCGTGTTAGTCTCCTGAGGAGGTCTATGCGATTTTTTGACGGGCCACAGCAAAAAATCGCATAGACCTCCTCAGGAGACTAACACGGGACGCAACCAACAGAGTACCCTTTGTCGTCCAGTACTTCCCCGGAGCGGAGAAACTACGCCATGTTCTCCGCAGCCTTCAACATGTCATCAATGAGGACAAACACCTCGCTATGGCCATCCCCACACCTCCACTACTCGCCTTTAAACAGCCACCCAACCTCAAACAGACCATCGTTCGCAGCAAACTACCCAGCTTTCAAGAGAACAGCGTCCACGACGCCACACAACCCTGCCACGGTAACCTCTGCAAGACATGCCAGATCATCGACACAGATACCACCATCACACGAGATGACACCACCCACCAGGTGCATGGTTCATACTCCTGTGACTCGGCCAACGTTGTCTACCTCATACGTTGCAGGAAAGGATGCCCCAGAGCATGGTACATTGGCGAGACCATGCAGACGCTGCGACAACGGATGAACGGACACCGCGCAACAATCGCCAAACAGGAGGGTTCCCTCCCAGTCGGGGAACACTTCAGCAGTCATGGACATTCATCCACCGACCTTCGGGTAAGCGTACTCCAAGGCGGCCTTCGAGACACACGACAACGCAAAATCGTCGAGCAGAAATTGATAGCCAAGTTCCGCACCCATGAGGACGGCCTCAACCGGGATCTTGGGTTCATGTCACGCTACACGTTACCCCACCAGCGAACAAATGTTATCTGTTTTTAATATAATGGGTCATTTGCTGGCTCTCTCTGCCTTCCGGATGTTTCTGCCTCTCTCTGTGTTTTTTTTTCTCTGTTTTTTTTCCCTGTTTGTTTTTTTGTTGAATGTGTATTCGGGGGTTCTGCAGATGACACCTCTCTGTCTGAACACGGTGATTGCCTTGGCAACGGGCAGTTGCAGGGGCAGTCTGTAAACACCATGTATTATTCAATATGTATAAATGCGTAGGCTTCAAGGAGATCTTGAAACATTTACCTGAGGAAGGAGAAAATCTCCGAAAGCTTGTGAATTTAAAATAAAATTGCTGGACTATAACTTGGTGTTGTAAAATTGTTTACAATTGTCAACCCCAGTCCATCACCGGCATCTCCACATCGTAAATTTTTATATCACTAGATCTCTCCAGGCAGCCTCAGGTGACCCTCAGTAGTGCAACACTGCATTAAACAGGTGTTCAGGTGGGCCTCAAATTTCATACCCTTCCCTAAGGATCTGCCAAAGCAAAGACAACTGCTCAAATTTATCAAGTGGTGAGATTTCCCCTAGTCCAGGGTGTCATTGATGCCACCCGTCTGGTGTTAAAGCATCCAACTGAACACACCCTAAATTTCATCAACAGGAAGGATTTTCATTGTGTGAATAAGCAGCTTGTCAGTGACACCAGCCTTATCATTCTGCGTGGGAATGTTTACAATCCTGTAAGCTGCCATGATTCTTTTGTTCTCCAATAATCAAAGATACCAGCATTGTTTAGCTAGAGCAGTGTGCTAAGACGATGCCTTTGAAATCAGGGTGACTCACGTCAACAATGCCTGATGACGTAACTCTGTCATCTGAGGACACATACCGACATCAGGTTCAGTTAAGCCTTGTGTGCTACACACATGAGAATTCCTATGGTCTGTTCAAAAGTGAAATTCCCTGGATAGATCAGGGAAGCCCTACAGCATAGATCAGCAAGAACATCAAGAGTTATAGTGGCATGCTGTATAATTTTGCAGCTAGGAACGGATTAGATTTTGCATCCACAGAAGATGAAGGGAAAAAGATGAAGGCCATCAATCCCCTGATCATAATGAAGGCAGCCAAGAGAGAGCGAGGAGGTGGTACAGAACAACTCATGGCCAGCAGCACACTCGATGAGGCAGAAAGTTATGAACAACTCTTTCCAGTAGAAAGGATGTCATTCATCTCCAGAAGCCATGATGGCGTCAATGAGATTCTGCAACACTCACTGCTTACCATTACTCAAATATGTATTGCATTTCACATCCTTTCAAGGAAAGGACAGTTACAAACTTTCGTCACCAAATAAAAAGAGAAACTGAGGTTGATATATAAATATAAACCCAAAAATCTTCCAAAGATTTTCACATCTACTGATTGTTTCTTCGTAATGTCTGATTTCTCATCACCCTTATGCCTAAAATTCTTTTTAAATGTGAACCTAACTTTTTACTTATATGTGGCATTACCTCAGTGTCAGGAGTTTGTGAGGTTGTTTCTGGAATTGTACCAATGGTGTATTTGAGGACTGGGGTGGCACTCATCTCAGTGATGCTGATCTCCTTGCAGGATCTGCCTCTGGTGTCATGTCACTTGCTCACTGTGTCCAGGACAGATGTTCCTTCATGGACCTGATTGGTGCAGTCATATTGCCATTATTAAGAGAAGCAATGACAACTGAGAGCATGCCTTGCAGCCCACTTGTGCTGGGAATTGGCTCAATTGGGCTGATAATGAATCTTCTTCTTGAATCAATGCAGATTGTTATTCTTTGTAGCAGTTTGATAAAACTGAGTGGCTTGCTAGGCCACTTCAGAGAGCAGTTGAGAGTCAACCACATTGTTGTGGAAATGGAGTCATACATAGGCCAGACTGAGTAAGGACGGCAGATTTCCTTCCCAAAAAGGCATTAGTGAACCAGTTGGGTCTTTACTACAACCCAACAGCTTACTGATACCAGCTTTTTTTTTATTTCCAGATTTTGTTGTTAACTTGAATTCAAATTCTCAAAACGCCATGGGGGGATTTGAACTCGTTCTTACTGGATTATTAGTTCGAGCCTCTAGAATACTAGTCCAGTAACATAACCACTACACTACTGTACCTAGCCTCAAAAGTATCATTGGTAGCTTTTTCCTTATCCCTACTTAAGGGCCCGATGGTTGCCATTCATGACGATCATCAGACCTTTTGATTATGGGCAACTTTCTTCTTTGCAAAATAAAGAGTAGAATGATTCCTGATTAATTCAAAATGTAATTTTACCCACGTGTCTGCAGACATTACATTATTGTGTCAATATTTTTAGTTGCAGGCAATGTAGGAACCTCAATGCTATTCATTCTAAAATGACCAGGAAGTGGGATAAGGAGCAGTGGGATGGTGGGCGATTGATGGGTGGTTAGTGGGGACGGGGTGTGGTGGGGTATCTTGTGCATATTAACTGTCTCATTTATCTCTTTATTTATACCCATGTGGACATGGAAGATATGGAAGTGAGACATGCGTCCAGCATTATTTCAGCATCTGCATGGGTACTTGTGCCTTCACTTACCTTGGCCATCCTCCTTCAGTCACTAAAAGGTTTCTGGCATTGTACTGCAGTCTGTGGGGTGATTGAGGTGACACTAACTGCCTGAGCCAGAACCATCCATATTGCCTGCACTACCCTTATCTGGGGCTTCCTGTCTTGGGTGCCAAAGATCCTGTCTCTCCATGCTGTTATAACTTCCAACATTATCTCCACAGAAGCTTTTGAGAATCTTGGGGCTTTGGTAACAGCAGACACTCTTGATGCTGTTCCTTTTTCTGCTATTTGAATCCTGTTCTTGTGCTCTCAGTCTCTCTCTCTCTTTCTTACACAATTTTCTGGGCTCTGAGCATCAAAGCTGTTGCAGCCTTTTGACTGTTACAGCTAAACTGCATTTCCCTCTGTCCCAACGGCAGATAACCATTCAGAAGTGCAATTCTGGCTTTAAACCTGCCCTGAACACAAACTTAGGTCCAGCTCCGCCGTGTTTCAGACAGGCCCAGAAAAATCTAAGCCCAAGAATCCATTTTCCATATTTTACTCCAGTTTTCTTCAAGAACTGATGGTGTTGCAGATGGCCTGAGTTGAGCCCCTTTTTGTGTTTTTGTCACATCAGAAAACTATAAACAAACTGATTATAGTGCTTGTACTACCAAATCCTCATTCTCTAATTCTCCAATGCACTAGGACAAACAAAACACAGAATAATCTTTAGGAAGAGCTGGTGTGTCTGCCATTCAACATCTGCCACAGCTGGCATGAATCGGAGAAAATGCTACATCTGCCACTGAACAACTGCATAGCTGGCATAATAAAATATGACCTGTCAAGTGCCAGAAAATGTTTTTATTCTTTAAGTGATCAAAAGAACATCTGTAGGAGACTGGAATGGAACTACATAATATGCATAAGATAGTGAAGGTCCTTGCAGTTCAAATAAAGTATTCCACTATAAAGTGAACATTTAACAAAAAAAAGTAAACGATAACAGGGGAGTTAAGTTCACTATCCCTTAGTGTATGAAAATATACACCAGAAGAACAAATCCAGGCAGTGATAACAGAGGATATGAAACTAAATCGCAAAATTTGACACCAGCAGTTGGAGATATGAAATGAGCAGAACATTAAGGGTGGCTGATAGTGAAGGAGGATTGCAACTAAGTGTCAAAACCTAAAAGAAGGCAGGAGTCCAAGTGGTAAGTCTTGGTGAGAACCCAAATTGAACACCAGTATGCTAACTAGCAAGAGATGTCACTGTTCTATATGTGTAAAGTAATAAGTGTTTAGAAGAATGTTTCTTGTGATAACTTATTTGGGAGGTCAAAAGTCTAATATTATGCTCTCGAACTAGAACATTGTATAGAAGTCAATGGCTTCCTAAAACATTGGCACAGTCATCATCAAAAGACCTGCTTTGCAATACAGCCCTGTAACTCAACCTCAGCTTGTGTTAGTCTATAGTTGCATGATTATCAGAACTATAAGTTGAGATGAGGGACATAGTTGTCATTCTGCCCTGATTACGAACACTGCTGATTCATATGAATGCATGAATTTTGTGATTTTTTTTTGTTTATAAGATGTACACTGTGGGACAGCTGGGATATGAGATTGAGAAGCCTTACCTCCAGTGGCCCCATGGATCTTGAACTATAGTGAACTGTTAGAAGTTAGTAAAATGTCTCTATTAAATAAAACAAACACTGCTTAGAGCTGCATCAGCTGACTTTCTGATCACTGCTAATTTGAACTTAGTGTCATAAGCTATAAAATTAAAAATCTGGTACATCTATTAACTCTTTCAATACTGACTATCCATTCCAAATTTGTATTAGGAACATTTCTACTGATTGGCAAACCTCTAATATTATACTCTTGAACTAGAACATTGTATAGAATCATAATATTTGCACTGACACCACCTTCTAAATGAACTAAAAATGTTGTACATTTTGCAGGCACAGCCTCAAATGGATAGAACTGTTGCTTCTGGCAAATGATAAAGCTGCCAATGCTAGATGCTCAATTTTCAGGATAAATACACCACAAATTCTCAATAAATCAAAATACTCCAAGAATTTTTCTGGTTTCTGTTAACCAATTCAAAAACTAAAGCCCCGATTTTAACACAGGGCATGAAGCAGGTAGGCTGGGGACGGGGTGAGCGGCAAGATGTCGGCAGTGTGAGGCCCGGGCAATTTTAACTCCAAGGCCTCTTTTTGATATGATTGACAGTTGCTCACCCAATTGGGCTGGGAAATGGAAAACCCGCCCATTTTCTTGACGAAATTTCCGACGGGCAGTGCTAGGCCTCTTTCAAGCAGGAATTTACCTCTTAAAGCAAGGTTGCATTCCCTGCTTTCAAACTTTGCTGTTATACTGCTGCAAGGAGGGGAGTCTCTGAAATGAATCGTAGTGCTGCCCCCAGGTTTTCTGGTGCCTCTCTGGAAGTCCTGGTGAAAGAAAGAACTTCCATTTATGTAGCACCTTTCATGACTTCAGGATGTCCCAAACGCTTTAGAGCCAAAAGTATTTTTGAAATGTTGTAATGTAGGAAACGTGACAGCTGATTTGTACACAGCAAGGTCCCACAAACAGCAATGAAGTAAATGACCAAATCTGCTGTTATTGGTGATAGTTGAGGGATAAATGTAGGTCAAGACAACTCCTCTGCTCTTCTTCTAATAGTGCCGAGGAATCTTTTATGTTGACTGGTGATCATAGCATCATAAAGTTTAGATTAGTTATGGAAAAGGACAAGAAGAAATCTAGAGTAAAAATACTTAAATGGAGGAGGGCCAATTTCAATGGGTTGAGAACAGATCTGGCCCGGGTAAATTGGAATCAAAGATTGGCAGGCAAAACTATAATCGAACAATGGGCAGCCTTTAAAGAGGAAATGGTTCGGGTATAGTCTAGATACATTCCCACGAGGGGGAAAGGTAGGGCAACCAAAGCCAGACTCTCCCTGGCTGACGAAAGAGATAGAGAGTAAGATGAAGTACAAAAAGGGGGCGTATGACAGATGTCAGGTTGATAATACAAGTGAGAACCAGGCTGAATATAGAAAGTACAGAGGAGAAGTGAAAAAGGAAATAAGAGGGACAAGGAGAGCGTATGGGAATAGATTGGCAACTAACATAAAAGGGAATCCAAATGTCTTCTATAGGCATATAAATAGTAAACAGGGAGTAAGGGTGGTGGGGGGTGGGGGGGGATGGTTGGGATGATTAGAGACCAAAAAGGAGATCTATGCATGGAGGCAGAGGGCATGGCTGAGTACTAAATGAGTACTTTGCATCTGTCTTTACCAAGAAAGAAGATCCTGCCAAAGTCACAGTAAAAGAGGGGGTAGCTGAGATGCTGGATGGGCTAAGAATTGATAAAGAGGAGGTACTAGAAAGGCTGGCTGTACTTAAAGTAGATAAGTCACTCAGTCCGGATGGGATGCATCCTAGGTTGCTGAGGGAAATAAGGGTGGAAATTGCGGAAGTGTTGGCCATAATCTTCTAATCCTCCTTAGATATGGGGGTGGTGCCAGAGGACTGGAGAATTGCAAATGTTACACCCTTGTTCAAAAAAGGGTGTAAGGATAAACCCGGCAACTACAGGCCAGTCAGCTTTTACCTCGGTGGTGAGGAAGCTTTTAGAAACGATAAACCAGGACAAAATTAATAATCACTTGGACAAGTGTGGATTAATAAAGGAATGCCAGCATGGATTTGTTAAAGGCAAATCATATTTAACCAATTTGATTGAGTTTTTTGATGACATAGCAGAGAGCATTGATGAGGGCAATGCGGTTGATGTGTATATTGCCTTTCAAAAGGCGTTTGATGAAGTGCCACATTATAGGCTTGTCAGCAAAATTGAAGCCCATGGAATAAAAGGGGCAGTGGTAGCGTGAATACGAAATTGGCTAAGTGACAGGAAACAGAGACGGTGGTAAACGATTGTTTTTCAGAAAGGAGGAAGGTATACAGTGGTGTTCCCCATGGGTCAGTATTAGGACCATTGCTTTTTTTTGATATATATTAATAACTTGGACTTGGGTGTACAGGGCACAATTTCAAAATTTGCAGATGACACAAAACTTGGAAGTGTAGCGAACAGTGAGGAGGATAGTAATAGACTTCAAGAGGACATAGACAGGCTGGTGGAATGGGCGGGCACATGTCAGATGAAATTTAATGTAGAGATGTGAGAAGTGATACATTTTGGCAGGCAGAATGAAGAGAGACTGAGGGTATATGTGCACAAATCTTTGAAGGTTGTGAAAGCTTTTTAAAAATGCATACGGGATCTTGGGCTTTATAAATAGAGGCATAAGGTACAAAAGCAAGGTTATGTTGAACCATAAGACCATAAGACCAGAAGAGATGCCATTCGGCCCCTCGAGCCTGATCCGCCATTTAATGAGATCATGGCTGGTCTGATTTTTATCTCAGGTCCACTTTCCCGCCCTTTCCCCATATCCTTTGACTCCCTTGCTGATCAAAAATTTGTCTGACTCAGCCTCCACAGCTTTTTGGGGTAAAGAATTCCAAAGATTCACGACCCTCTGGGAGAAGAAATTCCTCCTCATTTCAGTCTTAAATGGGCGACCCCTGATTCTGAGACTATGCCTAGTTTTAGATTCCCCCATGAGGGGTAACATCCTCTTACCATCTACTCTATCGAGTCCCCTTGGAATCTTGTATGTTTCAATAAGATCGCCTCTCATTCTTCCAAACTCCAATGAGTATAGACCCAACCTGTTCAATCTTTCCTCATAAGACAACCCTTCCATACCCAGAATCAACCTAGTGAACCTTCTCTGAACTGCCTCCAATGCAAGTATGTCCTTCCTTAAATAAGGACACCAGAATTGTACGCAGTACTCCAGGTGTGGTCTCACCAGCACCCTGTACAGTTGTAGCATGACTTCCACAACCTTCAGAAAATATTGGTTTGGCCGCAGCTGGAGTATTGTGTCCAATTCTGGGCAACGCACTTTAGGAAGGATGTGAAGGCCTTAGAGAGGATGCAGAAAAGATTTACAAGAATGGTTCCAGGGTTGAAGGACTTTAGTTATGTGGCTAGACTGGAGAAGCTGGGGTTGTTCTCCTTCGAGCAGAGAAGGTTGAGAGGAGATTTGATAGAAGTGTTCAAAATCATGACGGGTTTAGATAAAGTAAGTAAAGAGAAACTCTTCCTATTGACAGAAGGGTCGAGAACCAGAGGACACAGATTTAAGGTGATAGGCAAAAGAACCAAAGATGACATGAGGGGAAACTTTTTTACGCAGCGAGTACTTATGACATGGAATGCACTGTCTGAAGGAGTGGTGGAAACAGTTTCAATCATGGCTTTCAAAAGGAATTGGATAAGTACTTGAAGGGAAAAAATTTGCAGGGCTACAGACTAACTGAATTGCTCTACAAAGAGCTGGTACAGGCTTGATGGGTCAAATGGCATGACCTGAGAGGACAGATGTGGCCTTGGTTTAATGCCTCATCTGAAAGATGGCACCTCTAGTAATGCAGCACTTCCTGAAATGCCAGCCTAGATTCTGTACTTAAGTGTCTGGAGTGGGGCTTGAACCCTCAACCTTCTGACCCAGAGGTGAGTGTGCTTCCTACTTGAGCCAAGGCTGACACCTTGTGGTGGAGGAGGTCAGGGCAAGGAGGGAGGTACTGACCCCAGCACCCGCAGCAGCATCCATAGGGCAACTATCTAGCAGACTGGACAGAGGTGGCTGAGAGGGCCAGTGCCAGCAACATCAACCACAGAACCTGGGTTTAGTGTAGGATGGGGTTCAATGACCTCACAAGAGCAGCCAGGGTGAGTACAACTCTTCATCCCTCCATATCTCTCAACAACACCTTTTAACCCCCTCTCTCACCACTCTCAATAATTTCCTCACTTCCATCACATCCTTCAACATCGAGTTACAAGGGCACACTGCAACACCTTTCTTTCTCATTCCAAACATAATCATCTCTTCCTTTTCACTCTTCACACCAGACACTAACACCATTCTCTTACATCCTAGCACTTGCATAAAACCAGCAACTCCTCCCAGCCCTCCTTCCTCATTTCACATTCCACACACTTGGCTTTCCATTCATCACCTCCCCATCCTCATTTCATCTTGCTTCTACTCCAGCTCTCAGCACCTGCACTATATGCACAAACCCAACACATCACCAATTACCTTTTCAATAGACACTCACTAATTCTCGCCCTCTCTTTATGCAAGACAGATCAGTACATAATGCCAGGAAGAGGAGCAAGACCTGGGGAGGAGTGCCCAGCCCTCATAGCCCTCATCCAAACCGAGCAGGAAGCCCTGGAGATTAGTGGTCCGGGCAAAGCCATGAGCATCAGGGAATGCGAGGCTGGCAGTTTATCTGAGCAGCCTCCCTCACCTGCTGCCTTCTAATAGGCCCAGCTGTTACTTGTGTTGATCGCTGAGGCTGCTGTTGCTGCTGCTGCTCCTCTTCCTCCAACTGTTCCTCCATCCAAAGGAAGCTGGCAATATTAGTAACCATGATGAGCAGATAGAGCTAGCTGAGGGTAAGTAAGGCAAGAAATATCAGAAAGACGTGATCTGCAAGCTGGAAATTCTCCTGGTAATCCTGCGATCCAATCACCTGCAGATGAGTGCCTCTTTAAATACTGCTTCAGTGGCTTTGAGAGAGACATCAGTCCCACTAGTTTTTACTGGCATGTTCGGCGCAAGGTGGGACTTCCGTGATTTTGTGCTAAAATCATGTTGGGGTCTTAACAATGCCATGGGATCCCCATTTGCATGTATTCCTGAGAACCCCGTTAGCCTCTGATGGACACATCAGCCGACTAAAAAAACTGCATGATTAAAATGGTAGCTGGCGGGAACACAGCGGTAAGTACTGTGCAGTGATTTAAACCGTGAGGTCCTCCGGCCTCATTCCGACAGGACAAACAGGATTAAAATTGCCCCTTAAATGTCCTGTTAGTTTTGAGAACCAGATTTTCCATCAGATATCTACTTTTTAAAAATTAAATCTGCTTAACCATATTAACCATAACACAGAATGTTACACAATGGGCCAGATCTTGCTGGAGCTGGGCATCTCACAGCGTGCACCGTTAATTAGACTTTGTTCTGCACCCTTCAGCTCAAAAATGTTTTGCGCTGTAACTCGCTGGAAGTGAGAGCTGATAACGACGTGTTCAGAGCAACGGGGCATCTGGGACCTTGGTGAACGATGGGACCAACAGGCTATCTCCTTAACCAACGTGATTTAAAGGTTGAGAAAGAAACAGAGGAACGACTGAGAAGGAGGGTGAATTAGAGTCAAATCAGGTACAGAAAGAAAAATAAAGATAGAGAAAGAAAGATTGGATTAAGAGAGAGAGAAAAAAAGAGACAGGAAGGAAATGTAAGAAAAAAAATGTAAAATGTAAAATTTGACATTTTAAAAATCTCTAAGAACAATTTGCCTCCTGAGGGATTAAGACTCCACAGTTTAAATTGTTCAATTTTTGGGCCAGAGAGGTTGATTGGCATTTCATTAACAATTATCACATTGTTAAAAAGGTACTTACGCTGTTAACTACCAGACTTAACTATCTGTGGTAAGTTTAATGGGAAATTAATTTTCAAATCCAGCAAGTTCTTAAAAATAACGGAGAGGCTAAGGGCGAGATGCCATTTGTGTGAAGCAAACGGTGGAGCGACGTAAATCGATGAGCAAATTCTGGAGATTCAAAACTCATGGCGTATCTCTTAATCCCCTGAATCTGCTGGACAATTTGCACATTAATAACAGCATGCGTCGTTAACACACCATTATTCTTCCAACAAGATCCAACCCATTATAAAACAGGCTGAGGTTAGGACAGCAATAACGTAGAGCGTTACACACTATAATAAGGTCTGACATTAGTGTAGCGATGTGGAATGTTACTATAGCGAGAGCTGAAGTTAGGGTAATGACAATGTAGAATGTTAATATAAGATGAATATAGGTACATAAGAGCAGGAGTAGGCCATTTAGCCCCTCGAGCCTGTTCTGCTATTCAATGAGATCATGGCTGATCTGTGACCTTACTCCATATACCTGCCTTAGCCCCATATCCCTTAATACCTTTGTTTAACTTAAATCTATCAATCTCAGATTTAAAATTAACAATTGAACTAGCATCAACTGCTGTTTGCAGAAGAGAGTTCCAAACTTCTACCACTGTTTGCATGTAGAAGTGTTTCCTAACTTCACTCGTGAAAGTCCTGGCTCTAATTTTTAGGCTATGTCCCCTAGTCCTAGACTTCCCAACCAGCGGAAATAGTTTCTCTCTATCTACCCTATCAGTTTCCCTTAATATCTTGAAAACTTCGATCAAATCACCCCTTAATCGTCTAAATTCCAGGGAATACAACCCTAGTTTGTGTAATCTATCCTCATAATTTAACCCTTGGAGTCCAGGTATCATTCTAGTAAATCTACGCTTCACTCCCTCGAAGGCCAATATATCCTTCCTAAGGCGCAGTGCCCAGAACTGAACACAGTACTCCAGGTGTGGTCTAACGAGGGCTTTGTATAGCTTCTACCCCCTTGTATTCTGGTCCTCTAGATATAAAGGCCAGCATTCCATTAGCCTTTTTGATGATTTTCTGTACCTGTCCATGACATTTTAATGATGTATGTACATGGACCCCTAAGTCACTTTGGACCATCACTGTTTTGAGCTTTTCACCATTTAGAAAGTACTCTGATCTATCCTTTTTAAGTCCAAAGTGGAAACTGAGGCTGGGGGGGGGGGCGGTGGGGGGTGGGGGCGAGGAAGGGGAGGGGAGGAAAGAACAAAAGGGAAGGTCTCTGATAGGGTGGAGCGCAGGAGTGATTAAATAACAAAAGGGATGACGGTGCAAGGCAAAGGTGGTGGTGCTGGGACAGGTAAAGAAACAAAAGATGGGTTTAGAAGAGCTGTAAATGGCAACATCAGAACCATTACCAGCACCTGCTGTCTGAAAAATTGGGAGCAGTGATTATTATCTGAAGTTATTGAAATCAACGTTGGGTCCAGAAGATTGTAAAGTGCCTAATTGAAAGATGAGGTGCTGTTCCTCGAGCCTCCGACCTGTAAAGGTTGTATAATTCCCTGGCTTCCCTCTCTCACCTTTCTTAAATAGCGGTGTGACATGTGCAATTTTCCAATCTAAAGGAATGGCTCCTGAATCGAGAGAACTTTGGAAGATTATAGTTAGGGCATCTGCAATGTTCTCACCTACTTCCTTTAAATTCTTGGGATGGAAACCATTTGGTCCTGAGGATTTGTCAGTCGTTAGTGCCATTATTTCCTTCATTACTGTTAATTTGTTTACATTAATTATGGTGAGTCCCTGTCCATGATTGAAAATTAGTTTTGGGCATGCTATCCTCATCCTCTACTGTAAATACTGATGCAAAGAAATTATTTAGCATGTCTGCCATTTCCTTATTTTTATTTACAATATCACCATTATCAGTTTTTAAGGGGCCCACATTGCTCTTGACCACCCTCTTTTTCCTAATATAATTGTAAATTTTTTTGAGTTGATTTTGATATCCCTTGCACGTTTTTTTTCATACTCCCTTTTTGTAGCTCTCACTATCTGTTTTGTCACCCTTTGCTGTTCTTTGTATCTCTCCCAGTCGCAAGGATTTGTGCTATTTTTTGCATTTTTGCATGCTTTTTCTTTTAGTTTTATGTTGTCTCTTACCTCTTTTGTCGTCCAGGCTGTTTTTTTGGCAAGTAGAGCTCTTGCCCCTTAGGGGTATAAACAGGTTCTGTATCACGTTAAATTCTTTTTGTACATGTCCCACTGACATTAGGGTAATGGAAGCATAGACTGTTACACAATAGAGTGTGAGCTGAGGTTAGGGTAACAATAACGTAAAATGTTACATGGCATAATAAGAAGTTGTGGTTAAAAGCTGGGGGAGATGGATCTGTTGTGATGCAGAATAAAAGATCTCCTAAATCAGTAATAAAGCAATCTCAGCTCTGAAAGGTTTAAATGGAGTCTGCCTCCCAGGGAACAGTAAGATATGGTAGTTTTGTATATAATTAGTGAAAACACTTCATATCTAACAAATACTGCCAGGGCAAGTGAGTTGTAAAGATCTTTTACATTACATTTTAGCTGGAGCTCACTTTCTCTGAGATCAGATGCATTTTATAGCACTTTTATGTCTTGGCGGTAAGCCATGTTGTAACACAGGCACATTCGGGGTACATATACTAATGATGCAGAAATGAGCTACATCTTCCAAGCAAAAATTCATATCTATCCCTGGGAAATAATTATTAAGAACTGTTTTAATAAAGGTTCGCTATATAAATAAAATTCCACACCCACCACACGTCTTCTAGGAACATTATCCCTAATGGTTAGAAAAACTAATATTCCTGACTGGCTGGTGTGAATTCCTCAGCTTACATACCAGGACATGTTAATTTCACACATATAAATGATCATTTTTGATTTTTGCTCCTGGAGAATTTCAGACCTTTAGGTGGTTAGTGAGATTACTAATCTCACCCACAGGATAATATTTAAAGGAGGAGGAAATATACAACAGCTTTCTGAGTGACTGCAGACGTTCCCTTAATACACCACTCTTTAAGCACTGAATATCCCATGCAGTTTTGAGGATGTGTTTTCTATTGTTGAACAGCTGCTAAAAGTCAGAAAGTATATATCTTATTTCATGAAAATTGTAAAGTACAAATTATACACGGTTAAACAAGACCCGAATAAACTGCAGAAAATCCAGAATGTTGTAATGTCTCTAGTAGACCTACTGTTGAAATCGTGCAGGGGTTAATGTGGGTGAAATTGGTCTTCGACAGTAGTGCTAAACAGGCAATAGTGATTTGACAGCCCATTTTACACCCAGCCTTATTTTAAAACAGACTGCCAATTCGTTTCAGCCCATTTTGCACGACCACTGAGGACCAAGTTCACCCCGAGTGATTCTGTCTTTTGCTTTGATAAGGAGACCCACTTGTCTTAAAGTCTTCTTTGAGTCAGTTGAAAAGATTCCTCGTATAGAAAAGTTTCATGACAATCTCTATTCCAGCAAACTACATGTCTTGTGCCCTACTGCAAGGTTGTTTCTGTGAGCTACACTCTACTTGTACAGTCATTTAAAAATCTATATAATTGATACATGATTCATTAATAGATTAACGTTCTGCCCTTACTGCTGGAATTTATAAAGCAGGATGTGAAACAAATTGATTTATTCAACTGTATATTTTACAACTCATTTATTCTATCACAGATGTGATTTCCAGTAATTAATACCCTTTGGAATCTAGTGATATGATTCCTGTTTTTTTACACTACGCTCTTACTTACTGCATAAGGGGTGAATGAAATAGATTGCTGGTGGAACTGATTAAGCCAGCTGTTTCCTGGTAAATAAAGTAAACCTTTTCCCCTCTGTGTGCATAAAAAGCAGCTGATCAGATGGAAATGCCTGCTACAGATGTACTGTGAATACACAAATATACTCTGCCAAGAATCTGCAAGGTCCTTGAATCACAGGCAGCTTAAACACAACCGATCCACTTAGTAACTTTCCCCACCTCACACAGCTCATTTACCAATTAGCTGTGCAAGGTACCAATCATAGAATTCTGGAGTGCATTAGATGGCAATCTATGCTCCGCCTCTGCTTCTAGGAAACACCCAGCCTGCAGCTTTCACACTGGGTGCAAACAGAGTACAGTGACTAATCCAGGCGTGTTTCAACAGATGGTTAGAGCTGGCCTAATTCAGTCATCGCAGTTGAATGAGGTTGAGAGGAGAAGCCATTGAGAGTCCTTTTCGGAGCTGTGTGGTCTCAGAGCTTGCTGGCATTGTTAAGGGGACCCTTTTTGAGAAGCCCAGTGTCCCAGAAATGAGAGAAGACTGACTGATAAAGGTAGTGTGAACTGCTGCAGATTCATGCGTTACTTTGTGAGCCTACGCTCTGTATCAGTGTTGTGTAGCAAGCAGGTTACAGTTACAGTAAGCTTATACTGTACTGAAAGTAAGGTAGTGTCATTTTATGGAAATAATTTTGTAATGAATGTTTTAGTTAGATTGCAGTAAACCTTATTCTGAGTCACTGCTGTCTGTGTTTCTTTCCTCTTTTACAATGTGTTCACCACTGCTACTTTACCTCATGATGAGTTTAATATAGTTGTATTGAACCCCAGTCTGACATAATAGCAACCAAGATGAATTAATTTAGTCAGTAAAGCTTATAATTTATGGTTTCCTGCATATGGTGAGTTCCACATAAATAGTATATTTAGCTCCCCTGATAGAGAATTGTTAATTATAGACTGCAATTCTGTGTGGTTATCTGGTTGTAGCTGCAGAACAGTTCAAGATATAGTTCTGGATAGTGTGAGAACTTGACTAACTGTTTTTTTTACCCATTTTGAAACATCTTTAAATTTAATTTCTTGTAAAAGTCATTAAGGAGAAGCACAGTTGATCAGCTCTGTGACATTAAGCAGTTATGTTAACCTTTCCAAATCCCTCCGAACCTGTCGTCCTCTCAGCCTGTTGTATAGGAGCATGTTCTTGGATTGTGTAATATCTATATAAACCTAATTCACGCTATTTGTATTCTGCTGCTGTATTCAATTCATTTGCTTCCTTGTGTGGCTCTTAAGAGTGTCATTTTCTTTAATTTGTGTTTCAAAATCTTGTTTAAAATGGCAGCTGTTTGCCCATAGTAAATCTGTATGTCTTCATTTTCAAATTAAATTTTTAAGTAACCTTTCCAAATCTTGATTATTCTATCAAAGGTGAAATGTTTGCATTTTAAAATTGAATTGCTAATATTTGTTTATCATACAATCCTGCTTTTGCATCTTAATGCAAATCTTCATTTTGTTCAGAACATGCGATTCAGCTCGGACAAATAATATTGTCATTTGTGTCTCTGTCATTTATGTAAGAGGAAGTAGGGTTCAGTGAGGACATGGCACAACTAACATGCATTAGTATAGTAAGGGACAACAATGACTTTATCTTATAATTGCCTGTTGCACTATCAGCACATTCTATTGGTGCATTAGACAGTCAAATAGTTCTTAACCTAAATGCCCAGAATTTTGAATGTACAGAGAAACAAAGGGTAGCCACATTAGGAATATTTACAGTATATAAAGAATATGCAAATGAAGAGAGTTGGTTTGGTGTCTTTTCTGTGGTTTTTTTAGTAGAATATTGAGCAGGAAATTTTACAATTCTGAGAGAAATTGTAAGCTTCATTGATTAGAAATTGGCTGTAAAGCAGAAATAATCTCTTGAAATCTTGCATTCCATTCTTTTCACATTCTGAAAGTACAAGGTCTGACTTCTGCCTTGAATGCTTGTGTCCCAAGGTACAGATCACGTCTCACAGAATGCCTGTGATTGTGCTGGGATTTGGCCTGGTTTTGTTTAATAACTAAGCTGTCATTGATCTATAGACTGAATTCAATCTGAATACAGTTCCAGAAACATTGGACAGTTTTTTTTCAGCAATGCACCAAGATTTCCATACATAACTTAACTATATTTGAAAAATGCATTTTATTTTTGCCGTCGTATTTACCCTTGGGTACAGACACAATTTGTACTGATATTTGCACCCACATTGTGCCTGGAACTATTGGGGTGCAGTTAGGACCTCCTTGAATAATGAAATGAGATGAGCTTTCCCCGGCGTATACACAAAGACATATTGTATGTGCAGATGAGATCCAGGTGAACCCTCCAGTGTAATGAGTTTGTTGTAGATGGAGAGAATCTTAATTTATATAACAATAGTTTTGGGGCAAATGGGCAAACTGAAACAGAATATAGCTGCTGACCCTCATATAGATTGGATCGTACAAAATATTTATCCACGCAATCTGTTGGAAGATGGACCCTTACCTGCTGGGGGAGCCCGTACATCTTCTGCGCCTGTCACATCAATGGCTGCAACAGTGGTCAGGTTGAGCACAGAATTGATTTAAATATTAATGAGGCAATTTGAATAGTGCCTGATTTACACAAAGCCAAAATTAGAATTCTGTGCACATTGGGGATTGACTGCTATATCCCCAAATGTGTGTCTCTGAATAAAAAGGAATTAAGCCATTGAGTTAAGAGAAGGCAAAGTACAGTGAGATACTGATGCTGTGTTCTGATTTTTCTTTTATTTCCATATTTAAATAGACAAACACAATATCTAATGTGCATCCTTCACCAAGAATATTTTCTATCCTTTTCTGTGTGTGAATTTGGTGGAACTTGATTGGGCCACTAGAGGGAGTCATTTGTTAGTGCACGGCTGAATGGGGGAGACATTTAGCTTGCAGAAGTGCACCTCCTGTTGACCAATCGTAGAGTGATCCTGACAGCCATGGGGATATCCATGGTACAAGCTGTAGAGTAGATTTCCCGATATGGGTGCAATTTACACAGAGATAGATTTTATTCTTTGAGATTCTGCTCCTCCTGGCCCCTCAAAAATAATGTAAAACTTACCTTATTGGGGTCATTACGATTTTAATATAAGGACTTTTTTTTGTTGGTTTCCCGTCCGACAGGCCAGCCTGATTGACAGGCTGGTTTCAGCAAAGAAGAGGATGTGAAAAGGCAAGTGTTTAGGTAAGTCTTAGATTCTATGATTCCAGTAGGGAAGGAGGGGGGGGGTGTGGGTGGGCATGGGGGCATGGGGGTCATGGAGGAGGGTCAGTCATCGGGGGGAGGAGGGGTCAGTCATCGAAGGTCAGTCACCGGGGAGTCAGTCATTGGGTGGGGGGAATCGGGGGTCAGTCATTGCGGGGTGGGGGTGGTATCAGTTATTGAGCATCGATGGGGTGGGGGGTATCGGGGGTTAGTCACCGAGGGGGGGTGGGGTCATCGTGGAGTCTGTGATTGTTGGGGGGGGAATGGGGCATCGGCAGTTGTTGGGAGGGTCACTGCAGGTAGGCTTGTTGGGCATGGGGCCACACTCCTGCTTCTCTGGGCCCACAAGCTATGCCAGAAAGGCACACCTGAAGTTTCGGGCCGCCATGCCTCCTCTCATGCGGCGTGAAGGAGAAGGGAATCCTGGCCCACACAGGCTAAAATCACAAAACCTTTCAAAATGAAGGCCTGCATCCTTATTGAAAGATTTTAGTAACCAACCCGCCTGCTGAGAGCGGGTTGGTCGCCCGAGCCTCGTCCTGCCACGGTGAAAACCAGAAATGGGCAGGTTGGAGGTGGGTCTGAAATTGTTGCAATTTTCAATCCTCCATTGCCCCCAACCCACTCGTTTTTCACAGTTAAAATCCTGCCCAAGGTGTCTAAGTTCATAGATGACACTAAATTGTGGTGGGAGGATGTCAAAAATAAGCATTTAATATGGACAAATGTAAAGTAATGAGATTATGAAACACAGAAGAGGAATTTGGAGTAATAGTGGATAGCTCACTGAAACCAATAGCCCAGTGTGCAGCAGCAGCAAAGATGGCTGACTGGATGTATAGCTGGAGAGAGAGAGCATAAATTTCAGGAGGTGATATTGTATAAGGCACTAGTATGGCCACATCTGTGTACAATTCTGGTCACCGCACAATAGTGAAGATATCCAATCATTGTAGGCAGTGCAGAAAAGGGTAACCAAGCTAATATCTAGCTTAAGGCATCTGAACTATGAGCTTGGGATTATTTACTCTGGAGAAAAGAAGGCTCAGGAGAGACATTATTTAAAACTATTACAGGAATATATAAATTGAGCCCCAATAATATGTTTGTGATTACTACAAACACTAGAACCAGGGGACACAGACTCACGTTTAGAAGAGGAAAGGTGTACACAGAGTTTAGATTTATCTACTGGATGTGGGCATTGTCACCACACAATGGGGGAGAATTTTTGTGAGGTTCTCCAGAACTCCAGGCATAACTTCGGTGGCAGATCAGCAGAACTGCCAGAGAAACAACCATTTATGCCATGTCTCCAGGGGTATTACCAATCTTCTGTCACAGTTACGGCAGGATATGGGGAAAACCTCTGTGGAAATTCCAGGCAAATACATTTTTTAACAAAAAATGTCATTGAATTTTATGTGTGCTGTCTGAATGCCGCGACCATCTGTCCTAGTTACTGATACAGATGGTACAGGTTGAATCATAGAACCATAGAAAACAGGAGCAAGAGTAGGCCATTCGGCCCTTTGGGCCTGCTCCGCCGTTCAAAATGATCATGGATGATAGTCTAACTCAATACCCTGTTCCCACTTTTTCTCCATATCCCTTGATCCCTTTAGCATTAAGAAATATATCTATCTCCTTCTTGAATACATCTAATGACTTGGCCTCCACTGCCTTCTGTGGTAGAGAATTCCACAGGTTCACCAACCTCTGAGTGAAGAAATTTCTCCTCATCTCAGTTCTAAATGGCATACCCCGTATCCTGAGTCTGTGACCCCTGGTTATGGTTTCCCCATCCATTGGGAACATCCTCCCTGCATCTAGTCTGTCTAGTCCTGTTAGAATTTTATATGTTTCGATGAGATCACCTCTCATTCTTCTAAACTCTAGTGAGTACAGGCCTAGTCGACCCAATCTCTCCTCAAATGTCAGTCCTGCCATCCCAGGAATCAGTCTGGTAAACCTTCCTTGTACTCCCTCCATGGCAGGGACATCCTTCCTCAAATAAGGAGACCAAAACTGCACACAATACTCCAGATGTGGTCTCACCAAGGCCCTGTACAACTGCAGTAAGACATCCCTGTTCCTGTACTCAAATCCTCTTGCAATGAAGGCCAACATACCATTCGCCTTCCTAACTGCTTGCTGCACCTGAATGCTCGCTTTCAGCAACTGGTGTACAAGGACACCCAGGTCTCGTTGCGCCTCCCCTTTTCCCAATCTATCACCGTTCAGATAATAATCTGTCTTTCTGTTTTTACAACCAAAGTGGATAACCTCACATTTATCCACGTTATGCTGCATCTGCCATGTTCTTGCCCACTCACCCAACTTGTCTAAATCACATTGGAGCCTCTTTGCATGCTCCTCACAGCTCACATTCCACCCCAGCTTTGTGTCGTCTGCAAACTTGGAAATGTTACATTCAGTTCTCTCATCCAAATCATTGATATATATTGTGAATAGCTGGGGCCCAAGCACTGATCCCTGCGGTACCCCACTAGTCACTGCCTGCCACCCGGAAAAAGACCTGTTTATTCCTACTCTCTGTTTCCTGTCTGTCAACCAATTCTCAATCCATGCCAGTATATTCCCCCCAATCCCATGTGCTTTAATTTTGCACACTAACCTCTTGTGTGGGACCTTATTAAAAGCCTTCTGAAAATCCAAATACACCACATCCACTGGTTCTCCCCTATCTATTCTACTAGTTATATCCTCAAAAAACTCCAGTAGATTTGTTAAGTGTGATTTCCCTTTCGTAAACCCATGCTGACTTTGTCCAATGCGCGTCACAGTGTGCGTGGACTTCCACCATGAATTCTCCCACTCGTCCATGGTAATTTCTACAGAAGAGCTGCAAAAACCCATTTAAAAATGGTATCAATTCTGAAAACGGCATTTTCCTGGATGTTCCACGGCTCATCCACTAAAGTTACAGCAGGTGAACCCCAATGGAAATTCACACCAATAGAAGTTTGAAATCCAATGATCAGACCATAGAATCATAGAAATTGCAGCACAGTAGGAGGCCATTCAGCCCATTGTGCCAGTGTCAATGGCAACTCTTCAACCGGGGGTATCTCATAATCTTTTCCCGTATCCTTTGATATTCTTTTTCAAATACTTATCCAAATCTCTCTTACTTGACATTCCAGCCTCAATAACCACTTGTGGGAAAGCAATCCCCAATAACTCTTGGTGTGAAAATATTTCTTCTAACGTCCCTCTTTGTCCTTCTAGTAATAATCCTTGCGCTGCACCCCTTAATGATTCGCAAACTAGTAGAAACGATCTTACACTATTTACTCTCTCAAAACTTCATACTTCTGCATTTTTCTATTAGATTGCCACCTCCCACCCTAACCTTCTCTGTTTCATTGAAAAAAAAACACCAATTTTTCGAGCCTTTCCTTATAACTAATGGGGTACAGTTTCCGCTTTGGGTGCAATCAGCAATTGGGCTCAAATTGTGCCAGCTGGGTTACAGTTCGAGTTTCCGCTAAAATGTATTTGCATAGTCACAAACGTAAAATCTTCCATGAACCAGTGCAATCCGGCAGCTTAATAGAATGTAATCATTTATTTTTTTTCGCAATAAAATGCATTTAAGATGTATTTAAGAGTGGTATCTGGTGCTGTTCTATTAATACAACTGAAAATGGATTCATCACAAAAAATAAGCATTTTTAATGAGTGGCTAGCCCTCCACCTGATATTAAATCACTGAAAATGACTTAAAAAAACTATTCAGAACCATTTACTACTTTCATTGGTGTACACTAGTTAGTTTCTTAATATTTTTTAATGTGTAAAAACATTTAAAATGTGCTTACTAGTGCCTGTGTGCCTAAGAAAACTAACTTAATTTGAAAACCCTCATCGAGCGGCTGCCAGTGGCGCAATTGGTGGAAACTCATCATCTTCGTTATTTTGTTTGGGGGCGTGGCCTGTTTTGTGGGTGGGGCCGGCTTCAGCGCAATGACTTTTGAACCAGCGCAAAAGATGGCGCAAACTCGAATTATGCTGGACGTAATTTGCGCCCAGCGTAAATGGAAATTCCTCGATCATTTGCGTTGATTTGGCCGGATTGCGTTAATAAAACCAACACAATCTAACAGAAACCCGATTGTCTCTAATGCCAGGTATTGTGAATTTTTCCTCTACCTTTTCCATGGCTTTAATATCCTTTATATATTAGCCAGAAATGCATACAATACTCAGCTGTATATCAGAGTGGAATCAGATATTCTCCTTTAAGTTTACTTCCTGCATCCAAACCTTATGTGAATTAAAAAAAAACGAAACTGCTTGTTTATATAGTCAAAAGCTGATAAGATCAGGTCTAATATACGAACAGCAAATGTTATTGAAAACAGGAAGTCTTGCTATCAGACTGTTTGTTATGTAACCTTTGATATAATTGGGTTTCTCCTTTACTATATTCCATGACGCTAACCTCAAACAACCTCAGTTGAATCAGTCGGTCCCTGATCCACTCCTGTTTACTTGATATGTTTACTGCCTTTTTTTTTGTGTGAAATTTTGGGTTCATTGAAGTGATGGAGATCAGTGTACACAGTATTAATGTGTATATACATTGAGAAGGTGACAACATGCATTCCACCTCTCTTGAAATATTGACTAACTTTTATGGTAAGTGAAGATGTAACATCTCAGAATTATTGATCCAGGAAGGTTTCATTCATTTCAGTTTGTGTATGTCAGATCAGCAGTAATAACAAAGTGGTCAATAAACAAGTACATTATGCTTTTTGTGCTTTTTAATGAGATCTCTGGGATTTGAAAAAGGCTGCCTGTTCAGAGCAGGTGCTATTCCATTGAACACATCCCTTTGGAATTGGTACAGACCATTCTTTCATTTTCTTATTTCACTTTTCAGTTGGGAAGCTCTAATCAAACAGTCCAGTAATAGTACGTTACGGGGTGATTGTATGAATTCACGCTCTCGGTTCAGAGTTTCATTTATATATTGGTGTTGAGCATAAAATTGAACTACAAGCCTAAGGTTCAGGTTCCTTGGGTGAATACTGAATTTGGTCCAGTTCAGACACTTTGTTCTCAGATTCCCTTGGCAGTCCGTGAAGGCTTGCAGCTAATGGGGTCAGGCTTTTGCTTTGTAAATAGCCACATTTTAGGCCAATTTTCCCTCCTCTCTGATAATAGCCCTCATCCCTCGTACTGTGCAACAGGTTTAACATAAATGGGATTCTGGCAAACAGGATGTGATCACAATGTTGCAATAATTGTACATACTTTACCTTGGCAAAATTGGCGCAATGTCCAGCTCATTATGGGTGCATTTTGCCAACTGCACCCCTAGAGGAAACTCCATGCCTGTATGCATATATGCTGATATACCGTGTGTCATATACTGAGTACAAAAATACTGACATACTGTGTATCATAAACTGTATACACAAACTGATACCGTGTACATAGGACTGACTGTCATTCATTGTGTATATACACTGACATACATATACTATGATCACATACACCGATACTATGTGCTCTACTGTAGACATACACTGACATACTGTATACAAACAGACATACTGTATACCATATGTGATACACCATATACACACACTGACAGACTGTGGTATATGGTATACATACACTGACATGCTGTATATCATATGTTGTACACAACACTATATTTTATACCGTGTAATTGTACTGACACTGTCAATTGATGTTGAAATCAATTGACAGAATATCTGCAATGTACTTGCTGCATGCCTGGCTCTGCCAGTATCTTGAAACATTTGCCCTATACTGATATGTGGTACACTGTGTCGATGCATTGATATACTAAATTCCATATGCCATACTCTGTGTACATAGACTGGCATTCTATGTGGTACAGTGTACATAGACCTACATACTGTGTACATACTTATTTACTGAATGTTACAGCATGCCATACACTGACATAGTGTATGCAACACTGTGTACTTTACATACTGCAGGTTGTATACATACACTGATGTACTGTATTTTGCGCACGTGTACTTACACTGCAAAGGATATTAAATGGGGCATACCGCCTGAAATAAGCAGGCACTTCATGATAGGTTGGTCAGAATGTGTCAAACGTCCATGTCCCTAGTGGGTTGGCTGAGAGAAAGTGGAAATGTACCCAATATCCTGCTGCATCCATGGCTTTTGAATTTAAATCATTGCTGCAGGGATAGATTCTTTTTCTTGGTGGCTGTGGGCTCTTCTAGTCAATGCCCTTCCTGTTCACACATGGATTTCGATTCAAAAGATTTCACTTTTGAAAACTTGCAATCTGAAGTGTGTGTGTGTCTCTGCTAATGTTTTTCCCTGTTGGGACTCACGAGACCCAGATTGTACAGGACCTGGTTTGTACAGGACCTACAGTAAGCTGAGTTCTTACAGGTTCCAAGTTAGAAGTGTCACTTTTAGATTTATGATCACACAGGAATACCTGTGCTCTGGTTATTTTCTTTATAAAGCAGCTGTTCAAAGTAAATGTAATCCCTTCAGATTCTGTTATAGAGGACTAGGAATATACAGCATAACCCCACTGACAGCAATATGCAAAGAAACAGAAATGAAACTGAAGCTTCCGAAAAACCTATCAAAATATAGAAGCTGAACTAAATCGTAAAGACTTGAATTCCCTTAATATTTATGAATATTTTAAAAGTTACAAAAAACCCTTCAATCACTTTTGAGCTTTAATATCATTACTCTGAATCTAGAAATTTTGGATTTTAAGCTATGGGATGTTTATATATTGGCTACAAAGCCACTGTGTCCATTTCTCTCCTTCATTAATGATTCACTTTTTTTGCTACGTGTGATGCATTATTAATATCCAATTTGAAACTTCTAGCACTGCCAATCAGTATTCTAGTTATTAATGGGGCTAAATAAACCATGAGCATTCACTTCTGCAAAGCAGCCCCTTTTCAACAAGCCACTACTGTAAGCAGTAAATGCGTTGCATGAATGAATATTCATGATGAAATGAAGTAAGGGATTGTGATAGCTGCCGTCTACAACCTCAGTGGTGTTATGAATGTCTCCTTGGTTTTGAAAAAAACAGAGAAGGAGCTAAACAGACAAGAAGCCTTTTTCGGAATTCCTTCTGGCTGCCCCGGTCTGTGTTCATTCACTGGCACTTCGCCTTAAGCTACTTTGTGGAATAGGATTCTGAACCTGAGCCAGTCATGTTGGTTAGTATTCCAGCAGGGTGTGCTGATATTGGCAATAGGCGCATAATAAACTGACACACTTGTGGCATTGAAATCCCTTGTCACCCCTAGTGAGAGGGATGATGGGTGTATCTGATCCTGTGGTTGAAAGAGCAGGGTTAAAGCTGCAGTGACCTTTATTGAGATCCTGTTTATGACCTTGTTAACCTTTGGCAATTGTCTGACTGCTGGTGTCCTGGGAACCAGAGGTTTGTTTTCACAAAGGTGGCAAATCTTTAGAAATGTGCAACCAGTGTTTATTGTGCAAGTTGCATGTTATTTAATAGAAATTAGCTAACGAGCCATGGGGGCTTCTGACTGGGGCAAGATGTAAACTTCTCTCATTATACGTGTGTGTGTAGATATAAAGTATAGCTCTCACTCTCACTCTCACCGTTACACTTTCACTGTCACATTCTCTTAATCTCACACTCTCATACATATTTGCTGAAGGCACAAAAGTAGGTCATTTGGCAAACAACTTGGAGGACTATAAAAAATGTCAATGATGAAGCAACTGAAGATAGTTGGGCCTAGGACACTGCCCTGAGGAACTCCTAGAGCTAAGATAATTGGTCACCAACAACCAGGACTGAGGTATGAATCCAGCCACTGGAGAGTTTTCCCCTTGATCCTCATTGATTTCAGCTTTACTAGGGCTCCTTGGTGCCACACTTGGTTGAATGCTCCCTTGATATCAAGGGCAGTCACTCTCAATTTATCTCTGGATTTCAGCTCTGTGCCCATGTTTGGACCACGGCTGTAATGAGGTCTGGAGCTGAGTAATCCTGCAGGAACCCAAGCTGAGTATCAGTGAGCAGGTTATTGGTGAGTAAGACTTGCTTGAAAGCACTATTGATGACTCCTTCCATCACTTTGTTGATTGAGAGTAGGGTGATAGGGTGGTATTTGGTCAGGTTGGATTCGTCGCTTTTTGTGGACAGGACATACCTGGGCAATTTTCCACATAGGCTAGAGGCACGACTAGTTCTGGAGCACAGGTCTTCAGCACTACAGCTGGGATGTTGTTGGGACCCGTGCCTTTTGCTATGTCCAGTGCATTCAGCCATTTCTTGATATAAGGTGGAATGAATCAAATTGGCTGAAGACTGGCATCTGTGATGGTGGGGACCTCAGGACGAGGCCGAGAAGGATCATCCACTTGGCACTTCTGGCCGAAGATGGTCGTGAATTCCTCAGCCAGAAGTGGTGGCAGCATCATTAAGGATGGGGATGTTTACGGAGCCACCTCTTTCCGTTAGTTGCCTAATTGTCTGTGGCACCCAGAAACCATTAGTCCTCACCAGAAAAGAAGGATGTTCCAGAAACATCACACCTACATCCAGGCTCTAAGGTTAGTGTCCGGGGATATGCCGCAAATGGTAGTTGTGAAATTAAGTCCATAGCTCTAATTTCCAGCAACATCAGAGAAATTTTTACTTCATTGCAGACTTCAATGGAGGATGTGGCAGCTTCATTGGAATCTACAGTGGATTCCCACTAACAGAGATTGGTTAGTGCTCCTTTCTCTACAAAAGTGCAGATTGCAGTTCTGGCGGTAGTAAAGAACAGAATAGACTATGCTTTTTGTACCAGCTTCCAGACCCTGGTGGCTGGGAAAGTGCAGGGCACAGCAGGCCATAACATACTAACATACAAAATGGACGGGCAGGAAAAGTCCCGCTGGTCCATCAATCCTGCCCCACACCATGATGGCCAGACCATCATAGCTAAGCACTTCTTCCATTCCCTGACCTCCCACCCTCACACCCACCCCTTCAGCTATGTAATCTCCTGGGAGATGCAAAAAACATAAAAAACCCAGGGCCAATAAGGGAAAAAACACCCTGTTAAATTCCTCTCCGACCCCCTCAAGCGATCAAAACCATTCCAGGAGATCACATGGACTAAGTGTTAACTGTAATGACACTTACCTTCTATATGGTGCAGAGTCTGCCCCATTTAGGAACCAGTCCAGCTCCCTCTTGAAGTCAGAGAGTCAGCACCCACCACACCAGCCAGCAACGCTTCCAGAGGCTCATAATTCTCTGGGAAAAGAAGAACCACCTAACATCCAGTCTGTTCCTAAACTTCCATAGTTTAAACTTATGTCCCCTGGTCCTCCCCAATCTGTAAACCGGAATAATCTATCAATAGAGACGCTATCCAGCCCTTTAATTATTTTATAGACCTCTATCAGGTCACCTCTAAGTCTACACTGCTCTAAAGTAAATATGATGTGGAGATGCCGGTGATGGACTGGGGTTGACAATTGTAAACAATTTTACAACACCAAGTTATAGTCCAACAATTTTATTTGAAATTCACAAGCTTTCGGAGGCTTCCTCCTTCCTCAGGTGAATGTTGTGGAAATGAAATCCTCGAACCCTTCGCATTTATAAATCACAGAACAATACCTGGTGATTACAGAAGTCTTTCCAACTGCCCGTTGCCAAGAGTCCTTTCGGGATCTTGTCTGTTGTAAAATTGTTTACTAAAGTAAATAGACCAAGATCCTTGAGCCTATCTGAGTAGTTGAGGTTCTTTAAGCTAGGAATCATTCTTGTAGCTCTCCTCTGGACCTTTCCCAAAGCCGCTATATCATCCACCATGTGGGGGGACCAAAACTGGTCATAACAATGTAGGTGAGCTGCGGAGTGCCAGACAGGCATCCTGGTGCAGCTCGCCAGATTGAGGCCTCAAGATCGTCTACCAGCAAAATAAGTTGCAATGGGGTGGGGGGGAAGGATGAGGGTGGGGGGAGGGTGGAGGGATGGGTGAGGGGGGAGGGTGGAGGGATGGGTGAGGGGGTGGGTGGGGGGGAAGGTGGGGTGGGGGGGAGGGTGGAGGAGGGGTCCCGGGGCAGCAGCCGCCCAGATTATTTTTATGGGTCCCGGAAGTGCACTCCTGCTCCTCTGGGGCGCACAAGATTAATTCAACATTTAGCTGATCAGGATCCGACCAGTTCCGACCGAAAATGACAATTGGCGTCCTATTTAGTCTATCTCCTGATACAGGCGGGTGCTTTGGACACCTGGCAGAAGGCTCCTTTCAATATGGAGCTGGTGGCCGCCTCGCCAATGTTAACAAGGCGGGGGGGGGGGGTGCGGGGTGATGGGAAGGTTACCGATCCCATTTTGAGATCATTATTGCCCCAATAATGCCAGACGAAGGCAGTGAAAAATATAAAACTCTTAAGGGTTATTTTATTTTTAAGATTGTGCCAGGTGTAGAGCCTTGCTTGACAGGAGATTGAATCAGTGCAGAGATCAGCATGCCTGGTTTGTACCACTCGCTATTTTCTGGTAATTAAGATCAATCAAAACTGGGAGTGCTGCAAATTGTCTGTGTTCACCGTTGCACTTGATTCCCTGATCCACTGGGAGCCTCGCCTCAAGGAATTAGCACCTTCATGACACGAATCCTGCAGAACAAACTGAAAATCCGACAGGATTTATAGCGCTGCTTTTTGAAAAAACGTTTTAGTGTCTTATGACAATGAAGATCTTTGGTTTTGGGACCAGATACTCCTCTGTTGCTGTATTTTTGCTCATGGTTTCTTGGAATATATCCCCTGTACAATTAAATAATAAATGTATTGAAAAAAGATTGTCAATGTGAGGCAAAACCCACTTTCCCTCCAGTTATGTAAGAAAGATATAATTTGCTGATTACATAGAAGAATCGTTCTGTCCATCAGGTGGTTAACATTTAATAAAAAAGGCAGAAGATCTTTTAGTTGGAGCAGATTGTTAAAATTGTATTGTCATCATGTGCAATCTCATCATTTTCAGTCAGATATTCCTTTTAGTGCATTACAAATAACATAGGTGGAAGTAAGGCAGCTACTGGGAGTACCTGTAACTCCTTTAATGCAAAAACCTGTCAGCATACAATAAGCTAATTGAATCTGACAGGGTAAGTGTGGCTAGAGTTATAGAGTGGCAGTGCTCTTGCATAAATGCACTTTTCTCTGTGTCTGGTGCTTATCATAGAGTAACAAAGTGGTGACTGCCCAGTCTAGAATCATCTGTTGGAAAACAGTTCAATGGAATGTAAGGTTTTCTCTGCTCCTATCCAAACTGTATGAGAAATTGTGTGAAATCTGTTCAAATCTCCCCACAGAAATGAGTTTTGTTTTGCGATGACATTGTTGAGGAGAAACAGTTGTAACTGTTTGAAGCTGAAGCCACCAATGATAATGGTAAACACTGAGACAGTACATGCCTCACTGAAAATCTATTATATATATAATTTTGTCTTGTAATGTACTAAAAGCTCATCCTTCTGGATTCCAATGTGAAAGTATTTACCCCGATGGGGAACATCTGGAAACCTCAGAACTTCGTTCACCTTTGCCAGACTGCACTTTGCAAACACTTTAAAGAGAATATTATGCTCGTCTAGACAAGGGATGTTAGTGCTAGGAGAATGCTCTCATTTCGATTACCCAATGTTGAGCAGGCCAGGTATAGCATGGTTAGATGCAGAGTAAAGCACCATCTACTCTGCCCCAAACAATGTCTCTCGACCCTACCTCAAAAGAGCACCCCTAATGCACCAGTGTGACATACATTCTGTTTCCCATACCAGCCATCCTGCAGCCTTTCTGTGAGAAATTGCAAATTTAGTACTGCATTGTGCTTTTGAGCCTATTCCCAGTAGGAAATGGGTTGACAACTGTGCAAATAGAGTTCAATTAGATCCCTTTCAGCAAACCAGTTGGTGCTGAAGTATATTTTTCATTAATGCTTTGTGCATTTCACAGAAACCTGAGGTTGGATGCTTCACAGTAAGAGCTCAGTGGCAGTCCATCACTGCAGTGCATTATTTATTAATTACACAAACACTTTTGTTAATTATCATAGAAATTACAGCACTGAAGGCCATTTGGCCCATTATGCCTGGGTCATCATTGTTTAAGTATGTGCCTACCTATTAATTACTATACTGCAGCCAGTACCCGTGTAGCTTTTTCTGAACAAGTTGTTTTTGGAGCTGACTGAATAGCCACTGGGACAATCTGCGAAACAACAGCAGATGTGGTGTCTGTTGTAGCACAAGCTTTTGCGAGGTGGATTTCTGCTGGGCAAGCATACACAAATAGAACTCATAAGGTTTTTTGACAGTGGTGATTCGCCATTAAACTATTGTTAAGGTGGTTATTCTTTAAAGAAAATCCTCTAAATTCCTATACTTAAATAGGTCAGTTATTTTAAAAAGTGGTTATGATTTAAAAAAAAATAGGAAATCCCATTTTCACTACAATTATTAACCGGAGGAATTTTATTATTGTTAGAAGTTGAGGTACTTCTAGTCAGTTTTGTGGGATTGAGGAATTGTTTTCTCTATCTTACTTTAATTTTCACTGGTGAATATCAATGTTGCTCTGAGCAGATACTCCAGCACTACTGCGCTGGGCCTTGTCAACAATAGCCTTCCACAAAGGTGGAAGAGATGAACTCCGACATAACTTCACGTTTATCCGAGTCATGAGATTGAATGAGCCATCAGGGCATACGGGGTCGTTGATGGTGCATCGATGTACATCCATTGAGAACAGGCCATTTCTGCCAGTCCCCGTACCATATTGTTTTACCCAGTTTAATTAATTTACAATTACTTTCTGATCCTTATACTTTATCAATGCAAAATCAAGTATTCAATTGAGAGCTTCTATTAAAAAAAATGCATGGACATAGCTGCAAGGTGGAAAATGAAACCAGCCTCAGTGTTAATTCAATATGGTTAAAAAATAAATATCCTTTACTCACAGCTGGTTATTCCTGCTTGACTCAGAACTGAACTTCAAACACCATATTCTATCCATTAGCAAGACTGCTTACATCCTCTACAATGCTGCCTCAGCCCAACTCTCTGGAATTCCCTTCATAAATACCTTTGCCTCTCCACTTCTCTCTCCACCTTTGGAAACCTTCCTTTTGATCAAACCTTTAGTCACCTCATCTAGCCCTCTCACTATGACTTGACATATGTTGAGATATATATATATATTTTTCATTTCCCCTTTCTTTTTTCTTTCCCCTTCCGTAAACTACCATTTGACATTTCCATAAATGCAAGTTGTTGCAATCTGAAACATTGTTAATTTTATTCTGAAGGAGGATGAACACAATGTGAAGACATCACTCACAAGTAAGGCAGTGGTGTTTTTTTAGTGCAAATTCATCATTGGTTTTGTGACGTTGATTGGCACTAAAAAGGCAAGCTATCAAACGTACATTTTAGGGGTAAAATTGCCCCTTTAATCTGAAAGTTGGCAAAGATGATCTGCAGTGATCGGCACTGAGTTGCAGTATTCATGGAATAAACAGTGTCCACTCAAAGGTTTTCCAAATGTTTGTACGCCAATGGCAGGTTCCAGGAAACAGCATTGGTCACACCAATTGCGGTTTCTCTCTAGTGTCCATTCCTAAGAGAATCTAACTAGAATATCTAACAGATATGCACTCAAGAAGCCAGGTGATTGCACAAAGAACTCCGGTAAATAAAGGCCAGATAATGCAGAACTAATGGCTGCTGGAGGAGCAGGAAAACTGTTCCATTATTCTGAGGGTAATAATTTAAGGGACATTGATTGAACTTACTGCTGTATTGCAAGATATGGGGCTCGATGTTACCAGGGCTGCGGGTTCGCGGCGGGGGGGTGCTATTGGGTGCGTGGGTAACGTGCCCGGTGAAATTAGTCAGCCACCCGCGTGATCGCAGCCCAATTGGATCCTATTACGTGGTCTTCCGGGTTCCCCACTGCTGATCTGCGCGTCGGGCGGGCTGCGCATGCGCAGTAAGATCTGTCAGCTGGAGGAGCTCTATTTAAAGGGGCAGTCCTCCACTGACAGATGCTGCAACAAATAGAAAAAATTACAGCATGGAGCAGCCCAGGGGGAAGGCTGCTCCCAGTTTAATGATGCCTCACTCCAGGTATCAATACATGGGGTGAGGAGGAGGGGGAGGACAGAGATCTTACCCCCGGCGGGCGGGAGGAAGCGGCCTGCCTCTGCCACCAGGAAGGCCTGGCTCGAGGTGGCAGAGGAGGTCACCTGCACCACCAACATATCGCCCACCTGCATACAGTGCAGGAGGCGCTGCAATGACCTCAGTAGGTCAGCCAAAGTGAGTACACGTAGTCTTTCCCCTACACTCCATCTGCCACATCACTGCCCCTACCCCACACCTCCTTCTGCACTGCCAACACTACTCTGTCACATCACCCCTCATACCCACTCAAAGCTCATCCTCATCTTACCTGCACTTACTCACCTCGCCAGTACTCATCCCGCCACTAACACTCAACCCAATCCTCATACAATCTCAAGGCTCTATCTCATACTCACCCTCGCATGCATCTCTTTCACGGTCAGCCTCATTCAACCTGCCACTACCTGTACTGCAGCAACAGGGCATGCATCACATATGTGCAGTAGGCAGCGTAAGGCAAACGTGTCGTGAGCATGAAGGGGATGCACAAGGGTGTTTGAGGGTTTGTCATGGTTTTTACTTATATTGAATTTATGATCAACTCACATTACATATTATATTGGCACCACTACTGCCACGTCTTTGCGAATCTCGTCTGGTTTGTGCAATAATGCCCTTTCCTGAGGATCACTATGAAGACCCACAACTGATGCCACCCATTGTGTCACTGCAGAGTGGGTGTAGGTGTATTTGCAGGGTTCTTTTGTGCAGACAACTGAGAGACGTCGGCGATGTCCCTGGTGGCACCCTGGAAGGATGCGGAGGAGAAGTTGTTGAGGGCAGTGGTGACTTTGACAGCGACAGGTAAGAAGATGGTGCTCGGGCCAGCCGGGAGCAGCTTGGCATGAAGGAAGCTGCAGATGTCCACGACTACATGTTGAGTGACTCTGAGCCTCCGTGTGCACTGCTGCTCAGAGAGGTCCAGGAAGCTGAGCCTCGGTCTGTGGACCCTGTGGCGAGGGTAGTGCCCTCTGCGACGCATCTCTCTCTGCGGTAGCCCTCCCTCCTGCTGTACAGGTGGATGTGTCACAGCACTGTGTTGTGGAGCTCCACGTGTCAGAGGTGGATGTCGAGGCCGGCGAGGCTGGTGATGCTGTTCACCCTCCGAGGTGGTCATGACTGCAGCTACAGCGGCCCCCATCCAGAAGATGTACATCTGAGGGGGTCCGCAAGGTAGGTACATGCCTCTGGACCCCGGGGTAAGTGTGCAAGTTGGTGACTTTGATTGTCAGGAGGAGGGTGGTGGAGGCCAAACTTTGTCCCAAGTGACAGAGTGGCCTCCTGCAATGAGTGAGGGTCTCCCCCCCTGCCACAGGCTGACAGCTGCAACACGTCCATTTGAACTGGGAGTGTTTCCCCCAGTATGGGAAACAGTCCCAGTTTTCTATAAAATCCCACCCCTCCTCACTTAATCACTTGGTCAGATCAGTTAATGACCTGAACAAGCAAAATAAATACCTTCAAGTGGAACCCCCCTGGCTTTAATTGCCTGCGGGATTCCCACCAGCGGGGGCTGCGCGCGCACGCCGGCGCGTCAGTGGGGAACCCGGAAGTGGGCGGGTTGGAGCCGGGCTCTGGTCCCGCTCCGGGATTCTCCGATTTTCGGAGCCCCCCCCGCCAGGAACGCACCCGATAGCGGGATCTAAAATGATGCCCATGATCTTCAGCTTAGACTGGAAAGCAGTAATAGGTCACAGCAGTTCTCTTGCTGATATATGTGGTGCAGATTGATATGTTGTATTGATCATCACTAAGTTTAGTCGGAGCCAGAACAGCTGTGAAAGCAATTTTTCAAATTTTGGTTAAATCCTGTATGTATTCTGGCCTAATATACAGTCACCACAGCTTTGCATAAAGCAGCAGTATTGTTGCTATATACATGAAATTACAATGTAGAAAGGTTAGAATGCATTATTAATGCAAAACTGGAATAATAGAATGGTTGCAGCAGAGAAGGAGGCCATTCGGCCCATCGAGCCCGTGCCAGATCTTTGTAAGAGCAATCCAGTTAGTCCCATTTCCCCGTAGCCCTGCAAATGTTTTCTCTTCAATTATTTATCCAATTCCTTATTGAGGGCCACAATTGAATGTGCTTCCACCACCTTTTCAGGCAGCGCATTCTAGATCATAACTACTCGCTGAGTAAAAAAGTTTGTCCTCATGCTGCCTTTGGTTCTTTTGCCAATCGTCTTAAATGTGTGTCCTCTGGTTCTCGACCCTTCTGCCAATGGGAACAGTTACTCTTTATTTACTTTATCTAAACCCTTCATGATTTTGAACACTTTTATCAAATCTCCTCTTAACCTTCTCTGCTCCAAGGGGAACAATCCCAGCTTCTCTGGTCTATCCATGTAACTGAAGTCCCTCATCCCTGGAATCATTCTAGTAAATCTTTTCTTCACCTTCTCTCAGGCCTTCACATCTTTGCTAAAGTGTGGTGCCCAAAATTGGACAAAACACTGCAGCTGTGGCCAAACCGGTGTTTTATAAAGGTTCAATATAACTTCCTTGCTTTTGTATTCTATGCCTCTATTTATAAAGCCCAGGAACCCGTATGCTTTTTTAACTGCTTTCTCAACCTGTCCTGCCACCTTCAAAGATTTGTATATATATTCCCAGGTCTCTCTGTTCCTGTACCCCCTTTAGAATATAACCATTTGGTTTATATTACCTCTCCTCATTCTTCCTGCCAAAATGTATCACTTCGCACTTCTCTGCGTTAAATTTCATCTGCCATGTGTCCATCCATTCCACCAGCCTGTCGACGTCCTCTTGATGCGTTTGGTAAAGTGTCGCATGGTAGGCTTATCAAGATTGCGGCCCATGGAATAAAGGGGGCAGTAATAACATGGATACAGAATTGGCTAAGTGACAGGAAACAGAGAGTAGTGGTGAACGGTTGTTTTTCGGACTGGAGGGAGGTGTACAGTGGTGTTCCCCAGGGGTCGGTGCTGGGACCACTGCTTTTCTTGATATATATTAATACTTGGACTTGGGTGTACAGGGCACAATTTCAAAATTTGCAGATGACACAAAACTTGGAAGGGTAGTAAACAGTGAGGAGGATATAGACAGGCTGGTGGCATGGGCGGACACGTGGCAGATGAAATTTAATGCAGAAAAATGCGAAGTGATACATTTTGGTAGGAAGAACGAGGAGAGGCAATATAAACTAGTGGGCACAACTTTAAAAGGGGTGCAGGAACAGAGAGATCTGGGGGTATATGTGCACAAATCATTGAAGGTGGCAGGGCAGGTTGAGAAAGCAGTTAAAAAGCTTTATAAATAGAGGCATAGAATACAAAAGTATGGAAGTCATGATGAACCTTTATAAAACACTGGTTTGGCCACAACTGGAGTTGTGGCCAGTTCTAGGCACCGCACTTTAGAAAAGAGGTGAAGGCCTTAGAGAAGGTGCAGAAGAGATTTACTAGAATGATTCCAGGGATGAGGGACTTTAGTTACATGGATAGACTGGAGAAGCTGGTGGTGTTCTCCTTGGAACAGAGATGGTTGCGAGGAGATTTGATAGAGATATTCAAAATCATGAAGTGTCTAGACAGAGAGAAACTGTTCCCACTGGCAGAAGGATCAAGAACCAGAGGACATAGATTTAAGGTGATTGGCAAAGGAACCAAAGGTGACATGAGGAAAAACGTTTTTACACAGCTAATGGTTAGGATCTGGAATGCACTGCCCGAGGGGGTGGTGGAGGCAGATTCAATCATGGCCTTCAAAAGGGAACTGGATAAGTACTTGAAAGGAAAAAAATTGCAGGGCTACGGGGATAGTATGGGGGTGTGGGACCAGCTGGATAGCTCTTGCATAGAGCTTGATAGCTGCACCTTTCTATGATTCTATAAAGTCTATTACTATCCTCTTCACTATTTACGACACTTCCAAGTTTTATGTCATCTGCAAATTTTGAAATTGTGCCCTGTACTCCCAAGTCCAAGTCATTAATATATATATAAAAAAAGCAGTGGTCCTAGTATTGAACCATAGGGAACACCACTGTACACCTTCCTCCAGTCCGATAAACAACCATTTACCACTACTCTCTGTTTCCTGTCACTCAGCCAATTTCGTATCCATGCTGCCACTGCCCCTTTTATTCCATGGGCTTCAATTGCTGACGAGCCTATTATGTGGCACTTTATCAAATGCCTTTTGGAAGTCCATATACACATTAACCACATTGCCCTCATCAACCCTCTCTGTTACCTCATCAAAAAACTCAATCAAGCTAGTTAAACATGATTTGCCTTTAAGAAATCCATGCTGGCTTTCCTTTATTAATCCACACTTGTCCAAGTGACTGTTAATTTTGTCCCGGTTTATCGTTTCTAAAAGCTTCACCACTGAGGTTAAACTGACTGGCCTGTAGTTGCCAGGTTTATCCCTGCATCCTATCTTGAACAAGGGTGTAACATTTGCAATTCTCCAGTCCTCTGGCATCACCCCCATATCTAAGGAAGATTGGATGATTATGGCCAGCACCTCTGCAATTTCCACCCTTACTTCCCTCAGCAACCTAGGATACATCCCATCGGACCGGGTGACTTATCTACTTTAAGTACAGCCAGCCTTTCTAGTACCTCCTCTTTATCAATTTTTAGCCCATCCTGTATCTCAATTATCTCCTTTTACTGTGACTTTGGCAGTATCTCCTTCCTTGTTAAAGACAGATGCAAAATACTCATTTAGTACCTCAGCTATGCCCTCTGCCTCCATGCGTAGACCTCTTTTTTGGTCCCTAATTGCCCCTGCCCCTCCTCTTACTACCCATTCACTATTTATATGCCTATAGTCTAATTGAAGCAATTTTCAAGAAAGAATGCAGTTTAACAAGGACAGAGGGTGCAATATGAAACCAGCCTAAGTGTTCACGCACATTGTGGCTGTAAAAAGAGATCATTTACTTGTGGAAGGTTAGTCTTAAAAATAATTAATGTTATGTTTATTTAAAATGGAATCACTGCCATTTGTTGAAGGAGGGTAAATAAAAAGATGAATATGATAATGTAAAAACATCTCACACAGGCGAAGCAATGATGTTTTTTAATGCCAATTGTATGATTGGCTTTGTATCATTTGTTCACATTTAAAACAACAAAATATGCCAAATAAATTTTAGGGGAAAATTATGCCCCATTAATTTGACCCTTTTGCTGGCGTAATGTTTAATGTAATGTACATTAAACTAACTTCCCTTCCTCACCCCCATGTTAGCTGCAGTCATTACCTCCCTCCTTTTAAAAAAAAACCCACCCTTGATCCCTCTGTCCTTGCAAACTACGACCCTATCTCCAACCTCCCTTTCCTCTCCAAGGTCCTTGAGCATGTTGTCCCCTCCCAAATCCATGCCCATCTTTCCTGCAATTTCATGTTTGAATCCCTCCAATCAGGTTTCTGCACCTGCCACAGTCCTGAATAACCACCGTAACAATAGTTTAATGGGGAATCATGACTGTCAAAAAAACTTATTAGTTCTATTTGCGTACACTTGCCCAGCAGAAATCTATCTGGTAAGAGCCTGTGCTACAACAGACACCACATATGCTGTTGTTTCACAGATTGTCCCAAATGACATCCTATGTGACTGTGACCATGGTAAACTATTCCTTCTCGACCTGCCTGCAGCCTTTGACATGGTTGACCATACCATCCTCCTCCAATGCCTCTCCTCCATCATCCAGCTGGGTGGGACTGCACTCACCTGGTTCCATTCTTATCTATCCAGTCGTAACCAGAGAATCACCTGCAATAGCTTCTCTTCCCACTCCCACACTGTTGCCTGTGGAGTCCCCCAAGGATCTATCCTTGGCCCCCTCCTATTTCTCATCTACATGCTGCCCCTTGGTGATATCATCCAAAAACATATCGGGTTCCACATGTACGCTAATGACAACCAGCTCTACCTCGCCACCACCTCTCTCGACCCCTCTGCTGTCTCTGATTTGTCACATTGCTTGTCCGACATCCAGTGCTGGATGAGCAAAAATTTCCTCCAACTACAACCCGCTGAGATCTCTGCGCTCTTCCAATTCTTATCTCTTGTGCATCCCCGATTTTAATCGCTCCACCATTGGCGGCCATGCCTTCAGCTGCCTAGGCCCTAAGCTCTGGAATTCCCTCCCTAAACCTCTCCACCTCTCTACCCCTCTCTCCTCCTTTAAGATGCTCCTTAAAACCTACCTCTTTGACTAAGCTTTTGGTCACCTATCCTAATATCGCCTTGTGTGGCTCGGTGTCAAAATTTGTTTGATAACACTCCTGTGAAGCACCTTGGGACATTTTACTACATTAAAGGCGCTATATAAATGCAAGTTGTTGTTGTTGTTGCTGTTTTCTTTTGGAAATGTTGTTGCTGTTTTCTTTTGGAAATGAGAGAAGCCCCAGAATTTTTTTTTTTGGAGTAGGGATGGAATAAACACATGATAAAATTAGCTCAAATTCCAGATTAAAGAAAAATATATTATGATTTTCTGATTTTGGCTTTGGTAAAAATTGCTCCTAAAATTTGATATAAATAATTCTATTTGCATTGTCCAATATTTAATGTGAAAGTTGCAGAAATAACTAGCATTTCCTGTACTCTGCATCTTATTATGTTATCTAATTTTTCATCAGTCTGACAATTGGTTTCATCTACAGATTATTGTTCCAGCTGAGAATGTTACTGCTTCTATTACAATTATCCTGGGTTCTTTTTTCCCTTAAGGTACACTGTCATGATAAAGTATTAAATCTGCTTCAGCATAATCCAATTAGTCTCTCAAGACTTAGATTGCAAAGTCAATATAGATTCCACAGCTGATGCTGGCAAACAGCTGTCAAGGAGCATTTCTACCATTAGACATTGGTTACTACGAGTTGGAGCTCGGCATTTACTTACGTTTGTCACGGTCAAAATTTCTAAGATGTTTGGACCTGAAGTTTCTCCTTTCCCTTCCCCTCTGTATTTTGAACCAGTAATATCCTGTTTCAGTGTTACAATAATGCTACCTTCATCAATGTGATTTGAATTCCATACATACAAACTGTTCACTTTCTTGTTACATCAATATTACAGCACAGAAACAGGCCATTCGGCTCAACTGGCCCGTGCCGGAGTTTATGCTCCACATGAGCCTCCTCCCTCCCTACTTCATCTAACCCTATCAGCATACCTTTCTTTTCCTTTCTAGCTTATCTAGTTTTCCCCTTAAATGCATCTATGCTATTTGCCTCAACTACTCCTTGTGGTAGAGTGTTCCACATTCTTACCACTCTGGGTAAAGAAGTTTCTCCTGAATTCCTGATTGGATTTATTAGCGACTCTTTTATATTTATGACCTTTTAGTTTTGGACTCCTCCACAAGTGGAAACGTTTTCTCTACATCTAATGTATCCAATCTTTTTATTATCTTAAAGACCTCTATCAGGTCACCTCTCAGCCTCCTCTTTTCTAGAGAAAAGAGCCCCGGCCTGTTGAACCTTTCCTGATAAGTATATCCTCTCATTTCTGGTATCATTCTTGTGAATCTTTTTTGCACCCTCACCAATGCCTCTGTATCCTTGCTATAATATGGAGACCAGAACTGTGCACAATACTCCAGATGCGGTCTAACTAAGATTCTGCACACGTTTAACATAACCTCTCTGCTTTCCAATTCTAAACCTCTAGAAATGAACCCCAGTGCTTGATTTGCCTTATTAATGGCCTTATTAACCTGCATTGCTACTTTTAGTGATTTGTGTATCTGTACATCATAGATCCCTTTGCTCCTCTACCCCTTTTAGACTCTTATTATCAAAGTAATATGTGGTCTCCTTATTCTTCTTACCAAAATGCACCGTCTCACAATTATCAATATTGAAATTCATTTGCCAATTACATGCCCATTCTGCAAGTTTATTATTGTCCTCTTGCATTTTGGTGCATTCTTCCTTTGTACTAACTACACCCCATAATTTAATGTCTGCAAATTTTGAAATTGTACTTCTGATTCCCGAGTCCAAATTGTTTATGTAAATTGTGAACAACAGTGGTCCCAGCGCCGATCCCTATGGAACACCACTTCCCACCTTTGGCAGTCTGAGTAGCTACCTTTATCCACTACTCTCTGTTTTCTGTTTTGTAGCCAACTTGCTATCCATTCTTCTACCTGTCCTCTGATTCCACATGCTCTGACTGTAGGCATGAGTCTATAATGCGGTACCTTATCGAAGGCCTTTGTTACTAAGATGTTAGTAATGTTCTAATCCAAAAATGTTCATAGCAATATTTCTCACTCTAAAATTATGTTTTACAAACTAACTATTGTTTTGCGTAACCACATAGTATTGGACAGCAAAATAAAGCCATGATCAAAGACTTTAACCACCCATGCGGACTTATTTTATCACTGGATATTCCAGCCAATTATAAAATTGAACTACGATTGCCAACCCAATGGTACCACCAGTAGTAGAATCCTGCCTACCCCAGGCTCGGCTAAAACTTAATTAGTTCTCCATCCCTTAAAAATGATTAGATCCTGACCTTCGGGGGGTCAGTACCTTGGAAATATTACTTACCTGCTGTACGATCTTGTCTGATGTACAATCCATGGTTTAAAATTATTCATAATATAAGAAGAAATGAGGCATTTAGAATGAATACGGAGCCAATTTGACTACCTGAAGTGACCTGTAATAGGTATTCTTGAATAGCTGAGTTTGCTCCTGTTTGGGCTATTTGGGGTTTTGATGCACCAATACTTTTTTATATATATCTTTTAAATGGTTGCATATAGTATGTGCAACAAACAACATCCCTTTACACAATGATAGCTTTTTGCTGCCCTACTTAATATGTAGTGGAACAAAATTTGAGGCTCCTTCTGGTTGCTTGTGTCAAATGGGGTATGGCAGAAAACTTCATTTAAAAACTAGATTTTAGGGCTTGGGATATTAACATTCTTCTCTAATAAATTGTCACCGCCCTTTGGTGCACTTTTATACAAGGCTCAGAGGTAGAGACCTAGTGGTAGTAAAACAAGAAACCGGTTGTAATTATTGACTGATAGTGAAATTGTGTTAAGGGTTGAGTGCAGGTATGATGGGGTAGAACTTCCACTTTGGCCGCAATCAGTAATTGGGCACAAATTGCGCCCGGAAATTGCACTGGTCACTTTACAGTTCGAGTTTCCACTAAAATGCATTTGCATAATCACAAATGTAAAATCTTCCATGAACCAGTGCAATCCGGCAGCTTAATAGAGTGTAATCATTTATTTTTCTTTCTTATCAATGAATATTTTTTATTGCAGTATTTAAGAGTGCAGTTTTATTAATACAGCTGAAAATGGGTTTATCACAAAAAATAAGCATTTTTGATGAGTGTCTAGTCCTCCAATCTGATTCTAAATCACTGAAAATGACTTAAAAACTACACTGAACCATTTACTACTTTCATTGGTGTACGCTAGTCAGTTTCTTAGTAATGACATATTTTCTTAAAGTGCCTACTAATGCTTGTGGGGGTGATTTTTAGGAGGCAATTGCAGGTGCGTTGGAGGCCTGGGGGGCTCCGAAAGTAGTGGAAATCCTGTTCGGGTTTGGAAGCCGGCTCCACCCGCCGACTTACGAGTTTCCCAGGGACCCACCTGTGTACGCGCGGGCAACCGGAAAACTGAAGTCCCACCGGCAATTAAAGCCGGTGGGATGACATTTAAAGAGCCAAATGGTACTTAAGGCACTTTACCTGTGACAGATGAAGGGATTAGAAAGATTTTTAACTTACCTGGGCAGCTTGCCCACCGCTTCTGATTCACGCCTGGTGAAACCAGGCATGAAGGGCTGGATCAGGGAACAAGAAACTAAATGAATTAAATTAAAAACCATGGAAGAAAGTGAAAACACTAAATGAACGTACCTTTGAAACCTGCTCCGATGTCCGATGTCTCCCGCTCCAATGTCCCCCCCCCGATCTTCCTCTCTTTTTCCCCCCCCCCGATCTTCCTCTCTTTTTTCCCCCCCCGATCTTCCTCTCTTTTTTCCCCCCCGATCTTCCTCTCTTTTTTCCCCCCCCCGATCTTCCTCTCTTTTTTCCCCCCCGATCTTCCTCTCTTTTTTCCCCCCCGATCTTCCTCTCTTTTTTCCCCCCCCTGATCTTCCTCTCTTTTTTCACCCCCGATCTTCCTCTCTTTTTTCACCCCCGATCTTCCTCTCTTTTTTCACCCCCGATCTTCCTCTCTTTTTTCCCCCCCGATCTTCCTCTCTTTTTCCCCCCCGATCTTCCTCTCTTTTTTCCCCCCCGATCTTCCTCTCTTTTTCTTCCCCCCCGATCTTCCTCTCTTTCCCCCCCCGATCTTCCTCTCTTTTCCCCCCCCCGATCTTCCTCTCTTTTCCCCCCCCCGATTTTCCTCTCTTTTCCCCCCCCCGATTTTCCTCTCTTTTCCCCCCCCGATTTTCCTCTCTTTTCCCCCCCCCGATTTTCCTCTCTTTTCCCCCCCCCGATCTTCCTCTCTTTCTCCCCCCCGATCTTCCTCTCTTTCTCCCCCCGATCTTCCTCTCTTTTCCCCCCCCCGATCTTCCTCTCTTTTCCCCCCCCCGATCTTCCTCTCTTTTCCCCCCGATCTTCCTCTCTTTCTCCCCCCCGATCTTCCTCTCTTTCTCCCCCCGATTTTCCTCTCTTTTCCCCCCCCCGATCTTCCTCTCTTTCTCCCCCCCGATCTTCCTCTCTTTCTCCCCCCGATCTTCCTCTCTTTTTCCCCCCCCGATCTTCCTCTCTTTTTCCCCCCCCGATCTTCCTCTCTTTTTCCCCCCCGATCTTCCTCTCTTTTTCCCCCCCCGATCTTCCTCTCTTTTCCCCCCCGATCTTCCTCTCTTTTCCCCCCCGATCTTCCTCTCTTTTCCCCCCCCCGATCTTCCTCTCTTTTCAACCCCGATCTTCCTCTCTTTTCCCCCCCCCGATCTTCCTCTCTTTTCCCCCCCCCGATCTTCCTCTCTTTTCCCCCCCCCCGATCTTCCTCTCTTTTCCCCCCCCGATCTTCCTCTCTTTTCCCCCCCCGATCTTCCTCTCTTTCCCCCCCCCGATCTTCCTCTCTTTTCCCCCCCCGATCTTCCTCTCTTTTCCCCCCCCGATCTTCCTCTCTTTTCCCCCCCCGATCTTCCTCTCTTTTCCCCCCCCGATCTTCCTCTCTTTCCCCCCCCGATCTTCCTCTCTTTTCCCCCCCCGATCTTCCTCTCTTTTCCCCCCCCGATCTTCCTCTCTTTTCCCCCCCCGATCTTCCTCTCTTTTCCCCCCCCGATCTTCCTCTCTTTTCCCCCCCCGATCTTGCTCTCTTTTCCCCCCCCGATCTTGCTCTCTTTTCCCCCCCCGATCTTCCTCTCTTTTCCCCCCCCGATCTTCCTCTCTTTTCCCCCCCCGACCTTCCTCTCTTTTCCCCCCCCGATCTTCCTCTCTTTTCCCCCCCCGATCTTCCTCTCTTTTCCCCCCCCGATCTTCCTCTCTTTTCCCCCCCCGATCTTCCTCTCTTTCCCCCCCCGATCTTCCTCTCTTTTCCCCCCCCGATCTTCCTCTCTTTTCCCCCCCGATCTTCCTCTCTTTTCCCCCCCGATCTTCCTCTCTTTTCCCCCCGATCTTCCTCTCTTTTCCCCCCCGATCTTCCTCTCTTTTCCCCCCCGATCTTCCTCTCTTTTCCCCCCCGATCTTCCTCTCTTTTCCCCCCCGATCTTCCTCTCTTTTCCCCCCCCGATCTTCCTCTCTTTTCCCCCCCCGATCCTCCTCTCTTTTCCCCCCCGATCTTCCTCTCTTTCCCCCCCCCCGATCTTCCTCTCTTTTCCCCCCCCCGATCTTCCTCTCTTTCTCCCCCCGATCTTCCTCTCTTTTCCCCCCCCCGATCTTCCTCTCTTTTCCCCCCCGATCTTCCTCTCTTTTCCCCCCCCCGATCTTCCTCTCTTTTCCCCCCCCCGATCTTCCTCTCTTTTCCCCCCTCCGATCTTCCTCTCTTTTCCCCCCTCCGATCTTCCTCTCTTTTCCCCCCTCCGATCTTCCTCTCTTTTCCCCCCTCCGATCTTCCTCTCTTTTCCCCCCTCCGATCTTCCTCTCTTTTCCCCCCTCCGATCTTCCTCTCTTTCCCCCCCCCCGATCTTCCCCTCTCCACCTCTCTTCCCCCCCCCCCCCCACCCCGATCTTCCCTTCTCCCCACCCCAGTCTTCCGTTCCAGCGCCGGATGACGTCTAGCGCTCTCTCTTTTTCTCGCACCCCCCCCCCAAACCATGTTGTAGCTCCTGATGTCAGCTGGCCTGTCAATCAGGCCAGCTGCCTGGCGCGAAACCTGGAGAGGACGTTAATCGCTATTAATCAATATGGAAGCGGTAAGTTTGGTTCATATGGGTTTGCCACTCATACCTTCACCCCCCCCCCCCCCACCCCACCGCTGCCAATCTGCCACCATGGTAAAATTGAGCCCTGTGTACCTAAGAAGACGAGCATAATTTGAAGATCCTCCTCGAACAGCCGAGTCGGCGGAATCTCGTTATTTTGATTGGGGGGCTTGGCCAGTTTTGTGGCAGGCTGGCTTCAGCGCAATGATTTTTGAACCAGCGCAAAAGATTGCGGAAAATTACGCTGGATGTAATTTTACGCCAAGCGTAAAACCAGCGCAATCTAGCAGAAACTCTACCATGCAGTGTTCGGTTTCAATCAGCCTGCCAGACCTCACTTGAAATTGTAGCAACGGATCAGCCTTTTGAGGTTCTGTAATGGAAACGTACTGACCAGCCATGTGTTGCTGGCTTGGGTACGGTGCCAATAGTCTCGGCAGGTATTTGTCTAGCTCTCTCTAACTAAAATCATCGTTAATTTTAAATTAAGGATGCCAACTGAAAAGAAAAAGTGAATGTTAGGATAAGATTCTGTTCTCCATATCTATAGGTCTGAAATAACAATCAATGAGAGTGCAGCAATCATTGAGGGTTGAGCACAGGAGTGTAGGTTTGAATCAACTGCCTGGCCTCACTTAGGAAAAAGCATTATTATATAGCTGAACATACTTACAATTTGGGTAAAATTTGCTGTATTACAGGCCTTTTCTTAAAATACTTTGCCTGTGCTTTATTCATGAATAATAAGCTACCACTTTATACTTCAATAATTCATTTGATTAACTCAATTAAGTGTTCTATCTGAGGGAAAATGATTTGTGTGTCATAGTTCGAATAGTGTTTTCCACTACCTTGCATTATTATATGTGCGCTCTGTAGAAATGTAATTGGATTTGAACGTGCTTGTTATCCCTTGTCTTAGATCAACAGAGGCAGCGACTAGAAGATTGCTAGGATTCTGCTGATCAACTGCAAATTACATATCCCCTACTCATAGCTTAATCCTTGGGCCAAAATACAAAACAATTTTAAGCCAGAGGAAAATTAAACAGGCCATCATGATCAGATAAAGCTTTAAAAGATTAAAAGAATAATGAAAATTAATTTCCTTAAATCAATGATACTGTAAGTTTGGGATTAAGATACCTAAAATGACTTTCAATAAATGACTGGCTTCTCCCACTTGATCCATTGTATGGCAGCAATGGTAAATGTGCTGCTGATGCTGTTAGTAGCTGCCCTGTTAATGTATAAACCCAATACCATCTAGTCCATCACAGTATGTTTAGTTACTAGAAGGGATCAGCTAGAAAGGAAATCTTTTTTTTCCCCCACGGGAGTGTTTCCACTAAAGTGCTTCTATTATACATCTGTTATTCATACCAGTGAAAATAACAAAAATCATATGTATGAAAATGACACTTGTAGCCCCCACAGCATGATTAACTGAACTCTCATTGATGTCACAAAATCCGAGTGAAACCAATAGCACAGTGACCCTGAGAACTCCTAGCAGTGGGAATCACCAATGTTAGCTTTGGACCAGACTTTGCTGTAGCAAGGTATCTAATGGCGTTTGCTGTTAGTTAGACTTGCCCCTGCATCCTTCAGCTCAAAACATTTTTGCCCACTAAGTTGCTGATAGTGCAAGTTGATAACACCACATCAGGAGAAGCAGTGCATCTGGGACCTGAGTGAACAGGGAAACCAACTGTGTATCTTAACCAATTAGATCACAGATCAGCCATGATCCTATCAAATGGCGGAGCAGGCACGAGGGGCTGAATGGCCTACTCCTCTTGTTCCTATGTTCCTAGATTGAAGGATTGAGAAATAAATAGCAAAAGGACTGAGAAGGAAGTGTGAATTGGAGTGGGTGAATTCAATGTCAAATCAGGTACAGAAAGAGAGGGAAAGAAAGATTGGATTAAGAGAGAGAGAGAAAAAAGAGACACAACCGCACTTTAGGAATAATGAGAGGGTGTAGAAAAGATTTACTAGTATGGTTCCAGGAATAAGGGACTTCAGTTACATGGATAAACTGGAGAAGCTGGGGTTGTTCTCCCTAGAGCAGAGAAGGTTGAGAGGAGATTTGATAGAAGTGTTCAAAATCATGAAGGGTTTAGATAAAGTAAATAGAGAAACTGTTCCCATTGGCTGAAAGATCAAGAACCAGAGGACACAGATTTAGGGTGATTGGCAAAAGAACCAAAGGTGACACGAGGAAAAAATGCTTTATGCAATGAGTAGTTATTATTTAGTATGTACTGCTTGAAGGTAGAAGCAGATTCAAAAAGGAATTGGATAAATACTTGAAGGGACAAAACTTGCAGGCCTAAGGGAAAGAGTGGGGGAATGGGACTAACTGGATTGCTCTTACAAAGAGCTGGCACAGGCTCGCTGGGCCAAATGGCCTCCTTCTGTGCTGTAGCCATTCTATGATTCTATAATTTAAAGAAACAGTAAAAAATTAAATTTTTAATTTTAAATTGGACATTCTCTCCAACAACAAATAAAATCTGAAGGAATGAGACTCCACAGTTGTAATAATTCATTTTCCGTGCCAATGACGTTGATTGGCGGAAGTTAACAATTATGTCATTAAAAAGCATACTTAATGCTTGTAATGACAAGACTTAACTCTCTGTGGTGAGCTTAGTTCATTTCTACCACGCAAGTACAGCAACTTCACGACATTCAGTGCTGTTAATGGTGAGGCAGACAGCAAGATGCCGTTTACACGAAGCTAACGGCGGCATGAAGCATCTTGGACAGCAACCTTTGGAAAGCGGCATTTAACTGTGCATCTGCTCCTTGCCTGAAGTAGCCGTACCATTTACGCATAAATAGTGGTGAGCACCATAAGCCTCACCATTATTTTGTCGGCAAAATCTGGCCCATGATTTCTCTCAGACACACATAAAAATACAATATTATTTTTACTATTTTAAATATAAACAATTTCAATGCTAATGTGCAATTTAAAATGATGCATTGTTGGCTGTGTACTATTAGCTTTATTTTGTTTATGAAAGGGTCTTAGAATTTGGAATAAATCCAGCTCCTGGTTATATTTTCACTCTAGGTAAGGGAGTTGGGACTAAAAATGACTGTAGTGTTGCTCAAGGTAAAGGATGTTATAGCATTTTAGAAAGCACAGCACAGAAAGAACCCATTCAGACATTGCGCCTGTGCTAACTCTCCATATTGGTGAATAGAATAGTTTCCACTTTTGGCTCATTGTCAGCATCAAGCACCCAGCACCAGTAAGGCAAGTAGTGTTTGGTCGGATGCAGAGTAAAGCTGATTGCTCCCTATTGCACCATTTTGTAACCCCAACATCTGAAAGTCATCTCTCTTTGGTGGTGGAAATTTGATGTTGTTTATGCTTACACATGGACAGTTTTGTCCTGTTATTTATTAAACTGCATCAGCTAGGAGCTAAGTTGAAACTATCCAAAATCATTTCATTCGAGGCACTAATAGCCAGCAGAGAGATTTGAATCCCATCAATTTGAATCTAGCTCCCAGACTTTTAATCCATTACACCACTGAGAGTTCATAATGTCACAATATTCATTTACTGACGCAAAAGCATCAAGAATAAATAACAATAGAATATAATTGTTTTATTTTATAAAGTGGAGTAATAGCACTCCTGAAAACACATAAAAATTTCCATCATAAGTATGTATTTATGATTTTACTTTCAGTTATGAAAGTGCCTTGAAAAAGAGCTTTGTGCAATTGATTTTGAACAGTCTCTACCCAGATTCTCTTTGGCATGAGCCCACAGCACAAAACTGGACTTAATTTGCATTGATTGCACTAAATTTACAATTTCATTCAGAAAGGCCTCAAGTGGCTGTTGTGGGAAACTGAAAAATATCGTGTGTGTGTGTGTGTGTGTGTGTGTGTGTGCGCGTGCGTGCGTGCCTTCTGTTGTTGTGGAACATTATGGAAAGAGAGCAGAGCGAGTTTGAACCCCAAAATTCTTTGGCCAATCCAGCAGACTCCCACTGTAACTGTGAGATTCTGGTGTAATGGCAGTAAACTCCGGGACCTGGATACATCAGGTTCTTGTCTTACACAGGAGTTTTTACTTGGCCTTGTAAGAGGCAGTGCCTTCACCCACCCTTTACAGGGCCAGTGACGAAGGGGCAGGGAGTTGGGGGTCTGTAGCCACACCATTGCCTCTGAACTCTGCAAGGATATATACTTGGCCACCTCCAGGGACTCTCCAACCGGACCCTTGTAAGAAGGGCCAATGTCACCAGCCTTTGCAGCTTTGGTGGAAACTCAAACAGATGCCATGCAGGCTCTGGGCTCCACCATGGAGATCCAGGTGTCCACCTTGGACAGGTTGGTGGACCGAATAGGTAGGATTTTCAAGAAGCCACTCGTCTTCTCTTCCGCAGATCAGTAAAAGTGATGAGCTCCAGCCCTATGGGAGTGGAGTGACACTATGGGAGCAGTATGTGTTGCCCTCTGCCAGGATCATAGCATGTCTGCTCCTTCACTAATCTCTCAACCAATACCCGCAATGGTGCCAGGAAACCAGCAAGTCCCAACATGAGCAGCCTTCCTCCAGCTTTGCTGAGGCCTGTAGGGTAGTTTCTCGGAGGAGTCTTAGAAAACCTTTTAAGAAAGCCACAATGGATTGACACTTGGATGTGAAATGAATTCAAGGCAATTATTGTGTTTGGCATTAAATTAATCACCTTTATTACATTTGGCACTTTGATCTGCAGTGTAGTTTCATAGCAGTTTCTGAGTCTGCGTTGTCAATATGTCATTGATATAGAAGTTGGCAGAATGGTTTCAGTGTTCTTTACTGCAGGATTAATGGAATGATGAATGATATAACAAGGACTGTTAATGCCGAGGGGATTTGTGTATGTTTTCAGAACAGGGTAATGAGCAGGTCACCGGAAATGCTGTGCAATTAACTCATCTCTGGTTGCAAGGCACTGAGGTGGCCCTCCTTCTTCTGCCGCTGCCTCACCTTCACCTTGTCCGATGAGGGCTGCTGCTCTGCCTCTTCCAAATGCAGGCCTCTCTTTGTGGCTAGGTTCGGCAGGATGCAGCACACCACCATGATGCAGGAGACATTTGATGGAGCATATTGCGGGGAGCCCTCAGAGCTGTTGAGAAACCTGAACCTATGTTTGAGCCGCCCTATGTTGTGCTCAATTACGATCCAGTTGTTCAGGCATGGTGGGGTTGCAGAGGGTTGTTGTGAGCCTCGTATATAGGGGGTATCCCTTTTCACCCAGCAGCCATCCTGTCACGTTCCTGGAAGGGGGATAGTTGAGGACTGCAGGATACAAGCGTTGTGACATTTGCCTGGGAATCTTACACAAACTTGCAATATTCTGTTTCGGTGATCAGAGACAAGCTGCACATTATATGAACGATTGCCCTTCCTTTTATGAAGGCTGCTGGCTGGTCCTCTGGTGCCCTTGTGCCGACATTTGTGCAGTCTGTGATGCCCTGGACGTGAGGTAAGCCAGCCACAGCTGTGAATCCCTGAGCGCTCTTCCGTTCATTCTTGACGTTAATGGGGAAAGTGATGAGCAAGTTATTCCTTTTGAACAAGGCATTGGATACCTGCTTAAGGCAGTTGTGCACTGCAGACTGGGACATGTGGAGAAGACACCTGCAACATCCTGGAATGAGCCAGTGGGCAGGAACAGAGTGGTGTTGTCTGAAGGGATTTTAGCCGCCCTGCCGCTCCGTTCCTGCTGGTGCAGGATGGATTAAAGCCACCGCTTCAGTGCCTGAAGTAGAAATTATTCCATTCCGCACCAGTAGCATCCCTCGCCCTAATGAGCACAAAATTCATGCAAATAACAAATAAATGAAGTGGATTTTCACATCCGTTAAATGTATTACTGTATTAAATGTATTTCACATCCATTAAAAGATGCTGCCAACTACCCATTAAGCTTAATTGCTGACAGTGTGAGTGCACATGTGTCTCCCAGTAGCGGCTTAAAAAAAGTAGTTCTGTCGAGCGAAATCTTTTAGTTGCTGCTACCCACTGAGCTGTTTTGTTCACTAACCGCTGGCACTGCCAGTGAAGGTGTAAAATGAGCAGATCAGTTCATTTGCACTGAGAAAAGCTTTGATAAAATGCCATGTATTTTTTTTAACAGAAGAAGACAGTGTGTCTTTGTATTGTATGGACAGCAACATTCTTTCATCTGTATTTTAGTTGGCAGACTGCAGAATAGTGATGGTTTCAAATAAGTGCCACAAGGGATGGATTTAAATCATATTAATTACATTTCTTTTCAGAAGAGAAAATCTTTGAATTGTTGTTTTTAATAAAACTTATGTTGTGGATATTCTGCAAACTAGTAAGATATGGATTACATATATTTCCGTTTTAAATATTCCTCGCATTTATTAAAATTGCTCAAGAATACTGGCTGGTCGTTTGACCAATCTAATTTAAATTTCTGAAGCCGGCCTGAAATTGACAAGTCAGATTTTCTAAGGGAGCAGACACCAATCACTGTGCTTGACAGGGGAATTCATCAAAAGATGTTACAAACTGTGTTTTTAGTTATTCTCTTTCAAGAAGGTTGGCTGCACATCAGTAATGCAGGGAGATTTTTTTTAAAGAAGGATAGTAAATAAATGGTCAGCATCGGCTCATTCTCTGAACTCTGAGGTAGTCAGGATTTTGAAATACCACAAAAAGATGAGCTTCTGATTTGAAGCCAGCCAAGGAATGAGATCAGTTGCGTATACTCTACCCTACACATTACTGATTAAAATCTATTTTGGTCTCAATCCAAATGCCACACAATGCTCGTTCATAAATTGATATTTTGTATGATTGTACAATTAAAGCTGAATATTGGACAGATTTATGCTATGGGCTCATCACAGAGAGACTTAATAACTACAGTCTGCCTGCGCTGGCTTAATGTGAATAAAATTGGTAGTCTTGCAGCAAGATTTTAATTAATATGCTGTTAATAGAGTTATTAAAAGTTTTGAAAATGTTAGTGCCCAATGAAGGAGAAAAGTAATTAGTATCAAAAATCAATGAATAAATAAATGCAGTTTCTCATACGTAACAGTAAGGGAACTAGTTAAACTTTAATTATTTGACATCCTGTTTCAAAAACTTAACGGGGAGAATATCAAATAATTCTGAATATGTGGAAAAATGTTTACAATATGTGATGTAAATTGAGCATCAATAAATGGTATAATGATGTAATATCTCCCATCTCCGCCATTGCATCAGCCCATCTGCTGCTGAAACTCTCATCCATGCTTTTGTTACCTCCAGAACCAACTATTCCAATACTCTCTTGGCTGGCCTCACATCTTCCTCCCTCCATAATCTTAAGCAAAACTCTGCTGCCCGTATCCTAATTCGCACCAAGACCTGTTCACCTATCACCCCATGCTCTCTGACCTACATTGACTCCCGGTCCCCGAAAGCCTCCATTTTAAAATCCTCATTCTTGTGTTCAACTCCCTCCATGGCCTCTCCCCTCCCTATCTCTGTAACCTCCTCCAATCCTACAACCCTCCAAGAACTCTGTGTTCCTCCAACTCTGGATTCTTGTCCATCCCCCACTTCCTTCACCCCACCATTGGTGACTGTGCCTTCAGCACATTTTTTGGTGAGGTCAGCTCTGCACCCCTCCCCCCACCCCACCATACGAACAAGGTACAAAGCACAACAGCACATGACGATGGCATTAACTTTGTCCAACTCTCTGCAATTCGAGTATCTAGCTACAGATCCAGAATAAGATGCATTACTTAAAGAATAGAACAAACCATTACTATTTGCTGTAAGATCAGAGCATAGTTAAATATGGACGCAAGGGAAAGTTGCAAAAATACTGTACTGAAACAAATATTAGCATGAATGTAGAAAGTAAGGTATTAAAACTGAGAATAACAGGATTATGTAAGTTTACGTTATAAATGGAAGAGAGAAAGTCATACAGGAAGGAATTTCCATGGGCCAAATCACCGTGTCTCAAACCTCACTGCTCTTACATTTAGAGGCATAGGTGTCACGTAATAGGAGGGCAAAGTTTGCAACAGGTGGTGGACCCCAAAGAACTCATTACAGATATTTTTACCAGGAGAGAAAGTTTAGAAGGTACTGTAACTATGGAGATTAGAAAAGCAGGCAGCACTAGTAGTAAACACAATATTAAGCAGAGACCCTGTGATTTTCATATATTACATCAGCATAGCTATATGCACTGAGTGCAAAAGTGTATAAAAGTGCACTCAATGAAAATTGAGTATCTAAATAAATAAGCATGCTCATGTACACTCACCATTATGCCATCTGCTCTCTTCACAGAGCAAGAACTCAGTACCACAAACCTTAGCACCATTTACCATCAATTTCACTTCAAACAGTGCAGAAGAAGTAGATAGTGCTGATCAGGAGGTATAGAGTGAAGCATCGAGTACTGGTGAGGAAGCTATAATGGTGGGGTAATTGATGAGATGCCAGCTTGTACAGGGTGGAGGTCTACCGTGTTGATTGTACTAATTGAGTCATATAGGTATGATACAGTCACTCAGCATTAAGACCACATTGAAGAATCATTCGCCTGTTTGTACACAAGAATGGGAGGTTGTCTGGGTAGTTGAGGGAGATTAGGAATGTTAAGAGAGAGTCCGGGCACCAATCACTGCATTATTGGCTTGATACTGTTCACAACAAAACCTAAATAGTGGCAAATTGCAGCTTTGTGACTGTGAATATGTTGAAAAGAAAAGTGATTCATTGAGGAGTGGTGAAATCCTTCCTGGCTGTGGTGGCTGCTCTGCTCCTGTTTCTTGCTGAGGTACCTAGCAGGGTAGATACTCTTTAGGGCTTCAAGTATATCCTTAACGGAGAGATACATGACAAAGTGGCTGACTCCAGAGCTGTCGTCTTTAGGTGCCTGGAAGGTCCTTGTGGCATAAAAATTGAGAGCAATAGTAACCTCAGCTGCTCCTGGTAGTACAGTGTCGATGGTCGACTGTCCTTTTAAGTCCTCGTGGAGCAGTTAATATACCTTAGTCACAACCTCCCTGTTGAGCCGGACAGCTGCCTGGGGATAGCAACGATTAACTTGTGTCATGCGCTAGGTATTGTTCATTTACCTGTTTAATGTTAAATCAATGTATTTATTGGCTTAAAGTCTGAGCCCTGGTCTAATAAAGTGCATATCCTTCCACGCACCAAAGATAAGGAGATCGTATGTGGTATTTTCCAGTGTGCAGAAAAATTCACACACTATCCCATTCATATTTATTATGAGTTTGAAGATGTTGGTACAATACAGTAACTCTATAACTAATCTTGAGGAAAAAGTATAATTGTATCCTACTTTTTCAGACTTTTCGGTATCCTGGTTGACATCCTACATTTTTTAACTGGATACAAGAAGCTAGATCTGTGCTTAAAAGGAATGTTGATTTAACACTGTAGCCGTATAGTAGGTTTGGGATATTTCTGTGTCATCTATCAATGTGTGCAAAAGTGTATAAAAGTGCACTCAATGAAAATGGAGTATCAGGATATTGTATCTGTAATGGTTGACTACTTGATTTAATTCAGAGATAAGAGGCCAGTAAATTCACAACTACTGCAAATGCAAATGTTTTGTGAGTTTTTATCATGAATATAACTAATTGCTACCAATGTGATCATTAATGTTTAAGGCGTAAAAAATGTTCAAAGCAATTACATTTTGAAACATTAAAACCATTCGGCAGGAAATCGAAAGTCAGTGAAAATAAAATGGCCCATTGTGCTACATTTATACAGATCAAAGACATCAATTTTTAACTGTGCGTGGTCTCTTTAATAAGTTTCGCCCATAGAAGTTTACAGCACAGAAAAAGACCATTTGTATCTGTTTGCTAGAGCAATGCAAAACTAATCCCACTACCCACTCCATATGGCCCTCAATCATCCTTTGCTTCAAATGTTTATTTACTTACCGCTTAAAAGATGCAATGGTCTCTGCCTCAACTATTCCATCTGTGGAAAGAAACTTCTCCTAACATCACTGCCTTAGTCACCATTTTAAATTGATGACCCCTTCGTTACTAACTTCCCAACTGGAGAAAATATTCTTTCCCTATTTGCCCTACCAAAACCCTTCATAATTTTAAAACCATCTATTAAATCTCCTCTTGGTTTTCTCGGCTCCAGTGTAAATAGCTCCAATATATCAAGTCCCTCTTCATAACTATAATTTCTCATCCCTGGTATCATATTGTCATCCCAATATAGATTTATGTAATGTAGATTATGTATGATAGGTTCGATGAAATAGGTTATCGATGATGATAGATTATGTATGATGGATTATGTTCAATAAATGATACACAATAGTCTTATTTGGTATTGCACACGGAGAGTCAAGACCAAGTGTACTTTTCAGGCAAAGGAGGTTAGAGTGGAGGAAATAATTGGACAAGTGCCTGCAGATGTAATTCAGTTCCCAGTTTAAAGTCATACACTCTGTCATAATTTTTATATTTTCATTATAAAGTCCTGTGGAAACTGTAATTGAACCCTCCCACCTGCGGTGTAGCTGCAGTACTTCTACTGACAGGGCAGTGTAATTACAGTGACAAGTCTTCAAATCCTCCTCTTTCACTCAACCCCCCTCCCCTTCACCCACCTCCCGCATGTTCTCTCTTCTCCCCCTTCTACACTCCGTTCCTACCCATTTCCCTTGGAGGCTTTGTTGGCTTTCAACAATTGAATATCTTTTTTAAAAAACATCAAACTGGAAAGAGGAAAGAAACTGCTTGCCTGTCTCTCTTTATATCTCTTTCTGTCTCTTTGTATCTCCATCTCTCTCACAGGTGTAAACAATTTTACAACACCAAGTTATAGTCCAACAATTTTATTTGAAATTCACAAGCTTTCGGAGGCTTCCTCCTTCCTCAGGTGAATGTGGAAATGGATTTCATTTCCACATTCTTGTGAATTTCAAATAAAATTGTTGGACTATAACTTGGTGTTGTAAAATTGTTTACAATTGTCAACCCCAGTCCATCACCGGCATCTCCACATCATCTCTCACAGGTGTTAGACATTAGAATCTTTGTGTCTCAGATGAAAAGATGTCGAAATAGACGTGTAAGTTGTTTGAAATCAAGCAGTACTGTATACCCACTTGACACCATTTACTATTTATTTATTTTCAGCAGTGGATTTCAGTCTACTGTACATTTAGAAAATGGAATATTGTAAGTGAGGTGCCAGTTGCAATCAACAAATTGGTCAGTAGATGACATCAAACTTTGGCTATAAAGTTTGAGGTCCTGAAAATTACTCCATGGGATGCTGAATGCATTCATCTGAACTTCCTCTTCACTATTTTAGTGGATGTGTTAACTTATTTATTTTAGCAGAGAGGGGAATTTCAGATGAATGTGTTAAACATTTACGCACTGGTATCCCACTAAATCATTTCAGGGCCTGCGTCATTTATAAACATTGCTTGATAATACCGTATTCTTGAATTCATTGACTTCTTTCTGTTATGTAAAAGGCAGCTTGCGGGCCAAATAAGGGCTATGAGTTTCTTTGATCCAGCCCACTAAGTTTCTACTTGTTGCCTTCTCCTTTGCGTTTCTGTGCAAATCCAACTGATGTTAAAGTTCCCAGATTTGGTGGAGTGGAAAAGGCAGCATTCTGATTGGATTTTCACCACCCAGAGAGCAGACCTTATCCGCTGTGACTATCGCCGGGGATTGAGTATTTCCTCTTTCAATGATGTACATACGCGGGATGGCGATCATGCTGTGCATGCGCATTGTAGATCACTAACTGCCCTCGCTGTCATTCACTAAAGGCACAGACCAGAGGCCAAAGGTCATGCACCAAAAATGCTGCTGCTCCCGGCTCTGCCTGACTTATCCCATCCCGTTCCTCTGTCCCCACCCCCATTCCCCAGTTTCCCTCTTATCAAGTTGCATCTAAGTCTACGCTGCCCTAGAGTAAATAGATCCAGCTCTTTAAGCCTATCTGAGTAACTAAGGTTCTTTAAGCTAAGAATTATTCTCATAGCTCTCCTTTGAACCTTTTCCAAGGCCACTATATCACCATGTGAGAGGACCAAAACTGGGTGCAGTACTCCAGATGTGGTCCAACCACTGACCTGTATAATGACGGAAGGGGGTTCATTGATTTGTACTGAATGGTTCTATTAATACAACCCGATCCCATTAGCTTTAGTTACAGCTTCCCTACATTGGTCATGAGCCTTCAGTGGTCTGTGCACAATAACATCTACATCTTTTTCTCTCAACCTCTTTCAGTATTATTCCAAGACCTGGACAACATCCAGGCTTGGGCTCATAAGTGGCAAGTAACATTCGCGCCAGATAAGTGCCAGACAATGACCATCTCCAACAAGAGAGAGAGTCTAACCACCTCCCCTTGACATTCAACGGCATTACCATCGCTGAAGCCCCCACCATCAACATCCTGGGGGTCACCATTGACCAGAAACTTAACTGGACCAGCCATATAAATACTGTGGCTATGAGAGCAGGTCAGAAGCTGGGTATTCTGCGGCGAGTGACTCACCTCCTGACTCCACAAAGCCTTTCCACCATCTACAAGGCACAAGTCAGGAGTGTGATGGAATATTCTCCACTTGCTTGGATGAGTGCAGCTCCAACAACACTCAAGAAGCTCGACACCATCCAAGATAAAGCAGCCCGCTTGATTGGCACCCCATCCACCACCCTAAACATTCACTCCCTTCACCACCGGCGCACTGTGGCTGCAGTGTGCACCATCCACAGGATGCACTGCAGCAACTCGCCAAGGCTTCTTCGACAGCACCTCCCAAACCCGCGACCTCTACCACCTAGAAGGACAAGAGCAGCAGGCACATGGGAACAACACCACCTGCACGTTCCCCTCCAAGTCACACACCATCCCGACTTGGAAATATATCGCCGTTCCTTCGTTGTCGCTGGGTCAAAATCCTGGAACTCTCTTCCGAACAGCACTGTGGGAGAACCGTCACCACACGGACTGCAGCGGTTCAAGAAGGCAGCTCACCACCACCTTCTCGTGGGCAATTAGGGATGGGCAATAAATGCCGGCCTCGCCAGCGACGCCCACATCCCGTGAACGAATAAAAAAATAAATAAATGATGCTGTATTCTTCTTCCAGTTCTGACAAGGGGTCTTTGACCTGAAACATTGGGCCCGATATCACCATGGCGGCGGGTTCGCGGCAGGGGGGTCGATTGGGCACGTGGGTAACGCGCTCGGTGAAATCAGTCTGCCCCACGCGCAATCGCAAGCTGATTGGATCCACCTACCTGTTGTTCCGGGTTCCCCGCTGCTGAACTGCGCGGTGGACGGACTGCGCATGCGCAGTAAGGTCTGTGAGCTGGAGGAGCTCTATTTAAAGGGGCAGTCCTTCACTGACTGATGCTGCAAGAAATAGGAAAAATTACAGCATGGAGCAGCCCAGAGGGAATTCTGCTCCCAGGTTTAATGATGCCTCACTCCAGCTCTTATTGGATGGGGTGAGGAGGAGGGGGAGGACAGAGAACTTCCCCCCCTGGCGGGCAGGAGGAAGCGGCCTGACTCTGCCACCAAGAAGGCCTGGCTCGAGGTGGCACAGGTCACCTGCACCACCAACATATCGCACACCAGCATACAGTGCAGGAGGCGCTGCAATGACCTAAGTAGGTCAGCCAAAGTAAGGTCACTTACTCTTTCCCCTACACTCCGTCTACCACATCGCCACCCCCACCCCACATCTCCTTCTGCACTGCCAACACTATTCTGTCACATCACCCCTCATACCCACCCAAACCTCATCCTCATCTTACCTGCACTTACTCACTTCGCCAGTACTCATCCCGCCACTACCACTCAACCCAATCCTCATACAATCTCATGGCTCTATCTCGTACTCACCCTCTCATGCATCTCTTTCACAGTCAGCCTCACTCAACCTGCCACTACCTGTGCTGCAGCCACAGAGCATGCATCACATATGTGCAGTAGGAAGCGTAAGGCAAACATGTCGTGAGCATGAAGGGGATGCACAAGGGTGTTTGAGGGTTTGTCATGGTTTTTACTTATATTGATTTCTGACCAACTCACATTACATATTATATTGGCACCACTACTGTCACGTCTTTGCGAATCTTGTCTGGTTTGTGCAATAATGCCCTTTCCTGAGGATCACAATGAAGACCCACACCTGATGCCACCCATTGTGTCACTGCAGAGTGGGTTTAGGTGTATTTGCAGGGCTCTTTTGTGCAGACGACTCAAAGACGTCGGTGATGTCCCCGGTGGCACCCTGGAAGGATGCGGAGGAGAAGTTGTTGAGGGCAGTGGTGACTTTGGCAGCGACAGGTAAGAAGATGGTGCTCGGGCCAGCCAGGAGCAGCTCGGCATGAAGAAGGCTGCAGATGTCCACGACTACATGTCGAGTGACTCTGAGCCTCCGTGTGCACTGCTGCTCAGAGAGGTCCAGGAAGCTGAGCCTCGGTCTGTGGACCCTGTGACGAGGGTAGTGCCCTCTGTGACGCATCTCTCTCTGCGGTAGTCCTCCCTCCTGCTGTGCAGGTGGATGTGTCACAGCACTGTGTTGTGGTGCTCCACATGTCAGAGGTGGACGGCGTGGCCGGCGAGGCTGGTGATGCTGTTCATCCTCCGAGGAGGTCATGACTGCAGCTACGGCGGCCCCCATCTGGAAGATGTACATCTGAGGGGGTCCGCAAGGTAGGTACATGTGTCTGGACACCAGGGGAAGTGTGCAAGTTGGTGAATGTTAGTGTTAGGAGGAGGGTGGTGGAGGCCAAACTTTGTCCCAAGTGACAGAGTGGCCTCCTGCAATGAGTGAGGGTCTTCCCCCCCCCCCCCCCACCCCCCCCAACCTGTCAAATAAACCTTTGCAGCTGCCTCAGGCTGATGGCTGCAACACGTCCATTGCAACTAGGAGTGTTTCCCCCAGTACGGGTAACAGTCCCAGCTGTTTGTAAAATCCCAACCCTCCTAAAATATCGCGTTAATCAGGTCTCTAAACGACCTGAAATACCTAGATAAATACTTTAAGTGGCACCCCGCCGGCTTTAATTGCTGGCGGGAGTCCCACATGCGGGTGCTGCGCACGCATGTCAGTGGGAAATGGGGCGTGTTGGAGCCGGGCTCCCGACCCGCCCCGGGAATCCCCGATTTTCGTAGCCCCCCCTGCCTGGAACACACCTGATCAGGGGTGCGAAAATCGAGCCCATTAACTCGTTTTCTTCCTCCAGAGATGCTGCCTGACTTGCTGAGTATTTCCAGCATTTTCTGTTTTTACTTCAGATTTCCAGCATCCGCAGTATTTTGCTTTGGATGGCGCATTCTGTGTTGGACCTCCCAACATGCATGACACTACCGTTATGTGTTGTTTGCCATTTTGGTGTTTAGTGTGCAGGCAGGCCTTCATGGGAGCTTCACTAAGTTTGAAGGCCATTCAAAGGTCCACCTGCTGCTGTTCCTGAGTTGCCCTTCTACACCACGCATTTCAACAGGACTGGTCCCCAGGCATGATGGTGATTGATGACTATGGGCCATGAGGTTGAGGATGAGGGGGGGTAGTGCACCACAGCGACAGTGAGGTTCCTCGCAATTTGTTGTTGGAGGTGAGGGGTTGATAGGAGCAAGTTTATGGAAATGATTGATGGTGCAGTAAAGAAGCGGAGGGTTATCATTGCTTTCCAGGATGACCCTGGAGTAGTAGGCGGTCTTGGCAGTGGAGGGTGAGGCCTGAAAGTGCATCATGTTGTCCATCCTGATATGGTTACGGATGGTTAAGCATGTTGTGCATCGGATACACCCAAGCCTATGTCCCTTGAGCTTGCAAGAGCGAAGATGGTGGCCATTCCAGTGGAAGGAAGGAAAGAAATAAATGAACCAAAACACAGCAGCCAATTTGCACACAGCAAGGTCCCACATACAACAATAAGATGGTGTTGGTGAAGTGGCAGGGTGGGACTTATGCCTGCCCATACAATCCCGCCAGCAGCTACTTGCAATGTGGAAGCCTCACTCCCCCAGCAGACAGGGGAATTTTGTTGAGTTTTTATAGATTGTGCTGATAGGATTCAACAAGGTTCCACATAAGAGATTGTTAAACAAAAATTTGAAAACATGTAATTGGAGGCAACCTATTGGCTTGGATAGGGAATTGGTTAATAGGTAGGAGACATAGTAGGGATAATGGGTATGTACTCAAATTGGCAGGATGTGACTTGTGGCGTACCCCAGCGATCTGTACTGGAGCCACAATTTTTCACTATATTTATAATTGACTTGGAGAGAGCTGTATATCTAAGTTTGCTGGTGATACTAAGTTAGATGGGAGCAGAAAGTTAAGTGGGCAAAACTGTGGCAGATGGAGGTTAATGTGGGAAAGTGAGGTCATCCACTTTAGACCTAAGAAAGATAAATCAGAGTATTTTCTAAATGGTGAGAAGGTAGGAAATGTGGATGAGCAGAGGGATTTAGTGGTCCCAGTACAGAAATCACTAAAAGCTAGTGGACGGGAACAAAAAATTATTATCTTAAGTGGGCTTGAATACAAAGGGGGTGGAAGTTATGTTACAGCTGTACAGAGCTCTGGTTAGATCCCATCTGGAATACTGCATTCAGTTCTGGGCACCGCACCTCAGGAAGGATATATTGGCCTTTAGAGGGGGTGCAGCGCAGATTCACCAGAATGATACCAGGACTAAATGGGTTAAATTATAAGGACCGGTTGCTTAGTCTAGGCCTGTATTCCCTTGAGTATAGGAGATTAAGGGGTGATCTAATTGAGGTGTTAAAGGATTTGATCGGGTAGAGAGAGACAAATTATTTCCTCTGGTGGGAGAGTCCAGAACAAAGGGGCATAACCTTAAAATTAGAGTTAGGATGTTCAGGGGTGATGTCAGAAAGCACTTCTTCACACAAAGGGTAGTGGAAATCTGGAAAACTCTCCCTGAGGCTGGGGGGGTCAATTGAAAATTTCAAGATTGAGATTGATAGAATTTTGTTAGGCAAGGGTATTAAGGGATACGGAACCAAGGTGGGAAAATGAAGTTAACATACAGATCAACCATGATCTAATTGAATGGCGGAACAGGCTTGAGGGGCTCAATGGCCTACTCATATTCCTATGTTCCTGTGGCAATCCAGGAGATCAATGTAGGTGCCAGCCAAACATTAGCAGCTATTGTCAATTCTGTAGTGGCAACAGTTACTGCCCGTGTGTTTGAATTTAGCAATTCCCCACCCTGCCCTGTTCATTTGATTCCGGTGGGTGTGCAGCTGGCAAAATGATGGGGGCCACAGAGGGAGGGAAATCATGGCAGAAATCGAGATGGTCAGTTCTGGTGCGGAGTTTTGGCTGAGGTGCCCTACCTCAATCCACTTGCCAGAACACCACCCAGAAGTGGGTGGTTTTCATAAGGAAAGTCCAGGCCTTTATGTCAGAGGAAGTTGTGAACAGTGTGCTGCTCAGACCACACCTTGACTCCCTTGTGCAGTGCTGGTCACTGAGGCACAAAGGAGCTACTGATGTACTGTGGCCAGTACAGAGAAAAGCCACAAGGAGGATCGCTAGTGTAGGAGAAATCAGCATAGATTCAAATGCTGGAATGATATCAAGAAATCATTCTTCACACAGAGGGATCAACACTTGATTCAAGACGAGCCAAATGGCCTTACTCATCCATAGTTACCCTGTGATCTCATTTTCTTGAATGAAGAAGAGAAGGAACAATGGAAGGAGGTTGAGCAGCATTCATAGATACACATAACCCAACTGGCAGAGCAGCTGTAAGAATGAAGAGGAGGCACTATGCAGTTTGTGTTGTCTGCAATTCCCCAACAACTATCGCCTGTATACCAAAAGACGCTGCGCGTTATCTGCAGCTGTGGAGTAGAAGGCTGCTGTCCGTTGGCCCCATACCTGTCTGCCATCTTTCTCACAACTCCATGCTTGAACCTCTCCAATCAGGCTTTGGTCCTAATCAATGTCATAAGTGACATCCTCTGTGACTGTGGCCGTGATGCATTATCCCTCCTCATCTTTATTTCAGTAGTTTTTAAACATGGTTAACCACACCATCCTTCTCCAACGCCTCTCCTCCGTTGTCCAACAGTGTGGGAATGCCCTTGCTTTGTTCCATTATTACTATTCAGTTATAGCCAGAGAATCCCTGCAATGGCTTCTCTTCCCGCCCCCACACCGTTGCCTCTGGAGTCTCCCATGGATCTATCCTTGGCCCCATCCTATTTCTCATCTACATGCTGCCCCATGATGACATCATCCAAAGCCATGACATAAGGTTCCACAAGTATACTGACGACACCCAGCTCTACCTCACCCACCACCACCTCTCTCGACCCCTCCACTGCCTCTGTGTGGTCAGACTGCTCGTCCAACATCCAGTCTTGGATGAACTGCAAATTCCTCCAATTAAACATTGGGAAGACCAAAGAGATTGTCTTCAGTCCCCGGCACAAACTTTATGCCCTTGCTACTGATACCACCCCCCTCCCTGCCACTGTCTCGGACAGAAACAGACTGTTCACGACCTCAGCATCCTAATTGATCCTGAGCTGAGCTTCTGACCCCATGCCCTCTCCACAAAGACCATCTACTTCCACCTTCACAACACTGTCCATCTCAGCTCCTGTCTCAATGCATCTGCTGCCGAAAGCCTCATCCGTGCCTTTGTTACCACCAGACTCGACTATTCCAATGCTCTCCTGGTCGGCCTCCCATCTTTCACCCTCAATATATTTGAGCTCATCCAAAACTCTGCTGCATGTATCCTAACTCACAGCAAGTCTTGTTCACCCATCACCCCTGTGTTCGCTGACCTACATTGGCTCCTGGTCCACCAACACCTTGATTTTAAAATTCTCATCCTCAAGTTGAAATCCCTCCATGGCCTCAACCCTTCCTATCTGAACTCTGTAGCGTTAGCGCTGCGCGTTCCCTGAACTCGGTAGCGTTAGCGCTGCGCGTTCCCTGAACTCGGTAGCGTTAGCGCTGCGCGTTCCCTGAACTCGGTAGCGTTAGCGCTGCGCGTTCCCTGAACTCGGTAGCGTTAGCGCTGTTCTCTGTAGTCTGCCTGATAATCACTGGATCAAATTACAAATTGCAGAGAACTTGAATTACTCTGCAACAGACTGGATCAAAAAACACATTCCAGACAAAGGGTTGGGTGAGTATTGTCCTCCCTCTTCCTGTCGGTAGCAATAGCAGATTCTGTTCATTTCACCACAGTGGTGGTAATAGAAGCGACCGCCTTTATCAGTCCTCTAAGTCTGCCAATTTTCAATGGCTGAAGAATTCTGTCCTGCTCCCCATGTTGCTTTACTGGCGTCAGTCAGATCACTCCCACTGTTCACAGAGGAAACATACTTTTGATGTGAGGAGTATGTTCTTTAAGATAATGGAATCTTATTAAAGTTGTGCTGTGACCTGAAAAGGGAAAAGATGTTGAGAAGACAAGAGTGAAAAAGAGATCCAGATGAGGAGGGATAGCACCAGATGACAGAGAGGGAAAATAAGAGAAAAAGAGTGGGGAGGCAACAGAACAGAAGAGAAAGAACAAGAAGAGGAGAATGGACCAGAAAACTGCACATTGCCTAAAATATTGGTTATTGCCAACTACTGCATCTTATTTGCTATAGCAAGACTGGTATCATGCTGGGTTTTTTTTTTCTGGGAGGTTGTGAAGAATCTAAATCAAATAGGAAATTCAGTTTAATACATCTCACAGTTTTGTACTGATGCTGCAAAAAGCTAATACCTTATATTTTGCTCTAAATATAGATCTATTTTGAGTCATTTTAATATAAGGCTTCATTATCCTTCACTACAAAGCATTATAGTTACTTTAATGGATACTCCTAATATTAGAATTTGGAATTCATACTTGATTTAAGAGGGCATTACAGTGTTCATATAATTTAATATTTCACACTATGAAATATACTTACATTGATTGGAACCAGACAAGCTGCCTTCAATATACATTAAGAAAATTAGAACCAGAGAATAAAACCATTTTGCATGCAAAAAAAACCCTTCAGAACGTGAAGTGTAGGAAGTTGGCCCATCTTGTAACAATCATTTTTTTTAAACTGTAAAAATGGTGGTTGCTTACTGGCATCACGTAAAAGGGACTAGAGGCAGAAGTTTTCTTAAATGTATTTTAACACATGTTTAATAAAGGAAATGAAATATATTGTGATTTTAAACTTGTTTTTACAATGAACTGCAGTTATACTGAACCTGGTGTGAAACTCAAGAAGCGTGACATAATGAACATTAGGTGACTTTGCACCTGAAATGCATGTGGATCCAAATTATTTCACATCGATGCAGGTTGTGTCAGTGCACTGCACCTGGCCTTTGAGGAACTTTCACAGGGCCACTCTATGATAAAGTGCCACATCAGCCACGGTGGCACTTGAGTCTACCCCGTAATTAATTTTGAGACTGGCCATCAAAAGAATTCAAGAAATGTTGATTCTACAACATTGAGCTGCACAGAGGAGAGTGCTGCTTGTAGTCATAGATTGATTATATAACCATCTAATTTGGCCATCTATAGCGTGCTGCTTGAATGTCCTAATTTAAAGATGTCACGTTGTGCAGTTACTCCGAAAACTACACAGCATCCTGTGGCCCTGGGCATTCACTCTCCCACATTCTCAAAAGTATAGTTTGGGACGAGAGCTTGTGTTTCACCTTTTGATGTGGTTCTCTGCACAATAAGAAGCAATAACATCACCCCTTTTGTATGCAGCCATAGTCAGTGCTACCACGTGCCAGTGGCACTGGCTCATTTACCTTACAGTACTACTCTTGAAGTAACAAACAATAGTTGTCATTGAGACTGCTATAAGGTACACTGTGGTTTAACCTTCTCTTCTGACTCTAATTGTGTTTCTAACAGCACCAAGGGAAACATTTGTTGTGATGTAAGCTTTATAATAAAATTTACAATATAGTTTCACTACAAAGGACTGCAGACATTTTTCAAATACTTCAAAAAGGGGAATTGTTGTCCAGAATAACAATGTGTTCATATGTGGGTAGTTTAGCAAATGCTAAATGCTAAACGTATGCAGGTGTTTTAGAATTTGCATGATGGTGGTCTTGGAGAGTGAAAAGCTGACCTAAGGGAGTACTAATGAAATGCTGACTGAGAAAATAAATGAGCATTGTACGAGAAAAGATCTTTCAGCCAACAGAGCCTGTTCCTTCCACACACTAAGCATAATCTTCAATCATATGTTCTATCCAAATCAAAAAATCCTTCCAACCTCAAGTCGCATTTGAGTTTTGTTTTCTTCAGAAAGAAAAAAGAACTTGCATTCATGTAGCACCTTTTACAGCATCCCAAAGTGTTTCATAGCTAATGAAGTATTTTTGAAGTGTAGTCACTGTTGTAATGTAGGGGAACGCAACAGCCAATTTGCACACAGCAGGATCCCACAACAGCAATGAGATAAATGATCAGATAATCTGTTTAGTGATGTTGGTTGAGGGATACATATCGGCCAGGACACCTGGAAAACTCCCCTGCTTGTCTTTGAATAGGACCAGGAGATTTTCCACCTGAAAGGGCAGATAAGGCCTTGGTTTAATGTCTTATCCAAAAGATGGCACCTCTGACAGTGCAGCACTCCGTCAGTACTGCGCTGAAGTGTAGGCCTGGATTATGCGCTTGTCCCAGAGTTGTATTTGAGCCTATGACTTTCTGACTGAAAGGCAAGCGTGCTACCACTGAGCCAAAGCTGACGGCTTCAGATCTATATCCCTTTGTTCTGCACTCATCGTTCAAGTTAAGTGACCTGTATCTATGTTATCCATCTCTCTCAGCACTTCAATTTATTCTTCCTTCTTTTCGTTTTGACCAATATTTCTCAGCTCTTGGAAGCATTGAAACCTTGTTGGATATTGGTTCTACAGATGCTGGATGTCCTCCTGTATCTTGTCCGCATAGCTGTTCATGTGTGAGCTTTGACAGTGAATATTTCAAACTGTTTCATTATGAGGAGCATAATAGCCAAGCCTGATACTCTCTTCACCAGGCATCCATACAAGTGCAGGGGCTGCTGGACAGAAATCATGAGCAGGAAACCGGTTGATTTTCCCCCCTCTAACCCAGGATATTATACCCCTACAACCACTGTGGCTGGAACCAGCTGGCATACGCCAGGATCAAACCTGGGATCCTCTTGATCTGTGTAGCTCAGCTACTTGCTGTCTTAACCAGCCTGAGCCATCAGGGAGGCCTTGATGATATTTCCTCAAAAAAAACATTTTTATTGTGAAACAAGCTCACTTCTGTGTGTCTGTCTTTGGGTGTATTGTGATACTCATTTGAGCATTATATAGAGCCCTAAGTCATTCTTGTCACTCTTGTTTGAGCTCTCTCCAGTGCACTAATGTTCTTTTAGTGATGTAACATTGCTGAGAGAGCACTGATGAAACATATTGCATAGACTGATTGCCAGGCCCAAGTAACAACAAATACTTGGACTCTGATCTGTCACTTTAAGCAGCTAAACTTTAAGTAATGGGGTGTTCATTCAGAGGATATTTGAGACAGTGGAATAATACACAGATAAATTGACCTTGAAAGCTAAACAGGACAAAGTGGAATAACGTGCAAGTAGCTTAGTAGTGTGAGTGCAACAGCAATTGACTGCCCACTTGCAGGTTGCAGTCTCATGACTGCCAGTCACTCGGGTGAGCTGGCCGAGGTGGAGCACAGAATAAAAGCAAGAATTGTTCAGGGTGGAGATATGAGAGGAGGGGAGTAAATGAGGACACTACTGTATATATTTTATAACGTAACACCTCTGCTGACTAGTCCCAGAATAGCATTGTTTGGAATCAAAGAGTAATCTGCAGCACAAACATCCTTCTCTCCTGTAAGCAGGAAGTTGCTGTGGCATGTGGAAGGAGAGGGAAATGTTTGGAGGAAGGGATGGTAGAAGAAACCTGTGGGAAAACCAAATGAAAGGTTTAAGACATCTTACTGGAGTAGACTTCCAGCTTGGAAAATACACTTTGTCAAAGAGCTCCTTTTTTTCTTCAATTCTTTTTCTAACCAGTTTTACGTGACATTTTTATTACACAGTCCTCAACATGCACAGCTGGAAAGCAAAATTGGCAGATGCTGACCTGAAAAGAAAAATTAATTAAGCGGTGCTGTTTTTAATTCCATTTTTTTTTTCTTTTGAACCCTGGATTGGGGCTCTACAGCAGCTTGAAGAAGTCATTGATTATACATGCAAAATATTCTGTAAATCCAGTGAGTGAGACTCAGAGTGAAAACGTACCAGCTGTTTCAGGTCATATACAGTATGAGCACCTCCTTTTGAATGATTTATCTCAGTAATCATCTCATGGGCTGTCGAAGCAGCTGTGATTGTGGTGGATAAAAAGAGATACTAATTTGTCAGGAAAAGTTGTAGCAGTCAAAGAAAGAATGGGACTGACATGTTGTTTCACCCGGACACTACATTAAAAGATGATGGGACTTAGCCGTGCATTCCTGATTAGGGATGGGAAGGAGGGATGAAAAGAGGAACTATGAGAGGTCAATGAATGGCAATAGAAACAAGAACCAAAACTGTGTGCATATGCATAGGTGTGAGTAAAGGCCTGTTGTCTGTTTATAAGCACATAGATAGCAACTGAAACTAGATTTGTGTTGACACTGGTCAAGCAGTAGGTTCCTACCCCTTAAGTTTTACTTTAGTTTAAAAAAAATCTTTCGCTGTCTTTATATTTCTGCTATTGTTGTGGCTCCAACCTGAATTTTAAGAAGTCAGAGGAGATCAGAATATTCACACCTTCAGGATAATTTTTAGTTTCTAACACTTGTGCTTTAAAACAATCTGAAGCACATTTACTTCATTTAAGTCTATGTGCCGTCCAATTCAAAGAGAGCAAAATTGAAAATGAATTCTAGAGCTAGGAACAGACTATGGTTCCTCTCTTCTTCAGATTTAGAAAATAATTCAATGTTTACCCTGGTCCACATATGATAATCTGAGCAGTAGAATTCTACTTGACCATTATAATTGTTGCTTTAGATTAGTTGAACAGAGCTGTCCTTTACAGTACAATATGAGCTTCCCCAGCATCGCCACTTAACGTTTCCAGAGGTGAGAATTTCACTACCTCAAGGCCAATTAGTGTCTTGATGAATAATTGAAAAACTAGACCTATTGGGTATGGAAGAGTTCAGATGTCAGTTATGCTTTACTTGAAGCTTGGGTTATCAGCATGGGATCTCTGAGCCCTTCAATTTAGCATCTGGTTATTTATTTATAATTAAATAATTGACATTATTTTCCTCCTACAAGGAGTTGAAGAAAAGATGAACTTTATACTAAATTCTGAAAGCAGAAGACTACCCGTAGAAGCCCTTCAAATGGAGCATTAATTCTACCCTTGTTTTGCATCTGTTCCTTCAGATGGAATGAAATCAGGAACATTATTGCAGTGACATAGTTTGAGATTGTCCTTCTAAACTAATAAATGCATATGGAATCCTTTGTGTTCTGTTGCAGTGTTTCTGATAGTAAACAAAGGCTGTATTACTTAATGAAATGAGAGCCTAGAAATTCAATGGCACTGTGCCCATTTTATAGCTATAACAAGAGTTCAGTATGGCAGGTTGAGGGTGTGCACTCGTTCTGCGGCAGAATTGCGTTGCCTGCCGTATTGGTTAGGGCTGTTCGGTAGCCGTGCAGGGTGCGTGCTTGAAACTGCCATTAGGTCGTTGCCTTGCATATGCAATGAGCTTAACACCTGTTTGAGGCCCCTTTTGCCAAATTGGTCTGCGAATGTCCGCAGCATGCGCTGTGCATGCTGTGGTCAGTTTCTTCAGGCACTCAGCAGCCAAACCAACGGTGCATAAAGGGATCGCTGGAGACTGCCACCCAAAATGTAAGTTGAACGTTTTTTACTTATTGTGGAGTCAGGAGGAGCAGAATTGCTCTTCCCAGTTCTACATTAAAACTGTGGGCAGCTGCCGGCAACCACTCGTCCTCCTCCCGATTGCTTTCCCATCTCCTCCCCACCACCCCCGGTCTCTCCTGAGGCCCTCAGCCAGTGTCCAAGCGGTCCGATCGTGCTGCCTCCCCGCAACTGGTGAGCTGTGGGCCTCTTTGACATGGCTATGGTCCTATTTACCATGGTCCTGCCTCCGAACTCATTAGCTGCATGTAGCTGTACCGGGATCGCACCCAGATTCAGGTGTGATCCAATTTCTAGGCCAAGAGATCCAAAACACACAGAAGAGACAACTTTTAATCCTTCGATATTGCTGGACAAATCCTCAGAGTGGAAGGAAATATTAGGTGCTGAAATTATGCATTGTATGAATACTAAACTGTTTGTCTAAAATTCTTCTTCCAACCATTCATTTTAAATGGGTTAACACCTTTACTAAATAGCAGAGGTGGACTTTTTAGATGAACATGGTTGTAGTCTACATTGTAGTTTCAGGGCCGTCTCATAATTGATGTACAATATTTTGGTAACTTCTGAAAGTATGATGTTTAGTTTGTTCTAGACATTTACTAACAATATTCAAAACTAATTTAACTTGAGTACAAAATGTTTTAAGCCTTTCTACTTTTTGAGTATCCATGGCTCTGCCCTCTATAATTCTCTTCTGAAACTATGTTGCCCCATCACTATTCTCCCTGCCTTCAAAAGCCTCCAAGAAACCTTTCTCTTTGACACTCTTTTCCCTCCCCTTCGCTCATCCCCAATTATTTTGTGCACTGCTCAGTGTTTCCATCTCCTCCCCCTGTAGATGCAACGAGTAATTCTTCGACATGTGGAGGAATTATATAAATCTAAGCTGTTCTAAACAATGCTTGGAATTGTTGAATGATGTTTATTACAAAAATGACCTTTTGGAAATCACCTAACACAATTGTGACCATAACGGAGAGTGGTCTTGTTCTATCTGGAATGGCTATTCCTAATATAGTGTGTGATTTCACACCTTAAGTTCTATTAGTTCTTCATAATCTCCCTCTCTCTTTCATTGACAACACAGTTTGATAAAACTTCAAAGTGTGTCACCATTTCCTTTTGTTGCTGTTGCTAGCTAATGGACTCACATCTACAGAGCTCAGTTTACCTTCTAAAGTGTGCAATATAAATGCTACTTTCTGAAATCAGAAATTAAGTCCTGGTTCCAATGCTAAATCTGGAAAAGTAGATTCTGATAATTTAGACTGGTTATATGGCCTACATGCACTAAACTCCTGATATGGAACCGTTTTACCCTGTGTAATGGTATCACCGCATGTATCAGACAGCGAAAAATGTTTTGAGCACGATTCTGAACAAAAGCTGGGTTGCAGATCACTTGGAAATGGTTTCAGGGTAAACCAACTGGAAACCAACAAAGGATGTTGATTCCCTTTGTTCCAGTTTGTCACAGAGAAAGAGTTTGCAGTGTTGTAGTTCATGAAGAATTTTATCAATTTCACAGCTATTTGGTTTCCAAATATGTAGTATAACTATGGTATAAATATTGCATGAAAAATGTATTGTAGAGGATTCCAGAATCTATCTTGAATACAGCTTCACTCAATCACCCCTTTCAGAATCAACCTTTTCACTTGTGAGCTTACTTTTTTACAGTTTGCTGTGTTTATAGGATTCCCTTCTATTCCAGGCTCTCAGTGATAATAAATGGTAGCTGCCATCTAGATTTCTAGTTTATTTTGACCTCTGACATGTGCATTTTTCTACCTAGACTACGTGCTCATGCAGGCAGCAGCGATTTATTTAAAAAGAACTCACTAATCATGATTCTCTGCAGCACTGGTGCTTGCACTTTTGACAGCCTTCATTCATCAAAAGAAATGTTTACAGATTTAAGTCATTAGTCTGTGAGTTGTTAGATATTAATAGTTTTCATTCCTTTACAGTTGTGCAGTTTTAAAAAAATTAAAATGTTTTATGGCACTCGTCCTAATGCATCATAAAGCAGTGCTGAGTATAAGAGTGGAAAAAGTGCCTGGAATGCCCCCCCCCTGGTGAAACATGTTTATCCTTTGGGTACATGGCCTCTGGTAGAACATAAACCAGTGGGTATGTCTTAAAATGAATTATTGAGCATAATGCAGTTCTGCCAGATGTTAAGTGTTCACTATTTTTGTGTCTTATATTTTAAACATATGAATGATCATTTTTGGTCCCCAGAATGTATAAAACATCAATCCTTAGGATTGTACAATTACTAATTATGCCTAAAAATAAATTATATTTATTGATGAAGTAAAAGAAAATGAAAGTTGCGTTTGGGTTGGCATTTCTTCTCCCTCTCCTACCATACTTTTAAATGGTTTCCCTTCCCCCACCCGCCTAAGTTTCTTATCCCTATCGGGCTGATGTAGTGAACTTGGCAAAAATGGAGGTGGGTTCACTTTGCTCCTGTTAGCCTTCACAAACTGGAGAGGGTAGCTGACCATGCCCAATTCATTAGGTGGTCCTGGAATGTGAATACACTCTAAGCATTGAATTGGCCTTTGGATTTCTAGCCATGCTGCCCCATAGCTGGACACATCAGATTAGCAAATTAGACTTTTCTATCAGTCCATTCAAAGTCTTTGTATAAGCTACATGATGAAATCCTCTATGGTGCTTGTTTAGGAGCCAACATACTTCTCCTGTATGAGTTCTGTCAGCACAGGGATCATCACTTGGGAGAATCACATTGTGATGTGTTAATCTGACAGTGCGGTATCCAAAATCTGACTATCTAATTAGATATGCTTATGGGATTTAAACCAATCTAATAATCAAACTTTGGTTCCTTCATCTCTTTGAAATTGATGTCTTGCAGAGTATTGAAATCTGACTTCATATATGTTGTTGTAGGTGGACACACATCTTCTAAGCAGAAGCAACTAAGCTGTAATAAGTCAACAGTTCCACTACCACACGCTCCCCACTCGAAGTTCAAAGTACCGAAGCTGAAGGTAAGAAACATGTACAATGGGGGAGGGTATTTTTATCTAATCACAATATTGTGCCAGCAGAACAAAAAAATACAAAGTGAATTCATCATAATTTTAATATTTTTGAATGGCACGTTAGAGCTATATTGCCTGGCAGCATGGATTGGTAGAATACCAGGTGAATTCCCTCAAATAGCTGAGCTTTTAATTTAGCCCCAACAGTGTTGGGATGCACTGTGTGAAGGTCAGATACTTTTCCACAGCGAGCATGGGAAAATTAGAGGGAGACTTGCGCCTGTTCCAGCAGGTAAAATGTTGGTAAATACATATAAGCTGCTCACGCATCCATCCACCTTGCAGTTGGTGTGTAGTCTAAGGAATGCCACACAAACTACAGGAAGTTTCCTTTCAAATATTAAAGTCTATTTTCTTCATTCGTTTTATTGTTTTTTCATGCTTTCTGTGAAGGTCAGATATTTTCAAAATTCAGTACAGAAAATCAATAGGAATTCCTTTTTAATATTTTGCTGAATATTGAGCACTTGTGGCTCTGCCCTCTGGATTTCTCTTCTGAAACCATATTGCTTCACTTGCTCTCATTGCCTATAAAAGCTTCCAAGAAACCGCTCTTTAACCATGCCTTCAGTCCATCCCCTCCCCTCCCCCTCCCCCTCCCCCCACCCAGTTTATTTTGTGTGCTGCACAGTGCTTTCATCTCTTCCTATTGTAGATGCTCTGATGAGGAGAGATTCTATAAATCTAAGCTGTCTAAACAAGACCTCATTGTATAAATATATATCTAACCATGCAAATTGTTTTCCGGTAATTGTTCAAACAGAAAGACCAATCCAACTCCGGGGGATTAATTTATCTTTAGAACTTAGAAACTATATGAGTGAACACCAGGTTACCCTACAATTTCTGCATGAGAGACGGAAGGCTGCATTAGGTTATCAATTTGTAAGGCATAGGTCCCAATCTTCCTCTTAGGTGCAGGTACATGAATATTACTCAACCTGGGGCAAATATAATATTCACCCAATTGCATTGGTAATATTCTATTCAAACATCATTGAAACTTACCATCTCTGTCAAAATTGAAAATAACAGCTTTGTTTTGAGATCTAAATTGTGCACAGTTACACCTGGAATTTTGATCCAAGATTGCAATTGAGGCAGGAGAGATGAATGGAAACAATTGTGCAGAAACAGAGTGCATTTATAGAATAAATTTAATTGAGTGCATGGTGTGTTGGAAAATCTGATAGATCCCAAAGGATGCTGTTTGGAACTGTGCTACAGTCAGGCCATAGTTAGACAAATCAAGAACATCTAATATAGTTTTTATTTCCATTTGTGGTACATTTTCTGTACAACAAAATAAGAATATTTCAGATATAGTTTTGATACATCGTTAGCTGGTTTGGATGTTATTTCTTGTACATTTTCATAGAAAGAAATAATTTATAGTGGCTGGTAACTGTGTACAATGTATAATATATGTAGCACACAATAATGTTCAGGAAGTGATCCTAGAGGTCAATGTTTGGAAAGACCATGATTGCTTGAAAGAGATACTTATTGGACCATTCAAGGTAGTTGAATTCCAATATTGAGAAGTGATTGCCATGATATGGAATGGCTTGAACCTTTAGTTGTGTTTGCTTATCTTCTGATATTGGGTATGTTTACACTGCTACCAATAATTTACCACCTGACATTAATGGTAAAAACTGATGGCTACCAGATTTTGAATGTTCCAGTCCAAATGCTGTAATAGGAAGTCACCACTGTGGTTCACAAAATCATAACATCAGTTCTGACGAAGAAGACCATTCAGCCCACTTGACTTGTCCTTGTCTCAATCATCTTTTCTGACATCTGTTTCAGCTGATGGATCATCCTCTGTGCAAAGAAATAATAGCTAATATCTGTCTTAAATTGTCTCATCATAACCCTGAACATGTGCCCTCTTGTCCTCTTACCCTGTGTACATGAAAGTACCAGTGGCAAGTTGAGGTGTTTTTATTTTGCCACTCCATTTGCCCCTTTTTTTCTTTAAAATTTCTACCACTGAAGATGTAATCTTCCTTGCCTCTGCTGCTGTCCAGAAAATCTGTGTTCTGGCTCCTGACCAGATTTGTTGCAGACTGTAGTTCTATTTTGTGCCACGCATAGACTCCTGTCTTACTGTCTATCTTTAATGCCTACTTTGAAGTGCATTAGCACTTTCCAACTCTGCAGTTCTCATCCGTGACCCAAAAAATGATGGCTCCAGCATGATGAATTTCTGATTCCTGAGGAGAAAATTTACATTTTGTACTGAAGGTTTACTGTCAGCTGGGGCAAAATTTACATTTTGTACTGAAGGTTTACTGTCAACCTGTGAATATTGGATTCTGCTCTCCCTCAACAACACTTTTATACTACAAGCCACATGTACAAGTCAATTCCTGAGCACAACCTTTCCTTGTGTACCTTCTGATTCATGAGTGGCACTGATGTCAGGTCATGGCTGTTTGAGATCTGTTCTTGCCGACCTCATGACTCAGGTGCACCAAAATGATTTAGTTCACTACCTTTTCCCAAGATTCAACATTAGAGTCATAGAGTTATACGGCACGGATAGAGGCCCTTCGGCCCATCGTGTCCGCGCCGGCCATCAAGCCCTGTCTACTCTAATCCCATATTCCAGCATTTGGTCCGTAGCCTTGTATGCTATGGCATTGCAAGTGCTCATCCAAATGCTTCTTGAATGTTGTGAGGGTTCCTGCCTCCACAACCCTTTCAGACAGTGAGTTCCAGACTCCAACCACCCTCTGGGTGAAAAAGTTCTTTCTCAAATCCCCTCTAAACCTCCCGCCTTTTACCTTGAATCTATGTCCCCTTGTTATAGAACCCTCAACGAAGGGAAAAAGCTCCTTAGTATCCATCCTATCTGTGCCCCTCATAATTTTGTACACCTCAATCATGTCCCCCCTCAGCCTCCTCTGCTCCAAGGAAAACAAACCCAATCTTCCCAGTCTCTCTTCATAGCTGAAGCGCTCCAGCCCTGGTAACATCCTGGTGAATCTCCTCTGCACCCTCTCCAAAGCGATCACATCCTTCCTGTAGTGTGGCGACCAGAACTGCACACAGTACTCCAGCTGTGGCCTAACCAGTGTTTTATACAGCTCCATCATAACCTCCTTGCTCTTATATTCTATGCCTCGGCTAATAAAGGCAAGTATCCCATATGCCTTCTTTACCACCTTATCTACCTGTTCCGCCGCCTTCAGGGATCTGTGAACTTGCACACCAAGATCCCTCTGACCCTCTGTCTTGCCTAGGGTCCTCCCATTCATTGTGTATTCCCTTGCCTTGTTAGTCCCTCCAAAGTGCATCACCTCGCACTTTTCCGGGTTAAATTCCATTTGCCACTGTTCCGCCCATCTGACCAACCCATCTATATCGTCCTGCAGACTGAGGCTATCCTCCTCGCTATTTACCACCCTACCAATCTTTGTATCATCAGCGAACTTACTGATCATACCTTTTACATTCATATCCAAGTCATTAATGTAGACCACAAACAGCAAGGGACCCAGCACCGATCCCTGTGGTACCCCACTGGCCACAGGCTTCCAGTCACAAAAACAACCTTCGGCCATCACCCTCTGCCTTCTGCCACTAAGCCAGTTTTTTATCCAAAGTGCCAAGGCACCCTGGATTCCATGGGCTCGTACCTTCTTGACCAGTCTCCTGTGGGGGACTTTATCGAAGGCCTTACTGAAATCCATGTATACCACATCCACTGCGTTACCCTCATCCACACGCCTAGTCACCCCCTCAAAAAATTCAATCAAATTAGTCAGACATGATCTTCCCTTGACAAAGCCATGTTGACCTTTTCAGGGTGTGTTTCGCACAAAATGTTTATGCTCAGATAACAGCTTATTTTCCGTGCAGGACCTGTGCGATCCAACTCCCAGGCCCTGCAACTGAGGAAGGATGTGCATTGGCCCTCTGGCTAGCAAATTCCTACACTATCACTGTCACTACTCCTCCTCATTCAGGCTCAATGATTTAACGGTGCGCCTTCCTCATATTGATTAAATCCCTCAGGGTGGTTATACATGTGTTGGTGCTGTGATGGGTGGAGTGAATGATACAGGGTTCTGTGAGGTGTTGGCATCTTGTGCAGCAGTGGAAGCTCTTCCTGATTCTTGAGGACGCCTATACAAACAGAAAAGGACTATAGGTTAGAATGCTGGCTGCAAGACACCTCTTCTATTGTCACTTAGATGGCAATATGCTCTGTGGCATGGTGTTGCACTAGAGTGCATGCCTCTGTGACAATGAGTATTGCCATTGTTAATTATAACTATAGATTTTTAAAAAATGTCTCTACAATGTTTGTTTGCAAAAAGTTATCTTATCTTTTTAGATGGCATCAGTTGCTCCAAAGCTGCAAATTTCCCATGCCGGGTAAATTGGACAAACATTGGAAAAAAACAAGCAGGAAAAGGCCATCAGACCCATCAAGTCAGCCGCATCCAAACAGCAGTAAAATGTTACACATCATTGTCCCTCTCCCCAACCAAGAATTCTCCTGGGAAAGGGAAAAAAAAACTATGGCCAATTCAGGAAAAACTCTGGAGAATTCATCTTCAACTCCCTAAGGCAATTGAGCAAGGCAAAGCTTCCCAGTAGCTTGCCATTAATCCATAAGTAGAGCAGACCCTGGGGGATTCATTGATGTCTGCCATGTGCTACTCAAGTCGATGAAAAGCCCACACTGCAATGTTCCATGACCATTGTGGAAAATCTATTTCATTAATTCTAAATTAAGTTCACAAAAAATCTCTGTATAACAATTCAGTAGTAAATATTCTTTTAATAAAATTTGCAACCAGATGAATAAGTTAGGTGCAGGGTGACGCACCCTATTTTGCCTCATTCATAGATCTTAACTCCAGTCTTGGAAGAACACTCTCTTGCAATATGACACCCCCATATTCTACCCTAGCCATTTGAGTGAATTTTGGGATTGCATTGCCGATTAATGCCAAATTGTGAGGTTTTGTGCTGTGAACCTTCACCAATTAGGCACTGGATTGAAGCTGGCCAAATATATTTCCAGTCGGACGCTCAGAATCACAAGACAGAAACTTTAATCTCGTCAATGTGAGCTGGGGTCAAGTAAGTCAGTGATGAAAGGAGTCTGCCTCAATTTACCTGGAATAATATAAAGGACTAGAATTCCTCTCTATATTGTTTCACAAACTTCTCTCATACTGTGTTGTGAATGAGAGGGGCAGGGCAGGAACTTAAGTTCCAAACTAATCCAATGTAAATACTTCTGACACAGATTTTCCTTTAAATATTTTCTGCTTGTTTTCTTTGTACAAAAGAAGCACATCTGAATGTGATCTTACAGATGATTTCTTAGTGTTTTGAATGGTCGATGTGCAGCTGTACTTGAATTCAAAGGCTCATTAGCTCATGCAGCATTGTGCCTTGGGGATTACGCATGGATTCACTACTGCACGCCACAATCATGCTTTACAGTGGAGATGTTTCCTTTTTTCCTTTGTAACTGGAAAAGAATGTGACTTCATTGATTCCTGAAAAATATGGCTCATAATTTTGGCAATGAATATTTTTGAATTTTTCCCCCTCCTGTCGCCATCCCATTCATATTTTTTAACACAATATTTTGAACAAGCCACAACCCACTGGAATCCTGTCAGCACAGCAGGTAATCTATGTGATTCACAGAGACTGAATGCTGAGCTGATCAAATTTTTATATATATATATATCTCTATCTCTGATATTTCTGCTTTTTTTTTGTGAGATTATTTTGACACAACCCTTTCATTTTGCCAACACTCAGTTTTGTTAAGTTATTGATTTGCCAGTGTTTATAGCATTGCTAATACTTGCAGTTAATAAGTTATTGATTTTACACTATCATTTAATGCACACAATTCATGTTGATAGAAGAGTGGTAAATTCATCAAGGTTTTCGGTGCTGATAGCTATCAAGTGATGTCTGCTGGCAGTAACATCTGTGAATGCTGAGTGAGGACAAGATTTGACTTGGTTATGATGTCTCCTGTGGTAAAATAGTCTATTGACACTCAATGCTGAGGTTTACACATGAGCAATGGCCTTTTTGGTGTGGTCTTGGAAAGTAATAGGAACTCATGGAATTATACTCCCAACAAATGACTTAGAAATACATTGAAGTTACAATGCAGAAACAGGCCATTCACTCCAACCAGTCCATGTTGGCGTTTACCCTCAACAAAAGCAAATAATCACATTTCCCTACCCTGTTCCCATATCCCTTTAACCCCTTTTGCTTCATCCACCTATCCAATCTAATCTTGAATCTTGACATAGTTTCTGCCTCGACCACAGCCTTCCAACTCTCGGTGTGAAGATGTTTCTCCTGTCCTCTATTCTAAATCTCTTGCATTTAATCGTGTATCTCTGGCCTCTCATTCTAGACCTCTGGAAACAGTCTGCTTCTATCTACCCATCATTTCATAATTTTAAACACTACTATCATATTGCTTCATAATCTGTGTTGTTCTCATGAAAAAAGACTCAATTTTTCAAGTCTTTTGTTGTATTTGTATTACCTCATACCAGACAGTATCCTAGTGAATCTGCATTGTACCCTTTCATATCCTCAATATCTTTCCTATATTGTACAGCCCGATATTGCACAAAGTACTCTAACTCAGGTATTATTAATGTTTTATATAGGCTCATCATTGCTTCTTGGCTTTTTATTCTATATTCTATATCTCTTGTGATGAAACCTAAAATACACATGGAATTTTAACAGTCTTACCAACATGAGATGCAACCTTTAATGTTATGTGAACCTGTACCCCCAAATTTCTTTGCTCTTTCACAGCACCAAACCTACAACAACAACTACTTGCATTCATATAGCACCATTAGCTTAGGATAACATTCCAAGGTGCTTCACAGGAACATAATCAGACAAAAATTGACACCGAGTCAAAGAAGGAGACATTAGGACAGGTGAACAAAAGCTTGGTCAAAGAGGTAGGTTTTAATGAGGGTCTTAAAAGAAGAAAGAGAAGTAGAGAGGTCGAGAATCATAGAATCATAGAAAATTGACAGCACAGAAGGAGGCCATTTGGCTCACCGTGTCCACGCCAGCCAAAAATCAGCCTATTCCCACTTCCCAGCAGTTGGTCCGTAGCCTTGTAAGTCACGACACTTCAGGTGCAGATCCAGATACTTATTAAATGAGCTGAGGGTTTCTGGCTCTCCCACTCTTTCAGGCAGTGAGTTCCAGACCCTTACCACCCTCTGGGTGAAAACATTTCTCCTCAGCTCCCTTCCAATCCTTCTACCAATCACTTTAAATCTATGCCCCCTGGTTATTGACATATCTGCTAAGCGAAATAGGTCCTTCCCATCCACTCTATCTAGGCCTCTCATAATTTTGTAAACCTCAATTAAATCACCCCTCAGCCTCCTCTGTTCCAAAGAGAATAATCCCAGCCTATCCAATCTTTCCTTTTAGCTAAAATTTTCCAGTCCTGGCAACATCCTTGTAAATCTCCACTGTACCCTCTCTAGTGCTATTGCATCCTTCCTGTAATGTGGTGACCAGAACCATACACAGTACTCAAGCTGTGGCCTAACCAGTGTTTTATACATTTCCAGTATAACCTCCCTGCTCTTATATTCTATGCCTCGGCTAATAAAGGGAAGTATTTCATATGCCTTCTTAACCACTTTAACTACCTGTCCTGCTACCTTCAGGGATCTGTGGACATGCACTCCACGGTCCCTCACTTCCTCTACACCTTTCAGTATCCTCCCATTTATTGTGTACTCCCTTGCCTTGTTTGCCCTCCCCAAATGCATTACCTCACACTTCTCCGGATTGAATTCCATTTGCTACTTTTCTGCCCACCTGACCAGGTTGATATCTTCCTGTAGTTTACAGCTTTCCTCCACACTTTCAACCACACAGTCAATTTTTGTATCATCTGAAAACTTCTTAATCATGCCCTCTACATTTAAGTCCAAATCATTAATATATACATTACAAAAAGCAAGGGACCTAGAACTGAGCCCTGTGGAACCCCACTGAAAATAGCCTTCCAGTCACAAAAACACCCGTCAACCATTACCCTTTGCTTCCTGCCACTAAGCCAATTTTGATCTCTTGGATCCCATGGGCTTGTACTTTTTTGACCAGTCTGCCATGTGGGACCTTGTCAAAAGCCTTGCTAAAATCTATGTAGACTACATCAAATGCGCTACTCTCATCGACCCTCGTTATCTCCTCAAAAGTTTCAATCAAGTTAGTCAGGCACGACCTTCCCGTAACAAATCCATGCTGACTGTCTTTGATTACTCCATGCCTTTCTGGGTGACGGGTTTATCCTGTTCCTCAGAATTGCTTCCAATAATTTGCCCACCACCAAGTTTAGACTGACTGACCCCGACCTTTAATTACTCAGTCTATCCCTCGCTCCCTTTTTAAACAATGATACAACGTTAACAGTCCTCCAATCTTACGACACCATGCCTGTATCCAATCAGGATTGGAAAATGATGGTCAGAGCCTCTGCTATTTCCTCCCTTTTAACAGCCTGAGAATAAATTTCATCCAGCCCTGGTGATTTATCTACTTTCAAAGATGCTAATCCCCTTAATACTTACTCTCTCACTAAGTTTATCCCATCCAATATTTCACACCTCTCCTTAACTACAATGTCTGCATCATCCCTCTCTTTTGTGAAGACAGACGCAAAGTATTCATTAAGAACCGTACCAACATCTTCCGCCTCCACACATAGGTTTCCTTTTTGGTCTCTAATAGGCCCTCAGAGAGAAGGAATTCCAGAGTTTAGGACCTAGATAGCTGAAGGCACAGCTGCCAATGATGAAGTGAAGGAAGTGGGCGATGCACAAGAGGCCAGAGTTGGAAGAATGCAGAGTTCTCCAAGGGTTGTAGGGTTGGAGGAGGTTACAGAGACAAGGAGGGGCAAGGCAATGGAGGGATTTGAACATGAGGATGAGAATTTTAAAATGGAAGCGTTTGGGGACCAGGAGACAATGTAGGTCAGTGAACGGGACTTGGTACGAGTTAGGATCGGTGCAGCCATTTTGGATGAGTTCAAGTTTATGGAGGGTGGAAAATAGGAAGCCATCCAGCGGAGCATTGGATTAGTTGAGTCTGGATGTAACAAAAACATGGATGAGAGTTTCAGCAGCAGATGAGCAAAGGCAAGGGCAGAGATGGGAAATGTTACGGTCATGGAGGTAGGCGGTCTTGGTGATGGAGATGATCTTGGGTCGGAAGCTCAGCTCAGGATCAAATAGGACACTGAGATTGCGAACAATCTGGTTCATGCTGAGGCAATAAACAGAGAGGGGGATGCAATTGGTGGCAAGGAAACAGGGTTTGTGGAGGGGGTCAAAGAAAATAGCTTGGTCTTCCCAATGTTTAATTGGAGAAAATTGTGGCTTATCCAGGACTCGATGTTGGACAAGCAGCCTGACAACACAAAGGCAGTGGAGGGGTTCAGAGAAGTGGTGGTGAGGTAGAGCTGTGTGTTGTCAGTGTAAATGTGGAACCTGACATCATTGCTTTGGATGATGTTGCTGAGGGGCAGCATGTAGATGAAAAATAAGAGAGGGCTGAAGATAGATCCTTGGCTGACTCCAGAGATAGCAGTGCGGGGGCAGGAAGAGAAGCCATTGCAGGAGATTCTCTGGCTACGACTGGATAGGTAAGAGTGGAACCCGGCAAGGTCAGTCCCACTCAGCTGGACAATGGCAGGAGGAGGATGGTGCGGTCAACCATGTCAAAGGCTGCAGAGAGGTCGAGAAGGATAAAGAGGGATAGTGCACCATGGTTACAGTGACAGTGGATATGATTTGTGACTGATTAGGGCTCAATACTGTGGAAGGGGCCGAAACCTGATTGGAGAGGTTGAAACATGGAGTTGTGGAAATGATGGCGCAACATGTTCGAGGACTTTGGAGAGGAAAGGAAGGTTGGAGATGGGGAGGTAGTTTGCAAGGACAGAGGTGTCAAGGGTGGGATTCACAGTATAATTACAGCTGGGGTTTTTTTTTACCAAGAAGCATCACTTCACAGTTACTGAGGTCTTGTTTTCAGGAGTAAAAGGAGGAGAGAATATCAGTCAGGAAAAAGGAAAGATTGATAACTGAGATATAACTTGGAGTTCAGAGTTTACAGAGTCACAACAAATGGTTACATTTAACATTGATTCGTTAAGAGTTCCAATGCTGGAAATATCACAAGGATTTTTGCTGAATCATGGGCAAGATGAGATTTTTCCAATCTGTTCTCTTTCTGATGCCAAGTAGCTTGTATATATTGGTTTTTTTGTGTCACGTTAGAATCACTTCTTAAATATTTGTGACTTTACATGTATTCACAGTGACTCCGGGAATATTATAAATATTTTAAGAAAGATAGTTGATGATCACAAAAAGCTAAGTTCCAATGGAAACAGGTTTCTGGAATCGGTCCTAGAAGAAGAGCCAACTACAACCCAGGGAGTAACCTTTTTCTGTGAGTGAAAAATTAGCACCTCAACATAAGTGAAAGCTTTATTTACAAACTGGACAACACTGATACATGGGATATTGAACTTATCACCTCATAATAGTTTTTTGCCTTAGTGGGTTTATTACAGACAAATTTTAAAAAAAATATTGAAGTGTTGTCTATGAAATTTGCTGTATCTGATTTTTGAATCACAGTAACACACCCTTGGCAGTTACTAACATGAGATAATCCTGTCAGCTACCCTGTTGGTACATGCACACCAAATTTTCACTTGGGAAAATAAATTACAAGCTGAATATTTTCAATGAAGGAGGTACAAGGAGCTGCGAAGTGCTTTGGGATGTCCTGAGGTCATGAAAAGTGTTATAAAAGCAAGTTCTATCTTTCTTTAGAAAGCTGGGATTGAACACAGCAGGCAATGAGGAAAGTAAGATCATCTGTCTCACTGTTGTAAGGTACGGAACTGGGTTTGACCTGAAAATGACCACAAATATGGCAAGGAGTCTGTAAGCAGTGGATTATTGTGAATAATCTAGTCCAACATCATTTTGAGTTTAATTCTATGGAAACCCTGATTTGTATTTAAGCCTCCTGCTTTCTTAATGGCCAAAGTATCTAGTATTTCAAAGTCTGGATAAGAGCCTAGCTGTGCATGTATGAATTGTTGCATATTTATTTGCACTTTATGGATGAGTTTCTTGATTACAGCTCCATATACTCCAAGTTCTTCTGCAACTGAGTATTTTGTGAGACAGCTGAAAAAATTATGCTGCATCTGAATAAGTTAGGCTGACCTTGTTCTGAGGGCATTCAGTATTTTTTCCCTTCAGTCCAACAAAAAAAATGAGACTTGAATTTTTGCTTGTCCCTAGATGGTAGCGGTCCAGAAAATACAGCATAGGTCTCAGTGAGGAGAAATATAAAAAAAAAATCAATCCGTCCTGAAATTGGTCAGCATTGTTGTCCTTCTATTTAAGGAAAGGTTGGGACCTTGATTGGACTCCTATTTCAGCTTGAAATTAAACTGTGTTCAAGTAGGTAATTAATCACCTATTCAGAGCAGCCCTTTGTATAAACCCTGGGGTAACACAAACGCTGAATGTGCTCTAAAGAACTCTCCTTTGACAAAGAGGCAAATTTCTAAAAACGCTCAAATTGACTACGAGAAACGTTTATTTAAAATACACTTCAAAAGTATTTCATTGGATGTAAAGCACTTTGGGATGTCCTGAGGTTGCGAAAAGCACTATATAAATGCAATTCTTTCTTTCTAAGCATATCTCCACCTTAAGGAATGTAGACAGGAACTATAAGATAAGAGTGAAATGTTGAGAGAAACTTTGTGGAGAAAGTTAGCAATAATTTCCTCAAATGGTGTAACTAATAAGTTACGCTGAAATTTCTGCCAATCTCGCCATTGGCAATTTACGCTGGAATTTTTTGACAATCGCATTAGCACAGATTAGAACTTGAAAACCAGCGTAAAAGAAGCAGAAATGAACGTAAACAATTGGGGCCCGAAGAAAGAGCTGAACTTATTTAAGTCCCTCTTTATGTGTGAAAATTAAAGTTTGAAGCCATCAAACCATCATTTATAACATTAGGCACAGCATGTTTTTAATGCAAATCCCTTTGATGCCATGAAGATGCATTCAAAGATACAGAAAATATATTTTAGGACTCGGCGTGGAGAAATTAAAAAATTTGTCGGAAAACACCAGAAATACGACTGAGTCCTGTTGCACTTAAAATTTTAGACTTAAATTCAGGAAATTTGTGTGAGCTGCATTTTTGCATGGGGCCAGAGTTGTGTTAATGAGCGGCAGAGGGTTGTGGCGGAGGTTTCATGGAATCGGTGTAAAGGATTAAGGAAATTCAGATGCAAGTTTCAGCAAATTCCAGGCCTAAAAGTTTGAAGCCATCACAACATCTTTTATCCACATTAGGCACATGTGTATAAGAAAATGCAATCGTGGAGGTTGTACAGTTTTTAATACAATTCATTCTGTTGCTGTAAAAATACATTCAAAGATCCAGAAAATACAACATAGGTCTCAGTGACGAGAAATTAAAAAACGCTTAAAAAAAAATCACCATAATAAACCCATAATACCAGAAATATAACTGTGGGTCCTGCTGTGCCTAAGATTTTAGGGATAAATTTACACCCATCTCGAACTGGTATAAATGCAGGAAACTTAAGTTTTCTGGTCTATTGTCTGGTCTAGTTGAGTCCTGAACTAGCAATCGGGATCCTACGTATGTCATAGGACCCCAATTTGCATATTAAAAGGGCTGTTATCTGACTTAGGCACGAGCTCTGGCCACTGAGATGTAGGGCCTGGGGAAGATAGGGGTGGTCATACGATCAGTAGAAACGCAGCAGTAAATCAGTACCAACTATTTTCAGGGCGTTACCACACTGGGCGGCCAGCCTCAAAATCTCCACCATTGTAACAGTTTTTCCTGCTTTCACAGGAGATTGTAATGACCCAAGAATTGGGACAGTTGCTTGAACAACTTAAAAGCTTTCTCGATGAGCACCCTAATTCTGACATGGGCATAATTAGGTCTCTGCTGTGGTTGAATACAAGAGTTCATTAGACAAGCTCATCAACCATGGTTGCAACAGCTGTTTTTTGTCCCAAAGGGCCACCCTTCCATGTAAGCTTCCTCTTCAAATAATTCTGTCAAATTGTACAGTCTCAAGATGAAGGAATTGTTAATACTACCTGGATAATCTGCATTGACATGAATGTTTTTCAGCTGTTGATTGTAAACCATCTGTATATTAAGGACATGGAAGTCTTTCCCATTCATATGCGGCCGTGGATCATAAGGAATGGCAATTTGGGTGCTGCCACTAATGCCTTGCACTATGGGTGAAATATATCAACTGGTATAAGCCAGGAGCAGTAACCTTGGTTCCTGCTTCTAGCAGACAATGCTAAAGTCAATGAACTGGAGTGCCTTCCAGTAGAGGGTTTGACTCGTATTACAAATGTAGAAGTTCACTCCATAGTGACTGATTCAGGAAGGTGATTGGTGGTATGGAAATTCAGTATCATGGTTTCCTTATCTTCCACAACAGTGCTGTTGCACTCGCTGATCTCAGCTGCAGAACTTTCTTCAGAAAATGGTATGACTCAGTGATAGCTTCTTTGCTCAGCTTGAACCTTATCTAACAATGCTCCTAAGTGAGTTCTGGGTAGGTGAGTTTTGTGGATTGCATTAAGTACAGTCCTGAGGATCCTGTGTCCTCGATGTTCCCTTTCTGCAATGTCCATTATCTGCTCTTCTACCATGTTTCAACCCAAAATTGGTCCTGCACCCATTCACTGAGTCAGCACAGGAAAAAGCATGCATTATGCACAAAATCATCAGCTTCAGTTAGTAAATAACATTCCTTATGCTTCAAACTGCTCCATGTGCCAAATATGGCTATGTACCCCTATTGCCACCCTGACAAAGATCAGAGATCCTGGGATCCAGTCTGTGCTTCTCCTAGTCTGTGTGCCTCAGCTATTTACTGCCTGAGCTATCAGAGGAGTTGGACTTTTTTTTTGACTGTTTAAAGGGAGCAGAATTGCTGCAAGAGCTTTTCTCTCAACTGTAAAAATGGACTTGAATGTTTACTATGTTTCCTGTTACAGTTTTGCTGTTGTTTAGTTACAGAAAGTTTTGGCTTGCAAAAAAGCTGTTATATTTTCAAATGGCCAAGTAGATACTCTAACCCAATGGGGAAAAAAAAGTCCAAGAGCTCCATTTCCTCAATGAGGTGTGGTGGGCAGTTGTTTTTGTTCACATATTCAATTGAATAATTAGATCATTGAATTAAAATTTGTAGTGTCAAGTTTCCTAACATTTTCAAAGTACAAGGGGTGTAATTTCCTGGTGCTGATAGCCAAGAACTGTAATGCCACTAGCAACAGCTTAATTTTTCACTTCGGTTTTGATGTCTCTCCAAGATCCAAATACCAATAGTTGGAAGCTAACAATGGATTTGTTTTCCATGAATTATAGTAACCAGTGGGTATAAGGAAACAATTCACTCACACCTGGAACCAAGTAGCTAATGTCTGCCTCCTTGTCAACTCCAGTATATGGCAGTTAAAAGTTGGCCATTCAAGATGGCATAATTTGGTGGGGTGAAGTCTTGTCAAATTGTAAGTTTTTGATCTTGATTGAGTCATTTGGGGGTTGTACAAGGAGGGGTCCTGAATAGACATGAGGCATTTCCCAGAGTAAAGGATGAAAGAATCCAATCACAATCAGCTCGAAGTCCTTAAATACTTCAAAGAGCCGGCAGAGGCACGATGGGCTGAATGGCCTCCTCCTGTGCTGTACCTACTATGATATAGGTTGCTCACTCTGATTGTGACACATGTGGTTGTATGGGACTTGAAAGAGAAAAAAATAACTGAAGAAAATAGAGGAGTAAATGAAAACTGCCACTTCACTTGGATCTGATACTGTATGTGTCAAGTGTTGGGCCCAGGACAAATTTCAGAACAGGACAAGCTGCACACTCCTGATGCAATTGGGGGAATGCTGGTGTTAGATTAGTGGAGTGGGACTTTAGGCCACCCACCAAATGCGCCTCTGACCTTGTAATTAAGCTGATTCCAGGAAATTCACAATATTTTGGGTTGGCTGCCAGTGGTTTTCCTGCTTGTAATTGGGACTTGCCACTGGAGGGACAAGAAATGGCAGACTGTTGCAAGATTTATGCACCTGCTACATTTTAAAGTGCCAGCAATCTTCAAGAGACCTTGAATGTGAAGCGAGTACAAGTTTATTCAAAAGGGCAGAGAGGGCAGTGACTGACTGGCATGCCACCAAATTTTCTCCTGCTGCAAGAGATGAAATATAGCAGGAATGTCATGTTTGGGAGGTGGGGGAGGAGATCAAGCTGTGCACAGTAGAGGAAGCTGGGCTTAGCAGTTAGTTCCACTTCCATGCTGCACTGTAACTCAAAACAAGAAGTTTAATGACCTGACCAGGTCAGGCAAGGCAAGAATAGTTCAACACACTGCAGGGACAAAATACGCAATATGATTTGATTGTTTAATTTGGGGAAATGCCTTTTTATCACCACATGATTTAAATTTTATATTTAATTTAATGGGCTTTTTATCCTAATGAAATTACTGGCATAAACCATAGCTTTAAAAGAAAAGGATTATTTATTGTATACCAGAGAAATACAGTCCTAGAGTTAAACAATATCTAGAGTTCATACAAGATTCAGAAATGCTTTAACAACAAAAAAAAGGCAAAGTACCTGACCTAAAATGCATACCCTTATTAGAGAAAAAGGCCTATTTTATACTAATCCCCTAAAAGAAAGTTTTACTTCTACTTAGGGTTGGCTCAGGCTTTGAAACTTGTTGAGGCCTTTTAGTTGTCGCAATGCCCATGGGTAGTTTTGTTGCACATGTTCTTTTCTTACGATAAGGGCAGCAGTGCAGAAAGTGGGCTGGAGGAAGCAGCAAGGTAGAGCAGGTTTCCTCCACATGGTTATTTTTATAGTCCCCTTGATTGGGACCACACCTTTGGGGCAGTTGCATGCCATCCAAATACGCTTCTTCAAATACAGCTCTGGAATTGATTGACACTCCCTTTATCCATTGTCTTTGATGTGGCTCAGTTATGCACGTTTCCACAGTGACGAGTCTGTCTTTTGTTTCAACCATGAGGTATGAATCAGCAATCCTTTTACTCCAGCCTGTCTGGAACCAGTTTCACCATTTTTATGTAAAACTTTGGTCTCTGTTCTGGAGTGGAGTTAGGATTGGGTGAGTGCCATATGTCTCCTGTGGTTTCTGACCAGTCTGGCCTCCTTTTTGTTTCTGTTGCTCCTTTCTTCCAAAAAACACAGATAGGGAGGTGCTCCCAAAATAAATCCCATTGTTGTCTATATAGAATGGGTATGAGGAAAACAATGAAAGTAAGATAGGAGTTGAAGCAGTAGTCAGTAGCAAAATAACAATAAAAGTCAAAATTGTAGCAACATGGAGAATTTACAGAACTTCTAAATTTGCCTAATGAAAACAGAAAATGCTGGAAAAGCTCAGCAAGTCAGGCAGCACCTGGGGAGAAAGAAACAGAGTTAACGTTTCAGGTCAAAGTTCTTTTGTCAGAACTGGAAGATGTTAAAGTGTTAAAAGTTTTTAAGCAAGTTCAGAGCCAGGGGAAGTGGGGGGGTGGGGTGGGGGGTGGCGGGGGAGGAGAGGGGAGGATCGGAAAGATAGGGTAAAGGGCAAGAGTGATTAAATGACAAAAGGCTTGATGGTGTAAGGCAAGGAGGGTGGTGATGGGACAAGTTAAGAAACAAAAGATTGGTCTAGAGTAGCTGTAAATGGCAACAGCAGAATCATAACCAGCAGCTGCAGTCCAATAAATAAAAAAATATATACATTGGAAAAAAAAAAGTGGGAGCAGTGGTTACGATCTGAAGTTATTGAAATCAATGCTGAGTCCAGAAGGTTGTAAAGTGCCTAAACGAAAAATGAGGTGGTGTTCCTCGAGCTTACGTTGAACTTCATTGGAATAGTGTAAGAGGCCGAGTACAGAGAGGTCAGAGTGGTCACCCAATCTGCGTTTGAATGAAGTACAAGTAAACCGCTGTTTCACCTAGAAGGAATGTTTGAGGCCCTGGACGGTGGGAAGTATACAATTTAGTACACTGTATTCGCTGCTCACAATGCGATCTCCTGTACATTGGGAAGACCAAACGCAGATTGGGTGACCGCTTTGCTGAACACCTCCACTCTGTTCCCAAGCGTGACCTTGACCTGCCGGTCGCTTGCCATTTTAATTCCCGTCCTGCTCCCACTCTGATCTCTCTGTCCTCAGCCTCTTACACTGTTCCAATGAAGCGCAACATAAGCTTAAGGAACAGCACCTCATCTTTTATTTAGGCACTTAACAACCTTCCAGACTCAACATTGATTTCAATAAATTCAGATCATAACCACTGCTCCCCATTTTTTTTCAATTTTTTTTATTTATTGGACTGCAGCTGCTACTTATGGTTCTGCTGTTGCCATTTACAGCTACTCCAGACCAATCTTTTGTTTCTTAACTTGTCCCATTACCACCCTCCTTGCCTTGCACCATCCTCTCTTTTGTCATTTAATCACTCCTGCCCTCCACCCTATCACAATCCTTCCCTTTTGTTCTTTCCTCCCCACCCTCCCCACCCCTTTCCCTGACTCTGTTCTTGCTTAAAAACTCTAACTCGTTAACATCTTCCAGTTCTGACGAAATGTCTTTGACCTGAAACGTTAACTCTGTTTCTTTCTCCACAGATGCTGCCTCACTTGCTGAGCTTTTCCAGCATTTTCTGCTTTTATTTCAGATTTCCAGCATCCACGGTATTTCGCTTTTGATTCTAAATTTGCCTGATGTAACACTTCAAATTCATTTGTGCACTTTACAGTGCCTAGCAACACTGGATACTTGTTTTATACAGGCAGTAATTATGACAAGTGTAAATGAAATTGTAACAATGGAAAATGTGACATATGTCATCACCACATCATTACCATTTCATTTCAATTTGGCCAATCATATATGGGCAGTTACTAACTTAGACCTGCTTCACTTTTGACAGAAAATCCGTCGGACTATAAAACGGGCTGAAATCTGGCACTAATGGTGCCAGTACAATTTCCCACCCCCAACTACCCCATTGATGACACCAAAGCATTGTTAAATGGAAGTAAAATCCTTGCCTACATGTCTGATGTTACTCACCATATTATTAATGTCCCAGTTTCATCTTTTCCATTTTCTATATTGAGTAATGATTGAATATAATATCTTTACCAATGATATACTTTGGCTTCCCTAAATTGTTCTGCAAATTTGCTGAAAGCTTTTAATCACGACAAAATAATCTTTCTAGCACTTACTGTTATCTAGATTACACCCTTAACCATAAAATGGATTAATTTGAGCTATTCAGGAATACCATGTACTCTCATAAATCCTGTTCTGTGTAATTAAAGGTAAACTACATGAGCGGGTCTTCAAAAACCCAGGAGCGTGCTTTTTTTTCCTGAGACCAGCAGAATTTTTCCAAAACAGACCACATCCACTGAACTAAATGGAAAATCTCCAGGTAATACAATTGATTCTATGGGAGTACAGCCTATCTGTCGAACATTTCTTTCAATATCCACCCTTGACCTATTCTAGAAATGGGATATGAGTATACACTTTTTGTTCAACGCATGAAATATGCATTGAGATAAATCTTCTGATTCTGGGGAATAACGTGATTACAGACTTGAATGGAAACCATGTTGTTGAAAATGGTCAAACTATAGTTATATTTTTGATAAAACAAACAAAATACAGTCTACTTAGATGCAAAGGCTGCTGATTATTTATTCATCTATGAAGTTTTGTGATGCCTCAGTGAACAATTACATTATTCATAAGGGATTTGTTTCGGAATGCAGTACCTTTTATTGTTATTGTCGGTCGAGCACTAAGACATGACGAATTGCTCCACAAGCGAGCTGGCGTGTTGACTCTTGACGAATGAAGTCATGAGTGGGCTGTGGTCAGCCATTCGAAGACAGATATTTATCTTGTCTCACTGAAGCTCATCACATTTTCGACTTAGCATGTTTACAAAATGCTTACCAGTGGGAAAAAATGTCATTTAACTGGAATTTGTTTTTTTTTTACAATTTATCTTGTGTATGTCCTCTTCCGTTTTTCCCCCTAAAGACACCAGCTTGTAGTCACTGTGATGCCTGTGGAGAAACCGAAGCCTACAAATTCTGATCCCTGAGGATTACAATTGTCACTTTTAGGAATCCATCTTAAGTTAAGAATACCAACTCGGGGGGAGGGGGTGGGGCTGGGGGGGGGTTCCTTCTTCTCCCTACCCACTGCTACATTCCAGAAGTTTTTTGGGGTCATTCTTGGGCTCACTTGGAAATTCCACCCAGCTTGCCTCTCTTACATTCAGGGGTTGCGCCTGCTCTCAGCAAGTGCATGTTACCAGCGGGGCCATAGGTGGCGGCTGCAGTAGAGAAGACAAATGGCAGTCAATCCCTGTAGGATCGATTCCTGCTGCAAGAGGCTAGAGAATGCTTCAGGAAAAAAATGATTGTTTACTTTTGCTTTCTTTGCAACACCACCAGCCCCCCCAACCCCGACAGCAACCAGATGCTGCTCCAAGTTTCCAGTGGCACAGTGCGGTAGCACTTCTGTTGCACCTCTGGAAGCCACAGGATGCCCACCACGATTATTCAAATCCCACCCCCGGCTCTGTGATTTCCGCCAAAGCGACAGTCGAAAGTTCTGCTCCTCTGAACCTCCACTATTCTGAATAGGTTTGTGGAAATTCTATGCTGTGTGCTTTTATTTTCACTGTTATGACCCCACACTGTATGCAATTTTGACATCCTAATGAGCCAAGATAAAGTACTTTCCTGCATCGGCTACCGTTAGTTGAAAATCTGGCAAGAGTATAAAGCGGAAACAATCACTTTAAATTCATGCTGATTTTTTCCACTAACAGTCGAGGAAATTATGAAAAGTCTTTCTCTTCTATCTCCCCCCCCTCCCCAACTTCCCTCTACCAAAAAGAAAAATGATTTGAACTTTGAGCATGTTCATATCTGTCTGTTAGATATTAATATGCACATTGCTCTGACTCATCATGAAGCACATTCCATTTGATGGTTGGGAAGCAACAACCTACTAAATGTTTCAGGGTTTGTACAGAGATGGACCAGTGAAAGGTCTCAAGTTCAAGTGTAAGATAAGAAATAAAAAGTACTACTTCCTACTGAAAGTTATTTAATTACCCATTTTAGTGTATTGCTATATTATCTGGGGCACTGTCTGTTATTTCCCTGATGTAGGATAGCAAAAGTCATGCACACACTGATATTACATAATTCTTGCTGTACCAGGGATATGAACTCAAAACTAAGAGGTGGTTTTCCTCCATGCTTGGTGGATGCAGCCGCACCCCTGAATGATATAAATCACTGACCACTCAGGTTAACAATGAGGTTGCCTGGTTGTTGGCTATTAATTTCTTCCGATGTCAATGAAGAGGGTTTGTGACCAGAAGCAAAGCAGCAGTTGTGCCTTTCAAACAACTGCACATATGCAATTATAGGATAATGGGCAAGTACAGGACCGATCTAATTTTTCTGTAAAAGACTGCAGCCCAAAAATTGTTATATTACTGCCAGTGCTTTGAAATCCACCAAGCAATGTAAATTGAGTAAACTTCAGAACATCAGAAGCTTCAGCATATTACAGAGCCACAGCAAATAGAAGTGCACTACAATACAAACTCAACAAGGTGTTATAGGACAGTAACCCATACAAAAAATCAGATGAGACCATGAGGTCATGGCAAGAGCAGTTTTCAAAGAGTTAAACGGACACTACATCTATGACACTGGATCTTTAACACTGTATCCATTACACTGTGTACACAACACAACACTGTGTCCATGAGGCAAACCTCCTTTTCTTTGAGCAGGGAGAAAAAAAACAGAAGAATCATGGACCATTCTCATCACAATGATGCCACATTCAAAATGACACAAGTGTGCTTTGGTATGATTTACTTCAGCATAACATGTATTTGTAAGCAAATTAAGAGATTAGCCTTTTAACGTCTTAAGTTTAAGGTCTTGTCTTAAATATTTTATATCTTATTGGGTGCAGCAGTGCTCGTAACTCCTGTAAGCAGTCTGAGCATCTTGTTTTTGGGAGTAAGCCTAAACTGCCCAATATCTAACAATATGGTAGCATCACCAAGGGGTGTAACAATAGTATCCCATTGTGATCTGAACTGGACATTCAAGTCTTTTGCACAGGTGCTTCTTCGATCTTTTTGAAGTTGGGCCAAGAAAGCACTTGGCAAAACAAAGCCAGATACAAATTGTGAAGCTGCTTTATTTCACAGCAAGAGAACATGCAGCTCAACAGTTATAATAAGACTCACTATTTCAGTCAATACACCTATCTTCATGCAATAATACAAAATAATGAGCACGTCCTGCTTCCCCACATCAGTGGGTTATCTTATTTGACTTAAACAAAATATTTCCTGACTAAATACCTCCATTCTCCTTCTGAACCTGACCAATGCTTGCTCTTGCAGCTTTCTGTTTTAAAAATATGACTGCTTGTGTCTCTTTTTTAATCACCCTGGCCCTGAATTTCTGCTTTGGGCGCAATCGGCAGTTGGGTGTGAATTGCGCCTGAAAATTGCACCGGCTGGGTTTTATTGCGAGAATGGGCCAGGACTTCCCTACATAACATACAAACAAATGAAAAGACAGATAGGAAAAGACCAGCTGGTCCATCAAGCCTATTCTGAACAGTCATGACACAATTAAGGATCTTGACTCCCAGTGTACCCTCCCAGTTGTAGTCATGTTATCTCCTGGGACAGGCAACAAAACAGAAGTTAAGAAATCCTCAACCAATTCAGGAAAATCAAATCCCTGAAATTCCTCTCTGACCGCCGAAGACAATCAAAATGAGTTCCAGGAGATCATAGTGATCATGAGGTACATACTCAACATCCCACTTACTTTTTGTATGCAGTAATATTAACCACGGTAAATAACTCGCCCAATTTCTCTTTGAACCATTGCAGCGAAACCACACTCATCACATGAGCTGCTAACTTGTTCCGAATGTCAACAACCCTCTGCATGAAGAAAAACCTCCTGACATCTAACCTAGCTAGTCCTATGCTTATATAGCTTATACATATGACCCCTTGATTTCCCCAACCTATCTAGTTAAAATTTTCAGTTGAGACAGACACAGTCTAGTCCTTTAATCATTTTATACACTTCAATTAAATTTTCCGGAACCCGATGTCTTTCTGGAGTAAAAAGACACAAAATCTCTAAACCTATTGTGAAAACTAGGGGTTTTAAACTAGGGATCATTGTACTGGCTGTTCTTTGAACCTTTTCCAGGCCCTTGATATCATTCACCATGTGAGGAGATTAAAACTGAGCACTGTATTGCAGATGAAGTCTAACTAAAGTCTTGTACAACAACACGATAGTTCTTTTAGTTTTATATTGAATTGTCCTTGCAAATCCAGTACCCTACTTGTCTTCCAGTTCCTCACAGCACTGGTCGTGCACATTCAGAGATTTCAGAGATATAATACCTAACTCCCTTTCCCGCTCAACAGACTTCAATTCTGTACCAAGCATGCTAGATAGCATTCCCTCATTGTGTCTAGATCAGATTGTAATCTTTTTCCCTCATCTAGGGTTCTAACATTAGCAAAGATCTTTGTGCCATCTGTGACCTTGTGGACAGTACTTGCGACACCTTGAGTGTAAGGTGTTTATTGATAGTGGAGACAGGCTAATGAATTAATTATAGTTTATGGGGAAACAACATCAAAGCTTAGCTCAGTAGTATTTTAACAACCTATCACCTCAGTGCCATTTTTAACCTGTGAGAATACACTTTGCTTTAAAACCCCAATCTTCAAAATCCTTTCTGTGGAACAATGCTCAAGAAAATCCCAAAATGTGGCACTTTGCTAGTGCAGCTTTAAACATTATAACAGACAATATATTGTTCAGAAACTACAGGTAGTTCATTTATCTATTCTATAGTGCTCCACATTTGTCCAGTAATACATTCATGCGGCTGCTTGTACTTAATCATAAACTCAACCATGCTGGAAACCCACAAGCTTTTCTGCATCACCTGTCTATGCAATTATCTTGCAGTTGTCAGGGTAAGGATGTATGCTCTTATATAGCTGGTTCTGTAAATATTCCCTGTAATTTACAGCCGCTTCCCGCTGAAGCTACCATTTATCATTCTGATAGGTCCCTGTGCTACTTATGCCTACAAAATTGCTGTATGCAAACAAGATGAAATTAATCATGTTACATACTAGATCCTGCAAATAAACATATTGGGTCCGATTTTAACTCTAACTAATGATTTCAAAATGGAAGCTAGTTACTGATATTTTTAGCATTTACTGGAAATAGTTTTTGGGATGCTGAAGCAACATCTTTTATATTCTATTGGCAAAAAAGTACATGGTGCAACCATCCCTAAAAGATACAAGCTGGGCGCACTGGTTAAAATTCTAAGAATATTTGCAATTATAAGTTTGGGTTGAAAAAAATATAAAATTTGTACACTTTGGTAGATCTAGCAGCATAATAGTGAGACTTGAGAAGAGGGTAACAAGTTCAGATGCCATCCTTGGCTGATTTTTAAAGTTATGCACCCTTGTTGATTGTGTTTCACTAATTCTTGGCTCAGATACTGAGTTAAACTGTGCAGCAACAAAGCACTACCCTTGAAAACTGATTGGGCCAGTCCCAGTCCCAAAGCATTGCATCCTCCCGAGGGTAAGAAATATTATCAGAGGCACAAGTTGAGAAAAATGGGAAAATATGAATAACAATACACAACTCGAGTATACAATTGTGATGCAAAACTGAACTGTTAGCTCATAAAGTTTACTCCTAACTTAAAATACACTGGAAAGGATGTGGAAACCACAGGTAGGTTGAATTCTTGACACTAACTAGGCCACAACTGTGACAGTCTTCACACAATATAGATGTGTGTATGTAAGGTAATTCCACAGAAAAGAGGTCATAAATTAGGAATGCTGATTATATACAAAATAACAGTTTAAGGCATGGCTGCAGCATTATCTCAGTCAAAATTACAAGAAACCATTGAACCTGAGGGAAGGAGTGGCAGGGTTTGGATTTCACTACTGATGAGGAGAGGAGAGCAGTGTTAATCCAGTTTGGATAGCAGAAAATTTGCTCTCTCTGCTTTAAGCATCTTTACTCTCATGGATTTCTTCTTGTGAGGACTGTGTCTAATTTAACAGCACTTTCAGCAGAGTTACACCAACATTCAGAAATGCTATTTCCTTCTGCTGGTACTTGAAATTTAAATATGCAAACGATGTAGAGAAGATATATCCACTTATGGGAGAGACCAGAACTAGGGCCATAAATAAGATAGTCACTAATAAATCCAATTGGGAATTCAGGAGAAACAACTTCTTCAAGAGAGTGGTAAGAATGTGGAACTTGCCACCACAAGGGGCCCGATGTTACCAGGGTTGCGGGTTCTCAGCAGGGGGGCTCCACGCGCCCGGCGAAATCAGTCAGCCGCCCGCGCGATCGTAGCCCAATTGGATCCACTTACTTTGTCCTCCGGGTTCCCCACTGCTGATCTGCGCGTCGGGCGGGCTGCGCATGCGCAGTAAGATCTGTCAGCTGGAGGAGCTCTATTTAAAGGGGCAGTCCTCCACTGACAGATGCTGCAACAAATAGAAAAAAATTACAGCATGGAGCAGCCCAGGGGGAAGGCTGCTCCCAGTTTAATGATGCCTCACTCCAGGTATCAATACATGGGGTGAGGAGGAGGGGAGGACAGAGATCTTCCCCCCGGCGGGCGGGAGGAAGCGGCCTGCCTCTGCCACCAGGAAGGCCTGGCTCGAGGTGGCAGAGGAGGTCACCTGCACCACCAACATATCGCCCACCTGCATACAATGCAGGAGGCGCTGCAATGACCTCAGTAGGTCAGCCGAAGTGAGTACACTTACTCATTCCCCTGCACTCCGTCTGCCACATCACCGCCCCCACCCCACATCTCCTTCTGCACTGCCAACACTACTCTGTCACATCACCCCTCATACCCACTTAAACCTCATTCTCATCTTACCTGCACTTACTCACCTCGCCAGTATTCATCCCGCCACTACCACTCAACCCAATCCTCATACAATCTCATGGCTCTATCTCATACTCACCCTCTCATGCATCTCTTTCACAGTCAGCCTCACTCAACCTGCCACTACCTGTGCTGCAGCCACAGGGCATGCATCACATATGTGCAGTAGGCAGCGTAAGGCAAACGTGTCGTGAGCATGAAGGGGATGCACAAGGGTGTTTGAGGGTTTGTCATGGTTGTTACTTATATTGAATTTCTGACCAACTCACATTACATATTATATTGGCACCACTACTGCCATGTCTTTGCGAATCTTGTCTGGTTTGTGCAATAATGCCCTTTCCTGAGGATCACTATGAAGACCCACAACTGATGCCATCCATTGTGTCACTGCAGAGTGGGTTTAGGTGTATTTGCAGGGCTCTTTTGTGCAGACGGCTGAGAGACGTCGGCGATGTCCCCGGTGGCACCCTGGAAGGCTGTGGACCAGAAGTTCGGGAGGGCAGTGGTGACTTTGACAGTGACAGGTAAGAAGATGGTGCTCGGGCCAGCCAGGAGCAGCTTGGCATGAAGGAGGCTTCAGATGTCCACGACTACATGTCGAGTGACTCTGAGCCTCCGTGTGCACTGCTGCTCAGAGAGGTCCAGGAAGCTGAGCCTCGGTCTGTGGACCCTGTGGCGAGGGTAATGCCCTCTGCAACGCATCTCTCTCTGCGGTAGCCCTCCCTCCTGCTGTGCAGGTGGATGTGTCACAGCACTGTGTTGTGGAGCTCCACGTGTCAGAGGTGGACGGCGTGGATGGCGAGGCTGGTGATGCTGTTCGCCCTCCGAGGAGGTCATGACTGCAGCTACGGCGGCCCCCATCCGGAAGATGTACATCTGAGGGGGTCCGCAAGGTAGGTAAATGTGTCTGGACACCGGGGTAAGTGTGCAAGTTGGTGACTTTGATTGTCAGGAGGAGGGTGGTGGAGGCCAAACTTTGTCCCAAGTGACAGAGTGGCCTCCTGCAATGAGTGCGGGTTTACCCCCCCCCCCCCACCTGTTAAATGGACCTTTGCAGCTGCCACAGGCTGATGGCTGCAACACGTCCATTTGAACTGGGAGTGTTTCCTCCAGTGTGGGAAACAGTCCCAGTTTGCTTTAAAATCCCACCCCTCCTCACATAATCCCTTAATCAGGTCAGTTAATGACCTGAACAAGCAAAGTAAATAGCTTCACGTGGCATCCCGCTGGCTTTAATTGCCTGCGGGATTCCCACCAGCGGGGGCTGCGCGCGCACGCCGGCGCATCAGTGGGGAACCCGGAAGTGGGCGGGTTGGAGTCGGGCTCCCGACCCACTCCGGAATTCTCCGATTTTCGGAGCCCCCCCGCCAGGAACGCACCCGATAGCAGGTGCTAAAATGACGCCCAAGCAGTAGTTGAGGTGACTAGCATAGATGCATTTAAGGGGAGGCTAGATAAACACATGAGGGAGAAGGTAATAGAAGAATATGCTGATATAGGATTAGATGAAGAAGGGTGGGAGAAGGCTCATGTGGAGCATAAACTCCGGTAGAGACCTGTTGGGCTGAATGGCCTATTTCTGTCCTGTACATTCTTTGTAATTCTTTGTGTCCTGAGTATAATTTCCGCCTTATATCATTGCTATCTTTGTCTGTCGCTGGGGAGAGAACAGCCAGTACTTCTGCCGTGGAGTAATCGGATTTTTTTCATCTTAAAAGTATAAATAAAGTAGCATACCATTCACAATAGAATGTTTCCAATCACAGTAGAGATAAGGCCATCTTTAACTGGTCTTTTATCCGTTGATGAGAAACATAAAAAGAAGTCACTCTGTGTTTGACAGTGGCCTCACTTGACTTCCTTATTGACTAGATTAACCCTTCCCCAGAGCTCACGTAAACAGCCTGCCATTGGTACCAGATTTACGTGAAAATACAGCAATAACAGAACTACGAGAGGGAAAATAAGACACAACTTAAATATCACGAGTGTGAATACCTCATAGATACGGGGGAAATTGTTGTGGAAAATGGAATGTCACATTTATATGGGGAGGTGGGATACTTTTCTGAGATTAGGTTGAAGGTCTTCATGAAAGGTGATATGACCTTTATTGCTTTTCTACAGTCACTAAACAAGATCACTGGTTTGCAGTTTTTGTGGGAAATAGATGAAATTGCAAAGTGCAATCCTTCAAAAATGGTACAAATAAAATGGGCTTTTACTTATTCAGCCGCCATAAACTGATAGCTCCAGTTATAACTGGATAAAATTGCAGGATGCAATCCCCACAACACTGGTCAGAACACCATAAAATAAAAAGGAAAAAATGTGTTTATATAGTGCTTATTACATCTTTCAGAAACTTCTCATACAATGAATTACTTTTGAAGTGCAGCAGTCATTTTCTGCACAGCAAGATCCCTAAAACAGAAATGAGATGAATGATCAGTCAGATTTTTTTGGTAATGTTTGAGGAAAAGATGTTGGCCAAGAAACTGGGAGAGCTCTGCTTTTCTTGAAATAGTGCCATGTAATCTTCAACATCCATAGGAATATGCAGGTGGGGTGTGAGTTTAATACCTCATTGGAAGGACAGCAGTTGGGACAATGCTGCACTCTTTCAGTCCCACACTGAAGTGTCAGCTTAGGCTATATACTCTCAAGTCCTGTAATGGGGATTGAACCCATAACCTTCTGACAAATGGAATTTGACTTATTTAGTCACTGTAACCAGTGGTACTTACTACATAATCACAAGATAGATACAGATGAGGATCTTAGCTAATCTATACAGAAAAAAATCCATTGTTCCCTCATTAAAGCATCCAACCATATCTCGATTTACCTCCGCTACCCTACTCAGAAGTCCATTTCATATGTTGATCACCCTTCACGTGAAGAATGATTTCCTGACATTAGTCTTAAGTTTGTCTTTTACTACAGTCAGCCTGTGCCCCTAGTCCCATTGTTACGGTTTAATTAGAAGTAGTATTTTGCATTTACCTTTCCAATAACATTTAGTATCTTCTATGCCTCCATTAGGTCACCTCCTTTGAAGGCAAAAAAGCCCAAATGTATCCAATTGTTCCTCATAGCGCAGTCCACTGAAGCTCTGTATCAGTCTTATCTTTTATCCACCTGCTGGGCCTGAATATCTCAACTTATGCCTTGGTGACCAGAAGTGAATATAGTACTCAACGTCTGGTTTGAGCAGAGCACTTTATAGCTTCGGTATGACACCCTCTGACTTTCGACCATATCATTCAGCATTCCATTTCCTTTGTTGATTACTGTGTCGCTGTGACTGGAAAATGGTGTATTGAGTCTACTAGAATCCCCTAAATCTCTTGCAACTTCATCCCGAGCTATTTTGACACCTATCATGGAATATTTGTGTAGCTATTTTCTCTTCCTATCTGTAGTACTATACAATTGTTGATATTAAATTTCATTTGCCATTATTATGCCCACTTACATATTTTATGTGACTCATTCAGTACGTCCCTGGTGCCTCCTCAGTTTCAACTCTTTTAGTCGGGTATCAGTTGCACATTTGACTGCATTGAGCTTCTGAACCCAAGTTGTTAATGTAAATTACACAGCAGGGGCCCCAACAATGATCCCTGAGGAATCCCACTCAGCACTTCTTCCTGACCCCTCCTGACATAACTCCTCTAACAAGTACCTCCTGCTTTCTATCAGCCAATTCTTAGGTTTCACATTGAATCCCCACCATTTAAGCTTAAATAATAGTAATTTGTGAGGAAATTTGTCAAATGCTTTTTGGAAGTAGAGGTACATCACAGCTTTTCAGTTTACTTGGGATGTTAGCAAAAGATGAAGGCAAGATTTTCCTCATCTGAACCAATATTGGGTGCTGTTTATTCAGTTATTATCACACAGATCATCATAATTTACACTGAATGCATTGTTGTCTTGCTTGGACAAGAGCAACACAATGAAAATGACATATCTTTAATTCTCAGCTTTTCTTTTCCCTCCCCAAACCAAAAATGCTTTGCCAAACATTTTCTTCTTGAAATAGTGTATTTTAAGGTAATACGCAGTAATGTAGAAAACTCTGCATTTTATGTAACGTGATCTATCGAGTAATCAATGTGGCATCTGATTCTACAATTGTCATTAGTATTGACTCTGGTACTAATTGCAATTCTTAGTACCTGGAAGCAAATGGGATATTCTATTTAAGCAGTATGCACTGAGTGCTCTTTGTATGTGGAAATGACCTTTAGAAATGCTCTTATTTTGTTTATGAACCACCATGTTACATCAGCTACATCTAGAGGGAAGGACAGTTATGTTCAACACTGGCAAATCCTCTATTTCCAATTTTCAACCAAATGATACATTAAAGAGTTTTGGATGGTTTTAAATGCTCTTTTCTCGTTGGGACAAAAAGCCTTTTTATGACGCAATTTATTCTGAGTTGTACCATTACTATAGCATTAAATCTGCTTTTCAATCATTCCATTGGCCCAAAGACGTGTGGCAGTAACTGAAAATAGAATCAGGATAGCAGCAGTTGATACAACAAAAAAAACTTCTCATCCTGTCCCTGCCACCTTCTCTGTAGCAAAATATAACATTTCTGATCTAGCACTAAAGAGTCAAATTGAAACAAATTCCATTTGACACATCAAAAGCAGGGAAATCTGGTGTTTTTTTGACAGTTTCACAAAGAAAATAGAATTGTTCATAAAGTACCTTAAAACAAATCTCTCATCTCTGCTTAGTTACAATCTAATTGTTTGCATGCCTGCAGTACAAAGGAACTCATCAGTATTTAAAGAACTGCCTCTGGACAGGATTTTTTCTCAAACCTTAACTTATCTCCATTTCAATTAAAATAACTTTAATGGATAAACCAACATTTGTTCCCTCAACCAACATCACTAAAGCAGATTATCTGTCATTTATTTTGTTGCTGTTTATGAGATCTTGCTGTGCACAAATTGGCTGCCGCGGTTCCCTACACCACAACAGTGACTATGGGCTCGATTTTCGGACCCCCGAGCCGGCGGGTTCGTGGAGGGGAAGCTCCGAAAATCGGGGATTCCCGGGGCAGGTCTGGAGCCCGGCTCCAACCCGCCCACTTCTGGGTTCCCCAGTGACGCACTTATATGCGCACGCAGCCCCTGCATGCAATTAAAGCCGGCGGGATGCCACTTAAGGTATTTAAGTAGGTACTTTAGGTCGTTTGCAGACCTGATTGACCTGATATTTTATGAGGGGTGGGATTATCATCTCAACTGAGACTGTTTCCCATACTGGGGGAAACACTCCCAGTTGAAATGGACGTGTTGCAGCCATCAGCCTGTGGCAGCTGCAAAGGTCTATTTGACAGGGTGGGGGGGGAGACCCTCACTCATTGCAGGAGGCCACTCTGTCACTTTGGACAAAGTTTGGCCTCCACCACCCTCCTCCTAACAATAATCACAAACTTGCACACTTACCCCAGTGTCCAGGCACATTTACCTACCTTGCGGACCCCCTCAAATGTACATCTTCCGGATGGGGGCCGCCGTAGCTGCAGTTATGACCTCCTCGGAGGACGAACAGCATCACCAGCCTCGCCGGCCACGCTGTCCACCTCTGACACGTGGAGCTCCACAACACAGTGCTGTGACATATCCACCTGCACAGCAGGAGGGAGGGCAACCGCAGAGAGAGATGCATCGCAGAGGGCACTACCCTCACCACAGGGTCCACAGACCGAGGCTCAGCTTCCTGGACCTCTCTGAGCAGCAGTGCATACGGAGGCTCAGAGTCACTCGACATGTAGTCGTGGACATCTGAAGCCTCCTTCATGCCAAGCTGCTGCTTTGCATCCTTCCAGGGTGCCACCGGGGACATCGCCGACGTCTCTCAGTCATCTGCACAAAGAGCCCTGCAAATACACCTACACCCACTCTGCAGTGACACAATGGGTGGCATCAGTTGTGGGTCTTCATAGTGATCCTCAAGAAAGGGCATTATTGCACAAACCAGACAAGATTCGCAAAGACGTGGCAGTAGTGGTGACAAAATAATATGTAATGTGAGTTGATCAGAAATCAAATATAATTAAAAACCATGACAAACCCTCAAACACCCTTGTGCATCCCCTTCATGCTCACGACATGTTTGCCTTATGCTTCCTACTGCACATTTGTGATGCATGCCCTGTGGCTGCAGCACAGGTAGTGGCAGGTTGGGTGAGGCTGACCGTGACAGAGATGCATGAGATGGTGAGTATGAGATAGAGCCATGAGATTTTATGAGGATTGGGTTGAGTGGTAGTGGCGGGATGAGTACTGGCGAGGTGAGTAAGTGCAGGTAAGATGAGGATGAGGTTTGAGTGGGTGTGAGGAGTGATGTGACAGAGTAGTGTTGACAGTGCAGAAGGAGATGTGAGGTGGGGGCGGTGATGTGGCAGATGGAGTGTAGGGGAATGAGTAAGTGTACTCACTTCGGCTGACCTACTTAGATCATTGAAGTGCCTCCTGCACTGTATGCAGGTGCGCGATATGTTGGTGGTGCAGGTGACCTCCTCTGCCACCTTGAGCCAGGCCTTCTTGGTGGCAGAGTCAGGCCGCTTCCTCCCGCCCGTTGTGGGGAAGATCTCTGTCCTCCCCCTCCTCCTCACCCCATCCAATAAGAGCTGGAGTGAGGCATCATTAAACCTGGGAGCAGCCTTCCCCCTGGGCTGCTCCATGCTGTAATTTCTCCTATTTCCTGCAGCATCAGTCACTGGAGGACTGCCCCTTTAAATAGAGCTCCTCCAGCTGACAGCCTATGCTGCGCCTGCGCAGTCCGCCCGCTGCACAGCTTTCCAGTGCGAAACCTGAAAGTAAAGGTAAGTACCTTCAATCAAGCTGCGATTGCATGCGGAGCACCCCGATTTCACTGGGCGCGTTACCCATGCACCCAGTCGATACCCCGCTGCCAACCCGCCGCCCTCCTAATATCGAGCCCTATGTTTCAAAAATAGACCTGTGATCCTGTCTCTTAGAATAGGATGGCATAGGATCCTGGAAAAAGTCCTGTCCAGAGGCAGTTCTTTAAATACTGATGCTTGTGATGAGTTTCTTTGTACTGCAGGCATGCGAACAATTAGATGAGAGATTTGTTTTAAGGTACTTTATGAACAATTCTATTTTCTTTGTGTCAAAAATTTCAAACTTAATTGGTTGTAAATCGCTTTGGGATATCATAAGGTCAGGAAAAGCACAATATAAATGCAACTTCTTTCTTTTCTTTCTAATTGACACATAACCAGGTTTCTGTTCATAATCCTTTCCTAATGAGACAATAAAAACATTATACTTGCATTGATTTACCCAGTCATGCTATTGCAAGTTTACAATCTCCCAGTTATCCCAGTGGCCCATTTATATAGTGGCAGAGTACTGTGGTAGAGGTTTGATGTAAATACAGTCCTTTTCCATTGGCTCGCCAATACCAAACTGAAGAAACAGACACAGGAGAAAGATGAAGATGATGATCAGTGTTCAATCAACAGGATTAGGTCATTATATAAGTGTTGTCAGCATTCATTATAATATAACATGTATAGCACAGAATGTCCTTGGGAAACTAAACAATACTTAATAAACAAAATACAAGGCTGAGTATTCTAATGTCAAACATGTTCATTCTCATATACCTTCCCTTCACTGGGAATCTTTGACAGCTTCAAACAAGAGCATCACTTATCACTCATCACATGAAGAAACTCAGCTGAAGTGTAGGTCTTTCCTTGAGGTATTAATGCTCTTTGATGGAGTTGATCTATAGCCTGGAGGTAGTGCTTGGTACCTGTGAAGAGTGTGATCAACACCAGCAATTGGATTGTGAAAAGGAGTGATTGAGGCCAGGAAACTGGACTCATTTAAGAAAACAACCAGATGCTGTAATGGGAAAATGGTAGGATTGATTCTCTGGAAGCATAACATCAAATGCGCTAGAGAGCCATCTTCATCCTAACCTATCTTGTGATCATGCAATTAAAATTAAGTGCTGAACTTCCAAATATGAGCAGCCCAGTGGGTAGCCTTGCCTGTCGGGAATGCATATTGGGAAATCGTAGGTGCATTCCCCTTGCTTTTTTTGTCTATATTGGATAGAAAATCATGGAACCAGGCTTGTAATTTCTTGACATGTGCTGTCATTGAGCAAGACTTTCTGCTGGCAGCACTCATTCAGAAAATTGGCTCTTTAGTGTTTACCTGGTAATTGCTTACACTCAGACCAAAGATATTTGCTAGACTTATGGCCTGGACAAATAGTTGAATAAAACTGCAGCTTCATCTTCTGTGGAACTATAGGGCTACTTTTGTGATCCCATGCTCCCAGTAGGGGGCCATTCTTACATGGAGCACAGATCAGAGAATCAGGCTACAATGTTGTAGCTTTATCTCTGGCCTGTGCTCATTGGGATTGTAGAATTGACCTTTGTGTGTTTGATATAATGAAATGTCCTTATTTCCCTGGTCTGATTCTCACAGTTACACTAGGTTAGAAAACCCTATAGGACAGTCAAATGGGTGTGTTGCCTGGAATATTGATTGAGTAAGGCACTATATATCAATCTAGTATAATGTCATTTACTGATAAGAGAATGATCTGGTAAAGAAGGGTCATTGCATCTGTTTGTTTTTTTGAAGGAAGCTTTATAACACTGTATTTTTCTATCTTTAGGCCTGGAATTCACTACAGATATTGCCTAGTCTGAACGCTGTCATGTATTGGTTGAAAAATGCTGCAGTGAAACAGATTGATGTTAACAAATATGATCATAAGTAGCTGCAATGAATAAATATATTATTGAACATCAATAACTGAAAACATTCCCATGCCAGAAATGCTCGAGAACAGATGCATTCATCATGTTTTGTAATTAAAGAAAACAATTTTTCCCTGGAGGGATCATTGATCAATATTCTTTGCGGGTTTTAATTTGGCTGAAGTTGAATATGATTTAAAAATACTGCATGTTAAACTTCACACTTTTGTGGTTAGAGTGAGACAACTGACCGTACTCTCACTTTTCCTCAATTCCCCACAGAGCCAGTGAACGAAGACATGTTATCCTTTTACACCGCACATGCATGAAAAAGTGCAGCCTTTTGTCTATGAATCAAATCACTTTTTTTTGGCTCGGTGAGATTTCACTGCTGATAAAACAGAAACATGGGTCTCGTAGGCAAAGCAAAGAGCCTTTGGTTTGGTATTTTTGTCATGATCTCTGAAGGATTTGTGCAGCTAATTAATTTCCTGCAGTCTGAAAGAACTGCAGTAAGGCATAGGGCAGCTGCCATACAAGGAGAGCTTGTTTCTTACAATGACATTTTCTCTCCCGATTTTAGAGCACTATCATCTGTTTAATGACTTGTTTTTCTGACTATGCTGCTATGGTCTATTTCAGGAAGGCTCGTTAGCTGCTGTTACTTGACAATGACCTTGTCAAAAAATATTGATTTTTAAAAAATAAAGTCAAGGGTGTGTTGTCGATAAATATTACTCAGTCAGATAAATGCCGTGCCTTTTTCTTAGGTTTTTGGAAGATGCACATTAAAAGTACTCATGTCAAACTGACTTAGTCTTTGCCCTACAGTACTAAAAATGATGTCAGGAAACATATTGCTTTAATTGGGAGAAGTATGATGTGAAACCCTTTGGCTAACCTATTACCTACTGGTATCATCATTTTTCATTAGCCAAGGAGCAGAATTCAGAGCTTAGGACTTAAGGTCCAAACCAGATTTGATGCTTCATCTGAGGTAAATCCTATGTTCTGACCCTAACTACCCTAAACAGCAATTCCTGTACAAGTTCATTTTCTTTTGCACTCCTTTCATTCTGTGTACAAGTGCCCACTTCTATATTTTTCCTGGAAATTTTGGTACAGAAGAGGCCATTTGCCCTATCGTGCCCAATGCTGGCGGCAGCTCCACATCAGAGCTACCTAACTCTTTCCCTGTATCCTATAATACTTTTCCTCTTCATGTGTCTATCTATTTTCCTCTTAAATGCTGTGATTGTCTCAGTTTCGGTATCCACTCGCAAAAATGGGGGCAACTTTCAACTTTGGCAACAGCAGTAAATTGGCGGTATTGGATTGGCCTCGCATTATACAACCTGCCTGATTATCCCTTGTTTTTCCAAGTTTCTCATCTTAACTACATCATCTCATCCCTGGCATCATCGTAGTAAATCTATGATTCACCTTTTTCATGGTTCCAATATCCTTTTGATAATGGAGTGTCCAAAAATGTATATAATAGTTTGACTGTAGCTTAACCAGTGTCTTGTTCAAATAAATCATTGTCTCCTTACTTTTGTGTTAAATACCTGCAAAGTATAAGAGCCACAATGTCCTTCCTGGGGTAACAGTATATTTAGAAGCACAGATTTTCTCATAGAACAAGCAATTCAGGGTCACTTCCTTGAAATTGAGCTGTGCGATTTTGCTAAGCTTTTTCAACGAGTCTTATGAAATACCTTTTGCACTTTTTTTTTGTAGTGCTAATCTGTTTCTATTTGTTCTTGGGATCTGGGCGACAATGGCAAGGCTGGATTTATTAATTTCATCTGCCATAGTACTGCTGACGTAAATTTTGTCTGGATCCTTCTGTAGTTTTTCAGTTACTTCATATAACTGTACTTTCCCAGTTAGTATAGTCAGCAAATCTGACCAATTTGTTTTTATTTTCTGATTTTTTTTTTGTATTTGTTCATCCCATGAACAATGTTGGCAAGGCCGCGTTTATTGTCTATCTCTAATTACCCTGAGAAGGTGATGGTGGCTGCCTTCTTGAACTACTGTAACCTGTGGTGATGGTGCTCCCATGATGGTGTTTAGTAGGGAGTGCCAGGATACTGACCCAGTGATGATACAAAAATGTCAATATGTCCCTGTCATGATGGTGTGTTACTTGAAGGGGAACTTGAAGGTGATTATGTTCCTATGATATCGCTGCTCTTGTCATTTTTGGTGATAGTGGTTGTAGGACCGTGCTGTGCTGTCATAGCAAGCTTAGTGAGTTGCCACAGTGCATTCACAGTTTGCGGGTGATGGAAGAATGGATATTGAATCCACTGGCAGGAGCATTGATCAACTGAACTGCTCTGTCCTGGATGGTGTCAAGCTTCTTGAGTGGTGTTGTAACTGCACCCATGAGTGGTGACTATTCCATCACACTCCTGATTTGAGCCTTATAAATAATGGAGAAGCTTTGAGGGGTCAAGAGATGAGCCACTTATCACAGAGCACCTAGCTTCTACAGCCGGATGTGGTCGAGGTTCATATCCTTTGCTGTTTTCAATGCACTCAGCCGCATCTTAATGTCTTGTGGAGTAAATCGAATTGGCTGGATACTGTCATCTATAATGGTGAGGACCTCGGGGAGACAGAATAGGATTGCTCACTTGGCACTTTCGGCGTTTGACTTTTGCATTTCAGACTTGTCTCTTACTTTATTGTGCTGGGCTCCACCCTGGTTGAAGATGGGGTTATTCATAACGTATCCTGCTCCCGTTGTTTGTCTTATTTTCCACCACCATTCTTGACTTCTTATGGTAGGATTAGAAACTTTTGCTCAGAATTGTTGGTTTTGGGACCACAGAGCTCTGTCCAAAGCCTGCTGCTTTTTGTGTTTAGCATGCAGATTGCACTGTGTTGTAGCTTTAATCAGCTTACACCTCCTTCTAAGGAATGCTTGGTGCTTCTTCCCATTGATACTACCAAGCTACTGTTGGTGGTGCAAATTGAAGTTCCCCCACCCACAGCACATTCAGTGCCTTGTTTTCCTGAGTGCTTTCTCCAAGTGATGTTCAATGTGGAGGAGTACTGATTCATCAGTTCAGAGGGGTGGTAGGTGGTGAGCGGCAGGAGTTTTCCTTGACCTTGTTTGACCTGAAGCCATGAGTCTGCATGGAGTCTGGAGTCAATATGCTGGAGCCAGTTCCAGGGCTGACAGTATGCCACTGTGCCCCTCATCTGGTGGGTCTATCCTGCTGATGGCACAGGACATTGGGATTGTGATGAGGAGCCTGGGATGTAGGCTGACAGCCCTACTCAAAGAATCATATCTATGTTGGGCTGTTGCTTGATTACTATGTGGGACACCTCTCCCAACTTTGCACCAATGCCCAGATGTAAGTGAGGAGGACTTTGCAGGGTGGACTGGGCTGAGATTGCCAGAATCTTGTCTTGATACGATACCTGGGTTATTACCAAGCGCACCATCAGATTTTTTCTTTATTATTGAACTTTTTAGTGATTGTTAAGAACTGGGTGGCTGGCTGAGCTTATTCAGAGGGCATTAAGAATCAACTACCATAATGTGGGACTGGAATCACACGTCGGCCAGACCAGGTGGCGGTGACAGCTCCTTTCACCCAAGGACATTAGGGAACTAGTTGGGTATTTTATGGCAGTCATCAGCTTTCATGGTCATTTTTCTAGTGCCAGTGCACAAAATGACCAGGTTTGTTGAGTTCAGTTTCACAATTCACAACATCTGGATTGCTGGCCTAGTATCTCAAAATTATAGTATCATTTCTATTTATTTCCTATTATCACACTGTGCAGGTTAATGATAATTACCAGTGGTATTTAAGACTATATGAAGCAATAGAGGTAACATCATTTATTTGGTGAAATGGTTGAAATGTAGAGCAACAAGTTAGAACATATGCTGCTGAAGGAATAAGCACAGACACAATGAACTTGTTAAAGGAGTACTTTTCTTTTCATTTTTATTGAAATGTAGTTCCATACATATTTCCTGTAGCCTTATAACTTCCATTAACTATCACTGTGCTAGGCTGAAATCCCAAGGCTGTCTACATAGAGGCTAAGATAGGAACATTTTTATTATGATGGTACAAATGTGTGTTTGTCATGAGTTTTAGCACATTAGGGATTGCTTTGGCAGGATAATTTTTATAAAACATGGCACAATTTTCCTCTACCTCCTCCCTTCCCCTCGGCATAGCATAAGTTAGATGGTGCAATTGACAAGTGGCCAACCCTGATCTCAACTGAATCCGGTTGTATTTCTAAATTCAGCTACAATAAATAGGATGAGAGAGCGCCAGGTGGGACTACTGCCTGGGGATTGCTAATTGCTTCCAGTCAGGGGAAGGAAGTTATGCACTGCTGGAGGCCTTTTTGCTTTGCTGACCGTGTCAGAAAAAGTAGCCAAATGGCCTCCATTCATGCAGTGCAGTCCTACAGCCCCAAAGAATGAAAATACACTTGCCTGAGGTAAGTGGAAGTTGCTGGGTGCTCCCTTAAAGCCCATAACCTCTAAAGCCCAGTTTCCAAGGGTGGTTCCTTTTGCAGGTGGCCGCCCACCAAAAACTCCAGAAAATGAGGTGGGAGGTGTTATCATTTATTTCACGTGGGAGCATTCTGCCAATGTCGGATATATCCTAGAAACAAGTAACAAGCTCAAACTGGACAGTGGCCTGACACTACAGGTCTCAGCTCCTATTTCCTCTCTTTAACATCCCAACAATAAAATGAACCGTATAAAGTCCAATGATAGCTCAAGGGATGTTCGGCAAAGGAAGATCAGCACCCTATCTTTTGGTTGACTCTGTATTTATATTTTCATAACATTTGTGTTACTGCATTTCTGAAGCATAAAAGGTTCCGAGGATGAGCAACATATGTATTTCTATAACAGTTCTCATCAAACTAAAACTCTCCTTTGAGTCGATATAGAATCTGATATCAAGCAAAGAAACATTTTTGATTGCCAGGTCTACTTTTTGATGATGTTGTTCTGAAGGTGCCTGTGAAGTATTTATTTCCTTTTCAGTACTTAAAACCACTTCTTTCCCATTGATTTTCTGTTGTGGGTGTGGTGTTATCTGTGCCAAGTGCCAAGTCCAGTTTTATTAATACTTGCTCTGCATAATATTTGTTGCTGAACACATTGTTATAATCTACCAGAATACTAGCAGCCTTGTTGCTCTTTTGACAATGGGAACCAATGATCATTCTGTAGATAAAGTTGCTTGAATATTGCCCTATATTCAAAATTCCTTATAATTTCATTTTGAACATCTTTTATCTGAAGGAAATAAGACATTGAACTAGCATTAGACGTTATACAATTCATTTTATTTGATGCCATCAATGTAAAAAAAAAAGTAGTTTAAGGCTCTAATCCAGATTCTGCTTTACTTCATCTCAGCCTTTATGGCTCTAATCTGGATGATGCTTTACTTCAGATCAGCTATTTATGGTTCTAATGCGGACTGAATTTTACTTTAGCCCTGCCATTTATGACTCTATTCTAATTTAGGTCGGTTTGACCCAGATCATTTCTGTTTTGTTTTCTCTACCTGTTGTAACCTTAATAAAAAGAAATTTCAAGATTTATACACAAAAGCCTGTAAGATGCAATATTTGAGCATTTATTTTAATCTAAGCGTAATGAATAAGTATTCTAAACTGAATGCTTTTTTTTAGCGTAAGTGAGGCAGCCCATGATTTTAAAGCGTAGCTTGAGGTATCGTTGCTTAAACATTCATTATTACGCCCATGCCCCATCATTTAAAGACATAGAAGCGTGGATTTGAACTGTCAGACTGCCGGCCGGTGGATTGACCGGTGGATTGAGCGGGTCAGCTGCCAGATCCCTCAGGTGGGAGGCCCGATCCATTTCGTGGGCTGGGCCTCATTAGCATGCCACCATTGAGCTGCATGCCCCGAACAGCAGTCTTGCTGCAGCTCTCTGGCTCCAGGCCAGCACAATAACGAGTGGCTCAGAAGCCAACTTGGCCGGCAGGAAAGTAGGTGTTGGGTGTGGTGGGGAGAGGAGCCCGGGACGACAACATCCAACATTACTCTTGGTCGAACAGCGGAAGTTCCAGGAAAAATGGCAGTGGAGCGGGAATGGGGTGATAAGTCCACCACCTTTTTTAATTCAACTACTGCCTCGTTTCTGCTGGGCGGAGGGAGGTAAAGTCTTCCCCAAAATGTGGACGCTTAACTCCTACCCCACAGGCTGTTGGCTTGGTGTGTAATAACTGTTCGTTGGAATTTTCTGCTGGGGTGCCATTGGGAATGAGTACTCTGGTTTCATCATTCCTAAAGATGAAAATATTCTCAATACACTGAAAGCAGAGATTGATGACTCTGATGCTTGCAAGCATGTAAGTCTTGTTAGATTGCTGGGTAATACAAACATATCCCTTCACTAAACCACCAGAGAATAGAGATGCATACTTGCCATCCACCACTCCATTTTCATCAAACACATACTTATAACTAGAATGCTAAATACACGAAGGCGACAGATGCATTCCCAACACTACATGTGGTGAAATTCTTGTCATTACTAGTTTTCATGAACTCCCATTCTGTACTTGCACCAAATTATTTTTCTAATAAAATGAATAAAGCAAATAGAATGCTGAACAATATGGCAAAACATTCAAGTACAAGTCAGAGAAATAATGCTCAACTTGTACGATGCACTTGACAAACTGTTGCTTGAGTACTGTATCCCGTTCTGGTCACTGAGACACAAAGGAGACACGCAAGCACCGGAAGCAGTTCGGCAAACAACCACATGGTTGATTCCAAGTGCAGTCGTCTGAGATATGAGAAAAGACTGGAGAAAGATTATTCAGTCTTAAAAGCAGGAGGCTGAGAGGTGACCCTATAGAGGTATGTAAGATCATGAACAGTGTGGAAAAGGCAAATCAGGAACACCATCTCAAACTAAATTGTAAGAGTAAGACAAGGTGAAATAGTTTGAAACTAGTAGAAAGCAAATTTAGGACCTTTTCATATTGCTGGTACACTTGGGATTCTCAAGGATGGTGTGCTCTCAGCAGAGGACAAAAGAATAGGGCCCTGGTCTTCTGCGTCTTCATCATCATCATCCTCTTCATCAGGGCCTTCAGAAAGGTGTACTACTAAATATCTACTATCTACAGGATGCACTGCAGCAACTCAATAAGCTTGGTTCGACCGCACCTCCCACCAATAAGCACAAGAGCTACTGCGTCGTGGGTACACCATCACCTTCAAGTCACATATCATGATGACTTGGACATGACTGAGTCCAAGTTCTCGAATTCCCTGCCTAACATCAAGATGGGAGCACCATCACTGCAAAGGCTGCAGCAATTCAAGAAGAAGAGCACTATCACCTTCTCAGGACAACTGAATTTAGACAATAAATGTGGCTTTGCTAACATCACCCACATCCCACAAACATTTTTTTAAAATTCAGAAACTTAATATAACTTGGTCGGATTTGCAGATTATAATAACTGGGAAAGTCTAGTTAGATGAAGTAACCAAAGAATTACAGAAGGACCCAGACAAAATTTGCAAATGGACAGATGAAACTAAATACTGATACCTCCCCTCAGGGAGATGTTTCCTAACTGGTGCTTAGAAGGGATAGAATAAATAATAGTGTATGCTGGGAAATGTCAGCATTGCTGGACACTGCATTTCTTGCTTCTTGGTCTGGCGGCACATCTAGAGAAGGAAAAATGGTTAGAATGGTTTCCTGAGAAGCGGAGCTCATCGCATTTTCAGTAGAAGGGGCAGCATGAGAGTTTCATGATACAATTCAATGATAATTAATGATTGTGGTTGTATGCTGTGGGGTATAAAAGGCAGAGAAGTGAAATGTCATGACTGGAACATACCCTCCTACCTCCCCAATTCCAACACCTTTGATGGCCTCCCCAGGATGTGCAGTACTTCCTGTTCATAGGGAATTTGTGGTCTTGGGTTGGGAATCTATCACCTATGGCTGATCTCCCCCTGCCTTGTTCTGGAAAAATATAAGGCAAAAGGGCTAAATTACCTTCAGTAACCATGACATGCAGTAAAGCCAGTGCCTGCATGCAATCCTTAATGGGTGTGATGACACATGCATGCAATGAGCAATTACATTCCATTTGAGGATTTTGTGTAGTCAAACCATGTAAGACTGAGTGAGGGGAAACATTTAGGTGAAGACTGTTAAAATTGGACAACCATGTGGTGAAGGAAAGAATACTAGAGCTGGTCTTTAGTTGCTTCCAAACAGAATTTCCTCTTGCACACACTACACCCTAGCTAAGCTCCCTTATAAAAAGGATCCAAGAGAGTCCCCAATCGATACCCACCACCTGAATACAATTAACTTCAATTGATACAAATCATACAATCAACTGTAAAAGTCACTGTGCTGCCTCCTGTGCATTGATTGTAAGCCATTCAAGCATGTCAACACATTGTGAGGGGGGGGGGGGGGCTATTGTAAGTGAAAAACATGCTTAGTCAATGCATTCTTACAAGGTGCACCTGACTCTTAACTTGCCTGATTAGGTAAGGTTAGTAAACTTCTTTCTGCATTGAGTGGCAGTGGTTGCATTAGCACTTACTGCTTTGATCACCTCCCTGTATGGGCCTTGGGGCATCCCTGTCAATGGCAAACAGTGCCTCCCTTCTGCCCACAACCTCTTGCAGGAGCTTCTTGCAGTTTCGAGCAATCAACTTCCTGGTTTGCAGCAAAACTTTTTGATGATGTCTGGCCTTTTAAGCTGCTGGAGATATTTAAATCCTGCAGCAACACACTATTTTCCACCCCAAATGGGAGAGCTCCCAATGAGTGGCATTTCCAATGTCAGGAGCTGGCTCTCGTTCAAATTAAATTGACCCCAGAAACTATGGTGGGGTCATCGCTTCTGATATTGGGTGGGGGGATGTCATGCCCCACCACAATTCTGGCAAGGATCATACCCCTGCAGTAAATCTACGCTTCAAATCTTGCTCAGCATTGACTCTTCTGGATGGTATTACAAACATCCTTGGCCATCATAAACTATTCACACAACATTCAAAATATACACTTGTGAATACAATAACTAGATTTCATCCATTACACCACATCAGTTTTGGTTCAAGAAATTCATCAGCTCACACAGTGGGCTGAGTCTACAGATCATACTTCATTCTTATTTAGTTTAGTATTTTCTGATTTTATTTATCCTTATATAAACAGCAGTATTGTCCACTATCACGTCTCTAGTGGCTGGAGCAAGATTAGACAATCAGAAGTGAATGCTGCAGCTGCCCAACGGAAATACCAAATAGGCACATCTAAGCAAAATGAGATTATTGATACATTGTCTGTTTGGGTTTAAGTATATCCTGCTCATATCCCCAGGGCTTTAAAGATTGTGAGTTTTTGGTCACTGTTTAGAATGAGATAAATCCTCTTGCAGAAGCAGCAAATAATGACACTCTGCTCTTTACATGAACAGTAAACACAGGCACTGGCAACTGTTTTATCATTAAACAGTTACCTTAGCTGAACATTTGGGTCCTTTAAGATTTCTTCAAAATATTGTAATAGTGATTGTGTTGTCTTTGGCATGTTAACAAGAATAGCATTCTCATTTAATTCAGTGTAAAACAGATAACAGGAATCCCAAATATCACAGTTCTAGTTCAAAACAAGGCACTGTATTTATGAAGATGTATTTGACCATTTTTTTTTGCCTATAAATGTACAATGAAATGATGTAAGTCTGCCAAAATGGGTCTTTGTGTGACTTGTCTGGAAAGTTATTGGGAGGAAAATGGTGCACATTTTTGGTTCATCTCGCTCCTCAGACAAAATCTGATCTAATACATCTACATGAAACCAGTGCCTCTTTTGCTTTTCTTAAAGAAACCCAAGCAAGTGCTGTGAGCTGATACAGAGCTTGTGTCTAATAACTGTATTCTGCACTCTGTTCTAAACTATAAGGTGCTGATCATATTTAACCCTCTCAAAATAGCGAATAGCTTGCCAAAAGGATACCTCTGCAGAGTGACTGTACCACAGAATCATTTATTCACTGGTACTGAGTCAAGTACTGACTCATCAAATTTGTTAGTTCAGCAAAAAGCTATGGTGGTGCAATTTGTATAACGTAATAGTGACAGATTATTACCATTGGTCATTGAGATAGTAACATGAGGGTACAACTTGAGATAATGACAAAAATAATTAAGAGAGCTTAGGAAAAAAATGATTAAAATATTGAAGCAGAGTTCACATTCTTTTGAAAGGGAATTAGACAGCTGCTTGAAAAAGAGAAATATTGAAAAGTATGGGGGGGCTAACAGGAGAGTTGGATTAGATTCGGTGACTTGTGGAGAAAAACACTGGCACCAAATTAATGCGGCAAAAGCCATGTTTCTTTGCTGTAATTTTCTATAATCGCCATATTGTATCGCCAAATGTGACCCCACTATTTAAAAAAGGAGGGAGAGAGAAAACAGGGAACTACAGACCGGTTAGCCTAACATCAGTAGTAGGGAAAATGCTGGAGTCTATTATAAAGGATGTGATAACGGGACACTTAGAAAATATCAACGGAATTAGACAAAGTCAACATGGATTTATGAAAGGGAAATCGTGTTTGACAAACCTACTGGAGTTTTTTGAGGATGTAACTGGTAGAATAGATAAGGGAGAACCAAGGATGTGGTGTATTCTGATTTTCAGAAGGCCTTTGAATAAAGTCCCACATAAAAGGTTAGTGTGCAAAATTAAAGCACGTGGGATTGGGATAATATACTGGCATAGGTTGAAAATTGGTTAACAGACAGGAAACAGAGAGTAGGAATAAATGGGTCTTTTTCGGGGTGGCAGGCGGTGACTAGTGGGGTACCGCAGGGATCAGTGCTTGGGCCCCAGCTATTCACAATATATATCAATGATTTGGATGAGGGAACCAAATGTATTATTTCCAGGTTTGCTGACGAGGCAAAATTAGGTGGGGTTGTGAGTTGTGAGGAGGATGCAAAGAGGCATCAAGGCGATTTAGACAAGTTAAGTGAGTGGGCAAATACATGGCAGATGCAGTATAACATGGATAAATGTGAGGTTATCCACTTTGGAAGGAAAAACAGAAAGACACAGTATTATTTAAATGGTGATAGATTGGAAAATGTTGATGGACAAAGGGATCTGGGTGTCCTTGTACACCAGTCACTGAAAGCAAACATGCAGGTAGAGCAAGCAGTTAGGAAGGCAAATGGTATGTTGGCCTTCATTGCAAGAGGATTTGAGTACAGGAGCAAGAATATCTTACTGCAGTTATACAGGGCCTTGGTGAGACCATGTGTGCAGTATTGGTCTCCTTACCTAAGAAAGGATATACTTGCCGTAGAGGGAGTGCAGCGAAGGTTCACCAGACTGATTCCTGGAATGGCAGGACTGTCGAATGAGGAGAGATTGGGTTGACTCGGCCTGTATTCGCTCGAGTTAAGAAGAATGAGAGAGGATCTCATTGAAACATATAAAATTCTGACAGGGCTAGACAGACTGGATGCAGGGAGGATGTTTCCTCTGGCTGGGGGGTCCAGAACGAGGGGTCACAGTCTCAGGATATGGGGTAGGACATTTAGGACTGAGATGAGGAGAAATTTCTTCACTCAGAGGGTGGTGAACCTGTGGAATTCTCTACCACAGAAGGCTGTGGAGGCCAAGTCACTCAATATATTTAAGAAGGAGCTAGATAGATTTTTAGACACAAGGCATCAAGGGGTATGGGGAGAGAGCGGGCATATAGTATTGAGATAGAGGATCAGCCATGATCATATTGAATGGGGAGCAGGCTCAAAGGGCCGCATGGCCTACTCCTGCCCCTATTTTCTATGTTTCTACAGAGAATATTGGGTCCTCCTCGTTTTATTGTAAAAGTCGGTAATGATCTCCACATGGACAAATTCTGCCTTATTGAAGTGTGTTCATTCCATACAGATCAAAGTTTCGAAAAGGGATAGACATGCTCTGAATTACTTCTGTGAACATCGGATCAGGCTGTTACTGTCGCATGAAAGTTTCCTCATGGAGAAAGTGGATCGATAACTAAGGTTTCATATTTGAAACTAATATCTGAAAGCTAGTGGATTATGATAAATTTCCATTCCTGATTACAAAGAGCACCTAATGATTAAAGTAACAATAACAACTCACATTTAAGTGGTACGTTTTATGTAGAGAAACATAATTAGACAAAAATGGATGCCGAACCAAACAAGGAGATATTAGGATGGGTGACTAAAATCTTGGTTAAAGAGATGGGTTTTAAGGAGCATCTTAAAAGAGGAGAGGGAGGTGGAGGGATTTAGGAAGGGGATTCCAGAGCATGAGACTTTGACAGCTGAAAGCACGGCTGCTAATGATGGGGGGAAGGGAGGGGGGATGAACAGGAGGCCAGAGTCATAGGGACGGTGAGTTCTGGGGGAGCTAGAGGGCTGGAGGAGGTTACAGAGTTAGTGAAGGGCAAGGGAAGGGATTTAAGCATGAGAATGAGAATTTTCAATTGGTGACATTGGGGGACCAGGAACCGTTGTTGGTCCACAATGACAGGAATGATGGGTGAGCAGGACTTGGTGCAGGATAGGATATGGGCAGCAGAGTTTTGAATGAGTTGAAGTTTATAGAACGTGGAGGATAGGGGACCAGCTAGGAGAACACAGGAATAGTCGAGTCTGGAAGTAAGAAAGGCATGGTTGAGAGTTTCAGGAGCAAATGAGCTAAGGCAGAGGCGGGCAATGTTATCGAGGGCGGCGTCTTTGTGATGGAGAAGATATGAGGTCAGAAGTTCAGCTCAGATTCAAATAGGATGCCAAGGATGCGATCAGTTTGGCAACACCTGAGACATTGGCTGGGGAGAGATCTGGGGCCCGATTTTAGCAGGCCTGCGGGTTCTCGGCGGATGGGCTAGCGGGCGCGTGGGTAACGTGCCCGGTGAAATTAGTCGGTTTCACGCGCGATCGTAGCAGGCAAACCACTAATTGGAGTCACTTACCTGCTCCTCTGGGTTCCCCGCTGCTGATCTGCGCGTCGGGCGGGCTGCACATGCGCAGGATGATCAGTCAGCTGGAGGCGCTCTATTAAAAGGGGCAGTCCTCCACTGACAGATGCTGCAACCAATAGCAAAGATGACTGCATGGAGCAGCCCAGGGGGAAGGCTGCTCCCAGTTTAATGATGCCTCACCCCAGGTATCAATACATGGGCCCGCCTCCGCCACCAGGAAGGCCTGGCTCGAGGTGGCAGAGGGGGTCACCTGCGCCACCAACATATCGCCCACCTGCACACAGTGCAGGAGGCAGTCCAATGACCTCAGTAGGTCAGCCACAGTGAGTACACGTAGTCTTTCCCCTCCACTCCGTCTGCCACATCACTGCCCCCACCCCACATCTCCTTCAGCACTGCCAACACTACTCTGTCACATCACCCCTCATACCCACTCAAACCCCATCCTCATCTTACCTGCACCTACTCACCTCGCCAGTACTCACCCCGCCACTACCACTCAACCCAATCCTCATACAATCTCATGGCTCTATCTCATACTCACCCTCTCGTGCATCTCTCTCACGGCCAGCCTCACTCAACCTGCCACCACCTGTGCTGCAGCCACAGGGCATGCATCACATATGTGCAGTAGGCAGCGTAAGGGAAACGTGTCGTGAGCATGAAGGGGATGCACAAGGGTGTTTGAGGGTTTGTCATGGTTGTTACTTATATTGAATTTCAGAACAACTCACATCACACATTATATTGGCACCACTACTGCCATGTCTTCGCGAATCCTGTCCGGTTTGTGCAATAATGCCCGCTCCTGGGTATCACTATGAGGACCCACCACTGATGCCACCCATTGTGTCACTGCAGAGTGGGTGTAGGTGTATTTGCAGGGCTCTTCTGCGCAGACGACTGAGAGACATCGGCGATGTCCCCGGTTGCACCCTGGAAGGATGCGGAGGAGAAGTTCGGGTGGGCAGTGGTGACTTTGACAGCAACAGGTAGGAACGTGGTGCACGGGCCAGCCAGGAGCAGCTCGGCATGAAAGAGGCTGCAGATGTCCACGGCTACATGTCGAGTGACTCTGAGCCTCCGTGTGCACTGCTGCTCAGAGAGGTCCAGGAGGCTGAGCCTCGGTCTGTGGAACCTGTGGCGAGGGTAGTGCCCTCTGCGACGCATCTCTCTCTGCAGTAGCCCTCCCTCCTGCTGTACAGGTGGATGTGTCACAGCACTGTGTTGTGGAGCTCCACGTGTCAGAGGTGGACGGCGTGGATGGCGTGGCTGGTGATGCTGTTCGCCCTCCGAGGAGGTCATGACTGCAGCTACGGCGGCCCCCATCCGCAAGATGTACATCTGAGGGGGTCCGCAAGGAGGCCAAACTTTGTCCCAAGTGACATGTCTCCGGACCCCGGGGTAAGTGTGCAGGTTGGTGTCTTTGAACGTCAGGAGGAGGGTGGTGGAGGCCAAACTTTGTCCCAAGTGACAGAGTGGCCTCCTGCAATGGGTGAGGGTCTCCCCCCCACACCTATCAAATGAACCTTTGCAGCTGCCACAGGCTGACAGCTGCAACACGTCCATTCGAGCTGGGAGTGTTTCCCCCAGTGTGGGAAACAGTCCCATGTTGTTCCAAAATCCCACATAGTCCCTTAATCAGGTCAGTTAATGACCTGAAATACCTAACTAAATATTGTCAAGTGGCATCCCGCTGGCTTTAATTGCCTGCGGGATTCCCACCAGCGGGGGCTGCGCGCGCACGCCGGCGCGTCAGCGGGGAACCCGGAAGTGGGCGGGATCGAGGCGGGATCCGGTCCCGCTCCTGGATTTCGCGATTTTCGGGGCCCCCCCGCCGAGAACGCACCTGATAGCGGGTGGTAAAATCGAGCCCCTGGTATCTGTGGCAATGGTACAGAGTTTGAGAGTTTGTGTCAGAGACTGAAGACAATGACTTAATTGTAAGTAGTATATATATGAAACTGAATTGGAATTTCACAGCCATTTCACTGATGTGTTCATCTACATTCTCAGTTAGTTAGATCTCACAATAGGTGAAAGGAGTCCCTAACTCTACATTGCCAGCTTCTTTTAAAGGACCTCAAAATACTGCTGCATCCAAAAGTTTGAACTCTTCACAATTTCCAAATTAATACTGTCGTAATACAGTTTCAAACATTCTTTAAATGTAATTATTCAGCATTTAAATGTTAGGCTTCATTGTATAATGTTAATTTTATATATTAAATCAAAAACTAGTCAGCTGGACAAAATGCAAAACTGTAATAAACTGCAAAAAATGCACAATAAGTTCAATTCTCCTACTTACTTTGACATTTTACAGCATTTTGAAATATATTGAAAACAAACACAACACATTATTTGTGATATGTACCCTGATTCTACTGAGGTACGGCACTTATTAGCAGTTATCTGATAGACTGGTAGGCGGCTCAAGGATTTAGTCTACTATTCAAAACTTTGGCTAGACAGCTGGAGTTGGCAGGCTATTACGTTGTGCTTTGTTAAAATACATTTCCAAAAGTCAGTTGACAGGAAATCCCTCAAGCTTGGGTGCACCGCCAGAACGCTGTGCCAAATTGTGTACAAGTACTGATGTGGTGGATTCTTCTGTAACACAAGGCAGTATTACTTTTTGTTTATAACCACTGACTTACATCTTTCTTAGATTCTTTTGCTGAACTAATGCGTTTTGTAATGGTTTGATCTTGGTGGTTAGGTTTCAGGGAGAATTAATTTGCATTGTGCGAAAAGAGGATTTTCTTTTACTGAAGACATTTTCTCTCTTCCTCTCACCTTACCATCACATTTACTTACCCAGCCTGTAGGGCAGGACTCGGTGGGCAGGGCAGGGCAGGGCAGGGAAGGGATGGCAGATAGCTTCGTGTTTGATGGAAGGTGTAGCTGCTGTGTTGTATGTTTCCATGGTGCAACCATTCCCAGTGGGTGGAGTGACAACTAATGAGACATGTTGCACATATTATTGACAGAATTGGGTACTGGACAGTGCTGTGATTTATGCTACAAACATTTCAAGTGACTATTTGAACTATCACGTCAATGTATATTTTCATTCTGATGCATGTGAAACAAGAATTGTTGACAGCAATTTTCTGCAAGCCACAATACTAAGAATATTAAGATGACTTGATGAAGATCTGAAAAGGTTGTGACAGATTATGATAACATAAATAGTGGTAGATTGCTTCTACTGATCTGCAAGGTGTTAATGAGAGGGTGGAAATTTAGAATAATTACAAAAGAATTAAAAAAGAGAAATATTAAAAGGGTATGAAGTGCAAGCAGGGGAGTAGGCTCACACTAGGTGATCAAAAAATGTGGAGATAAATGTCAGCCCCCACTTGATTGACTGGATAGCTTGTTTCTGTGCTTTAACATTCTATGATTCTACAACTTCATATTTATGAAAACTGATCAGTTTTTGGAACTGATGGTGGTGGTGGACATATGAGTCTGCTACTGTACATTATAATAGTATCCAATAATGGTGTTCAGTAACAGTCTCTAGTAACGGTCTCCAATAATGGCATCCAAAAATGGCATATAGTAGAATGGAATTGCAGAATTTACAGCACAGAAGGAAGTCATTTGACTTATGCCTGTGCCAGTTCTTGCTCTTCACTTGGAGCTGTCTATTCTAATATCACTTCCTTGTAATAATGTCCAATAGTTGCATTTATTAATGCACCAATAACAGTCCAGTAATGGACCAGTAACAGTGTCCAGTATTGCAATCTAATAATGGTGTTCAACAATGGTGTCCAGTAATGTCATCCATAATGGAATCTAATAACCGTGCTTAATAATGCACATGATGTGGGGATGCCGGTGATGGACTGGGGTGGACAAATGTAAGGAGTCGCATAACACCAGGTTATAGTCCAACAGCTTTATTTGAAATCACAAGCTTTCGGAGCTTTGCTCCTTCGTTAGGTGAAGTGACGAAGGAGCAAAGCTCCGAAAGCTTGTGATTTCAAATAAAGCTGTTGGACTATAACCTGGTGTTGTGCGACTCCTTAATAATGCACAGTAATGGTTACCGATAACTGAACCCAGTAACGGCATTCAATCATGGTGTCCAGTAATAGCGTCCAAAAAAGGTGCCCACTAATGCAATAATAATGGTGTTGAGGTTAATGGTGTCCAATAATGGCTATACAACAATGATGTTAATTAATAGTACCCAGTAATGCATCAGTAGTGGCATCCAAAAATAGTGTTTTTTTAAAATGGAAACAATCTCAGCCTTATTTTTTCTTTACATGAAGTGACGTTTTTCAAACTGTTGCAATGCATTCTTACAAAATTGCAACAGATAGATTCCCACCCCACCTTTCATTTCCCTGAGCTATTTGACGTTGGAATACTGGAATCTCGATGAGTCATAATCCTGCATTATTTCTCAGATTGTTGGTAGGAAGCTGGAATTTCCCCTTGTTTTGAAAATAGCAAATAAGTGCCTGTTTTGAATTTAACTTTTTAATATGATAATTGTTCTGAGAGATTCTCTTACAGTATAATTAGTCAATAACAAAAGGTATTTCTAGACATGAATAGGAACAGAAATATTCAGTAAAACCCCAAAACAATGATGGCAAACCATCATAAACAATGTGGAATGCAGCTATTGTAAATTCTCAATTTTGCAACTGCCTTGAGGTATTCTGAAAATACTCAGGCTGTTTCCACCTGGTCTGGAATCAGGAGACTATGTTGTGACTAAGGCAGCATGGTGGATAAAACATGAGCTATACCTGTGGAGGTATCATTCTGTTTATTCACCTCCTTGCTGAACATTCACTGTAAATAAATAACTGTGTATGGAAAGCACAAAAATAATTATTAATGAAAACAGGAACTCTGCTCATTGGGATTTTGTTCTAATTAGTCACTCACTATTCAAGGAAGAGGGCCCAAAATTGTTTGGTTCTTCTGACATGCTTCAGCTGCTACTCCAGTGGGAGTGTAGTGGAAGGTCCCAGAATTTGGCCGTGTCCCAGATAAACTAGGTGTTAGCCTATGCCAGGATATCCCGCAGCACCTTATGGTCGAAACCTCTGCCCAAATTTACGAGTCCAGTAATGCCAAGGGAATAGTGCGATGACTGTCTAGGTTTGGAGTTCCTACACGCCGGCCCTTAGTCAGGACCCAGTGTACAGTCAGCACAGATACGATTGACAGAAGTGAAGCCCATCTGGGAATCCAGCCCAAAAACTGTTGGGGGACATTGAAGCGGTCCCCTTTGTTCTTCCGAGAGGGGCCTGGCACCCCCCTCCCTGGGATGACCAGCAATCACCAGCATTTCAGGGCTCTTCAGCGAGGAGGGAAAGGGGGGGGGGAAGGGAGAGAGCCCACCGGAGACGTGACTCCCAACCGCTTAAAGGCCCGCTACTGCAGTCTCCACCTCTGTCCCTGTGACCTTTGGCAGAGTCAGGTAAAATCCCAGTGTAATTGCGGGATTGCATCCCCAAAGATTTTTCAGGCCAGAATGTCACTAGAGTTGATCATAATTGGTAATGGCAGGCAGACCGATAGCCATTTTGCTGGTAAGCTAGTTTTTGACATTGAAACATAGAAAATAGGAGCAAGAGTAGGCCATTCGGCCCTTCGGGCCTGCTCTGCCATTCAGAATGATCTTGGCTGATCATATAACTCAGTACTCTGTTCCCGCTTTTTCCCCATATCCCTTGATCCCTTTAGCATTAAGAAATATATCTATCTCCTTCTTGAATACATCTAATGACTTGGCTTCCACTGCCTTCTGTGGTAGAGAATTCCACAGGTTCACCACCCTCTGAGTAAAGAAATTTCTCCTCATCTCGGTTCTAAATGGCATACCCCGTATCCTGAGACTGTGACCCCAGGTTCTCGACTCCCCAGCCATCGGGAACATCCTCCCAGCATTTAGTCTGTCTAGCCTTGTTAGAATTTAAAACGTTTTGATGAGATCACCTCTCATTCTAAACTCTAGTGAGTATAGGCCTAGTCAACCCAATCTCTCCTCATACGTCAGTCCTGCCATCCCAGGAATCAGTCTGGTACACCTTCGTTGCACTCCCTCTATGGCAAGGACATCCTTCCTCAGATAAGGAGACCAAAACTGCACACAATACTCCAGATGTGGTCTCACCAAGGCCCTGTACAACTGCAGTAAGACATCCCTGCTCCTGTACTCAAATCCTCTTGCAATGAAGGCCAACATACCATTCACCTTCCTAATTGCTTGCTGCACCTGAATGCTCGCTTTCAGCGATTGGTGTACAAGGACACCCAGGTCTCGTTGCACCTCCCCTTTTCCCAATCTATCACCATTCAGATAATAATCTGCCTTTCTGTTTTTACAACCAAAGTGGATAACCTCACATTTATCCACGTTATACTGTATCTGCCATGTTCTTGCCCACTCTTCCAACTTGTCTAAGTCACATTGGAGTGGGGCTTGATCCCACAACTTTCTGACTCAGAGGCAAGACTGACACCATAGCTATAAAACAAACAGTATTTATTCATTATTAAGCAAAATAGCAACGTAATTGCATATGAATGTTTTAAAAGTGTAAAGACAAATTAATTAAATCTTTGAACGCCTCTGACAATCAGTAAGTTTAAAAAAAGGAGGCATTATTTTTCATTTAAATTCTAAATGAGGTGTGTTGAAGTACATTGTTGTAGTCTTTCTTTCCCTTCTTGGAATCCTCACCCGCCCACGCCTTACATTTTTCTAGCAAAATAATAATCAATTGTTGAAAATCCCTGACAACAAGCATCACTCTTGAAGAGCAATTTGCAGGACTTCCTACGCCTTATCAGTCTTTTACCAAAATGTTCCTGTGTTTTCTTTTGTCAAAAATCAAGCACGTCTTAAAAAAATTATGCTAACACTGCAATTATGTTGCTATTTTGCTTAATAATGAATAAATACTGTTTGTTTTATAGCTATGGTATCAGTCTTGCCTCTGAGTCAGAAAGTTGTGGGATCAAGCCCCACTCCAGAGACTTGAATACAAAGGCCCCAAGTATCCTGTATCTCATTTACGCCAGTTTCTACGTTGTTCTGGCTGATGGAAACCTATGGCAAAATTTCCTGCAGAACTCATTTGCTTATACCGGAATATAAAAACCTGCGTAAAACCAGTGCAAATACAATGCCACCAATAAGGGTAATAGCAAGTGGGCTGCTGTCTTCTGCCATGGCGCCTCACCCTCCAGCCTTTGCTGCTCCTCTTCTTCTGCCATTATTATGCAGAACAAGTGTATGCCCATTGGGAAGGCCATTCCAGCTACTTAATCCTTCTGAATGCATCGGAGGGTACGGGGACCGGAAAAACTTTGGGTGCACAGAGACTGACAGCACTTTGGTTAAGAATAGTGTAGGTCCAAGAAAGAAATTTTTTTCGAAAATCGTGAACAAAATCGCTATCAAACTCCAAAAATCTCAGTTACGCCGATATCAGTTGACATCCAGCCATGCAGCACCTAAATCTTTGGGCATAAATCTACGCCAGTGCATTAAAGGCATGAATGCAGGAAACTTGCGTGAGCTGGTCTTTTGCATGGGTCTGAACGGGAGAGGATTTTGGTGGACATATCTCAGACAAGGCGCAAACAAGCGAGGAAATTCGCACGTACTGATGTTTTGGCATAAAACCAGCATAAATCAGTTACATGCAAATTTCCTCGAAAGAAAATGGCGTAACACTACTCTTTCGCTGTAGATGTTCCAAAAACTTCCAGGAAATTCTGGTCATACTCAGTTCTGAATTTGCTGGAAAGTATTTCAATTGAGCTTGCAGTAAAAGTCATCAAACATAAGAAAAATGGTTTGAAATGATAAGATCTACCTCTCCGCAATATTAGAAAAAACATTACATAGGCGTGCGCTTCCTGTCTGTCATGCTTCAGATGTCATACACTAATGCAAATTTATGTATCACATTAAATAAAAACAGTATAAAGTAACAAAGACAATCATTTGCAATTTATAGAACAACTCTCCAGGAACACAAAATAGCAGAGCCACAATGTTTACAGTCTTTTAATTAGCCTTCCCACAAACAAAGCCAGGGTTCTCATCCTCAGCCTGATTAGCAATTAATCTTTCAATTAGCTCATCCACCTTTTACTTATCAATTAAACTTTGTTCCCTCAAATGGCTACATATCCACGTTTTAGCAGCAGAATAATGCATTGTGGCTAAAATTTCCATGGTACATTACTGCACACAGACATCACAGGGGAATGTGTTTGTTGCAGATGCAAACCATTCTTGAAAGCGTGTGTGCTTCTGAACTACAGCCTGAAACTGAAAAACATATTTCCTTCTGAAAAGCTTGCTCATTATCAATTGATCTCTGGCTGGCCAGAGCCTGTATGCTTAACAATTAGATTGTGTACTTAAAGGGACACAGTTCCACCTTAGCAGAATAGTTCTGCTCTTACAAAATTGCATAAACTCAAACCTAACTATGAATAACACCAAAGGAGATCCACTAGTATCTACAGGATGTTTCAGTTCCCAGAATCAGATCAAGATGTTACTGCAAGGTTGATGTATTTTGTTTGACGCGGGGTCTGTCATGGACCTCTCTTATTTTTTTGTGGAATCTCCTGTTTCAGCAATGTTAAAATGCTCTGGACTGATGCCTAATCATTTATGTGTAATAATTACATATTTGGTTTTGATTGCACCAATTCATTAGAATTTACTTTGCTTGGTTGATTTTGTACAGTGCACAATTTCAGGACAAATACATCTCTTTCTCCCTCCCCCCCTCCCTTTTTAGACAGGTGATCCGTTGAGTAAATGGTTAACAATGAACAATTAGTTGTCGGAAGTGACACAAGGGGATCACTGCCGACAGCTGGTCTCTCTAGGCATGTTTTAACTTATTGTATTATCTGCACCAGAGGCAAGGGTCATCTATGGAAACTGTAACTTGGAAGGTCTATGCAAACCTGAAAATAATAATTTTGCAAAAATTCAGAGACAGAGCAAAACAAGGAGATATTTTAAAAATCTGACCCTCCACTTCTTTCATCTCCATACTCAAATGTCATACGCACAAACTATCCTATTGAGAGCAAGAGAAAAGATCTGTAGCAGATGTATATGAAATGAACACTCGGGAAATGCTATCTTCATTTAACCTTTGAGTACTGCAACTGTAAGTGAAAACTGCCTATAAAAACTTGCATTCAATTGGTTCTTTTACAGTATATTTACACTGAAACCTGCTGTTGTAATACAAGCTTAGCATTCAAACACTTTGGTTCATAGGAACTTACAAAAAGTCAGGATCAGGATCAATGGAACTGTCTTGTTTATACTACATTAATAGTTAGAGGCCTAGAAATTGGATGATACTGCAACCATTTTACAGGTGCCCAAGGGTCCACAATGGCAGGCGACGTGTGCACACTCATGCTGCCCCCGAGTGCGCCGCCTACAATATTGGCTGGGGTTCCTCGTTAGGTGTCCAGGGTGCATGACTGAAACTGGTGTTAGGCTGCCGATTTGCATATGTAATGGGCCTCATTATGAAATTGGAGTTCAAATGACCGCATCGTGCGCTGTCATGTTGCGATCCATTTCTTCGGGTGCTCAGCAGCCAATCCAATGGTCCTTAAAAAGACCGCTGGAAGCTGCCACTCGAAAGGTAAGTTTTAAGTTTTGTTTACTTACTTTAAGAATATGGTTTAAAACAAGCATGATCAAGTATCCCATCTCACATAGCGTCCAGGCATTTAGCAAGAGGGCGATGCTGGTGGGGGCGAAGCTCCTCATTTCTGGGTTAACAAATAAGAAGAGCCTACACATTCCTGAGTTCAATAGCAGCTTGTAAAACAGAGATGAAGGTTAAGGTGATTAGTTACGCTACGTGAAACAACTCATCTTGAGTTGTTAGCATGGCGTCAGCCTGGCGGGATAATTAACGACTAGGAGATAAGGTCAGAGATGCTTACGTGCAGAACAAAGCAGCTGAATAGTATAAAGATAGGGCCTGCTCCCTCCCAAATGTTAGAGCTCTCGGGACAGTCCTTAGCCAAGAGGCAGCTTACGGGGGTCAAGTCTGATCACTGTGGTCCTTGGGGAAAACCAGGTTGTATGAATTGCTTGTCATTTAATGTAATGTTGAAGACAGCTGTAGTATAATTCTGTTGTAAGTCAACATTAAAACTTGTTGAATAACCACTCCGGTCCGAAACACGTGGAAGTTATTGTTGAAGGACTAACAGCCCTTTATTGCGACAGCAACAGAAACATCCACCTACACTTACCTTATTGTGGAGCCAGAAGGAGCAGGAGAGCTCCTCCCAGCTCCACATTAAAACCATGGGCCACTGCCAGCCACCGCTCACCCCCATCCAGATTGCCTCCCCGCTCCCACTCTCCCGGACTCTCCTAAAGCCCTTCAGCTGGCTGATCTTGATGCCTCTGGGGCTGCGAAAGGCGCCTGCAGCTTACCAGTACTATACTAATGAGGCCGGCAGACCAATTTGCCGTGGTCCTGCCGCCAGTCTCATTAAGCACGTGCAATGTGCACTGCACCAGGATTGCGCCTCACTCCAGTTGTGCCACAACCAAAGAGGCCACTAATCGCTGCTGAGTAGAATCCTTCGAAATGCTGAAGATAAAATGTAAGTTCCAGTAATGTACTCGCCACAGAAATATGGAATTCTCCACCTTCATTCCCTTGTGATGTACTGAAATCCTGCACTACTATTAATGCAACAACAGCTTACGTTGATATAGTGCTCCTCGGATACAATAAGTTGTCTCAAAGTGCTTTGCATTGAGGATGAAAAGTTGTTGTTGTTGAACAGAAAGGAAAAAGGTTAGTAGGAGTGAATATAATCTACTTTTCCTCTCTTCTGATCACACATATACCCTGTTTCTGGGCTTATCCTAATACCACTGCAAAGATAATAAAATTTTACCCTTTAGTGTACATATGTTTCTCTGTCAGCTCTGGTACATTATGCTGGAAATTGCACATGTAGCATGTCCACCATTGGAAAGGAACTAATATTAGAAAACTGGACAAAGTGGGTTAATGATAGGTAAATGAATGTCAGCTCTTCTAACATTCCAGTATTGTGTACATTGCATAATTCCTTTGTCCAAGCAAATTTAGTTTTTGTGTAATACAGTATAAATGTCCATGACCATTTAATATCTTTTTATGTGATATAAATGTGTATAGCAATGGGCTTTCTCAAGTTGTACATCTTGATTCAAAAATGGCAACATAGATTTAAAGAATTTCAATTCAGGACATTTTCTGGCTCTTGACTTGTCCCTAGCCATGAAAGACTTTCTGTAACTGCAGCCATGATGCCACCTGGTGTTTCCCTTGGATGTGCAGCTGGAACAACAACAAATGGTACAAGAATGAATTCAAAGCTAAATCAGAATATTGTACAGACCCAACGAAAGCTTACTTATTCAGACTGAATAATTATAAAATTGTCAGATTGAAAGCAATGAATGTGATGGTGCAATTGTGAGAGAGTGATAATGCATTCTTTTCAAGTCTCATATCATACAACCTTTACAATCCGTCACGGACAGACTGCACTGTAACTACTATTCTCAAAAATAGTAATGCAGGTTTGCTCCTAATCTTGCATTCTGATTTTGGAGTTTCATGTAGTCAGAAATGTCCCAACTTGTAAAAGATCGCAAAGTCAAGCAGGAATACTAACATGCTTAACACCCCCTCTAGCCTGCCACAAATTCTGTTAAAATTGCTCTCAACTAAATAATTTATTGGAAGTGATGTCTGAATGAAGCATGAAATGAACACTACGGACTGCAGCACCAGCTGATGTCCTTACTGTTTCTGGCATATCTCCCAGGAATTTCCTGATGCAAAATATGAAGCATTTCCATTTCATTAGTCAACCTTCTTCCAGAAATGATGTCCTTTTCACATATTTTTCCGAGTATGATTACTAAAGCAGGAAATTAAAGATTTTTGAGGATTTCAGTGAAATAAATGGTTTCATGAAAAATGTTTGATGTTGTATGCTAGATAAGTATGGTGTTTTAATTATAGTGCACATTACAGTATTACATATTGAAGCACATATTACAAAAACTGATCACATTTACCTTATTTGAAGATTTGGTAAAGTATCATCACTGCAATCGTGCAAAGCCCTTCATTTACTAGGCTTTCAAACAGATTATTTAAGAAGGTAGGATCCCAATGAGGTACAGCTGGCACTGACTGGACAGAGTTACCATCTGCATTCATTGTGGTATTCTGCAAGGTATTAAAGCAATGAAATGCTTCAAGGAGAATTCTGCTTGCCTACAGTTACAGTGTGTGGGTTGAAGCCTGCAGTTCTGTACACAGAAAATGAGGATTAGAATTTTAAAAAGTGGTGGAGAGTTGTCTGACTACCTTCAAAACGAGTGATGCTAACAGTGCTTTTGGACTGAAGCTGACCAAATATTTTTCATAGTAACATGAATATAGTTTCTCTCTGCACTGTCAATGCTTACGTTGGAGCAACAAAGTATTAAGATCCACGATTGATACAAGACCAGTAAAAAAAAAGGGAAAGGTTAGATTTTTTTTTACTGGATCAGAATCCATAATAACTTTTAAAAGGGAACTGGATAAATATTTCAGAAAGAAAACTATAAAAGGGTATGGAGAAAGGGTGAAATGGATAACCGTTTCAGAGATCCAGTGCAGGGATAATGGTCACTTTCTGTGCTGTAAATTTCTATGATTCTTGTCGACTATAGATTGATATTTTAATTTAAGATGGCAGTCATTTTCAGATCAATGTGAGGTTGTTTTGGGTGCATGTCAACAAGAAAGTGGCAGTGTAATTCAAGAGTCAGATGCCTGTGTGACTCCTGAGTGCAGTAAAGCTGTGCAATGTGAAACCCTCTCCAGGAGACTTGTCTCACAGCTGTTTGAGTTTGTGCTGGCTGCGATATAACTGCTGCCCTGTCTAAGCTACATTTGAAAAAAATGCTTTCAACATTTTTGATTTTTGTACAATGCGGAGGCTCTGCTAACATTAAAAAAAATACTGCCTGGGGGATGGATCTCTGTTCATTGATCCGAGCGTGCATGAAGCTCCTCAGTGAAATCTGCAGTGATGCACAGTCTGCACCAAAACTCCAGTCTGTCAGCTGCGCACTGCACTCCACAGCTACCAGTTTGAAACCAAAGGTTCTAATATTAAACATAGCAGTGCAGTGCCAAAAATACAGAATTTTGCCATTTATCAATTCTTATTCATTGGAATTGTTACTTGATATCTCATTAAAAACTTTAAAAACATTATTTTTTTGTTCAAAGACATTCTGGAGAGAACACTTTGTGTGATCCCTGATAATTTTGCTAGGGAGCAGTAACCACCCCTAGTGAGCTAATGAGACAGCACCCATCTGATTTTTTGATAATTTAATGTGTCTTGGCCACAGCTAGACATTACAAGTGTTATGCATTTGTTCCCGAGCCACCTTGCTAGTGATTTGCACTTGATTGTTGATAGTATAGTGGCTCTACAGTTTTGCAATGACACCCAGTTTGGGATTGTTGTAGCCAAAATAAATCCAAACACTCATCCCTACTCTATACCATTTTTTTCTGGCAACTGCTAACTGGAGCAGTACAAATTTTCCTGCATAATTTATTTGTCAGCAGAATTGCCCATATTCTCACGGACTCACATCGGTTGGTGGTTTACTTCTGAATTGTAGAGAAATTGACTGCAGTGAAACCCCTGGCTGTTTTCATCAGCCTGGTTTGAACTGTTGCTGAAGAACACAGAATCACAGAATGTTGCAGCACGGAAACAGGCCACTGGCCCATCAAGTAACTACTGGTGTTATTTTCCACATAAACCAGCCAAGCCAATTCCACTCTCTTGCTCACACTCTATGCCCTTTTAATACTTTTCTTTTTCAAATAGCTGTCTAATTCCCTTCAAGAAGATCTTACGGACTCTGTTTCGACAATAGTTTATGACAGAATTCCACATTTTAACCACTTTCAGCATAAAGATTTTTTCTAACCTCTATTTCATTATTTTTGTGATTATCTTGAATTTGTGCCCTCAGTAAACATATCACTGACAAATGGAATCAATCTTATCACTATTTACTGTATCATAACCCTTCATAATCTTGATGACCTCTATCAGGTCACCTCTTAACCTTATCAGCTCCAGTTTAAAAAAAAATCTCATGTCTCTCTTCATAACTGTAACTCCTCATCCATGGTAACACCCCAGTGAATCTATGGTACATCTTTTCCTTCATATCCTCCCGATCTGTAATGATAAAAATTCACTGAAATTGAATTCAAGGAGATTATTCTCATCTATTCACGACTTTTCACAGAAATGCACGAGTGAGCCACTCGTTCCTGATTCCTGTGAAGACAGAAAAATTCTGTGTTCCTGGATAAAATATTGTATGTAATAATACTTCCTTTTAATGCAGTATGTACCATATACAGATTTTAAATTATACATTTTCTGTGTATGGATTATTGATCTTTTCATACATAATAAAATCGCCTCTAGGCTAAGATCTGTGTGGTTAGTACTGATCTTCCTGTAACACACTGATGATGTGTGCCTGTAAATGACAGTTGAATGTAGGACAAAGGCCACCAAAGTAATGGACTAAATTTTATACTTGGCTCATCAGCTAAATTTGGTTCTGGAATATTTTGTAGCAGCACTAGCTACAATTATATGCAGAATCTTTGCTTTACTTACAATGACCAAGCTTGGGAGCAGTAAGACATTGGGCACAAAGCAAAGAGCAAACTCATGTCTTTTGTTCTTCAAAACAAATCTTGCTGGCTTCATTTTGAAAGTAAATACATTTTGCAGACTCCTATTGGTGAAAAATCAAGAAGTCCAGTGCAAAGAGGTCTGAGCTGCCTTAAAATATAAAGAAAATGTTGTTTCCCTAATGATATTACTAACTGATACAAAATTCCACCTTGTAGCACATTTACATTAACAGTTTATCACCAATGATGGCTCTGAAATCAATAGCAAAGCAGAAAAGTAATGTAAGAAAAACTTACATCTATATAGCAACTTAACATGCCCTCAGACCACAAAGCACCTCACACCTGATGAATTACTTTTTTTAAGTGTAGTCACTAGTATTATGTAGGCAAATGTGGCAGCCAATTTGCCCGCAGCAAGATCCCACAAACAGCAAATGAGATTAATGACTGTCTTGGTTGAGAGAGGAATATTGACTGAAACATCATGCACCGTACATATAATCCTAAAGATTGGCATTCAGCCCTATCCTGGGTGCTGATCCACCCAAGCCAGCAAAATTCAATACTGGCCCAGTACACAGTGCTATAATCACTAGATTTCCTGTTTACTGATAAACCTCGTTGCTGGTGTCACAAAAGGAACTTGAAATAGAGGGGAGAGAATCAGATTAAAGAATAAATGATTTCCATTAGATAGCGATTGTTTTTCAGAAATTGAAAGCACTATAATGCTGTATGCTCTCACAGTTATGCTCCCCCTAAACCCAGCTTCTTTAGCTTTAACTGTACATGTTAATTTAACTGGTTCACCGCATTAATTTCACTGATTTCTCCGAACAGCTTCTTTATTTCATCAGGATTCATTATTTAAACAAAAATTTTAAAAAGTCATCAATAGAAAGATAGAAAAGACTTGCATTTTTATTAACACCTTTCATAACCTCAGGATGTCCCAAAATGCTTTACAGCCAATGAAGTACTTACTGAAGTGTTGGAATGTAGGGAAACACAGCAGTCAATTTGTGCTCAGCAAGATACTACAAACAGCATTGAGATAATGACCAGATAATCTGTTTGTGATGATGGTTGAGGGATAAATATTGGCCAGGACACTAAGGTGATCTCCCCTGCTCTTCTTCACATAGTGTCGTGGAATCTCTTACATCCACCTGAGAGAGCAGACAGGGCCTCGGTTTTTTTCTCATCCACTTCCAATAGTGCAGTACTGCCCCAGTCCAGATTGCATTCTCAAGGCCTGGAGTGGGGCTTGAAGCCATGACCTTCTGACAGGCAAGAGTGCTACCAAAGAGCTGGGGCTGATACCCTGTTAAACAGTATTACTGCAATTTATGCTATTTCTTGTTTTGGTAGTAGTTGTCCATTTTTCTATATTACATAGGAACAGGAGTAGGCCATTCAGCCCCTCGTGCCTGCTCTGCCATTTGATAAGATCATGGCTGATCTGTGATCTAGCTCCATATACCTGCCTTTGGCCCATATCCCTTAATGCCTTTGGTTGCCAAAAGCAATCCATCTCACATTTAAATTTAGCAATTGAGCTAGTATCAATTGCCGTTTGCGGAAAAGAGTTCCAAACTTCTATCACCTTTTGTGTAGAAATGTTTTCTAATCTCACTCCTGAAAGGTCTGGCTCTAATTTTTAGACTGTGCCCCCTACTCCTAGAATCCCCAACCAGCGGAAATAGTTTCTCTCTATCCACCCTATCCGTTCCCCTTAATATCTTATAAACTTCAATCAGATCACCCCTTAACCTTCTAAACTCCAGAGAATACAACCCTAATTTGTGTAATCTCTCCTCGTAACTTAATCCTTGAAGTCCGGGTATCATTCTAGTAAACCTACGCTGCACTCCCTCCAAGGCCAATATGTCCTTCCGAAGGTGCGGTGCCCAGAACTGCTCACAGTACTCCAGGTGCGGTCTAACCAGGGTTCTGTATAGCTGCAGCATAACTTCTGCCCCCTTGTACTCCAGTCCTCTTGATATAAAGGCCAGCATTCCATTAGCCTTATTGATTATTTTCTGCACCTGTTCATGACACTTCAATGATTTATGTACCTGAACCCCTAAGTCCCTTTGGACATCCATTGTTTTTAACTTTTTACCATTTAGAAAGTACCCTGTTCTATCCTTTTTTGATCCAAAGTGGATGACCTCACATTTGTCTACATTGAATTCCATCTGCCACAGTTTTGCCCATTCACCTAATCCATTAATATCCCTTTGTAATTTTATGTTTCCATCCCCACAACAGATGTTAGGCTAACTGGTCTATAATTCCCTGGTTTCCCTCTCCTTTCTTAAAAAGCGGAGTGACATGTGCAATTTTCCAATCTAGAGGGACAGTTCCTGAATCTAGAGAACTTTGAAAGATTATAGTTAGGGCATCTGCAATCTGCTCACCTACTTCCTTTAAAACCCTGGGATGGAAACCATCTGGTCCTGGGGATTTGTCACTCTAGTGCTATTATTTTCTTCATTACTGTTGCTTTACTTATGTTAATTTTATCGAGTCCCTGTCCCCGATTCAATATTAGTTTTCTTGGGATTTCCGGTATGCTATCCTCTTTTTCTACTGTAAATACTGACGCAAAGTAATTCTTCAACATGTCTGCCATTTCCCCATTGTCAATGACAATATCCCCACTTTCAGTTTTTAAGGGGCCAACACTGCTCCTGACCACCCTCATTTTCCTAATATAACTATAAAAGTTCTTCGTATTGGTTTTGCTATCCCTTGCAAGTTTCTTTTCATACTCTCTTGTAGCTCTTACTATCTGTTTTATGACCCTTTGTTGATCTTTGTATCTTTCCCATTCGCCAGGATCTGTGCCATGTTTTGCCTTTTTGTATGCCCTTTCCTTATGTCTTATACTGTCCCTTACCTCTTTAGTTGTCCATGGCTGTTTTTTTTGGCAAGTAGAGTTCTTGCCCCTCAGGGGTATAAACCGGTTCTGTATCTTGTTAAATGTTTCTTTAAACATTTCCCACTGATCATCAGACGTTTTACCCATTAACAGATTTGCCCAGTTTACTGTGGACAGTCTCTATCTCATCCCATTGAAGTCGGTCTTACCCAAGTCTGGAATCTTAGCAGCTGATTCACTTTTTTCCCTTTCAAACACTACATTGAACTCGATCATGTTATGATCGCTATTGGATAGATGTTCACGCACAGTTAAGCTGTTAACTATATCTAGTTCATTACTCATTACTAAATCTAGTATGGCTTGCCCCCTTGTTGCCTCTAGGACATACTGCTGTAGAAAACTATCCCAGACACACTCAAGAAATTCACTACCTTTCTGACAGTTGCTAGTCTGCTTTCCCCAATCCATGTGAAGGTTAAAGTCCCCCATTAAGACCACTATGCCTTTGTTACATGCTTGTCTAATCTCTGCATTTATACAATCTAGCACTTCAGAGCTGCTGCCAGGAGTCCTATACATAACTCCCACTATAGTCTTTGATCCTTTCCTATTTCTCAATTCAACCCATAAGGTCTCTGTTGGCTAAGGGCATAATATCAATTCAGGTTGTTGTTTTCAGAGACAGGAGCTGTGTGTATCTTAAATGATTTTTGACCCAACTATATAGGATTAATAAAAATAGTGAATGTTTAAATGCTGGTATTTCAAATCCTGATGTAAAAGATGATTACAAAGTCATATTTATGCCACTCTTTACAATTAAATCTATGTGAGGGAAAAATAATTTTCAAGCTGCTGTTTGTACTGTTGACATTCTAACACATTTCTTGCAATGGGAACTGGGACTGGGTATTGAAGCTTTTGGTATCAAACCAGACAAGTGTGGCTCCACAGTGGTAATTTCATAAACCTCAGTCTCATTACTCATGACCCATCGCAAGTTAAATTTGGAAAGATATAACTTCCAAAATTACAACAAATAAATCAAAATATTCCCTGATGGTGATGTTTTAAATAAGTCTTCTTTTAAAAAAAAGTTAGTGTATGATCTTTGTACCCTGTTATTACTACCCACTGGGAACAGTCTAATTAAAAGTTTTAATTACTTTGCAATGTTTTTCTACTCTGTTTCTGTCTGGTTGTCATAGTACATTTTAGGTTTGCTGGGCATTTGTAGACAGTATTTTTAAGCGTAATGGAACGAGCTCTGAGCTGGATGGTAGAGTTTACACTTATACACGCTGCTATATTCTGCTAATGTGTGCTCAATTGCTTTAGAATAGTCGGGGGAAGTTTGTGATAGTAGGAAAGGCTATAAGTATAATTAAAATCCAAACTTCACTCGCCATGCTTTTGTAGAGTATATCATTCTGTGCTGACGACTAACTAAATCTAAGCTGTAAAGACATTCCTGAGTGATGTTATTTCAGGTCTCATTGAATTTCTGTTTCCAAATATGGTTAGTAATTCAGATCAATTTGGACTCTGCACATTAGCTTCAGGTGCTGAACAGATAACAACTGACACTATCGATAAAACTGATTACGCTGTTAGCAAGGGCCACTCCAAAACTTCGAGTTACATGTTTTCAAAGTTCACAAAGATCACATGTTCAGATTTCTTGATATGCTCGGGGGCCTCTGCTTGGCATAGAAGTTTTGCATGTAGCACAACAGTTTTTGAATTCTCCTTTCTCCTTCCTGGAAGTACTCCCCATTCAGTTATTCATCTCAGTTCTCTGAACCTTCTAAAGACTGTTCAAAGTGTTCAGATAAATCAAGTTTAAATATAGATTTACACATTTTTTACTCCTATCAATGTACAGGAAGAATTTCATATGAACGGTACTTCAGTGCAGAATTCCCCAAAGTAGACTTTTTTTTACAAAATCGAGTGAATAAATAATGACTTTCTGGAAATCCATTTTTCATAAGCTATGTCACAATAAATAGAGTAGGTGGAATTGTCAGTAAAATTGAAAATGAAAATACCACTAGATTGATTGTGGAGGAGTTTGTCTCAGCAGCAGCTGCAGATACGAGTCAAAAGATGCCAACTTTTAGGCTTTTATTGTTGATGGATGTAATTTGTTTACCAGCGCTTCAGTATCCCCATTATATTTCATGCATTATGATTTTCTACTCATTTATATAGTCTACGTCAATGGGTTTTACAGAAAGTAAACTTGCAACGTATGTAGTCCCTTTCTGCAAATGCAGGTATAATAAGTTCAGGACTGATATAATTACAGATTATAACAAAATACCTAGTTATTAATGAAACCTGCTCCAATAATATGCTCCAAGATATTTGTGATTATAATCTCATTTGGAATTAAAGTAAAGAATTGAATGGGTGATTTAAAAACAAAAGTATTTACAACCTTTTAAACAGCCTTTTGCTCCAGTCGAGCTGAGAAGCAAGAATCTGAAAGATTAAAAACCCTTTCTATGTCACTGCACTGGACATGAAAGGTATTCCGTTATCTTTTTCACTTAACAATGTTTCTAGTGGAATTCTGCCAATAACATTCAGTGAAAACAATGAATTATCAACAGCAGTAATTGCAGTTTGATATATGATTGGGTTTGTAGGTGATAGCAATGAGTCACCTACATAAATGAAAGAAATAAGCCTGATGGGGTAGCCATTTTTCTATGAAGTGGGAGTGAAATCTATATATTTACATTCCATTTTATGACCAAAAACCCAAATTGGTCCATGTGACAGACTAAAGTCTGTGGCTGATCCAGCTAAATCAGAGTCCTTAGGAAGTTTGAGAGAATAGTAGATTGAACATTGAGGCCTGAATTTTCCTTCTCCTGTCAGAAGTGGGTAAGGGCCCCCGTTGGCCCAACCCTGCCATGACCCCAACCCATTTTCCTCTGTCGGGGTCAATTCCATATGCAGGACGGGCTCCCAACAAAGGGAGGCCTGCCATTGCTGGGGAGAAAATGTGGTGCTGCTGCTGAGTATTCGCTGCAGCACCACAACATTTGGAAATAGGCAGGATCATCATTAAAGGGGACCCCCTAAATAACGTTGACTTAAATGTGAATGGGGCTTTGAAGCAGCCCAGGATCAGTGGTTGTGTAATTTGTGTGATTTGGGAGACAGGCACATGAATGTTTCTTGCCTCTCAGCCAGTCCTCCTGCCTCCTGCCATCAAAATATAAGCTGACACAACTAAACTCTTACAACAAGCTAACATCTTCCAGTTCTGATGAAAGGTCATCGACCTGAAATGTTAACTCAGTTTCTCTCTCCTCAGATGCTGCCTGACCTGCTGAATGTTTCCAGCATTTTCTGTTTTTATTTCAGATTACCAGCATCCACAGTATTTTGCTTTTGTATTGCAACATGTGACTGGTTTGATAGTGACTGTATGCAGCGTTTGTTTAAGGTTCTTAAATGGCTTGTCACTGCTGACCTTGCCATGCTGTGGTTTGGCTGCAGTGCCCTATCGGACTTCTTTTTGTTCCTTTATACTACATTAGGAATGCTACAGTATCCATCTGTAACATTCCTCGATTACTAATGGAATGAACAGCAGGTTCCTGTTTCAGTCTCTGGCACACTTCCAGCATTTGGTTTACTGCTGTAAGATCACTTGTTCACACAGAGACACTGCGGCTTAACACTCGGATTTTAATAATCTGTGCTCAGACAGGAGCACAGATTAGGAGCACACATATATGTATATGTGTGTGTGTGTGTTTAGAGATTTCACTATTAGCAATGATGATGGAAATCATTAATGATTTAAACAGCCACAAGTAATTTTTCACTTCACAACATTTATGATGCACAGAATAATGAATTTCTATGAATTTTAAAAAAATATATTTATAGTTTTATATTTCAATGTTTATATTATAATTTATAAAGTACTGCACAGTGAACTGGTGAAGCTTATTTATCAAAGAGAGTAAGGCTTGACTGACAGTCATGATCGAGTCAGTAACAGCAGCAAGTGAAGATCAGCAGGAAATTGTTACTCTAGCAATATTCCAACTACGCAAATCACTGTGTCTAAAAGGATTGATGATAACAGGATATCATCTGAAAACCTTTACATTCCTTCAAAAATCAACATTATAAAAAGTTTAACTAACAAAATGAAGACATTTTAAGTCCACATACTATTGTACAGATATTTTAATGAAGCTATAAATAAAGAAGAAACCAATTATTTCAATTTTTTTTCTCTTTAATTAGCTATTAATAGGTCTGTACCATGAGGAACTGGGGCTAGAAGAGGCCCAAAGATTTATTTTTTTAATACTTTCTTTCCTTGTGGGACTGACAGGAGCACTCCTGCTCCCCTGGCCCCACAAGTGAAAGTATAGGCACCCCTGCCCCAGATTCCCACCCCCCTCCCTGATCGCGAGGCCATCCCGAAACCTCCTCCCTGGCGGGGGATTCCTGCCATCCAACATTGTGATTTCTGGCGGGCAACTGACCAGGCGCATGCAGATGAGGCCATGGAGGTAAAATGTCCTGGGCCTCATGCTGCTGAGGAAAGGACAGTTTTCCGCCCACCTCGAGCCTCACCTGCCCAAGTTAAAATTGCGGCTTCAGTGTTTAGGTTGAATTTTTTTGTGAAACCATCAGGATTCAGGCTGGACTGGGTTGTCACTGGGTTGGGCCAGGGTTGTCAACAAGAGTTGGGCCAGGGTGCCTGGGGAGGATGCGACTGCCAGCAGAGGGTGGGGCTGGTTGTGATTGAGTTGGTTTTTGGTTTAGGATACTATTAGGGATTGGTTTGAGGCTGCTAATCAAGTCAGATCAGGTGGGGTTGGGGCTGCCACTTGAGCTGGATCAGGTCAGGGTTGGACTGGGAGTCAGGTTAATAAGAGCAAAACACCCATATGCCCCCCAAATCAGACATTATTTATAGTCACCAGCTCAGGCCAAACAGGTCACCACATATTTTGATCACGCTATCTAACAGGAAGTCTGTAAAACAAGATTAGCAAAATTATCATTGGGCTATTCTACATCTCAATGTATGAAAGATTCTCAAGTTTTGTGGAAATTTAAAAACTTGAGAAGAGTAAAAACAGCATTATTGTAAGTAGTCCCTGATTGGACAGTTTTCTTTTATTATCAGTATCTGATCCGGATGGAATGGAAACTTGCTGCATTTGGGGCTCACTTAGGAATGGGAGGAGGCCATTCAGCCCCTTGAGCCTGCTCTATGATTCAATTAGATCATGGCTGATCTGAACCTCAGCTCCATTTACCTGCCGTAGCTCCATATCCCTTGATACCCTTGCCTAACAAAAATCTATCAATCTCAGTCTTGAAAGCTCCACTTCTACATCAATCCACAGCCTATACTTCGGGACAAATATTTTCACGACACCAGAGAAGAATTTTTCCTCACAAACACATAAGGCTTAACATTAAAGATATTGGAAATAGAGTTGGTTACTCTACATTAAGATGATACATATTCCACACTTATAATTAGATATCCCTGCAGAAAGTAATTATAATAAAGTTTCAGTTCTATGTAATGTAAAAGGAGGCCAGGAGATGGAGTGCCAAGTGAGTGTCAATTGAGGGACTGATTACCAGGCAGGGAAGACAGGTCGAAAATGTCTGACAAGCACATGAGAATATAATACAAAAGCTGTTAGTATCCCATGTCTGTCTTATTGAATAGAATCCAAATACAATATGTTTTCCAGACGTTTAGATTTTATAATGTAAGCTTTTCTGTTTCCTCTTATTTGCACCAAATTTGCATTGCAGTTTCCCAGCAGCCAGCGCAGACTAACTAGTACTGCAGCAGAGGAAATTAAATTTAAAAATACATACAACTTTACAAAGAGGATGCATGTACTCACTGAGGTCTTGAGACCTTTTATTTTAATTGTTCTGACATATCTCCATTCTCTCTGCATTCCCAATCGGGTGACTTCATGAGCTTGCTGCACACGGAAAGCTAATTTTGAAAAACAGTTCTTTTGTTTAAAGTCTTTGATACAGCACACAAAATCCATTCCTACTTCTTTTTTCCAACCATTATATTTCTTGTTAAAAATATGGATAAAATGTGGCTGACACATAACTTGTCTTTCTGCACTCAGCTAAATCTGGCTATTCTATTTGTTACATAAAAGATTTCAGTTGGTTTATACAGCGAAATATATATAGCTTTGAGGCCTGCCACTTACTTACATACCAAAATGGAGTTTGACCATTAGTTTGGGTTCTTTAGTATATTTCAGTTTCATTAATGAGTAGAATAAATTAAAACATTTTTTAATAATGCTGAGAGGTTTATTGTCTCATCTGAATGACGGCACATCTGACAGTGCAGCACTCCCTCAGTAACGCATTGACATGTCAGCCTGGATCACGTGCTCAAGTCTCTGGATTGAGTTTTGAACCCTTGACCTTCGGAGTGAGAGACGAGAGTGCTGTCACTGAGCCAAGGCTGCCACCTGAGCAAGATAGAGCAGCTTTTGAGTGGCTGGCCTGCTCATTCTCTTGACTGTGATTACTACATGCTGTAGAGAGACCTATGTCAGAGCTGCTTAAAATGGAAGAGAAAAATAATTCAATTACTTAACAAAATTATGCTTGATTCTTAAAACTGAGGGGGTTGAATTTCCTCACTGGTTCTTCTGATTGTTTGCCATAACTTCGACAGAAGATCTACTGTTTCTCCGGAGTTTCTGTGGACCTTCCGCTGATGTTGTGATGGACGATTGGAAGACCCCTCGTTGAAATTCAACCTTTGAATGGGTTAATTCATGATTAGCTGTGAGTACTGTGATGTAGGTACAGAAAGTGAAAGAGATTATTTTAAATTTAAACTATGGAAATTAGATTTGATCTGGTTTCTTTTCAGCTCTGTAATAACAGGAACTTGTGCGGTGATATCTCATAAAAGTACACCCAGCCAAGGAAGGGTGACTAAAAACGTGGTCACAACTTGGAAGTACCTTTGGTGTCATCTTGACACATTTTTGTTCTGCTCCTTGAGGTTATACAAAATTGGAACAATATAAAGTCTATTTATTCTGAGGAATATCTAAAGATCTGAAGTAGAAATTTCTCAGTTGCATTCCCTTCAGGAGAATGTAAGAAGGTAGTGGAACAATCAGCCTTCTAAAAAATTTTACAATCAAAAGATGTTCGGACAATTTCAAGAGTCTGAATTTAAAGCAAAATCTTGAAATAATCCAAAACATCCTTGTTGTCAAAATTAGTATGTCCACCTGTATCTTTGGTGCAGCTAAACTTATCCCTGTATTAATCAGCTTCTACTGACACCAAAAACGGTTGCATATTTGCGTCCCATTTTATTAGCTTCTTACGCTCCAGTTGCATACTTACCCTTTTTTTCATAGTGAATAACATAGTTGAAAGGTTAGGCTATCCAGACTCTAAGAGTTGACTTTGTTCAGTCCTTTCAAGTTCTTTTGAATAATTTACACTTTTACAGAACATGCATGTGCTTATTGTTGCATTCCTTCCCTGTGCACAATGAGAACATTTACGGAAAATAATATTTTCATAGAATAACATGGTATAGCTTATTGGAACTGCAGTCAATTTGAAGAATCCCACGGTGCCAAATGATTTATGTGGTGCTTTGGGCTTGGTATGAAGGATATGACCTGAGGAACCATTCACCAGGGACTGTTTAAAGGCTTTACTATTGCACAAGATCATTAGCAGGCGCCTGGAGGCTGAGAGATAGCTGATACTTTGTAAACCACAGTGTAGAATGCCATAGCTTTGATTCTGCTCCATTCCCATTTCATGACAATGATGAAGTTGGTGTTTTGGCTACTGTAAATAATATCATAATAAGCAATGGTTTCTTCAAAGATGACAGCTTGGACAATAATGAATGTGAAGTGATACATTCATCATGAATTTTAGGTCAGAGATATTTTGGCACTGGTTGAAGCTGAATGTTCAAGATTAAATATGAGAGAAACCCTCACTTGTTAGTTCTATACCCTTATTTTTTGGGCATATTCGTATTATAAATCAGTAATAAAAAGTTAGACTTCTGTATGGACCTGTTGGGCTGAATGGCCTATTTCTGTGCAGTACATTCTATGTACATCTACAATAATGCTATTTACTTCACTATAAAAGCTCCGATCAAAAACAATTGATTGTTCTGAGACTTTCCATCAATTGTATTTCACAGTAATTTTAATGTGGGTGTGGATGCATAGTACAGATAGAGATGTGGATGTAGAATGCAGATATGCATGCGGATGTTGAGAACTGATGAGGGTGTGGATACAGTGTACAGATGTGGGGGGGGGCGGATACAGGGTACAGATGTGGGGGGGTGGATACAGGGTACAGATGTGGGGGGGTGGATACAGGGTACAGATGTGGGGGGTGGATAAAGGGTACAGATGTGGGGAGGGTGAATACAAGGTACAGATAGAGGTTTGTAGGAGTGGGTGCAGAGCTCAGATGAGGCAGTGAGATGCAGAATAGAGATCTAAGTTTGGATATGGACTTCTGGAGTATGTGTAAATCTAAATTTAAATCTAAAAATGTTGTTGCATATATTTCCATAATCTATTCAGCAATTCATTCTTAATGTATTATACAAATAAACAGAAAGGGGCTAGAATTATAGAATTGGATATTAAAGTTATTGGACAGAAAATCTTGTGGGGCCTGCTGACCTCCATACCCAAGTTCCTGATATGCGCTCCCACTGCACAAAAAAATCTATGCTATAATGCCATTCGGAATTGAATCCACTATTGTTAAAGTGTTTTCTTTTTCACAAGTGACCTTGTCACTCATGAACTATGAGCACTTTTTCAACAGTGGAATTAAATCCGTATTCCACATTTAGGTAGCTTTTTTGTTCAGTCATCAGTGATGACCTCTGATCTTCTTTGTTATGAAATATTTCACGGATGTCACTTTGTTGCAGTGACTGCAACTGTGTTTGTGGTTAAAGTCCAAATTTAAAGTCTTTGAATTAAAGGAGCAAAATTCAACTGTCAAAACAGAAATATCCTGTGCAATGCTTAAAACTATCACTATCTGAAACAGATTTACTGTCATAATTTGGTTAACAAAAAATAAATATTACATTTCCATTTCTGAGGAGGGAATATATTTCTAGTGATTTGTTTTGTTTCATTAAATGCAATAGTATTTTGTCTGCATATAGTCAATTAAAGCCGTGGTTCTATTTACAGTATTGTATGATTGCTGTATTTACTGCAATCAACTGCATTTTGATAATTTGATGCCAATTAATAATGATAGTTGTTTGCCATTAATTTTGGTTCAGTGATACAAAGTGGTAAAGCAGATTAGGATGTGATAAAATGCTCGATAAATGAATATCTTTGCAGTATCATTAGAATTTTGTGAATCTGATTTTACTCCTTTTAAAATATAGATTTTTTTTCCCTATTTGATCATGTTGATAAGATGTCAAATACATTAAACAGATGACTACTGAGATTGGACAATGCTGTGTATTTATATAAGAATTTTGAAAACCCATAATCTCATTAAGCAATAGCTTCAGTTTGCCAGGAGAATGCACCATGAATCACACCCATCCTGGCATTATTGTCATATTAGGAAATTTTCAGGCAGCCTCAATTCTCAACAGCTTTCTCTGATCACAAGGCTGATGTAGAGTTCAGTGCCACAGAATTTTGTATCTTTATTTGAATTAACTTTTGAACTTATTAAAAGTAAAATTTTAAAAAGTGTCATACAAAATTGAATTAACACTACATATAATCACTTGTGTGGCTGTGTCTAAAAACTCTCCCTCAAGTTTTTTATAACTGAACTTTCAAACTTCCAACTCTTTAGTCTTTGGCCCTCCATGCACCACAATACCTCTGTAGCTGTCAATCTGCTCAATCACTCCTTCACCTCCGCCTTTGATGCCCTTCTCCCTAGTAAAACCATACTGTCTTCCACCCTGGTCATTCTCCCAGGTGTGGCCCTCATCTTTGCTCCCTCAAATCCAAGGGGCGCAGAGTTGAACGTATCTGGCACACAACTGGTTTAGTTATTTATCACAAGATCTAGCTGGACCACATCAAGTTCTATTTGGCGCTGCTTTCCTCTGCCGAAACTGCTCACTGCTCCAGGATCATCCTGGAATACAAAGATAGCCCCTGGCTGCTTTTCTTCCCTACCCCCTCCACCCTCACCTTCAACAACAAGTGCGAGGAGGTCATGGGTTCCCTTGTCACTAAGACGGGAATCATTCATTTAGCTGCCCCTGTTGCATTCCACCCCCCACCCCCATTGCCCACCAAGCCAAACTTTCCTCAAAGTTCCTCCCTGCACTAGCCCTGAACCGTGGCAGTAGCACCCTAAGCAACATTCTGGCCATCTCTGTTGTCTGACTTGGAGAGAGCTGGTAAGAGGGCAGCACTGGTGCCAACCAATACATGGGGGAACAGTGAAAACAAGTGTGGGTATGAAGAATGATGGTATAGGAATGGGAGAAGGGTGTTGTTTGACTTTGATATTTCTCTTTTTATTCCAGATGGTAGGGAGCAGATGTATGGTCAAGGGGAGGGAGGATTCCTTGTCTGTGGTAGGGACTCTGTTGTCTGTGGCTCAGGGGAGGCTGAGGCAAATGACATCAGCCGGTTTCAATGTGGGCTTGGTTGTGTTCTCTGTTTGCCTCTAAATAAATCATAAAATAAAGAAGGGGGAGGGTGGTATGGTGCTGAACACAGCCATAGCCTTCAATCGCTAAGTACCAATGAAGAAACAGCATTCTGCAATAAAGCAACAAGACCATTTTTTTAATTCAAAAAATCAAAAATAAAGACCTGTCTGAACAATACAAGCTTGTCCTTTAGACACTTGGCATTGAAGAGGCTGCTACAGAATCAATAACACCAGGATTTCTGGGAGCAGTTTTCTCCTGAGGAAATCTGAGTGCAGAGATCTCTTGACATTCGTTACACAAAATTTTCGTTGCTGTATCCTCCTCAGGTGCAGACGTTAGAAAAGCCATAATGGGACTTTGTGTGCAGTAATATTCAGGAGCAGAATGGGAGCAAAGGACTAGAACCCATTTTCCTCTGCATTGCACCATTGATGGGGAATTCTTTGGGAGCAGGGCTGAGGAAAATCCTGTATTACAGTAGTCACTACACTTCAAAAGATCTTCATTGCTTTGGGAAGCCCTGAAGTCATGAAAGGTGCTATATAAATGTAATTTTTTTTTCTTGTGGAGTCAATGGAGGAGGCAGAGAAGTAAAGTTGGATATCATCGTTGAACATGCAGAAGCTGATCTCGTGCTTCTCGATGATATTGCAAAATGGTAGCATGGAACTGATTAAGAGGAGGGAATGAAAGATATAGAACTGTAAAGGAGAGAAAGCCAAAAATAACAGTATAGGATCTACCATACTTGCTGTCAACTTGAATTCAAAGTTCAGTTAAATTATCAGAAACATTGCAATGTTAGATTAATAATTTTGATGTACGGCGTCCCCAGCAAAACTGTGAACATTTATATAGAATACAATTAAAACCTTGACCATGAAGTAAAATCTGAAGCTGCAATCCTCTCACAGCAGTGATTTACTTTGTTAAACAGAGAGATTATTCAAATTCAATAATGTATTACCTGGCTAACTGTACTGAGTTCCGTTTTACATTCAGAACTGCAGACCATGTTTTAAACTTGAATCTGTGTTGTTTAATTGTTAACTTTCTGTTTGATCTGCCAATCTTACACATACAATGGTATAGATTACGTGGCAATTTAAGTAATGTAGGGAATTACAGCCATTAGAATTCGCCAAAGGAAATGCAGATATGCATTATTAATTCATGGTCATTAAGAGGCTGCATGTTTCTAGAAAGGATGTGTTATCAATAATCTAGCGCCAGAGATGATAGACACAATACCACAATGGGTCTATTGATGACTTTCAGACCTCAGCTCATTAACATGTGGCTACTCAATAAAAGGGTTAGGTTCCAATATGTTTAGTAAAGGCAGTTTTTCAAATGAGAATGGATTTTTTTTTAATGAGACGTTGAAGTTATGTACAGTGAGTTTAAACTCCACATCATACAGTTAAACAAGTTGTACTTTTTCTTCAAGTCTCTGGAAGGGAGAGATCCTGTTTGAAAAGGATTATTCTGTTCCTGGCCTTTTTTATTTTCCCGGTTCACATTCATCCCCAGCAAAAAATGACTGGACATCCCTGAATGGTAGATGTAGGAGTTTGTAATATAGAAGTCTATAACCTAGTAGATATAAGATTTTATAATATAGTAAATATAGGTGTTTGTAATTGAGGAGTCCATAAAATAAAGATGTGTGTCAAGAAGGAAAGAACTTGCATTTATATATCACCTTTCACTACCTCAAAATGACCCAAAGCGCTTAAAATGTAATCACTGTAGTGATGTAGGGAGATGCAGCAGCCTATTTGCACACAGTAAGGTAATTCAAACAGCATTGATTTAAATGATTAATTAAACTGTTTTTGTTAATGTCGGTTGAAGGATAAGTAATGGCCAGGACATCAGGAGAACTCTCCTGCTCTTGTTTGAATAGTGCAGATTTTTTACAGCCTGGGAGAGCAGACAGGATCTCTGATTTGTCACATTGCTTGTCCGACATCCTGTAATGGATGAGCAAAAATTTCCTCCAACTTAAAAATTGGGAAGACTGAAGCCATTGTCTTCAGTCCCCGCCACAAATTCAGTTCCCTAGCTACCGACTCCACCCCTCTCCCTGGCCACTGTCTGAGGCTGAACCAGACCATTCGTAACCTTGGCAGCTTATATGACCCTGAGATGAGCTTCTGGCCACATGTCCGCTCCATCACCAAGTCCGCCTACTTCCACCTCCGTAACATCGCGTGTTTCCAACTCTGCCTCAGCTCACCTGCTCCTGAAACCCTCATCCGTGCCTTTGTTACCTCTAGACTTGACTATTCCAATGCTCTCCTGGCAGGCCTTCCATCTTCCACTCTCCATAAACTTGAGCTCATCCAAAATTCTGCTGCCTATATCCTAACTCGCACCAAGTCCCGTTCACCTATCACCCTGTGCTCGCTGATCTACATTGGCTCCTAGTCTGGGAACGCTTTGATTTTAAAATTCTTATCCTTGTTTTCAAATCCCTCTATGGCCTCACCCCTCCCTATCTCTAACATCCTCCAGCCCTACAACCCTTCGAGATCTCTGCACTCCTCCAATTCTTACCTCTTGTGAATCTCCGATTTTAATCGCTTCACCGTTGGTGGCCGTGCCTTCAGCTGCCCTAAGCTCTGGAATTCCTTCGCTAAACCTCTCCGCCTCGCTCTCCTCCTTTAAGACTCTCCTTAAAACCTATCTCTTTGACCAAGCTTTTGGTCACCCGTTCTTCTTACGTGGATCGGTGTCAAATTTTGTTTGATAATCGCTCCTGTGAAGCGCCTTGGGACGTTTTACTACGTTAAAGGCACTATATAAATGCAAGTTGTTGTTGATCTCAGTTTAACAGCTCATCTGAAAGATAGCACCTCTGACAGTGCAACACTCGTCAGAACTGCAGGGAAGTGTTAGCTGAGACAATGTGCTCAAATCTTTGAATTGGAGCTTGAATCTACAACCTTTGATTCAGATGTGCGTGCTACCACTGAGCCAAGACTAACATCTAATATAGAAGTCTGTAATGCAGAAGAGAAAAGAACTGTAGTAGAGGAATTTGTAATATTGTTGGTGAAGGCGTCTGTAATATTGGAGTCAGCGGGGAATTGTGCTTGCAGTCAGTGCATCTTGGAAAATTCTGTGTGCAGCCCACATCTGTTAAAATTGAGAGAAGTGTCCACCAATGTAAATAGCTCGAGTAGTTTTCCAACTTGATAAATCCCTATACTTGTGCAGCCACAGTCTATTCCTCAATTCTGTCAATTTGATTTTTTTTGCACTGTTGTGTAGGGAGCCAAGTCAGCCAGCCTAATTACTGAGGTTTGGGCAGGTATGTGGGGAGCTAGATCAGTCCACCTGATTACTGAGGTTTGGGCAGGTGTGTGGGGAGCTGGGTCAGCCAGCCTGATTACTGAGGTTTGGGCAGGTGTGTGGGGAGCTGGGTCAGCCAGCCTGATTACTGAGGTTTGGGCAGGTGTGTGGAGAGCCAAGTCAGCTAGCCTGATTACTGAGGTTTGGGCAGGTGTGTGGAGAGCCAAGTCAGCTAGCCTGATTACTGAGGTTTGGGCAGGTGTGTGGAGAGCCAAGTCAGCCAGCCTGATTACTGAGGTTTGGACAGGTGTTTGGGGAGCTGGGTCAGCCAGCCTGATTACTGAGGTTTGGGCAGGTGTGTGGAGAGCCAAGTCAGCCAGCCTGATTACTGAGGTTTGGACAGGTGTTTGGGGAGCTGGGTCAGCCAGCCTGATTACTGAGGTTTGGACAGGTGTTTGGGGAGCCAAGTCAGCCAGCCTGATTACTGAGGTTTGGACAGGTGTTTGGGGAGCCAAGTCAGCCAGCCTGATTACTCAGGTTTGGGCAGGTGTGTGGAGAGCCAAGTCAGCCAGCCTGATTACTGAGGTTTGGGCAGGTGCGCCGGAAGCTGGCAAAAATCAATGATTGATAAACTGTTAAACATGAATTTATTTGCCAGCAGGACCACTGAGGGTAAGCGTGTACTGCCATTAGCACTCACCTATGTAAATAGGCAGCCATGTTTGATGTTGCGGTTGTTCAACCCCATGAGTATGGGCAGAATACACAATTGCAACTATGGTATATACATTGTGATGCCCTCAATCTCAGCCTGAAAGGGAAGGAACTTATTGGTAGAATTCTGTCTTCCTTTCTCATTCAGAAAATGGGTTTCTACATGACCTGAAGGGACATAACCTTGGGAGGATGATGGGAGAGAGGGTAGGAAAGGCATGATTACAAGGAAGGGAGAAAATAACTTTCAAAATTCAAAAAATTAATTAAAAATATCTTCATGAGCTGCAAAATGATTTGCTGTACAATCTACAATTCAATAAACTACTAACTAAAACTCAAATCGTAATCATCAACTGACTATAATTTCATCTCCATCAAACATCCTTTGTTATAATGACTTACAGGATTACTAAATACTTCATTTTTAAAAAAAGTGACACTTCATGCCTGAAATTATTGGAACTAAAGCCTGGATTCAAAGCCTTTAGTAACCAGGGGAAACATAGTATATCTTTGGTGAGTGATAGAAGGTTAGTTGACAAAGGATGACACGGGACGCAACCAACAGAGCACCCTTCGTCGTCCAGTACTTCCCCGGAGCGGAGAAACTACGCCATGTTCTCCGCAGCCTTCAACATGTCATCAATGATGACGAACACCTCGCTTTGGCCATCCCCACACCTCCACTACTCGCCTTTAAACAGCCACCCAACCTCAAACAAACCATCGTTCGCAGCAAATTACCCAGCTTTCAGGAGAACAGCGTCCACGACACCACACAACCCTGCCACGGTAACCTCTGCAAGACATGCCAGATCATCGACACAGATACCACCATCACAAGAGAGGACACTACCCACCAGGTGCACGGTTCATACTCCTGTGACTCGGCCAACGTTGTCTACCTCATACGTTGCAGGAAAGGATGCCCCAGAGCATGGTACATTGGCGAGACCATGCAGACGCTGCGACAACGGATGAACGGACACCGCGCAACAATCGCCAAACAGGAGGGTTCTCTCCCTGTCGGGGAACACTTCAGCAGTCATGGACATTCAGCCACCGACCGTCGGGTAATCATACTCCAAGGCGGCCTTCGAGACACACGACAACGCAAAATCGTCGAGCAGAAATTGATAGCCAAGTTCCGCACCCATGAGGACGGCCTCAACCGGGATCTTGGGTTCATGTCACACTACACGTAACCCCACCAGCGAACAAATGTTATCTGTTTTTAATATAACGGGTCATTGACTGTCTTCCTTCTCTCTTTTTTTGGGGGGTTTGTATATTCGATGGCCTTTTAGGTGACACCTTTCTGTCTGCTCACTGTGATTGCCTTGGCAACGGGCAGTAATCACCAGGCATTGTTCTGTGATTTTCAAATGCGAAGGATTCGAAAATTTCATTTCCACACCGTTCACCTGACGAAGGAGGAAGCCTCCGAAAGCTTGTGGAATTTAAAATAAATTTGTTGGACTATAACTTGGTGTTGTAAAATTGTTTACAATTGTCAACCCCAGTCCATCACCGGCATCTCCACATCATGACAAAGGATGACAGCGCTGCACATTATACATTTCTACTTTTGATGTATTACTACCAATTTATTGTAATTAGTTTTATCAGCTTGATAGCATTTCCCTGTCCTTGGTCACATCTGATCTGATTAAACACTATCAAACCAGTTGGCCAATCTTTGAAGGATAAGAATCAAACATCAATATGTGGCTGTTACTCCTCAATGTGGCAGTGGTCAGTATTTATTAAATGTGACAAATTACTATGAAAGGTAAGATTGGAGGTGGAGAAAAGTGTTCACTTAGAATTGAATGTGGAGGTGCATTGCTGTGTTCCCGTGAATAACTGTCATCAATCATTCAGAGTGCTAAAATAGAATATCATCAAAGTAACTAATTGTATGTACAGCAGGGAAGTCAGGAACACTTCTTGGCCCTGTGTTCTATGTCTAATTTGATTCATTAGAAAGGTTGGAACTGACTAAATGGTACAAGTTAATTATTCCTTTTTAATGAGAAATAATTCTCATCTGTACACCTATTCCAGCCACAAAATTGGGCCAAGTACTCCACAGGCTTCCTTTGATTTCTGTTCTGAAACTGAAGTATTTACAGGTGAATGTTCAGGTTTCCTTTGAATGAGAAGGCCTCAGAATTAATACCTTCATGAGCTCTGATGCTGAGGCCCTACTGCCACTGGGCGCCTACCTTTCCTAGCAGGGGTTGCAGTGAAACTAGATTGACAGTGAATCACTCTTCCAGCTGCATCCCTCCTTTGTATATTATGTGTTTTTCATTATTAAAGATCCCTGCATCTCCCTATGTAAATTGTATTGCTTATTACTGGAATTGAAGATACCTGCTTCGCCTCAGGGAAATCAGGTGTTTCTCATCCTCAAACTAAAGTTCCCTGTCCTTCCTCTTACTGTTTTTTCACTGACTTATGCTGGGGGATTGTTCCCTGGCACTTCGGCAACCAATTGGTACCCACGTGGCCATTTTGCATGTAAGAGCTCAAGAGAGTATCAGCAGGCTATATGATGAGAGAGAAAGTCACAGCAGAGCCGTCTCTTCCCCTCACATTAATAATAGTGTATGTTTTCTTTTCATCACAGTCTCTGGGTAGTGATGAGAAGTGCCTGATGATTCCTTAGTCAAGGTATAGTGAAGTCAACTGTAGCTCTACACTGTCATTCCAGCTGTAGATCAGCTGAAGGAAGATGAGGCATTGACCGTGAGACCCGCCTCCTGATTGATATGACTCAGTACCATACCATGAGGTGCATTTCCACACTGAACCACTGAGAAGCTTAATACCACCACTTTAATTCCTTTTAATTGAGGGAACATCATATAGAAACTTCTCTATTCTAAAACTTTTATCTACGGTCTAACAATCAGGTGAATAAGGAGGATGGTTAAGAACATTGAGACCTGTAAAACAATAATGGGATAAACACAGTCATTACAGTAACAGTGGATTCCAATATTTCATTGTGTTTAAATTAAATTTCGCATGTTGACTTAATGAACACAGCAAAGTGCCTTAAGACATGGTGAGAGGTGATGCATCAACAGACATCCAAAAACATCCGCAAGGAATAAAACTCACCCTTCTGTTTATATTCTGAACTTTAAGATGTGCACTTAAATTACCTCTCAAGCATCAATAATTACAGAAGGCTCGAGGACACACAAGTATTTTCCACTCCAGTAAGACATTCTTAAGTATGACCCATACAGGTTTAGAAGGAAACTTATTTTAAATGACCACATTGTCCACTTTTGCAAACTTTAATATAATACTGGAATAATGCAATAAATTCAAAGGGAGGAGGAATAATTTTGAGTGAAAAATGTGAAACAATTATATAAAATGTGATGAAAAAATATGAATGTCACAGCTGTTAGTAATGTTTTTTAATCAAGTTTGTATTAGTCGAGAAATTACTGCTGCCTGATATGAGCAAATGAACGTTATCGCATCTGTAAGGCAGTATTCTGTCCAGTGTTTTAACAGAGACATGTAAACTCAATGGGTTAATGTTTCTGTTAAAGTGGAGGGTAGAGAAATGTCACATGAATGTGTTACGCATTCATCCCACTAATATCAGTAATATAGTAATTTCTAGGCTATGAAATTTTAAAATGTTGGTATAAGTGTTTTCAATCAGCTCCAGTTCAGTCCTTAAAATATTGAAGTACTTTGTTGTCCCCAGAATTATCCATTGATGCGGATGAAATGTATACTATTCTGAAGCCATTACATCTTTCCTGCAGGATGTTTTAATATTTAAACATTTATGTGTTCATGTTTTATATAGTATCTGGTAGTCAGCATCGAATGATGATCACTGCACAAATTTAAATTATGTAAAATTATAATCACAAATATTATAAACACAAAACATGCAAATTTACACTCCAAACTCTATAATTAATGGAGTGGTCTACTATAAAGGGAACAAATAAGACACATTAATGGGGCAAATTAAGTGTAAAAAATTGCAAAGCAGGTGGGGGAGAGCATTTCATTTGTGTTTCACTCTACAAGTGACAGTATGATTTTAATTTAATTACTTATTATTAAATCTTTATGAAGGATTAGAATGTATATTTGGAACAGATAATGAAAATGCTAAAGCCTTGTATCTTGAATTATTTTTCATAAATTTGTTTTATTTTCAGAAATCTGTCCAAAGCAGAAAAATTATTTGATAAATTCTTAAAGGTGAATAATCTGGTGGCAGATTTTCCTTTATTCATGAAACTTTTTAAAAAAAAAAGTAGATGTGAGTAAACAGTGGTGGAATATCAAAAGAAAGTGCGAACAGATTCAGTACCCCTTAAAGGCAAGTGCTGGAAACCCATGTGAAATTGGACAACAGACCAGCTGAGGTCTTGTTAGAAGAGAGCAGCAATACTGGTGCCCAAGAATAGGTCCTTAACTCAACTCATCCTTCCCTCCTGGTTCACAGAGCACATCATTAGAAACTTGAAAGTGAGGGTATTATGCCTTAGAGAAGCAAAAAAAGTGTGCTACAGTTTCATCTATTTTATGTATTTTCCTAATATTTCCTTGTGTTTTTTCTTTCCTTGGGTCAATTTTTGTATTTATTATCGATCTGCTGAGTTCAGGAATTCACTGTGTTGGGTGTATAAGTGCCAATCTGTGTTCCCTGGCAGAGTGCTATGGTACATTTTTGTGCCATAACTCCAAGCTAACATAACTTAAATTTTAATTGGCCACTGTCTGTGCCAACACTTCCAGCAGCAGTACTACTTTGAAGATTGCACAGTGGGAAGTGCTTGAGTCAAGCAGTCAAGGCTGTCAGACTTTCCCAATTCTGAAGCATTCCACCTAATTTCCTCAGGCTATGTAATTTAGCTTACAATGTGCATCTACCCAGAACACACATCTGGATTTTATGCCATTTTCCTATGTAAAATAGCACATCCTACAAAATAAATGCTTCAAGGTTTGTATTTGTGAAAATGGTCAGGTAAATTGCGTACACCAGCATTTCAGGCCCATTCTTCAATGTAAAATAGTGCATATTACCCAAAAGTTATATTAATGGCATAAAACACCAACATTCCACAGGCATATACTTGTCGGCATCAAGATTTTTGGATTGTTAAAGTGCAAGTCAGCTTCAAATATTCTTCATAGAAACAGTGCTTCTTTCGAAAGAAATTGTATATTCTTTCCCTCTGCACCTGGCAGATGGGCTTCTCTGTCGGATTGGTTGTAATTGTCTTCATGCTGAGTGATTTACTGTTCACAGCCTTCTGTTTCCTGCCTCTTGATAGAAATCTAACTAAGGATCTTCTTCTGTCTTTTACAAAACTAGCAAACTACACATAGTGGAAGAAAATGTTTTCATGCTTTCTGACTTCTGCATGGATCGAAATCAATCTCCAGAATTGGCTTTGTGTATTGTGCCTGCAGTGCCCATTGCATCTAGGTCTCAGTAGCAATTATTATTTTTGTATGTCTAAATCCAAACCTATTAAATCATTAACTTACAGCTCACAAATTGAGCTGGCTCATTTATGCAGCTTCTGACCTAGTCAATATATCCATAGGAAATGACATTAAAGTTGGAATCCTTGGAAACGGGAACTGTGCCTGAGGATTGGAGAAAAGGGAACTACAGGCTGGGCAGCACATCATCCATTGTAGGGAAGCGACTAGAGGGCACCCTGAAGGAAGGGATGATGTCCCACCTGGAGAAATACTGAACTATAAGAAAGGAACCAGTGTGACTTTGAGTTTAGAAGTTTGAAGGGTGATCTAATCGAGGTGCTTAAAAGGATAAAGGAATTTGAAAGGTTAGATACAGAGAAACTATTTCCTCTGGTGCGAGAATCCAGAACAAGGGGGTATAATCTTAAAAAAGAACTCGGCCATTTAGGAGTGAAATCAGGAAGCATTGTTTTCACACAAAGGGGAGTGGAAATCTGGAACACTCTTCCCCCAAGATGCTGTGGATGCTGTGTCAATTGCAATTGAAACTGCAGGTCCATCTCTGCCCAGGGGCTTGTGCACAAAGTTACTCTGCCAACATGGGTGTGCTGCTTGGTCTGCCATTACGGCCAAAGCATGATGAGGAGAAGGAGCAACAAGTCAGAGTGCAGAGACCTGCAGCTGTTGGGAGATGAGGGCTTAGGAGGAGAGGATACAAGAGGCCTTACACCATGCTTGTGTACAGCAACAGAACATCTTATCTCCAGTTAACTGAAGAGCTTCATCAGAGAGACTATGACAGAACTATGTCATTGTTGCGGCATCAACTGCACCAACCAAGTCACACACACTTCATTGCCTGTGGTCCTGAATTTCTACACATCAGGGTCATTCCAGGCTGGCACAGGTGACATTAGCAACATCAGTCAATTTGCAGTCCAAGCAGGTGGTAGATATGCTTTTAACTAAGCAAAGCAAATTCATCACTTTCTCCAGGGAGGCAGCAAAGCAGGAAGACAGAGCTCTGGGTTTCGACAGGATAGCAGGCTTCCGACAGGTGCAGGGCATAATTAACTACACCCCCTAGCCTTACATGCCCCATATTATAAACCCAGAGTACACATGAACAGGAAGGGATTCCACTCATTCAATAGTCAGCTGGTGTGTGACAAAAGGCAGTGGTCCGTGTCTGGTTTCTTGACTGTTATCATGATGCCTTTATCCTGTGCAAGTCCTCAATCTATCTCCTGTTCCGCGCAGACCATTGGCTGCCAGGCTGGCTGCTTGGGGATAAGGGGTATCATCTGAGCAGGTGGTTCATAACACCTGTCAGGAGCCCAAGCACAGATGCTAAGGAGCACCACAATCAGAGTCATGCCAGTGATTTTCCTGTCCATTAAAATGAATAGAGAGAAAATAATGGGTTGGAAAATTCTGGCAAGTATCTCTATAGTCTCCTATCTTACTCCTTAACAGATATTTATCTAGTTTCTTATTTAAAAAGGTGCAATTAGACCCTGAATTCAAGCTTGTTGTACGTGTCCTCTTGTCTTATGCTTATTGTCCAAGTTAAATAGCTTGTTTATTTCCATCTTATCAATGCCATTCATTATTTTGATTCATAATATATATATTATGTCTACGTTTTATTATCTATTTAAAATATTACATGCATTACTTAGGTAGTGTTTTGCAGTTTTGTGAGGAAAACATGCACTATATTGAGCTCATAAGTCAATGTAGGTAATAGCTGTCCAATAAAGTCAACTCCTATTGGAACAGTTCTTGGGAAACAAATGTTTTGTATATTACAGGGAAGTGCACATCACAATATTTTTACCACATAAATAAATGGAAATAATAAGAAATTGAAAGTCATTAAAAGTGATTTACACTCTAACAAGTGGCAATGACAGCATACGAACAATGCAACTAATTCCTTTTCATTATCAGTATGACTCAGCACTGTGTATGGGGAAATGGACATGCAGACCAACAGTAATGCAAAAGTGGCAAGCAGTAATTTTAGTAGCACCACATGTTAGCAATACGAGCTGTGTTAATACCAATGCTGAGGTGTTGTAATGAGGTCCTATGTTAACAACAACTTGCATTTATATAGCACCTTTCATACAGAGAAAACACAAGGCTCTTCATAGAGACATAATAATAAAAAAAAAATCAATACTGAGCCAAAGATGGCAATATTGGGAGGGATGGTCTTCAGCATTCTTGTACACCAATACTGAGATATTGTACAAAGATTTGTACATCAGCATTCTTATACACTGTTCTTTGTATCCACTCCTCATGGAGTTCCAGTAAAAAAAATGGCAGTAGTGTGAAGGAAAAGAAAAAGGGGGTAATTTGGACTTTGAGCGATAGTGTAATATGGGCGCTAGCAAATCAGCAGCCTGTTTTACATATCTCCCGGTTTTTAGTTCCATGGAAATAAAAATCGGGAGAGATGTAAAACGGGCTGCCGATTTGCTATCACCTTTTTTACACTATCGCACAAAGTCCAAATTACCCCCAAAGATTTAAATTAGAATTTAGCAGCAGTGTGAAGATCTTTAGTGACATAACTGAGAAGTTCATAATAAATGTAGAATGGTATGCAGGGGATGTACTGCATAGAACAATAAATCCACTGAAATCAAAGGTTCCTGTGTTACAATTTGAACCATTCAGTTGACAATGATAAATTGCCCCAATGGATTTGTTATCTATTTAGGTGCTCTTAGTGATGCAACCAAATTGATTTAGTATATAAATAAAGAATTTCAGAAAATGAACCATTTCACAGTAGTGGGGATTTAGCCGGTAACTGGGAGAACTGAATGGTACTTGGTGACATCCTTAACTACCAAGATGGATTTTTATTGCTTGCAGCTACAGTATATAAAAATATTTATTCTGTCTATAAATCACGTTAATATTTGAATTTACTGGGACTTAGGTAGTGGTGCAGGACCAGAATACAAAAGAGAAATGAAAAGAGAATACTTCATCAGCATGGAGAACAGAAATGCTAGACCTGAAATTTCAACACACGAGACTGAAGGATAATTAATGTTTGCTGTAAACTTAACTTTATTCCAGCTATTGTAATATTTTAAAAACCTTTCAAATCATTTTTACACAACATTGAAAATTTTGGATATGTTAAATATGCACTTTGGCATCGAAACAACTAAAGTGCAAGTAAGATTGTGCACGCACTTTTATAGTTAAAGAACTGACATCAACTTCTCACTGACCTTGGCCCCACTGCTGGTTCTGCTGCAAACTTGCAGACAGGAATCTTAATTAATACGGATTATCTCCTCTCCTATTGCAATCTGCATAAATGTCTGATCTGAATCTCAGATTCATAGGAATTACCCCACAGAAGAAAGCCATTTAGCCCTCAAGCGTTACTGGTGCTAGCTCTTCAATTGGGGGCTATCTTCAATTTCATTGTATTTCCCGAAGTCCTTTTATACTCTTTCTTTTCAAATATTTATCCAATTCTCTTTTAATCAATGTTACAGCCTCTGCCTCAATAGCCACCCATGGTAAAGCATTGCCTTTTTTTGAAACGTTTCACAATGTTTATGTAGGGATAGCACTATAACCTGGTAAGTGGCAAAATATTTTGTACTTCAATGCCACAAACATTACATTTTGGACGATCTGAACTTCTGTTTTGAGGCAACAAGTTAAGGTTCAGCGGTACTCGTTAAAAGTAATCTGCAAACTGAAAGATAACCATATTTTGGATTGAGCGTGCCATCCTAGTGAAGTTTCGTTTTGTATGTGCGTGTGAGAGAGAGAGAGAGAGATTGATTCAGTCTGGGTGCGAAGTGTTACAATGGAGGCAGTAAATTGTCTAAGATTTCTGTGGTCTGGCTCTTTAAAGCTGTGAATATAATTGACATGCCAATCATTGCCTAGCTGCGCCTAGCAATTCTGTGGGAAAGGGTGCAAAATATCCCACTTGAATCCTTGATTTGATATCCAGCTATAAGGCATAAAGTGCCCTTTTCCATTAGTTTCTTCATGATCAGCTTGATTGCTGACATTTCTTTTTAAAAATTATTTTAGCTACTTGGTCATGGTAGATGGACTAGATTATTGATCAGGGTAACAAAACCTGTTTGTGACAATCGTTATCTTAAATAGCCATTTCTTCAGAATCTGCTGAAATGTTAGCTGCTGGTATATTGGGAAAGTGATCCTGCTATTACACAATATGTTATTCTCCATGTTTTGTCTTTAAAGACAAAGGAAGCATTTTTGAGATATATTGACATGTCCAGCATACTTGTTAAATTGCTTTTAATGCAAAAAAAAATGGTGTTACTTGGGAAATTTGGGGTCATATTGAATTACATTGAGCTGTTTTCAGACTATACAAAAGAAAACAAATAGAAATATTACTGCTGCTATGCCTGTTGCTTTTAAATTATGGCTTATCTGTAATTAGTACATAGATGGCTCTCGGAACTGATTATAGAATATGCTGCCCCGAGCAGAACTTCTGTTTCAAGAAAAGCTTTGATTTTGTGAAGTTTCACAACCTAACAATATCTATATCAGTAAATGTCATTTTTTAAGATCTGGATGCCTCCATCAGTCTGGGACATTTTTATACTGAAAACATTACTGTACCCAATATTCTGTGGAAAGCACAACCTCAAGTATGATCGTTCTTAAAATGTGGAAAAACAGTACCTGGTCAGTCATGAAATATTAGTGGCAAACCTATTCTGTTCTTAATGCTCTTAAGCTCAAATAATTGATTTCAAATGATATCAGGTGCTATCAAAATTATTAACTCCAACAACCTGAACCTGTGAACGGTGTGGTACAATGCATGGGACCATTTGGATCTAAGCATGTGGAGCTCCCTAGCTATCATTACTATTGATGTCAGGTATATCAACATCTGCAATCTTGACATTCATTGTTCTGCTCGTTTATGAATTTGCTTTGAGTATACTTTTTGGTTAAGTATTTTAAAAAGCAGAACATAAAAGAATATGGGGAAAGGACAGCAAAGTGAAATTGGAGAGGTAGAACTTGATGAGCTGAATGGCCCCCTGTGCTATTAATTTCTACAATTCTATAAGATTGGACAGTTTCACAAGTGATTGCCACTGGCCTGACAGTTCCCACTTCCCTGCTGCTAGCTCATCCTTTCAATTTTGTGTCTCCTTTTACTCACCTTTATATATAAATAAAGTGGTATCAGTAACCTAGGTGACTGTGGAGTAATGTGTATATTCCATGGAGAAAACAAGCTTGTAATTGTGCCACTTGTTGATCATGTTGTCAAGTTCAATTATGGCAATTATACTAGAGGAATGTGTCCTCTGAATATTTGTTTGTATTTGATACTGCAGTCTGCTTTGTTCCAGTTGCACTAGCATTTAAAAATGGAATTCCCCTCTGCACTCTGAGGATCATTACCCACAGTTAGAACTATCAGGATGACTTGTGGCAAACGCCCACCGATTCTGCCAGATATACATGGGGAAGGAGTCTGTGGCTGAATTCTGCAGAAACCAATTGCAGTGGGACTTCTCACTATTTTCTCCAACTTGGTTTGATAGTCACTTCAGTTATCAAAGCACAGATTTTATAATGTCATTATGTTGATAAAATTGAGATATTCAGACAAGGCATGTGAAGTCTCATTGACTATGCAATTCATAACTAGTTAAACAGCACTAAAGTACTTTAACTGAGGCTGATCTGGGATCTAACTGGAATTGTGCTGGATCACTTAATCCTAGTCCCAACATAAACAGGATGGTCCAATCCTCTCTGATTGGATCGAACTTTACTTATCACACAGATGTGCCTCGAACTTTAGCTAAACTTCTGACCTCATGATCATTATCATTTTGAAGGCGGTTTCCCCAACCTTCACAGGAAGTCGTGTTCTAATGGGGGTGGAAATGACCACACTGCAATTGGTTTCTCCAGAATTTAGCAGCCGACCTTTCCCTCGTGCATATCTGGCAGAAATCGGTGCAGGTGTGCCGCTGGTCGACTTGGTAGCATCTTTACTGACCATTAGAAATCAGATTGCAGAGAGAAACCCAGAGCGCACCACTTCTCAAAACCTAGTGGAACTGGAACAAAGCAGATCACATTAGGAAGATGCCAGTAGCCTCTGAGCAGCTAGTGAAACAATGACAATTTTTAAAATACAATTCAAAATTCACGGCTGGCCCTGTGCAAGGCATTGTTCTGTGAGAGACCCTAGCTGCTGGAACCATTCCTTTGCCCCATCCGCCAACCTCAACACTAAGCACCTGGGCTTAACAAGTATCCCTTGTGACCACTGTTCAAATAATGTCAATTGTGGGAAATACCAAAGGCCTAATTTGCATACATTTTAAATACACCTGCCGCTAAGCGCGGGAACTTGGAGGAGATGCACAAAGGTAGGGACACAACAGATCGTGACGACAAGCACATTTTCACCGCCCCCCACCACAGGTCGATTTTTAAAAAATCAGCGAGGGGGAAGAAAAATATAGGTTAGGGTACCACAAGTAGGCTAGAGCATTAATGCAAATAATAATTATTGGACAGTGGATATAATAAAGATAAATGTGTTAACAATTTAGCAGAACTGGGTTTTACATGGTTAAGTTATTTAATTTCACAGTTGAGAGACCGACCGCTACAAAAAAATCAGTAGCAGAAACACTAATATGGCACTGTAAATCTAAATATAGATTTGTGCCTATGTTCTTTAGGGTCAGTCACTCGCTGAATATGCAGCAGTTCCCTTAGGAACATCACTGATCGGTCTCCAGTGGGAAAAAGATGTTTTGATGGTTCTTTTAAATCTGAGCATTGATTTCGCCCAAAGCCACGATCATTTTGGATATTTTGAATAAAAATCAGCATGGATGAAAACAAGCTTTGATATGTTGTTGTATTTGCCTAAAGATTAAGTTTTTTAAAACTTATTTAGTATAAAGCAAATTATTTCAACCACAAAATTGCATATATATTCACATCTCACACAATGCATCTAAAACGAGTTATTCACACAGTAATTGTGATGGGTTAGTTTAACTATGATAGTCAATTTAAATGGGAATTCAAAGCTTTGAGTCTCCAAGCATGATAGAATACTTTGAAAAGTGATTACACCCAGTATAGTAACTCATTTGATATTTCACACAAAGCTCTCAATAACTGAACTGCTTGATTGTCTCAAATGTTCCCTGTGCTACCCCCAACTGTGTAGCTTTTTATTTGGGTGGTGGGTATAGGTGATACTGTTTCCTGTGGCATTCCTGTACTGGTAACTTCAATCTGACTCCGTTCATTTCAGCTCACCTGTGTCTATTTGTTACCGTAAACTGTTGCAGTTTGCTAGGTCTCAGTTGTTGAACTGCCTGACCTTTATTACTTTGGCAGGCTGTGTTGTAGCACAAAGACACATCTCCATTTTTGTGTGAACTGGACCATAGAGGGACAGTTTCTGAAGGAAAATAATCTTTGGAGTCAAAGTAGGTTTCACTTTCAATAATTCCAGTAAAGCTGATTGTTGAAAGATGTAACCACATTTCAGTACTTTGTGCAGATGTGAAAGCAACTTCAATTTTAAAGAGAGTGGTTACTTTGCGAATTAAATGCACAGACTTTTTTGATGGCTCATGGAATCGGAGAACGTACAGAAGCAGATCATTTTGCTGATCAGGTTTGTACATATTTTTCTCCACAAGTGATCTATTCCATTCTAACTTTCCTGCTCACTCCCAAAATCCTTTTTACACTCCTCCTTTTCTATTCCTATATAAAAGAATTTATGAACTCTGCTTCAACAATGGTTGTTGAATTGGCACAGGAAAATGTATAAATGTAATAGGGTAGAAGTGGCGAAAAAGATGAATGTGCAGCAAAATATTTCAGGGCTGCCTTTCCCATTAGTGAATAGTAGTAGGCAGCAGAAAAATTGCTTCCATTACCTTCTCCAGCTATTACCTGCAACCTCGGATGCTGCTGTGGCCTGTTTTCTTGGCTACTACCAGTGAAGTGAGAAGGGCAGAAAGTATGTTTTGAACTTTAATTGCAGGCATCAGAAAGAATATACAGCTTTACTGCTCCAAATGATTTCTGTCAGATCACAGCTGGATCCCTGTGCCATTGAGGGCAAAACTCCAGCTGTGCCTGATGGTAAGGTAATCTCTTCTGTCACCTTGCTACGCTGGGTGAGTTCCAGTGACAGATGTGAGTGAACCTTGTACTTATTTGTCTCCAGACTGCATGTGGACTGAAAGGGGGAGCTGGAGCTCATATGACTTTCTTACATTGAAAATGGCATCCCTGGTTGCTTAGCAGGAATCGACTCAAAAATAAAATTGTATTGAAACAGTTTTGGAATAGTGTGTGCATGTATGTGTATATCGTTTGCTTACAGATCAGTTGTTTGCAGATTATTAATGATTCAATTCACAATATTAGTGACTCTTTGACAAACAAATCCTATATGAGACAAATCAATAATCTAATAAGGATTTAATCTTGCAGAATTGCTCTGGACCATATTATTTCATATAACTGATTGGAACGGTTTATGAATGGTGAGAACTACAGTGTTTTTCATGTTGCTAAGCTTCTGTTAGCAATATAAATGTAGTACCATGTATCGACAATAAACTCCACAACCTGTAAATGAATCAAATCTCTCCATCAAATTAATAATGTAGTGTTTCTGGTGAGAGAATATTAATCACACAAGCTTCAACTTACAGTGAGTGAAATGTTGGAAACAGGCTGCCTGTGAGCTGCAGTCAGGTTTTATCTATGCTCAGTAGCCCATGAACTTGCATATTTTTTTTCATTTTTCATTCTGCAGCTCAAGATTCCAAGTTTCTGAACTGCCTGTTGTACACCAAGTAGCTTACACTGACAAGTTGTAGGTGGAATTTGTACCATTTTAGAATATTTATTGCAGTCGTGCTCCAGAGGGGGATGAGATATAGTAATTAGTTGTGATCTGTTCGTCCACACTTGTCTCCAGGTGACTAAATGCCTGTGTTATAACAAATGAACAAAATAGTTCCCATAATAAAGAGTTAGAGTAATTTTATGTTAATTCCCTTGATATTGAACACATTGGGCTCAATTTTAAACTTAAATTGCGGGTACATTGGGGGCCGTGAAAATTGCAAAAATGGAGAGCGGATTCGGAAGCTGGCTCCAACCTGCCAACTTCCGAGTTCCCCACAGACACACCTGTGTACGCGCACGCTTCCCAAATCCGGAAGTCCCGCCGGCAATTAAAGCCGGCGGGATGATCGATAAAGAACCAAATGTACCTCGTTAAGGTACTTAAGGTACTTGTGACATATTAGGTAGTTAGAACGATTTTTAACTTACCTGGGCGGCTTTCCCACGGCTTACGATTCACGCCAGGTGTAAAGGGCCAGATCAGGCAAAAATAAACAAAATAAATTAAATAACAAACCTTTGCACAAAGTTTAAAAAAACAAAATAAACCTACCTTTCCACCCTCTCCGATGTCCCTCTCAGCCCCCGATGTCTGTCTGTCTCTCTCCGATCTCACCCTCTTCCACACCCCCGCCCCCAATCTGCTGTTCCAGCGCTGGAGATGTCTTGCGCTCTCTTTCTCTCATCCCCCCCCCCCCCTACCTCTGCCCTGTTGGTAAATAGCCTGTCAATCAGGCTGGCTGCCGAGCGCGAAACCCAGAAAGAACTTTAATCACCATCAATTAAATCATGATTGCTTTGGAAAAGGTAAGCTTTTTTTAAAATTCCAGTTTACCACACGCACCTTCACCACCCCACCCCAACCACTCCCCCCCCCCACCCCCCCACCCCCCCCAACTGCCAACCCGTTACCATTTCAAAATTGAGCCCAATGGTAGAGAGTGCATCCCTTTTAAAGAAGCAGTGCACATGGAAAAGTGTTTCGTACTATTTTTGATTGCAAATACATTAAAGGTAAATTTAATAGCTTGGGCTATTAAGCGGCAAGTAACATTTGTTGCACACAAGTGCCAGGCAATAACCATCTCCAACAAAAGAGAGCCTAACCACTTCCCCTAGATATTCAATGGCATTACCATAGTCAAATCCCCCACTATCACTCATCTTGAGGGTCACCATTGACCAGAAGCTTAACTGGAGCAGCCACATAAATGACGTGGCTACTAGAGCAGGTCAGAGGCTTAGTATTCTGTGGCAAGAGGCTCACCTCCTGATTCCTCAAAGGCTCTTCACTACCTACAAGGCACAAGTCAGGAGAGTAATGGAATACTCTGGATGAGTGCAGCTGTAACAATACTCAAGAAGCTCGGCACCATCCAGGACAAAGCAGTCCACTTAATCGGCACTCCATCCACCAGCTCGAACATTCACTCCCTCCACCACCGGCGCACCGTGGCTGTAGTGTGTACTATCAACAAGATGCGCTACAGCAAGAAGCCAAGGGTTGTTCAGTAGCACCTCCCAAATCCGTGATCTCCACCACCTAGTAGGCCAAGGGCATCAGGTCCTTTAGGGAAGTGTGACCATAACATGATAGAATTCTTCATTAAGATGGAAAGTGAAGTAGTCCAATCTGAAACTAAGGTCCTAAATCTAAACAAAGGAAACTACGAAGGCATGAGGAGTGAGTTGGCTATGATAGATTGGGAAGCTTCATTAAAAGGCATGACGGTGAATAGGCAATGGCTAACATTTAAGGAACGAATGCATGAATTGCAACAGTTATACATTCCTTTCTGGCACACAAACACAAAAGGAAAAGCGGCCCAACCATGGCTAACAAAATAAATTAAGGATAGTATTAGATCCAAAGAGGAGTCATATAAAGTTGCCAGAAAAAGTAGCAAGCCTGAGGATTGGGAGCAGTTTAGAATTCAGCAAAAAAGGACCAAGAGATTGATTATGAAGTGAAAAATCGAGAATGAGAATAAACGTGCAAGGAACATAAAAGTGGACTGTAAAAGCTTCTACAAGTATAGAAAAAGAAAAAGATTAGTGAAGACAAATGTAGGTCCCTTAAAGTCAGAAACGGGAGAATTTATAATGGGGAACAAGGAAATGGCAGGTCAATTAAACAAATACTTTAGTTCTGTCTTCACGGAAGAGGACACAAATAACTTCCCAGAAATGCTAGGATACCAAGGGACTAGTGAGAAGGAGAAATTAAAGGAAATTAGTATTAGTATTAAGGTACGGTAGCATAGTGGTTATGTTACTGGACTAGTAATCCAGAGTTCATGAGTTCAAATCCTGCCACGGCAACTGGGGAATTTAAATTCAATTAATTAACTAAAAATCTGGAATAAAAAAAACTAGTATCAGTAATGGTGGCCATGAAACTACTGGATTGTTGTAAAAACCCATCTGGTTCACTAATATCCTTTAGGGAAGCAAACCTGCTATCCTTACCCAGTCTGGCCTAAATGTCTGGCATGAACTGAAATGTGGTTGATTCTTAATCGCCCTCTGAAGTTCAAGGCAGCGGCTCATCACCACTTTCTCAATTAGGGATAGGAAATAAATGCTGGCCTTGCCAGCGACGCCTATATCCCATGAAGGAATTTTTTTAAATAGTCCTGGAGAAATTAATGGGACTGAAAGCTGATAAGTCCCCAGGGCCTGATAATCTGCATCCCAGAGCACTAAAAAGGTAGCCATGGAAATGATGGATGCATTAGTTGTCACCTTCCAAAATTCTGTAGATTATGAAACAGTTCCTGCAGATTGGAGGGTGGCAAATGTAACCCCGCTATTTAAAAAAGGAGGGAGAGAGAAAACAGGAAACTACAGACCAGTTAGCTTGACATCAGTAGTAGGGAAAATGCTAGAATCTATTATAAAGGATGTGATAACAGGACTCTTAGAAAATATCAATGGGATTAGACAAAGTCAACATGGATTTATGGAAAGGGAAATTATGTTTGACAAACCTACTGGAGTTTTTTGAGGATGTAACTGATAAAATAGATAAGGGAGAACTAGTAGATGTGGTGTATTTGGATTTTCAGAAGGCCTTTAATAAAGTCGCACATAAGACGTTAGTGTGCAAAATTAAAGCACATGGGATTGATGGTAATATACTGGCATGAACTGAAAATTGGTTAGCAGACAGGAAACAGAGAGTAGGAATAAATGGGTCTTTTATCAGGGTGGCAGGCAGTGACTAATTGGGTATCGCAGGGATCAGTGCTTGGGCCCCAGCTCGTCACTATATATATTAATGATTGGAATGAGGGAACCAAATGTAATATTTCCAAGTTTGCTGATGACACAAAACTAGGTGGGATTGTGAGATATGAGGAGGATGCAAAGAGGCTTCAAGGTGATTTAGACAAGTTAAGTGAGTGGGCAAATACATGGCAGATGCAGCATAATGTGGATAAATGTGTAGTTATCCACTTCGGAAGGAAAAACTGAAAGGTAGAGTATTATTTAAATAGTGATAGATTGGGAAATGTTGATGTACAAAGGGACCTGGGTGTCCTTGTACACCAGTCACTGAAAGCAAACATGCAGGTGCAGCAAGCAGTTAGGAAGGCAAATGGTATGTTGGCCTTCATTGCAAGAGGATTTGAGTACAGGAGTAAGAATGTCTTACTGCAGTTATACAGGGCCTTGGTGTGCAGTTTTGGTCTCCTTACCTAAGAAAGGATATACTTGCCATAGAAGGGAGTGCAGCGAAGGTTCACCAGATTGATTCCCGGGTTGGCAGGACTGTCATATGAGGAGAGATTGGGTTGACTCGGCCTGTACTCACTCGAGTTTAGAAGAATGAGAGGGGATCTTATTGAAACATGTAAAATTCTGACAGGGCTAGACAGACTGGATGCAGGGAGGATGTTTCCCCTGGCTGGGGGGTCCAGAACGAGGGGTCACAGTCTCAGGATACGAGGTAGGACATTTAGGACTGAGATGAGGAGAAAGTTCTTCACTCAGAGGGTGGTGAACCTGTGGAATTCTCTACCACAGAAGGCTGTGGAGGCCACGTCACTGAATATATTTAAGAAGAAGCTAGATAGATTTCTGGACACAAAAGGCATCAAGGCGTATGGGGAGAGAGCGGGAATATTGTATTGAGTTAGAGGATCAGCTATGATCATATTGAATGGTGGAGTAGGCTTGAACAGCCGAATGGCCTACTCCTGCTCCTATTTTCTACGTTTCTACGGAGGTGAATGGGAACACCAACCCCTCCAAGTCACACCCATTGTGACTTGAACATATTGCCACTGGTTCAAGAAGAATGCCCACCACCACATTCTCGAGGGCAATTAGGGATGGACAATAAATGCCAGCCTTGCCAGTGATGCCCATATCCTGAAAATTAATAAAAGAAAATGCTGCCGTCTGTTGATTTCTGACGATGCAGGGCCTCACAAATTTTACACTTAAATGTCAACCTGACTCTGTTGGTAGCACTTTTAACAGTCAGAAAGTTGTGGATTCAAGACCCTCTCCAGGGCTTGAGTACATAATCTAAGCTGACATTTTGTTTTGAGTACTTGTAATTGTTTCAATCCAAACCTTTTTCTTTTAAAGTTCTGAAGATTTTATTACAGTGATTAGCCCCACTTCTGAGTCAGCTCAAGTACAAGATCAATGGTTGGTTGATTTCAGTTTAATGAAACTGAATTGAAATTAACAAATGCAGATTGGGAAAGGTCAATGCAACTTTAAAACATAAATTTCTGTTCTGTATTTAAGCTGTTCTTTCCTAGGTGATCTCAGAACATAGGAGAAATTGACAATCTATTTTAAAAGGATTACACTTGATGAATTTATGATTGTTTTATTTATTGACCCTGAAAAATGGGAGATTGAAAAAGATTATTCCAGCAGCATGATGGCAATCTGAATCATTTTAAAAAATACTCCTTATGAGGGAAATATTTTTTGCAGTTCAGAGTCAGAAAATTATGCACAGCCAAGCTGGGGTTTAAGTACTGTATAGTACCTTTATTAATCAGCACAATGGTTTTCCCTCCTGCAGTCAACTGCAACACCTAAGATTCATTAAATCTACATTTGTTTGTGAATTTGCAGCTGTGCCCTACTGCTCTCCATTTATTATGTTAGCGGCCAATTATCTAGAAATCAGATGTAGTTCTGTTTTTATCACTTGGCTAAATTTCCCCTTTTGGCTAATGGAGTAATCAGTCGGTGATTGACCAGATCTGACTTACTTTTGCCTCATTTGTGATACAAAGTTCTATTTATCTAATTAATCTATTCTTCACTGAGTTTAATGAAAGTCACTCAATTCACAGCCATGATATGAACCACAACGCTGAACATTTAGATTACAAGAAGGCATCCCTCTGCAGCTGATTTGTCGTTTAGCTCCATTCTGTCCTTAACCTTTGAGTGCTAAATTCCTTTCTATCATTCTAAATGCTCACATTTTCTGCTGTACAACATTTGTTTAAATAAACATCAATTTTCTAGTACTGGCTCAGAAGCAACATGATTGGAATGAAGCGATGTGAGCTTTGGACTCACTAAAGGCATGCTGCGATGGCCTCAACAGACCTCACAGGGTTGGCCTCATTAACTATGCCTAGTGAGCTACTAGCCTGAATTGGGCATGCTGGCAGAAATTCCATGTCAGTGGGGTGGGAAATAACATGCAACTGCAGCTGCAATTTGAAGGACTTCTTAATTGTTGGGCACAAACCTGCAACTGGCTGGTCAAGGATACAAAGCATCTCCATTATCTGATGCTGCTTTGGAGGTACTTGTGCAAGAAGCACAGCAAAGGAGGGTAATCCTGTTTGGGACTTAAGGGCACCCTCTTCAGAGGAGTTCCATCAGGTCTGCTTGGCAGGAGGTGACAGACAGAGTCACTGCTGTGGCCAGCAGTCAAAGGATGTGGGAGCAGAGGAGAAAATGCTTAACAGACTGAGGAAGTCTGCCAACGCAAGGGTCTCCAGTATTTCACTCCATCAGGTAAAAGGGTAAATTATGCGTACCACAGTGTTAAACCATGACGAAGGCTGAGAATCAAGGTGGATGAAGGGGGCATATAGAGTTAGAATAGGAACAAGAATGGAGCAAAAGCAAATGGGCCATAGCAGTCTTAGTACTTCATAATATTTGGGCCAGATACTAATTTTGAAATGGCATGTATTCACTTCAATACAGTTTATAAAGCAATGAAATTCAGCTATTAAATATTATTATAATCAGCATGTTCAACATCTGCTCAACAGTCACACTGACTGTATCCCAGAAAAAAATGTGAATATATATAATGTTTTTATGACCAGAACTAATCAGAAATGAAACTACATTGTCAGATGTGGTCTAGAATCTAATTAGTCAAAAGGACAATGATCCCTAGTCTGAGATCTGATTGGACAAAGACAAACTACAAGCGTACATTCTTGCAGACACAATGGGCTCGATTTTCGCACCCGCGATCGGGTGCGTTCCTGGCGGGGGGGCTGCGAAAATTGGGGATTCCCAGGATGGGTCGGGAGCCCGGCTCCAACCCACCCATTTCCAGGTTCACCAGTGACGCGCTCACATACGCGCGCAGCCCCCGCATGTGGGACTCCCACTGGCAATTAAAGCCGGCGGGGTGCCACTTAAAGTAATTGAACAGGTACTTCAGGTTGTTTACAGACCTGATTGACCTGTTATTTTAGCAGGGATGGGATTTTGCAACTGACTGAGACTGTTTCCTGTACTGGGGGAAACACTCCCAGTTCAAATGGACATGTTGCAGCCATCAGCCTGTGGCAGCTGCAAAGGTCCATTTGACAGGTGGGGGGGGGGGGAGACCCTCACGCATTGCAGGAGGCCACTCTGTCACTTTGGACAAGGTTTGGCCTCCACCACCCTCCTCCTAACAATAAAATTCACCAACTTGCACACTTACCCCGGTGTCCAGACACATGTACCTACCTTGCGGACCCCCTCAGATGTACATCTTCCGGATGGGGGCCACCGTAGCTGCAGTCATGACCTCCTCGGAGGGCGAACAGCATCACCAGCCTCGCCAGCCATGCTGTCCACCTCTGACACGTGGAGCTCCACAACACAGTGCTGTGACACATCCACCTGCACAGCAGGAGGGAGGGCAACGGCAGAGAGAGATGCGTCGCAGAGGGCACTACCCTCGCCACAGGGTCCACAGACCGAGGCTCAGCTTCCTGGACCTCGCTGAGCACACGGAAGCTCAGAGTCACTTGACATGTAGTCATGGACATCTGCAGCCTCCTTCATGCCGAGCTGCTCCCGGCTGGCCCGAGCACCATCTTCTTACCTGTCGCTGTCAAAGTCACCACTACCCTCAACAACTTCTCCTCCACATCCTTCCAGGGTGCCACCGGGGACATCGCCGACATCTCTCAGTCATCTGCACAAACGAGCCCTGCAAATACACCTACACCCACTCCGCAATGGATGGCATCAGTTGTGGGTCTTCAGGAAAGGGCATTATTGCACAAACCAGACAAGATTCGCAAAGACGTGGCAGTAGTGGTGCCAATATAATAACTAATGTCAGTTGATCAGAAATTAAGTAAAAACCATGACAAACCCTCAAACACCCTTGTGCATCCCCTTCATGCTCACGACACGTTTGCCTTACGCTTCCTACTTCACATATGTGATGCATGCCCTGTTGCTGCAGCACAGGTAGTGGCAGGTTGAGTGAGGCTGACTGTGAAAGAGATGCATGAGAGGGTGAGTATGAGATAGAGCCATGAGATTGTATGAGGATTGGGTTGAGTGGTAGTGGCGGGATGAGTACTGGCGAGGTGAGTAACTGCAGGTAAGATGAGGATGAGGATGAGGTGTGAGGAGTGATGTGACAGAGTAGTGTTGACAGTGCAGAAGGTGATGTGGGGTGAGGGCGGTGATGTGGCAGACAGAATGTAGGGGAATGAGCGCCTCATGCACTGTATGCAGGTGGGCGATATGTTGGTGGTGCAGGTGACCTCCTCTGCCAGCTCAAGCCAGGCCTTGGTGGCAGAGGCAGTCCGCTTCCTCCCGCCCGCCGGGGGGAAGATCTCTGTCCTCCCCCTCCTCCTCACCCCATCCAATAATACCTGGAGTGAGGCATCATTAAACCTGGGAGCAGCCTTCCCCCTGGGCTGCTCCATGCTGTAATTTTTCCTATTTCTTGCAGCATCAGTCAGTGGAGGACTGCCCCTTTAAATAGAGCTCCTCCAGCTGACAGACCTTACTGCGCATGCGCAGTCCGCCCGCCGTGCAGCTTAGCAGCGGGGAACCCGGAAGAACAATCAGCCTGCGATTGCGCGCGGAGCAGACTGATTTCACCGGGCGCGTTACCCACGCGCCCAATCGACCCCCCGCCGCCATGGTAATATCGGGCCCCATATCTTTAATTATGTGGATAGATTTAGGGAATGGACACTTGGGAGTTTCTAAATGACAGCAGTAGAATCAAAGGTTTCATGTGATGTCATAAACTGTGAGAGTGACACTGGAATTTTTTTTTTATTCGTTCATGGGATGTGGGCGTCCCTGTCAAGGCCAGCATTTATTGCCCATCCCTAATTGCCCTTGAGAAGATGGTGGTGAGCCACCTTCTTGAAGCGCTGCAGTCCGTGTGGTGAAGGTTCACAATGCTGATGGGTAGGGAGTTCCCGGGTTTTGACCCAGTGACAATGAAGGAACAGCGATATATTTCCAAGTCGGGATGGTGTGTGACTTGGAGAGGAATGTGCAGGTGGTGTTGTTCCCATGTGCCTGCTGCCCTTGTCTTTCTAGGTGGTAGAGGTCGCGGGTTTGGTTTTGTGCCCTGTCATCTGAAACCAGAGACAAGAGTATCCCATTGTATTTGCTTTTTATAAGGTTCTGTAAATGCTATTCTATGGTATTACTATGTGCTGATAGTGGCTTTCAGCTCCCCTGCCCCCATTACCAGTGTTCTCTGTCATTGAAATGTGTTAAGGTTGAGAACTATGATGTCATTACTCTAACTTTATCAATAATTTACGGTAGATTTACTAAATTATATCTGTCTGTCTATCTATCTATCTATCTCTCACCTTGTCTATCTATATCTCTATCTCTCGGTATTTCCCTCTATATCTCTGTCTCGTATAATTTTACTGTAGTCTTGAGATGACCAAAGTAATGACCTGTGTTAATCGAAAGTCTGCAGTGACAGTTAACTTCATGTCATTTTCATACTGAAAGTGCATGAAAGTAGAATTGGGACACACTTTTTCTACATTCCCGTCACAAAACTAGCTCAAGTAGTTTAAATTAACACTGCAAGTTGCTCAGTACACCCTTATTGGTACTGTGCTGTTTATATTGTAAAATTACAACACCAAGTTATAGTCCAGCAATTTTATTTTAAATTCACAAGCTTTCGGAGATTTTCTCCTTCCTCAGGCAAATGTTTCAAGATCTCCTTGAAGCCTACGCATTTATACATATTGAACAATAATAAATGGTGTTTACAGACTGCCTCTGCAACTGCCCGTTGCCAAGGCAATCACCGTGTTCAGACAGAGAGGTGTTACCTGCAGAACCTCCGAATACACATTCAATAAAAAAACAAACAGGGAAAAAAAAACAGAGAAAAAAAAACACAGAGAGAGGCAGAAACATCCGGAAGGCAGAGAGAGCCAGCAAATGACCCATTATATTAAAAACAGATAACATTTGTTCGCTGGTGGGGTAACGTGTAGCGTGACATGAACCCAAGATCCCGGTTGAGGCCGTCCTCATGGGTGCGGAACTTGGCTATCAATTTCTGCTCGACGATTTTGCGTTGTCGTGTGTCTCGAAGGCCGCCTTGGAGTACGCTTACCCGAAGGTCGGTGGATGAATGTCCATGACTGCTGAAGTGTTCCCCGACTGGGAGGGAACCCTCCTGTTTGGCGATTGTTGCGCGGTGTCCGTTCATCCGTTGTCGCAGCGTCTGCATGGTCTCGCCAATGTACCATGCTCTGGGGCATCCTTTCCTGCAACGTATGAGGTAGACAACGTTGGCTGAGTCACAGGAGTATGAACCATGCACCTGGTGGGTGGTGTCATCTCGTGTGATGGTGGTATCTGTGTCGATGATCTGGCATGTCTTGCAGAGGTTACCGTGGCAGGGTTGTGTGGCGTCGTGGACGCTGTTCTCTTGAAAGCTAGGTAGTTTGCTGCGAACGATGGTCTGTTTGAGGTTGGGTGGCTGTTTAAAGGCGAGTAGTGGAGGTGTGGGGATGGCCATAGCGAGGTGTTTGTCCTCATTGATGACATGTTGAAGGCTGCGGAGAACATGGCGTAGTTTCTCCGCTCCGGGGAAGTACTGGACGACAAAGGGTACTCTGTTGGTTGCGTCCCGTGTTAGTCTCCTGAGGAGGTCTATGCGATTTTTTGCTGTGGCCCGTCGGAACTGTCGATCGATGAGTCGAGCGTCATATCCCGTTCTTACTAGGGCGTCTTTCAGCGTCTGTAGGTGTCCATCGCGTTCCTCCTCGTCTGAGCAGACCCTGTGTATTCGCAGGGCCTGTCCATAGGGGATGGCCTCTTTGACGTGGTTAGGGTGGAAGCTGGAAAAGTGGAGCATCGTGAGGTTGTCCGTGGGCTTGCGGTAGAGTGAGGTGCTGAGGTGCCCGTCTTTGATGGAGATTCGTGTGTCCAAGAAAGAAACTGATTCTGAGGAGTAGTCCATGGTGAGCTTGATGGTGGGATGGAACTTGTTGATGTTATCGTGTAGTCTCTTTAGTGATTCCTTGCCGTGGGTCCATAGAAAGAAAATGTCGTCGATGTATCTGGTGTATAGTGTTGGTTGGAGGTCTTGTGCAGTGAAGAAGTCCTGCTCGAACTTGTGCATGAAAATGTTGGCGTATTGGGGTGCGAATTTGGTCCCCATGGCTGTTCCGTGTGTTTGGGTAAAGAACTGGTTATCGAAGGTGAAGACATTGTGATCCAGGATGAAGCGGATGAGTTGTAGGATGGCTTCCGGAGATTGGCTGTTGTTGGTGTTGAGTATTGATGCTGTCGCAGCGATGCCGTCATCGTGGGGGATACTGGTGTATAGTGCCGAGACGTCCATCGTGGTGAGAAGTGTTCCTGGTTCAACTGGTCCGTGGGTACTGAGTTTTTGTAGGAAGTCTGTAGTGTCCCCCAGTAGGAAGTCTGTAGTGTCTGTAGGGAACCCCCAGCTTCTGTCGTGACACTACAGACTTCCTACAAAAACTCAGTACCCACGGACCAGTTGAACCAGGAACACTTCTCACCACGATGGACGTCTCGGCACTATACACCAGTATCCCCCACGATGACGGCATCGCTGCGACAGCATCAATACTCAACACCAACAACAGCCAATCTCCGGAAGCCATCCTACAACTCATCCGCTTCATCCTGGATCACAATGTCTTCACCTTCGATAACCAGTTCTTTACCCAAACACACGGAACAGCCATGGGGACCAAATTCGCACCCCAATACGCCAACATTTTCATGCACAAGTTCGAGCAGGACTTCTTCACTGCACAAGACCTCCAACCAACACTATACACCAGATACATCGACGACATTTTCTTTCTATGGACCCACGGCAAGGAATCACTAAAGAGACTACACGATAACATCAACAAGTTCCATCCCACCATCAAGCTCACCATGGACTACTCCTCAGAATCAGTTTCTTTCTTGGACACACGAATCTCCATCAAAGACGGGCACCTCAGCACCTCACTCTACCGCAAGCCCACGGACAACCTCACGATGCTCCACTTTTCCAGCTTCCACCCTAACCACGTCAAAGAGGCCATCCCCTATGGACAGGCCCTGCGAATACACAGGGTCTGCTCAGACGAGGAGGAACGCGATGGACACCTACAGACGCTGAAAGACGCCCTAGTAAGAACGGGATATGACGCTCGACTCATCGATCGACAGTTCCGACGGGCCACAGCAAAAAATCGCATAGACCTCCTCAGGAGACTAACACGGGACGCAACCAACAGAGTACCCTTTGTCGTCCAGTACTTCCCCGGAGCGGAGAAACTACGCCATGTTCTCCGCAGCCTTCAACATGTCATCAATGAGGACAAACACCTCGCTATGGCCATCCCCACACCTCCACTACTCGCCTTTAAACAGCCACCCAACCTCAAACAGACCATCGTTCGCAGCAAACTACCTAGCTTTCAAGAGAACAGCGTCCACGACGCCACACAACCCTGCCACGGTAACCTCTGCAAGACATGCCAGATCATCGACACAGATACCACCATCACACGAGATGACACCACCCACCAGGTGCATGGTTCATACTCCTGTGACTCAGCCAACGTTGTCTACCTCATACGTTGCAGGAAAGGATGCCCCAGAGCATGGTACATTGGCGAGACCATGCAGACGCTGCGACAACGGATGAACGGACACCGCGCAACAATCGCCAAACAGGAGGGTTCCCTCCCAGTCGGGGAACACTTCAGCAGTCATGGACATTCATCCACCGACCTTCGGGTAAGCGTACTCCAAGGCGGCCTTCGAGACACACGACAACGCAAAATCGTCGAGCAGAAATTGATAGCCAAGTTCCGCACCCATGAGGACGGCCTCAACCGGGATCTTGGGTTCATGTCACGCTACACGTTACCCCACCAGCGAACAAATGTTATCTGTTTTTAATATAATGGGTCATTTGCTGGCTCTCTCTGCCTTCCGGATGTTTCTGCCTCTCTCTGTGTTTTTTTTTCTCTGTTTTTTTTTCCCTGTTTGTTTTTTTATTGAATGTGTATTCGGAGGTTCTGCAGGTAACACCTCTCTGTCTGAACACGGTGATTGCCTTGGCAACGGGCAGTTGCAGAGGCAGTCTGTAAACACCATTTATTATTGTTCAATATGTATAAATGCGTAGGCTTCAAGGAGATCTTGAAACATTTGCCTGAGGAAGGAGAAAATCTCCGAAAGCTTGTGAATTTAAAATAAAATTGCTGGACTATAACTTGGTGTTGTAAAATTGTTTACAATTGTCAACCCCAGTCCATCACCGGCATCTCCACATCATGACTATATTGTAAAAGAGTGAGAGAAAAAGACCTAACGATCAATCATCCGTTATAACATATTACAACAGCTTTTGAACGAACATAATTGAATGATAGTACAATTTGGGAATAACAAGCTTATTGTATGTGTCTGTACCTGATATGATTGATAACATAAGTAGTTTGAATTTTACCTACCATTTACCTTTTTAAAGGGGAGAAGAGTATTATTTGCTATCATGGAAAGGTACTGTATTAATAGATCCTATGCAGTGCGTTCTTCAACAAGTAAGATTATTCTGGCCATTTCTAGGTTGTCACTCCAGTACTCAGAGTGTACTGTATTGTTGGAGGTGCTGTTCTTGGGATGAAATATTAAACTGAGGCCCCATTAGTCTATTTTGCTGGTTTAGCTGGACTATTTGAAGAAGAGAAATGTCCTATCCATCATTCCTTCCTCAAACAACATCACAAAAAACAGATTAACTCATCATAATTTGGTGGGATCCTTCTATACAGCATAAGGCCAGGTTTTCGTTCCCGTTGTGATGTTAATCTTTTCTTCAATAAGGGCACCACATATAGCTTAGTGGTATAAACTGGGCGACATGGACATGTTGGGCCGAAGGGCCTGTTTCCATGTTGTAACTTCTATGATTCTATACACTTTCCTTCAATTATCTGGCACTTCCCCCATTTCTAAGTGAACTTTTGAAAATATTTACTAGGACAGCACACACAATCTTTGCCATTTCTTCCAGTATTCTAGAATAAATAAAATATGTCCCTGGTGATTTCTCCACCTTATTCTTCTTTAATTTAGCTGGCACCATTTCCCTTGAGATGTGTAAACAACCACTTTGAGTTTTAATTTTATCTGTTATACTTGGTTATAGATCTGTTATCCGACCCACTAACAGTTTAAAAACAGATACAAAATATCTGCTCAATTCTTTTGCCGTGCCCTTGTCATTAATGATCACGTGTAGGCTTGTGCAGCTCTGTATGGCCACTTTGAGAAGCGTAATTGCTCAGGTCAGATTGCGTTTGTACACTAGCAATTTCGAGACCCATTCTGGCCACTAACCTGAAAGCAGTAGCATTAAAACAACTGGGGGTCGAGTTCCCATTGTTTCTGCTATTTATATCAGCGCAATCCAGGCGGAATAGGCCAAACCAACGCAAAAGATCGGGGAATTTTAAACCCAAGGGAGTTACACCCAAAACCACTTACGTTTGTGTTTTCCACAAACTTTTACACTGGTTCAAGATTCAATTCGCCTGGATTAGGCCCTGCTCACAAAACTGGCCATGCCTCAGGTCAAAATTGCGGGATTCTGACGATTGCGCTGGTTCGGGAAGACTTACAAATTGCGCTCATTTTCATAGGTGCACGGGCACTAATAGGCACGGTTGAACAGCTTTTCATATCAAAAAATGTTTAATTTACTCATAAACTTACTAAGCTGTTTATAATATATATCAATGACTTAGGGGACCGAGTGTAATGTATTCAAGTTTGCTGACGATACAAAGCTAGGTGGGAAAGTAAGCTGTGAAGAGGACGGAAAGAGGCTGCAAAGGGATATAGACAGGTTAAGTGAGTGGGCGAGAAGGTGGCAGATGAAATATAGTGTAGGGGAATGTGAAATTATTCACTTTGGTAGGAAGAATGGAAAAACAGAATATTTTTTAAAAGGTGAGAGGCTAAGAAATGTTGATTGTCAGAGGAATTTGGGTGTCCTTGTACACGAATCACAAAGTTAACATTCAAGTACAGCAAGCAATTATGAAAGCAAATAGTATGTTAGCTTTTATTGCAAGGGGATTGGAGTATAAGAATAAGGAGGTCTTGCTGCAATTATATGGGGCTCTGGTGAGACCATACCTGTAGTACTGTGTACAGTTTTGGTCTCCTTATGTAAGGAAAGATATACTTGCCCTAGAGGGGGTGCAATGAAGGTTCACTAGAAAGATTCTCTCTCATATCCCAGGAATCAATAAGGAGAGATTGACTAGAATGGGCATTATACTCTGCCGTTTAGAAGAATGAGAGGTGATCTCATTGAAACGTATGGAATTCTTAGAGGGCTTAACAAGGTAAATGCTGAGAGGCTGTTTCCCCGGGCTGGAGAGTCTGGAACTAGGGGTCACAGTCTCAAGATAAGGGGTCGGCCATTTAGGACTGAGATGAGGAGGAATTTCTTCATTGTGACTCTTCGGAATTCTCTACCCCAGGGGGCTATGGATGCTCAGTCGTTGAGTACATTCAAGATTGAGATCAATAGATTTTTGGACACTAAGGGATATGGGGATAGGGCGGGAAAGTGAAGTTGTGATAGAAGATCAACCATGATCTTATTGAATAGCGGAGCAGGCTGGACGGGCTGTATGGCCTACTCCTGCTTCTATTTCTTATGTTCTTAAACTGATAAGTGTACACCAATGAAACTATTAAATGGTTCAGTTTTTTTTAAGTCATTTTCAGTGATTTTAAATCAGGTTACTCATAGGTGGAGGATTGGACATCCTTATTAAAAATGCTTATTTTTGCTGATAAACCCATTTTCAGCTGTATTAATAAAACTGCACCAGGTTACCACTCTTAAATACATCAAGGAATATTTTTTAATGGAAAGGAAAAGAAAAAGAAACGATTACGTTCTATTATGCTGCCTGATTGTGTTGGTGCATGGAAGATTTTACGTTTGTGATTGTGCAAATTAATTTTATTGAAAACTTGAACTGTAACCTAACCAGTGCAATTTCAAGCGCATTTTGGCTCCAATTTCCCAATTGTGCCCAAAGTGGAAATTCTACCCCTGAATTTTAAAGACTTTTAGATGTAAACGCAATTATTGAATCAGTTGTAGAATCACAGAAAGGTTACAGCAAGGAAGGAGGCCATTCGGCCCATCGAGTCCACACCAGCTCTTTGCAAGAGCAATCCAGCTATTCCCACTCCCCCGCCCTATCCCCATAGCCCCGCAAATTTTTTCCTTTCAAGTACTTATTCAATTCCCTTTTGAAGGCCATGATTGAATCTGCCTCCACCACCCCCTCAGGCAGTACATTCCAGATCCTCATGTCATCTTTGGTTCTTTTGCCAATCACCTTAAATTTATGCCCTCTGGTTTTTGACCCTTCCGTCAATGGGAACAGTTTCTCTCTATCTACTCTGTCTAGACCCTTCACGATTTTGAATACCTCTATCAAATCTCCTCGCAACCTTCCCTTGTCCAAGGAGAACAACCCCAGCTTCTCTCGTGTATCCACATAACTAAAGTCCCTCATCCCTGGAATCATTTTAGGAAATCTCTTCTACACCCTCTCTAAGGTCTTCACCTCTTTCCTAAAGTGCGGTGCCCAGAACTGGACACAATACTCCAGTTGTGGCCGAACCAGTGTTTTATAAAGGTTCATCATGACTTCCTTACTTTTATACTCTATGCCTCTATTTATAAAGTCCAGGATTCCGTATGCCTTTTTAACCGCTTTCTCAACCTGCCCTGCCACCTTCAACGATTCATGCACATATACCCCCAGATCGCTCTGTTCCTCTAACCTTTTTAGAATTGTGCCCTCTAGTTTATATTGCCTCTCCTCGTTCTTCCTGCCGAAAAGTATCACTTTGCAATTTTCTGCATTAAATTTCATCTGCCATAGAGTCATAGAGTCATAGAGTTATACAGCACGGATAGAGGCCCTTCGGCCCATCGTGTCCGCGCCGGCCATCAGCCCATGCCACCAGCCTGTCTATATCCTCTTGAAATCTATCACTATCCTCCTCACTGTTTACTACCCTTCCAAGTTTCGTGTCATCTGCAAATTTTGAAACTGTGCCCTGTACACCCAAGTCCAAGTCATGAATATATATCAAGAAAAGCAGTGGTCCTAGCACTGACCCCTGGGGAACACCACTGTACACGTCCCTCCAGTCCAAAAAACAACCGTTCACCATTACTCTCTGTTTCCTGTCATTTAGCCAATTCTGTATCCATGTTGCTACTGCCCCCTTTATTCCATGGGCCGCAATCTTGGTGACAAGCCTACCATGCGGTACTTTATCAAACGCCTTTTGAAAGTCCATATACACCACATCAACTGCACTGCCCTCATTTACCCACTCTGTTACCTCATCAAAAAACTCTATCAGGTTAGTTAAATACGATTTGCCTTTAACCGTGCTGGCTTTCTCTAATCAATCCACACTCGTCCAAGTGACTGTTAATTCTGTCCCGGATTATCATTTCTAAAAGTTTCCTCACCACCAAGGTTAAACTGACTGGCCTATAGTTGCTGGGTTTCTCCTTACACCCCTTTTTGAACAAGGGTGTAACATTTACAGTCCTCCAGTTCTCTGGCACCACCCCCGTATCTAAGGATGATTGGAAGATTATGGCCAGTACCTCCGCAATTTCCACCCTTACTTCCCTCAGCAACCTAGGATGCATCCCACCCAGACTGGGTGACTTATCTACTTTAAGCACAGCTAGCCTTTCTAGTACCTCTTCTTTATTAATTTTTAGCCCATCCAGTATGTCAACTATATCTTCCTTTACTGCGATTCTGACAGCATCTTCTTCCTTGGTAAAGACAGATGCAATGTATTCATTTAGTACCTTGGCCATCCCCTCTGCCTCCATTAGTAGATCTCCTTTATGATCCCTAATCGGTCCCACCCCTCCTCTTACTCCCATTTTACTATTTACATGCCTGTAGAAGACTTTTGGATTCCCTTTAATGTTGGCCACCAGTCTATTCTCATACTCTCTCTTTGCCCCTCTTTTCTTTTTCACTTCTCCTCTGAACTTATTATATTCTGCTTGGTTCTCACTTGTGTTATCAACCTGACATTTGTCGTACACCCCTTTTTACCACTTCATCTTACTCTCTATCTCTTTTGTCATCCAGGGAGCTCTGGCTTTAGTTACCCTACCTTTCTCCCTCGTGGGACTGTACCTAGACTGTACCCGAACCATTTCCTCTTTAAAGGCCACCCACTGTTCAATTACAGCTTTGCCTGCCAATCTTTGATTCCAATTTACCCGGGCCAGATCTTTTCTTATCCCACTGAAATTGGTCCTCCTCCAATTGAGTATTTTTACTTTACAGTGGTCCATGTCCTTTTCCATAGCTATTCTAAACCTTCTGATACTATGATCGCTGCTCCCTAAATGCTCCCCCACTGATACTTGCTCCACTTGGCCTGCCTCATTCCCTAGAACCAAGTCCAGCAATGCCTCCTTCCTTGTTGGGCAGAAACATACTGGTCAAGAAAGTTATCCTGAACACATTTCAAAAATTCCTTCCCCTCTTTGCCCCTTATAATAATATTATTATTATTATTATCCCAGTTTATATTAGGATAGTTGAAATCCCCCATTATCACTACTCTATAGCTTTTGCACCTCTCTGTAATTTCCTTGCAAATTTGTTTCTCTTTATCCTTCCCATTAGTTGGTGGCCTATAGAATACACCCAATAGTGTAATGGCACCTCTATTGTTTCTTAACTCTAACCAAATAGATTCTGTCCTTGACCCCTCCAGGACATCCTCTCTCTCCAGTACTGCCTCTCTCTCCAGCGCTGCAATATTCTCCTTAATCAATACTGCCACCCCCGCTCCTTTCTTTCCTTCCCTATCTTTCCTGAACACCTTGTACCCAGGAATATTTAGTACCCAATCCTGCCCTTTTTTGAGCCGGGTCTCCATTATCGCCATGACATTGTATTCCCATTTGGCTATTTGCGCCTGCATCTCACCAACCTTGTTTACCATGCTTCGTGCGTTTACACACATGCACTGCAAACCAGTCTTAGGCTTTCGTGTACTCTCTCTTAGTCTGATCCCACCTAATACCATACTATTTCTTGCACTCGTGCTATCTTTCTCTCCCGATCCTTTGTGCCCCTTGTTTCTCCTTTCCAATGCTACATCTTGATGCCCATCCCCCTGCCAAATGAGTTTAAACCGTGCACCCTGCAGCCGCTCAGCAACATCCTTGACCCTGGCACCAGGGAGGCAACATATCATCCTGGAATCACGCCTGCGGCCGCAGAAATGCCTGTCTGCTCCCCTAACTATAGAATCCCCTATCACTATTGATCTGCTGACCTTTTTCCTCCCCCCTGTACAGCTGAGCCACCAATGATGCTGTGGACTTGGCTCTGGCTGCACTTCGCAGGTGAACCCTTTCCCCCACCAGTATTCAGAACTGAATACTGGTTAGAGAGCAAGATGCCCTCAGGGGACTCCTACACTACCTGCCTAGTTCTCCTCGTCTGTCTGGCGGTCACCCAGTCCCTCTCTGTCTGCACGTTCTTAAGCTGTGGGGTGACCACCTCCTGAAATGTGCTATCCACGAAACTCTCAGCCTCGTGGATACACTGCAGTGACTCCAGCTGCTGCTCAAGCTCCGAAACCCAGAGCTCGAACTCCTCCAGCTGCTGACGCTTCCTGCACCTGTGGTTGTCCAGGACACGGGAAGCATCCTGGAGTTCCCATATGGCACAGGATGTGCATTCCACGGGTCGGAGCTGCCTTGCCATGCCTCTATTTATTAGACTATTAACTAAACTTAACAAAAATAAATTAAGTCTTGATAGAGTTCAACTGTTCACTGTCATCTTCACCCAAACCTTCTATGTAATTGGCTAATAATTTTGGAATAATTTAAATATGTTTATAATGTTGTTAATTAAGAAATGTTGTTGTTAATTAAGAAATGCTTACATTAAATTGCTTACATTAAAATACCAGCTTTGGTGAGAAAGAATGGCCCATAAAACCAAAGTGTTAAAAACATTTGGTCAATGAAATGCAGTACTAACCTGCTTTAACATAAAGACTGCACCAATGCCTTTCCTGCTCTCAGAGGATTAAAGACTGGTCTAGTATAGATGACACGATGTTTTATTGTTAGTCAGCATTTAAATCCCCAGTGCAGTGTATATATTCAAAATAAATCTCAGCTTATCTGCAAGATAGAGCGGCCACATGGTGGTAAATTGCAAAGCATGACCTCCAGCTTCAGTTATTAGAACTGGACGTTTAGGAGCTAAAGCAGAGAAATTAAGGCAGTACATTTTCAAGGGCCAGGCATATTGAGCTCATGTGACTGACTGACAGAGTCTGAAAGAGCACCGAGAGGCTGTACTGAGAGCTCTGGAGATAGAAGCTGTAGAAAGGGCTCAACAGATGAGGTAAGAAGTAAATGCTTAGATATGTTTATCAGTACATTTAATGAAGAAGGGTCGCTATGTTTCTGTACACAGCTGGATGTTGATATTGTGATCATTTGATATGTTCAAGAAAATAGCTTCAATTAGTTTGAGTTAAGAGGTGATTCTGACAAAAGCCACTGCTGAGACACCGAAGGGTAATGATCAGTCATATAGTCTTGGAGGTTTGTACTTTCACTTTCTTGGAGTAAATGATTTCATAAGGTAGCTGTTTATTGTATACTACATTATCAAGGTTGCTAAAAAAAACAGGAAAAAAATAAAATTGAGAAAATTAAAAATTAAAGCTTCCAGATTAGCGGCATCTGTAGTTCTCTGATTTTGTTATTCACCAGTTTACTCAACACAAATAAAGCTTCAACTTCTTTAGGTGTCTACAGTACATGTCTAATATGTAGGACAGGTTCGTTGAGGGTAGTAAGAAGTGATTATTATACCCATGTTTAAAACAAAAAAATGTATGAATTAATTGTAATGCCAAATTTTAATATTCATTAGGGGTACTTTAAGGAATACCATATACATAACACAGTTAAAGTTTTATTATTGTCCTGTATACATAATATAGTTTTATTAGAACTATCAAAATATATGCTATTTGTGACTAAAGACTCTTATGTTTGTAGTTTAATTTACTAAATGCAGTGGAGCAGAGAAAGGTGGCATGTACAGTATCCATGCAAGTATGCTGGCCTTATTTACTTCCTGTTTTATGTGCTGGAGTATGTGTTTCATATGGCAGATGAAATATGGGCCTCATTTTATGCTACACCACCAAGAGGAGGGGGAGGTTTTGGCGAGGATGGTGCAAACTCATATCAGGGTACCAGATTGCTATTTTAATGGTGACCTGGGGCAGGGTAGACTGAGAGGTCTGTATATATAAAGTAGGGATGAAGATGCCTGGGTCATACTGCCCAGGACTGCCAATGTTTTATGCTAGTGAAATAAAGTGAAATAAAATGATATAAAATGTAAATCGAGATTGGTGTATTGGCATTATGCTGCAACATGCTGTGCATATAGTATTATAATGCAAGTGATCCCCCAGATGATGACTGCGATACCAGTCATGCTTTTATAGAAAAGAAATGAGGCAAAATGGGAAAGTGAGTTCCCACTTGTTCATGCATAGCTAGTGGTTATTTGGGAAGTCTTTGGAAGAGTTCTTGGAGCAGAACACCTGCCTCCTTTCCCAAGGGCGGAAGGTGTGATACAGAAAAACAACAGTACACCCTTTCTAAAAACAAAACTTGAAATTCTTCAGCATGCTTGAGAACTACAGTTGGCAGATCTAATGAATATTTCACATCTCTTAATTTTGTTTCAAAATCAGTATTTATTGAATTATATGAGCAGTTTTTTCCCAATATCCAATTTTGTCATAACTGATCCTCCATTTACAACAAACTGGTTTACTTTGTACCAACACAGCAGTTATAGCACAAATGGACTGTGAATCTGGATTCTGAGCCTGACCTGATACTGGAGTGATGTGGAATAGGACTCCCTGGATGGGGAAGTCTCACTCTACTTTACTTTGGAGCCAGTTTGGGCCGTAACATTTGACTTACATTATATAAATTTAGCGTTAATGTGAAATCAAAATTGTTTCACACTAATGCCAAACTTATATAGGCCCTGATATTTACAGGGAGGCGGCGAGGGGGCGAGAATGACAGTTAGCGGCCGGGAAACCCGGATATACGGAGAATGTGGAGGTCCTGCCGAATTTAACAGCAGAACCTCATTTGAATTTTATTTCTCTCTTTCCCGCCCAGCAGCCAGCCACATTGAGGAGGCTGGCCGACTGTCAAGCGGGAAGGCCTGTGGTAGAAGGCCGCAGCCTGGGACCAGACCAGAGGGAGGGTTGGAGGGAGAGATTGAGGGGAAAGAGATCATGAGGGGGGGTACAGATCGTGGGTTGGCATCAGATCGCAAGAAGGGGGTCGGCCGATCGCAGGGAGGGAGGCAGATCGCAGCAGGATTGCTTTGGGGACTAAGGGGGAAGCACTACTGCTCCTTCTGGCTCACAAGCAGTGGAAAATCACTAACCTGCTGGCTCCGGCAGTTCATTCCTCCCTTTAGCTGCCAGGTTTCCCGAGCCCTGAGAAACCCGGCCTGCAGCCATTAATTTCAAATGGCTGCTAAAATCTGAGGCACGCTGACCCACCTCTCGAGCAGGTTACTCGCCTGCCCCAATCCGAAACATTTTTTTCTGGGATACAGTCAGTGTGACTGTTGAGCAGATGTTGAACATGCTGATTATAGTAATATTTAATAGCTGAATTTCATTGCTTTATAAACTGTATTGAAGTGAATACATGCCATTTCAAAATTAGTATCTGGCCCAAATATTATGAAGTACTAAGACTGCTATGGCCCATTTGCTTTTGCTCCATTCCTGTTCCTACACTATCTCTATATATGCCCCCTTCCCTCACCATGATTCTCAGCCTCCGTCATGGTTTAACGCTGTGGTACGCATAATTTACCTTTCTACCTGATGGAGTGAAATACTGGAGAGCCTTGCCTTGGCAGACTTCCTCAGTCTGTTAAGCATTTTCTCCTCTGCTCCCACATCCTTTGACTGCTGGCCACAGCAGTAATTATATCTTTCACCTCCTGCCAAGCAGACCTGATGGAACTCCTCTGAAGAGGGTGCCCTCAAGTCCCAAACAGGATTATCCTCCTTTGCTGTGCTTCTTGCACAAGTACCTCCAAAGCAGCATCAGATAATGGAGATGCTTTGTATCCTTGACCAGCCAGTTGCAGGTTTGTGCCCAACAATTAAGAAGTCCTTCAAATTTCAGCTGCAATTTCCCACCCCACTGACATGGAATTTCTGCCAGCATGCCCAATTCAGGCTAGTAGCTCACTAGGCATAGTTAATGAGGCCAACCCTGTGAGGTCTGTTGAGGTCATCGCAGCATGCCTTTAGTGAGTCCAAAGCTCACATCGCTTCATTCCAGTCCTGTTGCTTCTGAGCCAGTACTAAATTGATGTTTATTTAAACAAATGTTGTACAGCAGAAAATGTGAGCATTTAGAATGATAGAAAGCAATAGAATAGAATGATAGAAAGGAAAGGTTAAGGACAGAATGCAGCCAGAATGGAACTCCCTGTCTAACAGCACTGTGGGAGAACCTTCACCACACGGACTGCAGTGGTTCAAGAAGGCGGCTCACCACCATCTTCTCGAGGGCAATTAGGGATGGGCAATAAATGCTGGCCTTGCCAGCAATGCCCGCATCCCATGAACGAATATAAAAAAAAATGGACGTAGGCGCGTTCGCGGCGAGCTGGGGTCGGATTTCATGTTTTTAAGAATTTAAACATCCCTCTCTTGCCCGTCCTGGGGGGGTTAAAATTCCCCCCATAGTGTCAGTAGTTTTTACAAGAATGTGTTCGACTCCTTCCTGTCCTATGGAGTCCAACTGTAAATTCAGGTTTGAACTAAAATGATGTTATGGGCTGAGTTTTCTGCACATTTATCCTGGACACTTTTATGGATGGTGGAGGGGAAAAATTAGATTCAGGAAACACATGGTCATTTTAATTCCAGGCAACACATCTCCTTTCCCTTTCTTTTGCTCATTCTATATTCTGCTTTTTTGGGTGAGGAGGCAGAGAGAGGAGATGTGCATAAATCCCAGTCTGCGCAGAAGGGAGCAGTTGTTTAATGATTCTCCTGTACATCCAACTGCTCTTGTTGAAATCTATACTTGTGTTACAATTGGCTATCACAGCATTGTAAAACCCACATATTGTTATTCATGATTTTAAATTCTGATACCGTCTCTGCACTCTGCATAGAATTCTAATACCGCAAGCACAGTCATTAGTCACTGCCATTGTTTGCACCATGTTTGATGTCTGTCTAAATCTACATTTTTTTTGGAAATAGACCGGTGTGGCATCTATTGAGTAATGAAAATCAAATCATATGTACAACCAGATCAGAGATTGTTAAACACTAGGTATTCCCTGCTGTTAAAACAATCACTAACATGCCAATCCACAGTATACATTCCCCTTACTGTTCATTATAACTTATTTTAATCTAATTTGCTTTCCACATTTCCATTGATACAAAATAGCAATTCTGATCCTTATTAGATAGTATAACTATTTTTTGAAAAACAAACTAAATCTTAGAATGCACCATTGTGCATGTTTTAATTGGTTGTTTTCAACATACATTGTCATGTCCTCTGTTATGGTTTACTTGATATGGTAATACTGCTGCAGTTCATATCCAATTAGTATATTTTACCTTCGCGCCTTGTGCCATTATAGACTCAAGGGGGTAGAAATAAGTCATTGTTGAGCCCATTTTCCTGATGGACTAATTTTGCAGGGTTTTATCCTACGCCCCAAGGACTCCTGAGAAACGTCCAAAGCCATTTGGCCTTGGACGATTTTCAGGCATCCGGGGCAGCTGCCTAAAACAGGCGTTAGGCCCCTTGCATGTGACGATGAGGGGATTTACACCTGATTTATGTCCCCTCCAAGAAATTGGGCTGCCTGAGCAGAAAGGGGCCAGTCCTGCTCAAGTTTTCCCAGCTTGGAAGCGGCTTAGCAAGCGACCGCCACCAAGATGATGGGTACATTTTTTTTTCTTAAGGTTGATTCCGAGCTCGGAGAAGCAGAAGTGGCTTTACAGCACTCCCAAGGTCCGTTGCCAATTGACAATCGACCCCCCCCTCCTGTTTTCCTCCTTCCTCCCCCCCGCCATCGCCACTGGTACTTACCCCAGGACCACTGCTGGTGAGGCAACTGGCCTGAAATTCATTTGCTGAAATGGGCAATCTACCTGTAGAGGCATGATGTCAGCTCACCGAAATTATTGAGATGAAGCCTGAGGCACAATTTTGGGCCCACCTCGTGTCTCCTGGTTGGCCAAAAACTTGGGCATAACCAATTTCCACCCCAAGGATAGAAAAATGTTCTACATATTTGTACTAATCTATGAGCCATTGATGTTAAATAAGTAAAGAAAATGCTGTATTATTAATGCATGGAGCTAGCTTTCTCAGTTCTGAGGGAATAGGAATGGTCAAACATTATACAATTTGTCAGATGCTGCATTAATACTTTCCTTTAAATTGCAGAACTGAAAGTAAACAAAGGAAAGACGAATTACTTTCCTTCCCTGGAAGGACAGAAGAACTCAAGTGAGGCAAAATGCTACAGTCAAGACTTGCCCTAGGATTCATTGTGCTGGGTGTTGTAGCACTTCTAAGCCCTGGTTCAGCTATCCTTTCTCAGCAGTTGAAAGGTCGGTTTCAGCGAGACCGCAGGAATATCAGACCAAATATCATCCTCATTTACACGGATGACCAGGACATGGAACTTGGTAAGAGCAATCAAATACTATACATTGGTTATTCAGAAGTGTGAATTCTGTAATAAAATCCTCCCATTTTCTTCCTATTGCTTTTCCTGTTGGCTAGTCATGATATAAGAATTAAACCAGCCATTTCCATCCTAGAGCATTGCAAGTAAATGTTTTTTGGTTTGTTGTTTGTCATCGTCCTTTGTTTTCAGTCACAGTATTTTGTTTGCCTTAGTTTCTCTGCTACCCTTGTCTCTTTTTTTCTTCAATGTACAAATTTAGCGTACGTTCTGTTGCCCATCTGTTATTTTTTAAGAAATATTTATCCACTTTGCTTTGAAAAGTAATTATGGATTCTGCTTCCATCAGTGTTTCTGACATGGAATTTCATGTCTTAACAATCTTCTGTGTAGAAAAAAAATACTAACATCTCATTCTTTTGATGATGATCTTAAATGTATGCCCTCTCATTACTGACTTACTGATTATTGAAAATAATTTTTCCCTTTTATCTTGGCAAAACCCCTCAAAATATTTCTAGTGAAAAGAGTCCCGGTTTTTCTAGTTACTCTTCATAGAAAAAGCTTTTCATCCCTGATATCATATTGGTAAATGCCTTCTGTCCTCCTCTGCCATCCTTCTAAAAGTAGTGCGCACAAAACTGGACACAATATTCTAGCTGTGGTCTAACCAATGATCTGTACAATTTTAGCATTACCTCTTTGTTTTTGTTTGCAATGCCCCTATTTATAAATGTGGGATTCCATAGGCTTTTTTGCATGTTTATCAAATTGTTCTCCGAATTTTTAAATATTTGTGAAGCTGAACCCCTAAGTTTTTCTGCTCTTCTACTCTTTTTAAAGTTTTACTGTCTATAATTCCTCTCATTCTTGCTCCCAAAATGTATTACCTCACATTTCTTCATATTAAATTTAGGCTAATATTATCTGTTACAAATTTGCAAACCGGTCTATGTTCTCTGTATTAACCCTTCCCCTTCATTGGCATTTACATGAATGTTACCTCAATCTATCTTTAGATAATTAAACCACTCGTTAGTATGCTCAATAGGGTAACATTTCCCTTCTTATTTCTTAATTCTAACCAAATTGATTTGTCTTTTTCACTTACACCTATGTTACCCATACATTCTAGTGTCAGCCTTGGCTCAGTGGTCACACTCTTTACTTCTGAGTCAGAAAATCACGGTTTCAAGCCCCATTGCAGAGAATTGAGCCTTCGGTGCAGTACAGAGGAGCTTCTGCACTCAGGTTCAGTCTTTTGGATGAGATGTTAAACTAAGACCCCATCTGCCCTTTCAGGTGGAAAACATCCCACGGCACTATTTGAAGAAGAGCAGGGGAGTTCTTCTGGTGTTCTGGCCAACATTTAACCCCAAACCAGCATAACCTAGAACAGATTGTCTGGCCATTTATCTTCTTGCAGTTCAAGGAACCTAGCTCTGAATAATTTGACTGCTGCATTCCCCTGCATTACAACAATGACCACACTTTAAAAGTACTCAATTGGCTGTAATGTACTTTAGGATGTCCTGAGGAGGTGTAAGGTGATATATAAATGCAAGCTCTTTAATGCTGTAGTGGGATCTTTCATGCTGTCACATCATTTTTTTTCCTAAATCTATCCCTTCTGAATATTTTATAATCAGGCATGTTTGGCCCCCAGTCCTGCCCTAAGCTAACCCACATCTTTGTTAATGTAATTATACCATTCTACCAATAGGAATGAGCACACCAATTTTATTATAGTCGTTTGTGCATTTACAAATGTACAACTCAAACGGCCTCTGACTTTTTGGTAATCTTGCTCTTTTTACCCCTGCTTCTTCTAAGCTGTTCTGTATTACTTCCCTTTTTTTCTCCTTTATCTTATGTTCTTTTCCCTTTTGTTTCACTTTATGCTTCCCCAACTTGTATTTTCTCCCTTACCTGCCATATTATTTTAAACCCTCCCCCAGAGCACTTGTTAGACTTTCAGTGAGGACATTGGTTTTGTTTAGGTGAAGATTGTCTGTCCTGTACAGGCCAATTCTGTCCTAAATGTCTCAAGAATCCAAACCGTTCCTTTCTACACCATCTCTCCAGTCGTGCATTTACCTCCCTTGCCTTATCACTTCTATACTGATTAACTAGCACATGGCACTTCCCGTATACAACCTTTCTAAAGGTTTGCAAATATTCAATAAACATTTTTAAAATCTATTTAACCTTCAGTCTATCTCCTAATCGCTAAAACTCTCTTCGCAGAATCTGAATTCTATTGCTTCCTATGACTTCTGGCTGTTCCTTTCTCCTCTCCAAACTTTTTGCACTCATTCCATTATATCCCTTATCTTGACACCAGGAAAGCAACATACTTTGGAACTCTCAGTTGCAGCTGCAAAAGCACCAGTCCATTCCTCTATTGCGACTGCATTTCTGCGCATCACTCCGATCCCCTTTGGCAACACTTGGTTCCTGGATCTGTGGTGTTGCTCATTGTTGTCCTTCTCTGAGTTGTTGCCATTGTCACAGGTATTCAATATTAAATAGCTTGTTGTCAATTCAGGTCTCTCAAGGTTTGCCTGCAGACCATTCTGTCTCTTCTTCCTACTCTGATGGATGATCATCCATTTCTGTTTTTATTACAGTACTTGTTCAAATATTTTTGTGCAGTCAGTGACATTTCAACGGCATTCTTGCATCTCAACACGACAGTGCAAATAAGGTTCTTAATTCACTCAACTGAAAAACAAAGCAAGCTTTCCAGATAATGTCACAACAGCCAGAAGATCTCTAAGAACAGCAGGCCATCCAGTTCATTTGTCAGAGAGGCAGGTTTTCTATTCAAGAGCAAATTTTTGATCTTGGATGTGCCATGAGGAAAAGATACTGAGCAACAGCTTAACTAACCCCCGGGGATTTCATGTTGACAGCTGAATCGCTGCTGTGGTCCCCCATCCAACGAAAATGGGAGAAGCCAAGGGGACTAGCTTACAGCAGAGGTGGAGAAAAGTACATTCTTTTAAAGTTAGTAAATCTAAAAACAAACTGAGGAATTTTAACCCCAATCCACCCAGCGGAAATCGAGTAGGGGCAGTTAAAATAGAATGGGGAGCTTACCCATTGGCATCCTGTCCTGATCTGGCCAAACATTATTCTAAGTTGCAGGCGGCAAGGACATCCACCCAAAGCCAGCAGAGTCCTTCTTTAAGTATGCAAATCAGGCTCTGCTTACATCATTGGGGCCCGAGCCTGAGGCCTGAGCGGGGGAGCAATGGTGGCTTTCCCGTCAGGCGAAGCTGCCAGGGCTTGGGTCAAAGGCAGAAGAGGCTCAGCAAGGTAAGTTTATTTAATTTTTTTAAAAAAGTTTCCTTGTGGTCCAGGAGGAGCAGAAATGCTCCTCTGGGCCCCACAAGGAAACCTTGGGTCTCCCCTGTCCTGGGCTTCCACCCTCACCTGGACCGTGATTGCCTGCCAACCCCACCGATCAACCCACCCTAGTGTCGGGGACTATTCATGCGGGTCCCTAGCAGTGGTCCTCTGCTGCTCGAAATCCTGCTTCTACCCGCCAGCCAGGTGGTCAGTTCAGTTGGGTTTGGGCGGAAGGCCAACGAGCTCCATGTAAGTGAGGCCTGGCTGTTAATATTGGCCAGGCATTGCACCGTCCCTGACTATCGAGTGCGCTGCCTGCTTTCGGTCCCTCACACAGCAATCCTGCTTCCCATTAAAATCGACTCCAATATTCCAGCCACACACAAGCAAGTATTTTTGAATAAACATCAGTTAATATGATGAGAAAACCAAACCATTAACTCCCAGCATATTGTATAGAATCTACAGATCCATTTATGTCCGTTTTAAATAACCACTTTAGATCCAAATAAAATTCTATACTTTTTCAGTGTAATGCAATACATTCATTTACTTCACTTTGATGGCGTAGACTGACCTGAATCTATCTCACGCTGAAAGAAAATCTCTTCAATCACAGTAATACATTTAGACTAAATGTTAAGAATGGATCCTGCATTATAATGCCTTTGCATTGGTTTTGAAGTACTGCAATGACATTAACTAATTCATTAACTGTTTTTATTACTAAATCTATAATAGGTCCTTCCTCAGATTCATTCAGATAGTCCCAGAGCAATGAAAATGTCATCAATTTGATCATATTATCACACAAATTATACATGAGGGAGAGCTTTCTGCATAGCAACAGACCATTGTTAAAATATAGTATATTTTTGGTGTAGTCACAGTGTTGGCAGAATTGCAAATGCATCACACGTATATCACATAAGCAGTATAGAGAGCAGGCCTTGCACCATCAGCTTATTTCCATATTTAGGATATGCTGCCTACGCATTTTGGCCCAGGCACAGAGAGCATAATTGAGCAGCTCTTAAAGGGCTGTTGTGAAAATGTTAAAGAAAAACTGTCATGTAAAAGTGGGTGGCTGCATGCGCGAGCATCATTTCAGTATTTCCTAAAGCTAAAAATGTTCATTAAGTATTCACAAACCTTTCCAAAGGTTGTACGTGGGAAAAAGAAATGGCAGGCTAAAAGTGAAGGAAGGGAAACTGAATCCGGAGGCATGAAACAGAGCCTGTGGGCAAGTGACAGTGACGCACCACCAGACTCTCTGTTTGATGACTGGTAAAGTGGGCTTGCTGCTGCATAAGGTGCATGCAAGGAGTTTGTGCTGCTTGGCACTCCAGAGCAGCCTTTCTATAAGACAGTAGTGCACCATGCCTGGCAAGAGGAGGCTCAATGCTGTATACGGTGCCCACAGCACTTGGGAACAGATACAGGAAAAGTTGCCAATACTTAAGGAACATGGCATGATAAAACTATATGACAGTACCATATAGATGACACAAGCATGCTGGCTACAAAATGTTGCCTGTCAGCCTCTTCAACATTTACTGCTCACTTATGGCAAGCCCTCACATAACTTTACAGGTCTTTCGTAGCACCACATACATACAATAACTCCAGCTGGGCAAACACTTTTTTATTTGGCAAATTTATTTTGGCCTTCAACAGCCAAATATTTGCAATGGGACCTAAGTCCTTACTGCATTTGGGGCCAAAAAATATGCTTGCACTTCATGGGCAGATGGCAGTTCTTTTGGCTGATAGGATCTGTCATTAGCTCCCAAACCCCTGTGATGAGGAAGAAATATAGTGGTCTCTGAAAGGTTGCCTAGGTAATCTTAACAACATTTCATTGTAACCTTGGTGGAGCATCACAGACAGGGAATGCATTACGCACTGGGAGAACCCTGAAAAATATTTAATTGAACTGGCCTTGCATTATAGTGTGAGGTCAGCTCATTTGGGTATAGGTACAGTCAGCACCTGATGATTGGCGGTCCAGGGGCCAGAGCTATGCACGTGCACAAGCGTATACACAAATGGATAAAGCTACAAAACAACAAAGAATTTTCTGGAGCTAAGGACTATTATTCAGCAAAGCAGAGCTGGAATATACAATCTTTCCTACACCTTGAGTCACGATCCCCATGCTTTCAGAATTTTAGTTAATATACATGTTTTAAGTCTTGCGTTTGTTAGGCTTTTTTGGGGATAACGTCCTTTGTTGCATGGATGGTCCATGAGCAGTCCCTTTCAATTTCAATCACATTAAGGTCTCAAAAAATGTTAACAAACTTCTCATCCCATGATGTGGGCTGATATGAACATGCTGCTGGAGCTCGGTGCCTGTATAAAATGGGGTCTGGAACTTTGGCTCCATATTTGTTCCACTTTCAAGATGATTACTCCCAGATGCACCATATGTAACCTTGCCCTGTTAAAGGGCTATTGCCAAGGTGTAGGTGGAGAAGAAAACCTGCATCAACCAGTTGCAGGAGAGGATCCTAACCATATGGGAGTTTGTGAACATGTGATGGCCACATGCTTGGTGTTTGTTCTTTACCACACTTCATGGGCCACAGGATAAACAACTGACATGGCTGTAATACAAAATGAAGTGATAAAACTTGGGCCTGCCAATTCATTTGGAAAGTAAGCGAACAGCTGCTAGAGTTCTGTGCATTCCCTGTCTGTGATGCTCCACCAAGGTTACAGTGAAATGTTGTTAAGATTACCTAGGCAACCTTTCAGAGACCACTATATTTCTTCCTCATCTCCTCCCAAGATCAGATTACAGGTGAGACCGCATTCATTCTTTCTACTATTTATGTCCAGGCTGCGCTGATGCTACTCTCCAGAGGGGAAGTCCTCTCCATTCCAAAAAAAGATCACCCTTCTCTCCAGCACTTTCTGGAGCAGAACCTCCAAACCTGCATTCTGCAATTTTGCCATTCATTGTCCTGATCTTGCTGCAGATATTTCTTCTCTGTACGGCAGCAAGCAGCCCTTTAAAAGCTGCTCAAGCCAGATAATGCACCTCTTTGCTTCATTTAAATTCAATCAATGGAAAATTGTTTTCCAATCCGTGCTTGAACCAGACCAGGTACTTTGCCACAGGAAAGCGCTCAGAAAATTAACTACTGAATCTAACTTCTAACCTTGCATTCTTTTGATACCAGTCTGCAATAGAAAACTTTCCCCATGTGATTGGAGTCGACAAATAAAATACCCATTGTTCTTCAAAGGATCAATCATTTGAGTAGCTTGAGTTCCCTGGACAATCCTAAGCGTGAAACTTAGGGTTTGAATATATTTAATGTTTCACAGACACAATGGAATTTCTGAACTAATTCACATATAGGTACAATTAAACAACATCACTGTTGCCCACCTCCTATTGTCTATTATCTCACATCCTTACAAAGTCCAAAAGGAATTCTTTTTTAAGAATACAGCAAATTAAAATTGATTGTAAATGCATTTTTTTTTATCTTAAAGAAACAAAGTGATACGATGCAGAAATATTATGTGACACATGACAGAGTTGTGCATCCATTGCCATGCCGTTATAAAATATTGTTCATTAGCTTAAACCAAGTGTGACATCCTGTAATATTTTGTCCAGATACAGAATAATTTGGGTTAGAAATTCAACATTTTTTCAATTAACAACTGATCAGGTAGCCTACTTATTAAAAGTGATAAATTACCCAAATTTTTGGAGCTGGACTAAGGTGAATGATCTGTGGCTTTTTTTCCAGAACTTTTATTCTAAAGCCACTAATGTACAAAAGCTGTACAAATTGGTCCTTTGTCAGCATATTTTACCATCTGAAAAGCACTGCCAGTATTTTCTGTCAGTGAAGATCTCTACATGGTTAAAATAAATAACCAACTCCAGGATTTGAGCACATAATCTAGGCCATCACTCCAATGCTGTAATGATGGACTGCTGTATTGTCAGAGCTGCTGTCCTTCAGATGAGACATTAAACCAATTCTGATGGTTCAGGAAGACATTAAAGATCCCATGGCACTATTCAGAGAAGAGAGGGGAGGTCTCCTGGCTCCTAGCCCACATTAGCATCTCAACCAACCAAAAACACAACCAATTATTCATTTCATTACTACTTACTGGACATTGCTCTGCACAAAATGGCTGTCACGTTCTTCTGCATAACAATAATGTCTGCATTCAAAACAATTTATGAAACATGAAGCACTTTGGGATATTTTTGAGATCATGAGAGATGCCATTTAAATAAAAGCCTTTCCTTCTTTCGTTCTTTCTTTCTTTCTAACTGGGATGCTATCCTTTTAAAATTACTAGCAAGTCCATATTCAGGTACCCATAGCCTGCTGTGAATACTTGATTCCTATTCATCTGTGCATAATATATATTCTGAAATACCAACTTCTTACAGTAGGTAAGGGATACTCTGTTATAAGGACAAGAACATTATACCTTGTAATAATCTATGTATTATTTGGCTGCTAAAGTGCAGCTGTGTGTAATTTTGTACGATCCTTTAGGCCACAAGGTGTAATTACTGTGTCTTCCTGAGTCAATCGGAGGCTGTTTTTTCTTAGGCAGATCCTTAGCTTAATTAGAGGTCAGTCTGACTTTATTTTATTCCTGAAGTCATTTAGAATCTATTTTCTGTTGGAGGAGAGGTTTCTCAATACCATTCTCTTTTTCTTTCTGTGACATAGAAATTTGCATGTGCGACGGTGTGACACCTAAATTGTGATATTTATTACTTATGGTTGAGTTGACGATGTGTGTTTATAAGGACAGGAATGTTATATATGTAATGCACAATATTATTCTACTTAGTGGAACTATGTTCCTTTAAGGCTACTATGGCTAAAAGCAAACAGAGGTTTGTGTCATTTGGAGTTTAACTGTTGTTTGGTCGGTGGAATTTGCAAATTGGAAAGTGCTCGTCAGTTCAAGGCTGATGGTTAGAAGTGCGGATCAGAAGCACCCTACACCTTAAAATTACTTTGCATCTGTAATAAAGTGTAACATCTGGAGTGTAACATCTTTGTGTACTGATATGCCATTTTTAATATGGATCTTCTGTCGGCTTGCTCACTAGTCAAATGATATGCTGTTTTATAAAGGCAGAAGTGTTACAGCGTGTAATGCACAATGTATTATTCTGCCGTTAAGGTGGATCTGTACCTAAGGCCACAAGGTCAATCGTCAAGTAAACATATCTGTAGAGTTTAATTGTTTGGTGAGGGAACTGGGCAGGTTGAGATCATTCAGAATTTAATTGCTCTTCAGGCTGCAAGTGAGAACCTAGGGTGAATGTATGGCTTTCTTTTTTTTTCAAGTGTGATTGCAAAGGTTATTTTTTAAGTTACTGGTTACAGACATTCGGACTCTGGTGTTAATAAATTATTTTCTGTTGGGAAAGTTTCTTTTTATATTCCAAATGTCTGTCTTTTTAAAGTTTTTTTTGGGAAGAAACTTGCATTTACGCCAATCACGGCAATAAATTTGCCTAGAATGAATTTGCCTATAATTAAGTATGATAGAGAAGTGTGATATGACAGGGGACAGAAAATGTGGGCACACCTCCATTATATTATATTACTATCTCCCATGATGTTGCACTTGGGGAGTTGAGATAAGTGTAGTCTTTATGTGCAATGAGATTAGAGGGTAGGGAAACAGAAGGCACAGAGTACAGAGGAAGCAGAGGGTGAAGATGGGGAGGTAGGTTAGAGTAAGGAGAATGTAGGTGTTGCAGGCAGGAATAATGAAATATCAGCTGATTTTTATTTTTGCAAATGCAATAACAGTTGGACTCACAAGGAATGATTTTTCAGATTCCACAGCTCTTAGTTTGAGTACTGTCTTGATTTAATATTCCTAGATACTCAAGAATGATAGATTTTAGTAACAATTGTCATTTTGATATATTGACCTTGTGAAGTCATGAGTAAATGCTACTCCAATAAACAATATTATTAAACAGGCTAATATTATTTGCAGAGCCCTTTGGGAATGGAAAAATGATAAAGTGGCTAAGCAAGTGAATGGGCAATCAAGCTGCAGGCTGAGTCAGGAGGGAAGAGGGCCCGAGGATCTTTGGGATCGGGGAGTGGGGAAGGAAGCATCATTAAGGAGCAAGGTTCAGATGGAGGCTTGAATGGCCTCTCTGGAGCCTTGGAGAGCAGGCAGATTAGAAACAGTACACCCAAGGATACGTTCAAGCACGAGGTGGCCAACAGCCATGGTGCCAACACCGCCATTAACAGATAGAGGTGCAGTGGGGAACCTGACTATTTGATAGGGAACATGGAGAGGCATTCTTATCTAGGAATGACAAAACATGGCCCTGCAATCAGGAAAAAATAATTACTGAAGAATTAAAAAATCTTAATGGAAAATATAGACAGGAGAGATTAGCCGACAGTGGTACTTACCTGTATCTAGGGAGGGAGACTGTGGGCTCGATATTAGCACGCACTATCAGGTGCATTCCTGGTGGGGGGGCTCCGAAAATCGGGGAATGCCGGAGCGGGTCGGGAGCCCGGCTCCAACCCGCCCACTTCCGGGTTCCCCACAGATGTGCTGACTTGCGCGTGCAGCCCCTGCATGTGGGACTCCCGCAGGCAATTAAAGCCAGCGGGGTGCCACGTAACAATATTTATTCTGGTATTTCAGGTCGTTAACAGACCTGATTAAGGGAATATTTCAGGTGGGGTGGGATTTTACAAACAACTGGAACTGTTTCCCGTACTGGGGGAAACACTCCCAGTTCAAATGGACGTGTTGCAGCCATCAGCCTGAGGCAGCTGCAAAGGTCCATTTGACAGGTGGCGGGGAGACACCCTCACTCATTGCAGGAGGCCACTCTGTCACCTTGGACAAAGTTTGGCCTCCACCACCCTCCTCCTAACAATCAAATTCACCAACTTGCACACGTACCCCGGGGTCCAGACCCATGTACCTACCTTGCGGACCCCCTCAGATGTACATCTTCCGGATGGGGGCCGCCGTAGCTGCAGTCATGACCTCCTCGGAGGGCGAACAGCATTACCGGCCACGCCGTCCACCTCTGACACGTGGAGCTCCACAACACAGTGCTGTGACACATCCACCTGCACAGCAGGAGGGAGGGCAAAGGCAGAAAGAGATGCATCGCAGAGGGCACTACCGTCGCCACAGGGTCCACAGACCGAGGCTCAGCCTCCTGGACCTCTCTGAGCAGCAGTGCACATGGAGGCTCAGAGTCACTCGACATGTATTCATGGACATCTGCAGCCTCCTTCATGCCGAGCTGCTCCCGGCTGGCCCAAGCACCATCTTCTTACCTGTCGCTGTCAAAGTCACCACTGCCCTCAACAACTTCTCCTCCGCATCCTTCCAGGGTGCCACCGGGGACATCGCCGACGTCTCTCAGTCGTCTGCACAAAAGAGCCCTCCAAATACACCGACACCCACTCTGCAGTGACACAATGGGTGGCATCAGTTGTGGGTCTTCATAGTGATCCTCAAGAAAGGGCATTATTGCACAAACCAGACAAGATTTGCAAAGACGTGGCAGTAGTGGTGTCAATATAATATGTGATGTGAGTTGGTCAGAAATTAAATATAAGTAAAAACCATGACAAACCCTCAAACACCCTTGTGAATCCCCTTCATGCTCACAACACATTTGCCTTACGCTGCCTACTGCACATATGTGATGTATGCCCTGTGGCTGCAGCACAGGTAGTGGCAGGTTGAGTGAGGCTGACCGTGAAAGAGATGCATGCGAGGGTGAATATGAGATAGAGCCATGAGATTGTATGAGGATTGGGTTGAGTGGTAGTGGCGGGATGAGTACTGGCGAGGTGAGTAAGTGCAGGTAAGATGAGTTTGAGTGGGTGTGAGGGGTGATGTGACAGAGTAGTGTTGGCAGTGCAGAAGGAGATGTGGGTTGGGGACGGTGATGTGGCAGACGGAGTGTAGGGGAATGAGTAAGTGTACTCACTTTGGCTGACCTACTTAGGTCATTGCAGCGCCACCTGCACAGTATGCAGGTGGGCGATATGTTGGTGGTGCAGGTGACCTACACTGCCACCTCGAGCCAGGCCTTCTTGGTGGCAGAGGCAGGCCGCCTCCTCCTGCCCGCTGGGGGGAAGATCTCTGTCCTCCCCCCCCCCACCCACCCTCCTCACCCCATCCAGTAAGACCTGGAGTGAGGCATCATTAAACCTGGGAGCAGCCTTCCCCCTGGGCTGCTCCATGCTGTAATTTTTCCTATTCCTTGCAGCATCAGTCAGTGGAGGACTGCCCCTTTAAATAGAGCTCCTCCAGCTGACAGACCTTACTGCGCATGCGCAGTCAGCCCGACGCGCAGCTCAGCAGCGGGGAACCCGGAAGACCAGGTAAGTGGATCCAATTAGGCTGCGATCGCGCGCGGGGCAGACTGATTTCACCGGGCGCTTTACCCACGTGCCCAATTGCCCCCCCCCGCCGCAAACCCGCAGCCCTGGTAATATCGAGCCCTGTAATTCTGATGGTCCGGTAATCCGCGGACTCTGACATTCCGTCTAGTGATAGAGCTAGAGTTTCAGGCATAACTAGGGACCAATGTCTGCGCATAGTTGTTCACTTAATAATGGCAAATTTTATCGAAGTCCCACCTAGAGGAGACAGGAATGGAGATGCCAAAATAAGGGGGTAATTTTGATTTTGGGTGATAGTGTAAAACGGGCAATATCAATTCAGCTGCCTGTTATACATCTCTCCCGATTTCCATTTCCATTTCTGGAAATGTAACGTTTTACACCATCACCCAAGTCAAAATTACCCCCAGGAGTGTGTCACAGGCGTACCAAACTTAATACATTGTTGAAAATGTTGAGACTATTAATTCTGAGCAATGATCATGCCAATTTGAATTCTTTTAGGATCTTTGGAGGTAATGAACAAGACAAGGAAGATCATGGAACAAGGAGGAGCCCATTTCACAAATGCTTTTGTGACAACACCCATGTGCTGCCCTTCAAGATCTTCTATGTTGACAGGGAAATATGTCCACAATCACAATACCTACACAAACAATGAGAACTGCTCATCTTCCTCCTGGCAGGCCACACATGAACAGCAGACATTTGCTGTGTATCTGAACAGCACTGGTTATAGGACAGGTATGCTATTGAAAGAAATCTTTTATGGTATTCATAAGTCTTTAAGAAACTGGATATTTATGAAAAAAAAAGCCTTTTTTCTCATTCAAACAAAAAAGCAATGATGGAGAAATATTTCAGCTCTGATGACACTTCAACGGAAGAACTAAAGGACAGAGTGATTAAAGAGCATGTATGGAATACAAATTGATAGCTCTAAGTAACAATGAGCACATTTGAGGAGAATAAATCATGGCAGAGTCAGGAAAAGTCTAATTCCATTGAATTAAAATCTCACAAGTGTCTTAGAAGGAAGCTGGCAAAAGGATATGTGGAAAAGAGTGCAGAAATGGGATTAGAGTGCACAGCTCTACTGGCACAGGCGTAATGTACCAAATGACCTCCTTATTCACTGTAATTTCTATGATAAAGTCAGAGTCTCATGTAAAGCCATGAATTTTAGGCCAAGTATGAATATCTTTATATCAGGTTAAGTCCCTTTGTTTGTTTTGTTGAGTCCTATGGCACTAATTACAACATGTTATCTGTCAGATGTTGACCGGAGCTGTAGTTTCGAACAACTTGTCCTTCCACCTTATTCAAAGACTTAATATAAACTAACTCTAGTTTTCATTTAACTTCACTGATAACAGACTTTTGTTAAATAACTAAAGATTACATTTCTTTATTTATAAATATAAAATGTTCCAGCTGAAGGGGGTTCAAAGATTTTCCAGCCTAACTGAGTAATAATCACTCAGCACTCAAAAGAATGAGTACATGAATTTCTGGTCTGCAATCATCAATAGTAATAGTTTGAACTAGGATAAGGTCAAATCAGTAGGCAGAATACCATTAACTTCTTTTGGCTCTTTGTTTTGTTGGTGGAACAAAGTGTGTGTGTTTATGTTACATATCTGAGACTTGTTTGAAGTTACTTTTTAGTGGTTTAAGTACCAAGCGAAAATCAGATGAAACTAAAAGATTCCACACAGGATTTTAAGTAACTTAACACTGCCAGGAATTTCTCCCAGACAACAGGACAGTACATTCATGTTATGAAACATTTTAAAATGGTAAATTTAGTGAGGCACTGCACTACCAGCAAGACTTCACACACAGCAGTTCCATGACACAAAATTGGGTGCCCAACCTCGTGCAGCCAATTCACGGGCACATGATTTCCAACAAGCGATTTGGGGACTAATAATGAGCTTTATTTAAATATTTAAATCCCATTTTAAATTTTATATCGTTGGGTGAGGCTTCACTCATAGCACAAACCTCACCATAAAAACTGGGTGCATGGGAGTCTTGGGGCCTTGCTTTTTGAAGACTGCTTCTAAAAAAAAATGAATTTTAGATTTTATTTTTGCTTTTTTTAATTCAATTTCCTGCCCTTTGATTCATGCATTAATTAATTTTGGTAGATAGGCCTTTATTTTCTCATTTTGTTTTCATCTGCCAATAATATTCTTGATTGATGCTGGCTTTGATGTCATACCATGCAGAGGTGAGGACGGGTAGTCCTTTGGGGATTCCAAGTTTGCTACATAATTGAGATGAGGAAGAGTTCATGGGGATTGAACAAATAAAGCCATAATGACCCCTCAGGCAGTTTGGCTACACCCATCACTACACCAGGACCTATGATGACTGGCCCCACTGACCAGGCCCCTAAGAGTAGAGGAGCACTTTAGTCTGGACTCTCTAGTATCTATTTATTGTTCTTCAATTGCTATCTCTACCTTCACGAAAAATGTGCCATGCAGCTTAGGCGCAATGAGAGTGTGTGCAAAAATAGCAATGATTGTACACAATGCTTCAAATGGTACCTCCCAGAGGTTGAGACAATTCACAACTTAGTTTTGTGCTGTGCTCGATGGGCTGCATAATAAATGTGTGCAAAAGTGAAGAGTGCACGCCTTTTGATCATGCTGCTGATACTTACACATTCTTCCTCATTTGCAGCCAGGTATGAGGGAGCTGAGTGACTGCATTGGCTCGGCCCTGACCTCCCTCCGTTCAGGTGACATTTGTACATTTACTGAAGGGTGACCTTTAGCTCCAAAATAAGGCCACCTTTTTTATCACTAGCTACCTCCCCAGATTTTGTACTCCCAAACCAAGTGCACTGCAGACTAAACATTCTAGGCAACTTTCCTGTGCAAATTGTCTATTTAAAGTGGGGTCAAACCTTAAATTGCAACATTTGATGTGGCCCCAGCCCATGCTATGGGCATAGATACACCTGTGTCACAGGAGAGCACAGACCCCATTTTATTGGGATTACAAATTCAGGGCTTATTGCTGATAGAAAAACTCAGATCCTAAACAATACAGTAAATTATTACATGGCACCTGCCTGCAATGGTTTGATGAACTAATCTCAAATAATTTTGATTTAATTATTAATATATTCTAAAATGTTTTCTTTTCAACCTGCAATCCAGGTTTCCCTCTCCCCCCATGAACCTCTTCATAGAGACATAACTAATGAATATGAGTTGTAATGCCACAGCTTTCCATTTTTACAAATGAACAAGGCAAATGTTTTTAAGAATTAAAGGTATGCTTCCTCACAGCATATCAGCACTAAAATATCAACCATGGCATAGGTGAATTGGTGTGTGAAATTATTTCCAATTGCCATTGTATCCTGGCCTTGCTGGGAGCGGATAATGAAAAGCCTGGAAAGGTTAAAGGTAGAACTGCAGAGCTTTCCTGACAACTCAGCAAGTTTTCCTGGTGAATAGCTGAACCATACAGATCTGGAAGCTCCAAGGGTTGATAAGTCGAATTACCATACAACAGGTCCAGCCATATTCACATCTTACAAGGTTTGATCTTGCCATTGGGATGATATTAAAATCTTGCTTCTGTAAAATTACAAATATTACAAAGCACAGCATTGGTAAGTAAAATAATGGAAAATGGCCAGCTTTAGTCATTTCGACTGTTGATGAGAAAATTGCCTGGTGCTCTCATTATACACAGATACACAGCGAATTCAGCTCTTATAAAACTATCTGAAAAATGTTGGTCACTAAAATCAGTCTGAGTACCATACCAGATGGAAATCTCTACGTGTTGCTAAAATGAAAACAGACTTTGGCAGATCTTTCATGTCTAGACGACAATTATGATGCAATTTGCTCCCTGTTGATATGTGGTGAGCACCCAACCTTCCCAATTTTAAACCAAAGATTAAACAATGTGACATTTTATGGTCATGTGCCTGGTTTCTGCCTTTGGGCTTTCAACCAGAATGATGATATCTGTTGAAAATAATTATCCCTCACAGTACAATGAACAAGTTATCTTCTGCTGTGAGGGTCAGGCTGCTGAGAAAAATAATAACAAAATCATCTGTTATTAGAATTTTTTATGAAGTGTGGCCTGCAACAGCTCTCCAGAATTCTTTGTGAAGTGTGGCCTGCAAACATCAAGGATTGACCTTGTAGCGTGTATTATGTGATCATGTTAATCTTTATATTTCTGGCATTCCTCACGAAATAGAATTTGAAGCCAGCTGCCAGCTAATGAAAGTCCATTTTTTCCAGCGTTCATTCAACCTCAGAAATTGAAATTGAGACTTGAGAGGCACAAAATGTAAGGCAAGTGTTAGAATGGGTTGTATTTGTTAGAAATTAATTCAAAGTAAACATAATGGAAATAAACTGGAAAGAGAACAGGAAAGAAGAGAGAATTGAAGAGAAATTAAAGACCATGTAAGCAGAAGTTAATTGTCTAATGTAAGGAATCTTACAACACCAGGTTATAGTCCAACAATTTTATTTTAAAATCACAAGCTTTCGGAGATTATCTCCTTCGTCAGGTGAGTAGTGAATGAGAGGTTCTCAAATCGCATATCTTATATTAGGCTGGGACACCATCACACCAATCAAAGGTCTCATTCACTACTCACCTGACGAAGGAGATAATCTCCGAAAGCTTGTGATTTTAAAATAAAATTGTTGGACTATAACCTGGTGTTGTAAGATTCCTTACATTTGTCCACCCCAGTCCATCACCGGCATCTCCACTTAATTGTCTAAGTGTTTGTTTTTTTAACCGTAATATTTTAGTTATAAAGCTATTCCGGATAGCTGACTAACTTTTTGTAATATTAAGGTTTATTTCAGTGTCACGGTGCGAGGCCTAAAAGTGTTTAGAAAATGGCTACCCCAGAGAGCCTGGAATTCCTCAGATCTGCCAGCAGACTAAAAATTAATAGATTAATGGATAGCACTCTGCATACTTTGTAGAAATGTTGTTATAATGGAGATTTTCTCTTCCCTTACTTTACCAGGTTTGCTTCAGTCACCAATATTACACACAACAATTTGACATTACAATATTTAACACTGCGATCACTTAAAAAATCAGGCTTTCACCTTACCTTGAGATGGGACAATATAAAACATTAAACCTGTCAAAACAATTGCTGTAAGCATGATATCTAACTTACATTCTCTGACATAGTTACTGAGCTTATAAACAGTTGCAATATGGTTACAGGTCTTATAAACAAATAATACAGTTACTGCTCTCATACAGAGAAATAATTGTTTCTGACAATGTTGAAAATGTTAATTTAAATAATTGCAATTTTCTGCATACCCTATAAATATTGGAAAAAAGTGATAGTTTAAAAAATGTTATCCAACTAAAAAAATTGATTCTGGGGTTATCTCAATACATGTGGATTTTTATCAAATATCTTATTGATGTTGAGTTATAGTTTAAAATCCTTCTTTCCACTTCCTCCATTGTGTTTTTACTGAGCTCCTGCTGATGTTTCTATTGATTCCATGCATGGAGTAGCTGATTTGCACTGAGAATTCACCACAGAAGTGTTTAGGCCTTTGGCTGTCACTGAAACATCTAAATGCTCTCTCCAGCCTTTGAATTTGCCCAAAATAATCCTCAATGATTGAGGCTGACAACTATTGAAACACTCCCTGCTAAAATACCTGCGGGCATATGTTTGCTTTGGCATTCAGAGAGCACAACTTGGAACAGCTTATTTCCACATTACAAAAGTGATTTAACAATAAAAGTAACCTCAAAAAATGATTAATTTGTGGTGCTGAAAAAACAGCAGAAGAAAAGCTAGCTAAATATCTTTACTGAAACCACTAATGCCTTTTTCTGCCTCTACATAAAACTCCTAACAGTATTTACAGTTCAAGTCAGATAACTGAGCATTGGTAAGTAAATGAGTTATTAGAGTGTGCGTCGAGGTGTACCAAATGCACTTTTTTCATATAATTTATCAAAAGCCCATAAGATTGCATGAGCTCTGCATTATATTCTGTTGTCAGCTTCTGACATTCAGAAAGATTTGAACAGCTCCTGGGGTGAAGTAACTGATAGCAATTTTCTGCTCTGGGACAATAAGGAAACTGTTTGGAGCTTTGTGGATAAACAAACTCTTAAGACTGATTCTTGTCTCATCAACCCAAAGGCCTATAAATTCAGCCGCTCAGTGCCCATTTTTTATGCGCTAACCGGCTTACTAAGCCCCCAATATGGCGGGCAGGAAGAGCGTGCTCATTTCCGGCTGGAAGTGCGCCGCCCACCATACTGGGGAAGGAGGCTGCGCTGGCGCCAAGAGCGCACGCCAGCATCATTGAAAATCAAGAATAGATTGTAAATTAGGGTCCTGCACATCACAATAAAAGAACACAGGCCGCTCACTCCCCAACCCGACCACCAATCGCTCCCCGGGCCCGAGGCCTGATCTCTCCCAATTCCCCCCCCCGCCGGCAAACAATTTCCCACTCTCCTGATCACCAATCGCCTCCCCACTGCACCCCCCCCCCCACCCCACCAAGTTGAAGGGAGAAATGTTTTTACACAGAGTTGTTAAGACATGAATATCCTCCCAGAAACAAGTGGCGAAAGCAGAATCCATAATAGCTTATAAAAGGTAAGTGCATAAATTTTTGGAAAAGAAAACTTTAAAAGGATATGGGGAAAGGGCAGGATAATGAATCTAAATCGATAATTCTTTCAGAATGTCAGTCCAGGCATGGTGGACCAACGTCTTACTGTGCTGTAAAATTCTATGACTCTTTACTTTTTAAAGTTACACACCACCTGTGGTTTTAATGGAATTAGGGTCATGGCTCCATCGCTAATCGAGAGTCTGTTTCCAATTAAGCTATTCACAAAACCAACAGTATATTTTTGGCATGCACACAAAAACACTTAGACTGCATTTTGAAATGGACCAGTGAGATCTGGTGTGCACCACATGAAAAAACTGTCCACAATACACAGCACTAATAGCCAGAATTTTTCACTTCAGTACATCAAATAAGATTAGCCTTTAGTTCGTACGGAAGATATTAATGTTAACAATATCTTCTGTGCATTTGCGCTTCCATTCAACTGTACCATGTAACAGCCACCCTTCAAAATATAGGAAATCATTTTACAAATGGCCTGGGGTACAAAACCAGTAATTATCTTGAGAGCTGCAGAAGAATGAGGTACTCCCAGGTTAAATTCCTCCGAAATATAAAACAATATTTGCTAAATTTTTTATAGATTTGTTTCCAGTGTGTTTGTAGGGTTATCGGATTTTGGACTCTATTTGGTTTTGACCACTCTTGATTGAAGCTAATAGTTTTGCACTTATATTTTTCAAGTATTTACCCGAGTATACTGGCAGTTCTAGGAATTTTAGGCTCCTACCAATTTTTAAAATTTTCAGTTCACACATGATACTGAAGCAAATTCTAATATTAACAGTTATTAAGTTACTCAGACATCCAGCATAGTTGTCTTAATGTAATATTGACTGGTAATACAGAACTGTGCTTAAAAAAAATGAATTGAAAATAAATCAGTTAAAACCCTTGATTGCTGTGCTCCATACCTTAACTGTCCAACTCATTTCTCTCCTGTTTTTATGATTTTTAACCACTTCTGTTTCAAAACAATATATCCTATACTGAATAATCTATAATTTTTTTTTCTCTTTAAAATCTAATTTGGGATACTTTAACTAACCTGATTTGTTCTACTTTCCAGTACCACCAGCTGCATTGAAACATTTGGGCTCAGATTTTCTTCAAATGTGCCTTCAGTATTGGGGTGGGTGGGGGTGAAAATTGGATTGGGAGCAGTTCCATTGACTACGCTTCAATCACCAGAAGTGACAGCAGACATTGAACATGCCCTATTCAATTTGCATGGGACTGTGGGCACACACATGACCACTAAAACATCTTAGCTGCCCACCTGTCCCAAGAAATCTGGTACTTCTCTCCAGTTCGGGTGGAGGGCTGTATGCCCCCCCTTCATCCCTCAAGCAACACCCTTTGTAAGTGGGTCACAGCTACAAATAATACAAAAAGTCTTGTTATAATCCTGACTTAGACTCTGTTCCCCCTTTAGTACTGCATTGAGGTGTCAGCCAAGATTATGTGGTCAAGTCTCTGGAGTGGAGCTTGAACCCACAACCTCTGATTCAGAGATGAGAGTACTACCACTGAGCCAAGACTGACACCCTTATCCCAAGTGCTATTGTTGATAAATTATCCGTTTGCAAAATGAAGTGATGATTCATTGGTGGGGCTGTAAATATTAAACAATTAAGGATTTGAAGAGTAAAGATTGACCACTTCTCATTTAGTGGAGTATTGATGTTCGCATCTGATAATTTCCTGTTCACAGGTAGGTAATTCGGCAGAGATGCTGAGTGGAGACAAGGCACTTCTCTCAAGAAAGGAGGGGACATTACAGGACAAATAAAACTGGAGCTGAATTTCCATGGGGCACAATCCTGGCAACCTCAAGCTGGGACTGTGCCCTCACCGTCTCTTCCAGAGTAGACATACTTGGTGGACATCACCCAAATTGCATGGAGCCAGTGGGCACTCGCATGACTACAAACACATCTTAGGCACTCACCATTCCCAAGCTGCCAGTAAATTAGCATCCCTGCTCAGTCCAGGCAGAGGGCTGTGTGACCCTACCCCCCAAAGTGAGTCACAGCTACAAATAATAAAAAATGAAAAACGTCCCCTTATGATCCTAGCCTGGACCTCCCACCCAGTGGTCAGTAATCAGGCTAATAGGTGGCCGGTATGTCTCATCTCCCCTGCCGTACCAGCCTCCAATCTTATGCTGGGTCCTTGTGAGGCCAAGGCATGAGAATACCTTATGTAGGGAGTTCCCCAGCTGCACCTTACAAGGCCACCCCTATGGCTGGGTCCCAGAGAAATTTGCAGCCATTCTGGCAGACTCTTGCTAAATTTATACCAGGGTATGCCAGATCAGTCGAGGAATTTCAGCTCTATTGTGTCACCTGCGTACACTTCCTAGCAGCTGGTTACAGAGTGACATTTAACAGAGACTTGGGAACAACTCATGGCCTCAAGCTATTGTTCAGCCATTTATGCAGTTATATGAAAAATGAACTGATCAGTAATCTAAAGTTTGTTAATCTGTTAATGGGAGCTATGGAAAACAGCAGGTTAAATGCACAGCCTTTTGATTTGGATGGTGTTTAATTTCCTCCTTTTGTATTACAGCTTTCTTTGGAAAGTATCTGAATGAGTACAATGGCAGCTACATTCCACCTGGTTGGCGTGAGTGGGTTGGATTAGTAAAGAATTCTCGATTTTACAATTACACACTCAATAGAAATGGTGTAAAGGAGAAGCACGGATTTGACTACTCAAAGGTACTTTTCTATAGCTAATCTAATGCAGTTCTATACAAGGACTCTTGGTCAATGATTTGCTCAAGTTGTGCTCTAGGTACAAAAGTTGTAGTTCCACTAAATATGGCATTGCTTTTTCAAGTTGCTGTATCCCATTTTACAGGCCAGTGAGTTTCTGTTTTTTTCATTTCGTTAACTTTATCTTGAAAGTTATTAAAACTATATAGTTTACTCCTAGCTAGATTCTGCTCAAACACTGGTATCAATGTCAAAGCACAAAAGAATATAAGAAATAGGAACAGGAGTAGGCCATATGGCCTCTTGAGCCCACTCCCCATTCAATCAGATCATGGCTGATCTTCTACCTCAACTCCACTTTCTTGCCCAATCCCCATATCCCTTTATTCCCTTAGAGTCCAAAAATCTATCGATCTCAGCCTTGAATATACTCAACGACTCAGCATCCACAGCCCTCTGAGGTAGAGAATTCCAAAGATTCACAGCCGTCTGAGTGAAGAAATTCCTCCTCGTCTCAGTCCTAAATGGCTGACCCCCTATCTTGAGGCTATGCCCCCTAGTTCTAGACTCTCCAGCCAGAGGAAACGGCCTCTCAGCATCTACCCTCTCAGAATCTTATGTTTCAATGAGATCACCTCTCATTCTTCTAAACTCCAGAGAGTATAGGCCCATTCTCCTCAATCTCTCCTAATCGGACAACCCTCTCATCCCAGGAATCAATCTAGTGAACCTTCATTGGATCGCCTCTAAGGCAAATATATCCTTCCATAGGTAAAGTGACCAAAACTGTTCACAGTACTGCAGGTGTGGTCACACCAAAGCCCTGTATAATTGCAGCAAGACTTCCTTACTCTTGCACTCCAACCCCCTTGCAATAAAGGCCAACATACCATTTGCCTTCCTAATTGATTGCTGACCTGCATGTTAACTTTCTGTGCTTCGTGCACAAGGACACTGAAATCTCTCTGAATACCAACATTTAATAGTTTCCTACCATTTAAAAAATATTCTGTTTTTCTATTCTTCCTACCAAAGTGGATAACCTCACATTTTCCCACATTATACTCCATTTGCCACCTTCTTGCCCACTCACTTAACCTGTCTATATCCCTTTGCAGACTTGGGGCTTGATTTTATCGAGGGGGTGGGGGTGGCATTCCTGACTGGAACCCCGGAAATATGGGTTTCCCAGACGTCCTTATGATTTTGACGTAAGAACGTGTTTTATTTTCTCTTGTACGTTTCCCACCTGACAGGCCGGCCTAATTGACAGTTAAGTTTTTAGATGTTGGGGCGGTGGGGGGCTCAGTCACGAGGTCATGGGAGGGGTGTTATCGGGTGGGGGGTGGTCAATCGAGGGGGCTCGGTCATCGGGGGCTAGGCCATCAGGGAGTCGGAGGTCATCGGGGGGCTCGATTGTCAGGGGGAGGGTCGGGGGGCTCAGTCATTGGGGGGCATCGCGAGAATCGGGGATCGTGGGGGGGCAATCGGGGATCGTGGGGGCGGCATTGGAGATCGGGGGGTAGGGGTCGGAGAACGTGGTGGGGGTCGCTGTAGGTAAGCTTATTGGGCCTGGGGGAAGCACTCCTGCTCCTCCGGGTCCACAAGCTGTGCTATAAAGACACTTACCTGCAGTTTCAGGCCTTCTCGCCTCCTCTCACATGGCATGAAGTAGAAGGCCTGAGAATCCCGGCCCCCTAGGGGTTAAAAATAAAAAATCTGTAAAAATGGAGGCCCACAAACTCTAAGAAAGCTTTTACAGACCGACCCGCCTCCTGAGAGCAGGTTGGTCGCCTGTCCCTCGTCCTGCCTCCGTGAAAACCGGAAGTGGGCGGGTTGAGGGCAGGTTTTAGATTTTTAAAATTTTTACTGCCCTCCCCGCCCCCAACCCAACCATTTTTCCTATTTAAAATCATGCCCTTTGTGTTCTCCTCAAAACTTATTTTCCCACCTAGCTTTGTATCGTCAGCAAACTTGGATACATCACACTCGGTCCCTTCATCTAAGTCATTAACATAGATTGTAAATAGCTGAAGCCCCAGCACTGATCCTTGCAGCACCCCACTAGTTACAGCCTGCCAACCTGAAAATGACCCGTTTATTTCTACTCTCTGTTTTATGTCCATTAACATATTACCCCCCAATTCCATGAGCCCTAATCTTGTGCAACAACCTTTCATGTCAATTCATGAAAGTGAACTGAATTTGACATGTGGGATACAGTACCTTCACAAAGTATATGCAGAACATACACAGAAATTCTTAATTCCTCACACAAATCTAAGAGGAGCAATTAATCCTTTATCTACTGTAGCATTTAAAGTCAAAAAGTTTAGAATTGAGTAAATAATCATTCATGGGCTCTAGGGGGAGTTAGACTGATGGGTGTAATGGCTTTTTTAAATCTCTGGATCTTCTTGTGTTCTTAAAATGTTGCAATTCTATCTGAATCATGCCTTTGTATTCAAATACATAAACCCTAAAATTCCTCCTTTCTAGTGGGGAATGAATGCCACCATCTGGGTAGAAATGGGAGGAATTTGGGATGGGATCCAGTTACACCAGGTCTCCGCCCCTTGTAGAATTTAACCTGGACCAGAAGTGGGGTTGGACACTTATTGTAATAACCATCATCCTGATGTCACAGAAAGAGGCAAGACTGGCAGGATGACATAATCCATTGGAATTGTTCCAACTCCCACCTCCATTGCCCCCATTGCAATGCAGTCCTGTATGAAGCAGGTGTAATTCTCTGCTAGGATCTGATCTTGGTGCAAATTTACAAAGACCAGTTTCCCTTGATCAATTTGCCATTGGGAAACCAGCAAATTAAAAATGAGAGTTTTGAAAACATTTTTTAAGACCTACAGCTGTTACAGTACACAAGATGCTGCAGAAATTTACCACCCCGTCCCCCCCACCCCCGACTCTTACTGAGGTGAGTGCCCAGTTGCATCAAAAGTGGCATGGGCACTCACTGAAAATTTGCTAATGCCTGTGACTGAAATATGGGACAGGGCAGACAGAAGTTCGGTCCTTGCTCTAGATCTAATCCTAAAGCCCTCCTAAGGAATTTCAGCACCAATCTGTTTAAGAAATTGAAACATGTGGAAGCAAATATTCAGCTTTAACTAAATGTCTCAGCACAAGGAGGGTGAGATGAAATAGCTATGTGTTGTATTTGGGAAACACCATGGGAAATTCATATTGGAAGCATAATGTTTACCTGGGTTTCACAAAAAAATAAATGAAATTCAAATAACACTACCCAACAAGTTATTTTGCATTGGACAGAGGTTTTCCTGTTACCCACGTTGAAACTGCTGACACTATGAGCCACAAATGTCTTTGTATTTGCGTGCTGACCTCAATTATTAAGGAGAAAGTTTTTTAAAAAAAACTGAAATGGGATTAATGCCATTGTCACTGTGACAGTGTCACTGTCACAGCCCCAGTCCTGTTAATACACATGCTCTGAATACAGTGGGACCTCATGATTACAAACCTCTTCCTTAAATTTTACAAAATCTGTGGAAGATCAGCTGGAAAGAATGTCTGTCTTGTGTCGTACCTTACATCTCATGGTATTTGTTAAGATGCCATACAGTTTCCATATAAAGTAATAGAGTCAGGAGTGAATCTTGTGTTTCCAGACAGGAGTGACATGAGTGTTTATTGCATGAGTGGACTGAAAATCATGATTACCCTTGAGGATCAATTCTCATATTTATTGTATGCTTTCCCTTTTTACTTAAGAGTGCTTTTGCAATTATTTTTCCATGATGTACTTGTCTAATTACTGCTGTGAGTCTGTAATGTTGTCAAAATGGGCTGATAGCTTCATCAGATTGGAAACATCAATGCTGCGCAAAACCGAATTTCTTGGGAATTTCTCTGGAGATATAAAAACAGTCTGGTTAACAGTGTATCTGCATTATTTAAATATGAAGTTTTAACTTGAGAGACAACCTTAATCTAGTTAGGGGGAAATAAAAATCCATCAGGCACTTCTCTCAGCTGCATATTCATAAATATGAAGTAATGAACACTTTTGCATTTTTATATCAATTACACACAAAGTACTTGCTCAGCAGGTTTATTTGTACAGCCTAGACAGTGTTACACTTTCTATTTTCAACATGTATTTCAACTTGAAATATTTTCCTGACATTTCAGTGACATTATCACCTGTGCTTGATTTATCAGTGAATCATCAACTCCAGAAGGGTCTCATTGACAGTTGCAAATTTGCTGCACAGAAAGACTTTTCTAAAACAAAGTTAAACCCTTTTCTTCATGAATATGTTGATCGCACAACACTGATAATGGTTGCTTGATCCAATATCTATTTTGAAAGGAATGTAACCAGTCATCTCTTGCTGTAAATGACTCATCACCAGGAGTTACTTTGTGGTTCGGAAAGAGGTGCCTCTTTTTCTTCCTACAAGAACCAAATGTACTAAAGCTTTATAATGATCACGCACCTTACCTAGATTCCTTCATCATTTCCTTCAACCCTTGATTGTCTCCAGTCTTTGTGGGGGTACTTCTCTGAGTATACGCTGGTGACAGGCAATCTCGCACGCCATCAGTGCCTATAGGAAAATCATGGCATGTTGCCCACAATTTTCCATCCACACATGAAGGAATAGAAGGAAAATCACAAGCAGCGTGCCTACAATTTTAGATCTGTGCTGTGAGGAGTGCTTCCCAAAACCTTTCAATAACATTTACTCTCCAGGAAATTTTTATCTCATTCCAAATATCTCTATGATCAAATTAATGAAAACCTTTTTCTACTAAAACATGTGACTCCTATAACATCCTGATTAGCAAGGTAACTTACACTCAGAATATGGCTGGGTGAGGGTTACATTGGACAAGTACATGGGAAGAATAAGGGGGCCACATACTGCTTGGATAATGAGAGTCTAAATGGGGTAGAGGAGCAGAGGGATCTGGAAGTACAGATACACAAATCATTAAAAGTAACGACACAGATTAATAAGGCGATTTTTTAAAAGAGCAAACCAAGCACTGGGGTTCATTTCTAGAGAGAGAGAATTGAAAAGAAGAGAAGTTATGTTAAACTTGTATAGAACTTGGTTAGACCACACTTGGAGTACACTGAACAGTTCTGGTCTCTATATTATTAAAAGGATATAAAGGCACTGGAGAAGGTGCAAAAATGATTTACTAGGATGATACTAGGACCGAGAGGTTATACCTATCAGGATAGATTGAGCAGGCTGTGGCTATTTTCCCTAGAAAAGTGAAGACTGAGGGGTGATCTGATAGAGGCCTTTAAGATTATGAAAGGGTTTGATAGGGTAGACATAGAGAAGATGTTTCCACTTGCGGGGAAACCAGAACTAGGGGTCATAAATATAAGATGGTCACTAATAAATCCAATAGGGAATTCAGGAGAAAATTCTTTACCCAAAGAGTGGTTGGAATGTGGAACTCGCTGCCACAAGGAGTAGTTAAGGTAACTAGCATATTTGCATTTAAGGGGAAGCTAGATGAACACATGAGGGAGACAGGAATAGAAGGATATGCTGATGAGGTTAGATAAAGTAGGGAGGGAGGAGGCTCGTGTGGAGCATAAACACTGCATTAACCTGATGGGCCGAATGGCCTGTTTCTGTGCTGTACGTGCTATATAATACATACTAGCTACTTTCATGGTCCAAGAAGGCCAAGTTGCAGAAGAATGAGCAAAGTGCACTGCCCTCCTGTAATTATGCCGAATCAGTCCAAACTGATGTAAGAATTACTTCACTCTGGAGACATGAGAGTCAAAAATGAAAAGAAGTTTGGGCAATCTGCACCCCAGTTGCTTGTGGGCACAGGTCACCTGTGTAAAACCTCCGACAGTCACTTGGCACACTCACTCAAAAAGACTTCATGGTTAGTTGATGTTGAATAAGAAAATGTTGCACCATTGCAATAGTCTCTGGGTTTGAGGTTAAGGCAAACTGTTGGGGCAGAATTGTGGGAAATTTATCTTGTACTTAGCTTTCACTATATCAACAAAATGTTTGTGTTATGGAGTTCACCGTCACAAAGATCCTGGCAGACAACTGCGCTTTGTTTAGTGGTGGTGTCACTGTGCATGTGATAGTAATGGCATCACAAGCCCATCTGAGCAGCTTTTACCGAAGTAAGGAAACATTTCCGATAATGTTTTTTAAAATTTAATTCCGTGCCTTTTAAACTGAGCTTGCACTTACCATTCACTAATCTTAAGGAACTGAATAACGTCTTTGGGAATGCTATTCAGTAACTTCTCACTCGGGAGCAAGTAAGAGCAGTCTCTAAGTCAATAGTGAGGCATGCTCTGCAAAGGTGCCTGGCCCCCATTGACAATAATTTTGTAAGCTAAAGATAGAAATAAATAGATCAGTTTTAAAACAGCTGCAGATTTGGGTGCCAAATTGTTCTCTAATTTTTCAAATATTTGTCTCCTTTAAGCAGTAAAGATGCAGGCTGTGAAATTCCCGGGGTTGGAGAGGGCAGAGATTTGCGTCATTGTGGGACCCTTGAATGGCGCAAAAGAAACAGGAAATTATGGAGTAAGTGACTTACCCCATTACTTATGGCACTCCATATTTTCCTAGGACTTTTGTGCCACTCTGCTATTACCCTGCATCAATAACACTTGGAAGCTAATTTTCATACACCTGAAAACAATGGCAATCATGATTTTGCTGGATTCTCACCATTTTTCAACCCGCTGGTACTTAGACTTATTAAAAAAATAGCGCTGGTGGCCTTGGCAGCGACATGTTTTATAAATAATAGATTGGTTTTCTTTTTTAAAAATTGCTCAAATGATTACAGCTGATTTCAGTCCAAGACTAGAAAACAGACTCAGCACACCCATGGAATCTCCATACTCAAATTGAGTGCTCTAATTGGAAGCAGGCTGATCGATTCCATTGAGAAGTGATTAGTCTGTTGGGAGTAACGCTTTGGATGAGTGCCATACTTTGGATTCGTATCAAAAGACTATTTTAAAACTTAAAATTGCCACGCAGTTGACGTATTCATGGAATTACTAGGGAAAAAATGGACACGCTGCTTCTGACTCGCTGCCATCCAAGCTGCGGCATATTCTAATTACAAATGCAGGAAAATACGGAGGAACTTATAGATGGCTAAATTTACAGTCTAAGTCGCCGATCTCCACAATGCTGGAAAATCTGGGCCATTGTCGGCTATGGTAGCATCCAGGGCTCATGACCCTCAATTCACTACTTACTGGTTGATTCGGTCATACGTATACAGAAAATGGCTCTTTTTTACAAACCACTGTGTGCACTTAAGTCTGTGTGCATATGTGTGTCAATGTGTGTGCATACATACATTTGCTTTCTAGGGGTTAAGGTATTCAGTGAGATTATTCAAACTCTATTTTAACATTGCCACTACACCACACAACTGGTCCAAAACTGGTAGATGTAGAGTGCAGAGCACATCTGACAGTACTTGAGCTATGTTGTAACTGCGCTATGCACTCTAACCACCAGGCATGCATATATTTCTTAATGCTACATGATCACAGGTGGTACTGTATACTTTCCCAGAACATTAAAGACTCCATGCTAAATTTATAAAGCAACAGGACTTCCAACAAACTGCCTGAAGACTTTATAAAGCTGACTTCACATTGGACTGGAGTTATAAGCCATGTGGTCTGAAACTCAAGCCTCCTGAAAGGCATCGCACACCACTTGGCTTTAATGCATTCAGGAGTCAGATCGGAATCAGACTATTGAGAGTTATATTGACACTTGTGCACTGAGATGCACCTGATACCATCACTGTGAAAGCGGCAGCATAACTGTAGTCTTATCATGTGAGGCAATACAGCTTCAACTACATCAGTCACATCTTAATTTGCACTGCAGAGTTTTCAGAATCAGAGTGTGGCATGTAGGAAAGTGGTTAATGTCCCACATTTCAGCACTAAAGATATAGGTCAGTGAAAGTAACTGCTGCATTTTTTAGCACAGTTACATGCAGAGTCCTTTTAATGATCTGGGGAAAAACATGCACATGGGCCAGGCCTTCAGTTCAGATTAACTATTAGAACAAGAGAGCGCAGCTGAACTATTTAAGTGATGTGTTTAAAGGTGCACTGATTCATGAAAAAAGTGTTCAGTTAAACTGGTCACATTTTTGATACGATTTATATTGTGTATAAGCAAATGTTTGCTCAACATTATTTGATGAAGAAAATGGTCTTTCATTTACAATTTTCTCATCCAGTTGATGTATTGGAAATAAAATGAAAACATTAAACTAAATCATAGCTTTTCTTCTAAAACTGTAACTTAAGTCTTCCTCATCTACATGCTGCCCTTTGGCAACTTCATCTGTAGACATGGGGTCAGGTTCCAAATGCACACTGACGACACCCAGCTCTACCTCTCCACCATCTCTCTTGACACCTACTGCTTCTGTATTGTCAGACTGGATGAGCTGCAATATCCTCCAGCCATTGTCTTTGGTCCTGCCACAAACTCCATACTCTTGCCACTGATTCCATCTCCCTCCCCAGCCAATGTCTCAGGTTGAACCAAACTGTTCACAATGTAGGCTTCCTATTTGACTCTGAGCTCAGCTTCTAACACTATATCCTCTTCATCACAAAGACTGCCTACTCCAGGTCCATAACATTGCCCACCTCCACTCTTACCACAGACCATCTACTGCTGAAACTCTTATCCATGCCTTTGTCACCTCCAATCTCAACTATTTGAACGTTCTTCTCGCCAGCCTCCCATCTTTCACCCTCAATAAACTTCAACTTACTCAAAAATCTGTCCATATCCTATCCCACACCAAGTCCTACCTATCAATCTCCCCTAACCTTGTTGACCTCCATTAGCTTCCTTTCTCCCAAAACCTCAAATCTGAAATTCTCATCCTTCCATTTAAAAACCTTCCTGGTCTTGCCCCTCCATATATATGTAACCATCTCCATCCCCACAACAGCTCCCCCGAACTCTCCATTTCTCTGACTCTGGCCTCTTGTGCATGCCCCATGTCTTTGTCCCACTGCTGGCCATGCCTTCAGCTGCTTAGGTCCGAAACATCTAGAATCCCCACCTAAATTTCTCCGTCTCTCCACCTCCTTCTCCTCCTCTAAGACACACCTTAAAACCCACCTCTTTGACCAAGCTTTAATTTACCCCTCCTAATAGCTCTGTCTTTGGCCCAATGTCCATTTTTGTGATTGTGCCCCTGTGAAGTGCCTTGGGACATTTCTTTACAATAAAGGTGTTATATAAATGCAAGTTACTGTTTAGAAGATGATGACGGATGCAAGAAATATTGGAAGAACTGATGGAAGAAAATATATCGAGACCGAAGACACTAATTAAGCTGTAGTGTACCCTACTAACATCTGCCAAGTTATTTCATGGGGTTATATACCCTGCTAACACTGCCGGATTTTTTCACTGCATTATATACCCTGCTAACACTGCCGGATTTTTTCCCTGAGTTATATACCCTACTAACACTGCCGTGTTATTTCACTGGGTTATATACCCTGCTAACTCTGCCAGATTTTTTTTTAACTCCTTAATATGTTAAGTGTTTGTAAATTTGATATTTCAGAATGATACAACTTTTTAATTTCTTTCAAGGATTTATACAGTTTTTGTTACTTGAACATGAGCAAACATGGAGTAGAGAAACCTTTACGGAGACTTGTGAAACCTGTCAAAGAATTCCCTGCAGACAGTGCTCCAGAAAGAAAATCTGACAATTGCCTTATCCTTGACTATTCATCTAAAAATACACTCCAGTACCCATTTTTAAATTATTATTCATAAGTGATCTTTAAAATGTAAAAGCTCACCATGCAGTGGTAGCCTTCTGATCTGGACTACTATATTTAAGTGCTAGGTCACTGAAACATGAGTCTAGAAATTAATATTGTGAATGTTAACAGATGAACACTTAACGTGTTTGTATGTCAGTCCTCTGACTGCTAGTTTAACATAGGCATCAGCCTGTTTATTTTAAATGGGTCATACAAATGCTCAAAATCTCCTTCCTTTCTAACTACCACCTATCTCCAGCCTTCCCTTTTATGCTAAAGCCCTAAAACATGTTGTTGCCTAAAAACTGCACTCTGCCTATTTCATTGGTGACTGCTCCTACAGCCACTTTGACTCACCCTCTGAAACGCCATCCTTCAACATCTCCCCTTGCCACCTCCCTGCCTGTCTTCCAAAACCTCCCAAGACCACCTCCCCCACATCTTTTTCTTTTTTCCCTTTTCTTGCTTGGTGTCCACTCACCATTCATTACACTGTATAGGATAACTCAGAATCCAACAGGATGGTGTGTAGCAGCAGTATAGAAAACTAAACAGATCTTGGGAAATATTGGCAGAAGGATAAAGCACAAATCCCAGTAGGCGATAATGAGTCTATTCAAGACACTGGTATGGTCACATCTGGAGTACTGTGTACAATTCTGGTTGTCATACCATAACAAGAGGATCCAGCCATTGGAGGAGTGCAGACTGATACCTAGCTTAAAGTGTCTGAGCAATGAGGAAAGCTTGAAGTGCCTGGGATTGTTTTCTCTGCCAAGTGTTTCAAAGAAAATTCATAATTTGAATCCTGACAATATGTTCAAGAATACCATGAACTCTAGAAATAACAGACATGGGCTGAAGCTTAAATGAGGAAAGGTGCACAGTTTAGATTTAACCACTTTACACAGAGAGTGGTGAATACATGAAATGGACTTCCAAGGGAGGCACTGGAAGCAGATATTGTGGAAGAATAGGATAGGTATTTGAGATTCCGAGGGTTCTTGGGTTGCAGTCTTTTGTGGTCATGCACTTTCCAATGTTCCTATCCATAGGGGGAAGAGTTTTATCTTAACTGAATGCAGGTGTATGGAAATAACGCTTTCTTCCTCATTCATACATCCCTTGCATATGGTAGGAAATTGGCCTCTTCGATGGATGTTGGGAAGTTTACAGGCTCTGTCCTGATATTATGTACCTACTCCATTCCCACCCTATGTACCTGCAAAAGAGCTCAATTATTTTTTCCTCAGTTTTGAGAAGGTTCTCTGACCTCCTGTTGCTGTTGTTCAACTTCCACAGACAGAACCCTGCTGTTTTTAGTCACTCTTAGGAGAAATTAGTAGAATTTATAGCTTTTTTTTAAGTGTTTAATTGTTATACTTTTTCTCTTCTAGTTGATTCCTGGCATGCCATCCCAATGTGGCCAGCTTTTCTTCATTATACTGCCTGGATATTAGTTTTTGTTAATTAATCTTGCAAAATTGCCTGCGTTGGGTACACAATCCACTGTTTTCAAAGTATCTCTAATGGTACTATTTCCTTGTCAATTCAGCAGGGCTAGTCTACAAAACAATAAATACCTAAGATTCTCAGGTAATCCAGTGGAGTTTTTTTTGCACCAGTGATATCTCCAGAATATAGCTTTCCCCTTGGAAAAAAATGTCCTTCCCAGTGAAATTCTCCTTTCCCCCAAGATCTTGACTTTGGCACTTTGACCCAGCTTCATAAGCACACGGAATATGAGGCTTAGTACTCTGGCTTTGAGCAGGGACCCGGACTTTAGCACAAAAGCATGGTGTATTTAGAGCAAGGGACCTCAAATGTGCCTTTTTGGTCCTTGCTCGTGTTGTGCCTAAGATTTTATTTTTGCGGGGGTGGGGGGGGGGTGCGCGTGGAGAAATGCTACTGTCTGTGTGAGGGTTTTGTTGTATCATTCAGACCCAGTCCCAGTAAATACCAGATTATCTAGTATGCTAAAGAGAGATGCTTTCCTCACCCTTCCTGATCTTAAGTTGCAGGGGCGTACAAGGGTGTATTCTTATTTAGGTTGATTAACTTTATTTAATCTTCCAGTTGTTGGAAGATTAAATAAAGTTAATCAACCTAAATAAGAATACATTACACGGAGACTGAGAGTTCTAGGAATTAACAATATTAAATGATAATTAAAAGACAGTGGTAGACTGGATCAATTTCTACTTGAATCCATTAAAAGGAGTGCTCATAACCGATGAAGGTCTTTGAGGTAGGACAACATGGCTGCCCTGCAAAGTTGAAATTGTCCAACATTGTGATAACCAATGTTCTGTAACATATGGACATGAGAATTGTTCAAATTGTATCTCCCAACTCACAATTCATGCAAATGCCAAATTTTTTAATTTCCCAGTCAAACTTGGCAGCTTAAAATTACAATCATGTCTATAAACCACAAGGCAAATTTATTGAATATTAAACAGGAAAATGAACAGTACTCAGTAATTGGTATTACTTTGGTATATCTCCTCCAGAGGGATGCCTGAATGATGAAAACTAATTTAGGAGGAGAGAGGCCCAGTTGGGAGATCCCACCCATCTGTCAAAAACGGTATTGCGGATGTTGACTAAATTTAAACAGTAATGTCTGGTAAATGTGTGATGGACGCTTCACGTAGCTGCCTTACAGAAACTATGAAGGGAAACCTGACTTAGAGAATGACAAGGTGCATAATCTTAATATTTACTCTGGAACTTGGTGAATCAGCTGCGGCTGGTGTATAAATAAGGCTGCAGAAGCAAAAGCAACCAAATTGACCTAGTTTTATCCAACCAATTGGGAGCAAAACATTCAACGCCCTAATAGTTCAAATGATAGAGAAGAAAAGTGGCAGCTGAAGTGGTAGATTATTATGTAGTGTAGAGAAAGGTACAGTTATAGCAGGCTATGGGAAGGACAGATTTTTTTTTGAGGAATCTGAATATCTACAGAGCTAGGTGGGGAATCACTGGGGTTTTCAAGGTCTGTATGTGGCCTGAGAGATATAATAGCTGTGAACTTTAGGAGAAAAATAAGCTTTCTGCAGATCCAAGTTCTGAGGAAGATGCCAGAGTCGTTGAAATCAAAGTCCAAATATCTGTACATACAAAACTACAATAATTGTTTCCTTAAATGTTAGAAATACTGTGCAACATATTTTACTGTTGAAGTGTCAACTGATCCCTCTCTATCTTCCTGATATTCACTCTTTGCTTTCAAAAATTTTCTATTCAATTAATTGTGAATACTGTGACTGTATAATAAGATGATATGGGAAAGGGCAGGGAAATTAGATTAGAGTGGACAGCTGTAGTTGAAGACCTAACACTGGCGCAGGTACAATGGACCAAATTCCCTCCTCCTGTGCTGTAACTTCTACGATTCTTTGAAAACAAAGGGTTAAAAATCACTGATTTGATTTTCCCCTCCCGTCTACATTATTGTTAATATAGCGAAGCAGAGTAATCAAAATACTGGCAACTTCCAGCAATAAAGCACAGCAGCTTCATAAATTGTAATAGGATTCTAACTGATTTGCATTACTTAAGTGATGCCCATGGCTCCAAGCATGAATATTCTTCAGGTATTTCAGCTCAATTTATTAACAACAAGAATACACTAAAAAATAATTTAAGATAAGAATGTTTATATAATCAATATAATTAGTATTATTGTTCTGTTTTTTTTCTGTGATGGAAACTATTTTTCAATTAAAATATTGCAAGGAAAGGTTTTGAAACTGTGAATTTTCTTATTATCAATAAAATGTTTCTTTATATATTTAACGTTCAATATATTACACTTCTGTTTTGGTAGGATTACCTAACAGACTTGATGACAAATGACAGCATTAATTACTTTAAGTTGTCCAAGAAGATTTATCCACACAGACCGATCATGTTGTTGATCAGTCATGCTGCACCCCATGGTCCTGAGGACTCGGCTCCACAATTCTCCAACCTCTTCCCCAATGCTTCTCAGCACATGTGAGTACAGCACAGTTAATAATGGTTATAATTCAGTCTTCTAGCCATCAGAGATGTCGTAGAAATTACAGTTTTCTTATTTAGCTCTTCAAGCAACTTACAAGCAGTCCATTTACTGGTTCCTCATTGTGGTTCATGGAGTGAATAGAGTATGTGTTATGTTGTGGCACTGAGCTATACAAACCAGCAAGGCTTTCATTTCTGAAACTGTGCTGAGTTAGCCAGTCTCGCCTGCAGTGATGGGACAAGGGATTCTGCAAATCACCTCAGTCTCCCTGGACTTAGCAGGGGAAAAATCTTTCTTCTGATTGCTATCCAGTGATTCCTTCTGGAAGTATACCTGCATGGAAACCACATGGCAATAGGTATGAGCTTGGTTGGGATAGCCCCAATGGTATAATAGCCCACAGAACTTTGTCCTCATTTGTGCCAGGAGAATTTAACTTGGATAAGGTATTGGAAGGGCCACCCTTGCTCGTGAAACAATGCCCAAAGAATGAGTGGCTGCCTGCAGGTGGGGAGAGGTAAAAGGAGAAAATCTGAGGGAAGATTTTGGGCAAACAGCTTTTTAAAAACAAGAAATAAATGAAAATATGTTTAAAATGCTGTTTATGTCTCTCCCAATCATTTAATGCTTGCTGCTTAAATGATCTCAAAGGAAGACTTTTTGGAAACGGCTACTTCTCAATTAATACCTGGTCAAACAACCCAGGCCCAACTAAAACAATCGGGGGATCGGGGGTTCCTTTCCTCTGCCATTTGTGTAAAATCACTTTGTGATCACTCAATGCTTTTCCTATTTATTTTAGAGGTTACTAACTGCTTTAAAATGGTGCACAAAGGAATTTTACACAAACACACGTTTGTGTTTTTCAGCGCCAGAGACTAAACCCTTTGCCTGTTTGTTTGAGAAACTTGTGAATATTTTTACTTCTAATAGGTTTTATCAAAAATACACATCTGACAAACTTACCAATGTATCAGGTTTCCCATCCTGCAAATGAGGTCTCCCACATGATGCATGGTAAATGTTCAGTCTGTTAAAAAAGCACATATCCCTCAGCAGAAAGCACTTTGGAATGGAGACAATAATGAGTAGGGATATATGACATTGTCTGAGTGGCTAAGTTGCAAATAATTGTACCTAAAATGCCTGTACATAAGAAAAATTGTATTTAATTTGCATGAAAAACTTTGAAAATCAAGTCTACAACTTGGTTGGTTTTCAATCGAGATTTGGAATCTAGGTAGATACTCAGATTTCTTTTGTTGATGCAAATCGCAGCAATATAAAATCCTGTGTATTTGCTGATATTGTTTTGGAATCTATTATGTTTAAGAGGATTACATCATTGGTAATTGGAGGAAACTATGAGTGCTGTAGGCATTAAACATGAGGTTACAGCAAGCAAGTCAGGAAATTACTCAATAAAGCTTCCTGAGATAACTCTGTTATCTGCCACACAGCAATTTGTTTCTGGTTCTCTAGGTACTGCACTTACCAACATCAAGCCAGTTCTGTTAGCTAGCAAAATCCATTGCCTGTTATCAGCATCTTGAGTAGATCAGTTTATGTAATACAGTCTGAACTCGAGCCACTTTTTGTGTTCAGAATGGTCTGATAAGCTTAGAAATGAGAGTGGAAATAAATGTTTGTGTTAAACCTGCATCTATTCGCACCAAAAGCATGCATTCAAGGAAGAGAGAAAGTTGTCATCTTTATGTCTTGACATACACCAAGTGGGTTATCCAAGGATTCCAGTAGCATAGGGCACAAGGCAGCATACAAGCTGGCGTGATACTACTGCTGGGACCATTCCGACTGAGCTTTTGGATGCCAGTAAGAAATTGGCATCTGAATGATGATTTTGCAGTGAAACAGCCAATCCGAAGTCTTTATCATAGATACATTCCGATTTAGTGAGACTCCTGCTTATAATGCTGGGCCGCTTCACTAATGCCCATGTTTGTATTTGGGAAGAAAGTGCACTTGCTGCGTGTGTGAGCACAGTGGATGTTGCACTTGCAGACACACAGATTTGTTTAACATATTACCTGCTGGGAGGTGAGGAAAGTGGCAGGTGGTAGGAAGAAGCAGTTTATACTGGCAGTCATCCACTTGTTTCAATCTGTACCGGTGTTAGATCTACCATTGAGGTGGGCCTTGTTTATGTCAGTGCCAATTTGGAATGAATTCTGATCATTTATACTTTCATTTTTTGCTTGCTAATTTACTCCTTCAAAGGCGTTCGGTTGAAATACGCATCTACGAGTGCCACTCACTCTCCAGAACAAGACACAAGTGACCATTGTTCATAAGCCCATTCAGTGAGTGTCAGCAAGTTATCCATCAGTAGATCAGCATCATAGACAAGCTGTGTCCTGTTCAATGTCAAAACATGCTTATTTTAGCTAGGGTTTGCTATATTGCTAAAGAAGTGGAAAACCTGACCGATGTTCCCCTCCCTAACTGAGGGGTGTTGACAACAATTTTAATGTCCATAACACCACCCAGCTAAGAACAGCTAACTAAGCAGAAACAACAAATCAAATCTGGGATCTTCCCAGTCTATATGGTTAAGCTATTCACTGGGTAAACTTGCTGAGCCATCAGGGGAATCCAGTTTTTATTTTATAGTATCAGTGCTTTTCAGGTGTTCCTTAGTCTTTGTGTGGTAAAGAGGGGCAAGACTGGAGAGTCACAAACTAATGTACTAAAGGAGGTCAGCTTGGTTTGAATTGTGTTACTACCTTTTTATATTGAGTCAACAGTAAGGCTGAAAGCAATTTAGTGGTACAAGACATTGGAAAAGCAAATTATGGAGTAATGAGAATGGTCTTAGGCAATATTAATTGGCAACTCATACTTAAAAATAAAACAGAAGAAAAATGGAAAGGATTTAAGGCTATTACAAAAGATAGAAGGTATATTCCATTTAAAAAATAAGAAACCTAGCAAGACCTAGGCTGCAGTGGGTTAATAAGGAGATTAGAAGGAACCTCAAAAAAAAAACAAGCAGCCTTCATCCTTATCCTTACAGAGGGCAAGTACCTCATAACCTGTTGGATAGGACCAGTGTCTGCATGACCTCCTCCTCTGTCTCCCCTCGGTTCCCCCAACCTGCTGACTGACAATCACACTCTCCCCTTCCTGCACTTGTGCTTTTCTCTGAGGTGTGACTATACTCTGGAGAAAACGATCTAGAAATTCCTCCCCCTCCCTTATGTGTCAGAGTGTAAGAACATAAGAATTAGGAGCAGGAGTAGGCCATGTGGCTCCTCGAGCCTGCTCCGCCATTCAATCAGATCATGGCTGATCTTCAACCTCAACTCCACTTTCCTGCCTGATCCCCATATCCCTTGATTCCCCTAGAGTCCAAGAATGTATCTATCTCAGACTGGAATATACTCAATGACTCAGCATCCACAGTCCTGTGGGGTAGAGAATTCCAAAGATTCACAACCCTCTGAGTGAAGAAATGCCTCCTCATCTCAGTGTTAAATGGCCGACCCCTTATCCTGCGACTGTGCTCCTTCTAATTCACACTCCAGCACAATGACTCTGAGCTGGAGTATCTCCAAGGAGCGACATTTCCTGGAGATGTAGCATTCCGGGACATACTCAATGTCCACAAATCCCCACATACTGCAGTCCCAACATTCTGCCTGTGCTGCCATTTCTAATCTTTATTTATTAGTAAGCAGTAATTTATTTCTAGAACTAATAGAATCATTTGAGATCTAGATTATATTTAGTAGATGGATTTAGCTTGATGTCAAATTAATTAGTAGTTAATTATTCTGTTTATTTATTAAAAGTTTATAGATTGGTTTAGTTAAAATTAGAGTGTATAATAAATTAAACACATAGATTAAATCCCTCGGGCTCCACTGCTCCTCCCTCTGCGTTGGTTATGATGTCATTTTTCAGATTTTTCCCTGTATTTGTTTTGCTCCTGGTTTTTGCACTCTTTTATAGTGTTCTGTTGCTCTGCCACTCTCCTGGTTTTCGCCCTCTTTTATAGTGCCCTGTTGTTCCTCCCCTCTCCTGGTTTTCCCCAACTTTTATAGTGCTCTGTCCTCCATTCTCCCGGATTTCGCACTCTTTTATAGTCCTCTGTTGTTCCGTCACTCTCCCGGCTTATGTACTCTTTTATAGTCCTCTGTTGCTCTCCAATATATTTTCAGCATTCTATAAAAACTAGAGAAGTACTTAAAGACTGAAGGATAGCAACTGCAGTTCCAGTAAAGCGGGAATGTAATCATTTACAAATCTACTAGAATTTTTTGAAGGGGTAACTAAACTAGTCAATAAGGATAACCCAGAATGATTTAGTTTACTTGAATTTTCAAAAGGCGTATAACAAAATTCCTCAAGTGATATTAGTAAGAAAGTTTTAGGTTCATGGAATAGTTGAAATATTGAGAATTGGTTTGGCAACAGATAGAAACATAGAAAATAGGTGCGAGAGTAGGCCATTCGGCCCTTCGGGCCTGCTCCACCATTCAAAATGATCATGGCTGATCGTCTAACTCAATACCCTGTTCCCGCTTTTGCCCCATATCCCTTTAGCATTAAGAAATATATCTATTTGCTTCTTGAATTCATCTAATGACTTGGCCTCCACTGCCTTCTGTGGTAGAAAATTCCACAGGTTCACCACCCTCTGAGTGAAGAAATTTCTCCTCATCTCTGTTCTAAATGGCATACCCCGTATCCTGAGACTGTGACTCCTGGTTCTGGTCTCCCCAGCCATCAGGAACATTCTCCCTGCATCTAGTCTGTCTAGTCCTGTTAGAATTTTATATGTTTCGATGAGATCACTTCTCATTCTTCTAAACTCTAGTGAATATAGGCCTAGTTGACCCAATCTCCTCATACGTCAGTCTTGCCATCCCAGGAATCAGTCTGGTAAACCTTCGTTGCACTCCCTCCATGGCAAGGACATCCTTCCTCAGATAAGGAGACCAAAACTGCACACAATACTCCAGATGTGGTCTCACCAAGACCCTGTATAACTGCAGTAAGACATCCCTGCTCCTGTACTCAAATCCTCTTGCAATGAAGGCCAACATACCATTCACCTTCCTAACTGCTTGCTGCACCTGAATGCTTGCTTTCAGCGACTGGTGTACAAGGACACCCAGATGTCGTTGCACCTCCCCTTTTCCCAATCTATCACCATTCAGATAATGATCTGCCTTTCTGTTTTTACAACCAAAGTGGACAACCTCACATTTATCCACATTATACTGCATCTGCCATGTTCTTGCCCACTCACCCAACTTGTCTAAATCACATTGGAGCCTCTTTGCATCCTCCTCACAGCTCACATTCCACCCCAGCTTTGTGTCATCTGCAAACTTGGAAATGTTACATTTAGTTCCCTCATCCAAATCATTGATATATATTGTGAATAGCTGGGACCCAAGCACTGACCCCTGCGGTACCCCACTAGTCACTGCCTGCCACCCGGAAAAAGACCCGTTTATTCCTACTCTCTGTTTCCTGTCTGTCAACCAATTCTCAATCCATACCAGTATATTCCCCCCAATCCCATGTGCTTTAATTTTGCACACTAACCTCTTGTGTGGGACCTTATCAAAAGCCTTCTGAAAATCCAAATACACCACATCCACTGGTTCTCCCCTATCTATTCTACCAGTTATATCCTCAAAAAAACTACAGTAGATTTGTTAAGCATGATTTCCCTTTCATAAACCCATACTGACTATCCAATCCCGTAATGCCTTCCAAGTGTTCTGTTATCACATCTTTTATAATAGACACTTAGCATTTTCCCCACTACTCATGTTAGGCTAACTGGTCTGTAATTCCCTGTTTTTTTTCTCTCCCTCCTTTTTTAAATAGTGGGGTTACATTTGCCACCCTCCAATCTGTAGGAACTGTTCCAGAGTCTATAGAATTTTGGAACATGATTACCAATGCATCCACTATTTCCAGGGCCATTTCCTTTAGTACTCTGGGATGTAGATTATCAGGCCCTGGGGATTTGTCAGCCTTTAGCCCCATTAATTTCCCTAGCACTATTTTTTTTTACTAATACTGGTTTCCTTCAGTTCCTCCCTCTCACTACACCCTTGGTTCCCTAACATTTCTGGGAGGTTATTTGTGTCCTCCTTTGTGAAGACAGAACCAAAGTATGTGTTTAATTGTTCTGCCATTTCTTTGTTCCCCTTATAATTTCCCCCATTTCTGACTGTAAGGGACCTACATTTGTCTTCACTAATCTTTTTCTTTTGACAGAAAAGTGGTGATAAAAGGAAAATGGTCTGCCAGGGAAAAAGTAACCAGTGGTGCTCTGGAGGGTCTCTTCTGCAACTCTTGCTGTTTACAATATTTGTGAATGACATGTGTCTGTAATAGTATTATTACATTTTTGATGTTGCAAAGCTCAGTTTTGAGTAGAAACAAAATGTATTATCTTCAGAGAGATTTGGGGCAATTATATAGATTGGCTGAGATATGGCAGATGGATTTTAATGAAAATAAGTGTTAGTGAGCATGTAACAGTAAATGTGTATTTCAAATTTTGGGCCTGAAGCACCAGTGACTCCTGTAAATGGACCTCATGGCCCCTATGAACTTGAGAGCACACTTACTGTCCAATATTGAGTTATCATAAAAATACAACCGCTATAATCTCAAACACCAGCACATGCATTCTCCTCTTTATAGGAAGTGACTGTAAAGCACTTTAGTGAGATAAAGCCAATAATAAACCAATAATTTATATATGAAACTTAGGGATGAATGGAAAACAGTCTTTTAGTGGAAGATATGTTATCCTACTACTCCACAGAACATTAAAAAAAACCATGACTTTGCCTGCTATGGGCTAAACTCACTCAAATTAACAGTCCCTGTACTAACTGGCATTGACCTTAGAAAGCAAAAGCTCTCAGTCTGGCTCTTCCAGATTCCCAACTGTCCTAGATTGACTGCTTGAGAGAGTGAGAGAGACAAAGGCTGACCTCTTACCTCTCCCTCAGCTCTCTGAGTCAAGGATTGGCTGACCAAGTTGTCAATCGAAGCAATCACTTTGAATGACCCACCTGCCCCAAACTTGGTACAGCCCATGGCAACTTAATTGTCTGTTTAGATAAGTCCCCCATCCCCTAGAATAAAAATCATTCTAGCATAAAAGCTCTAGGATGTGCTGGATGATTCAAAACTAATGTGGTAGGCAAGTGTGTATATTTTTGATGGCTTATTCATCCGTTATTGCAACTTGCTGTCCTAATTAGCATTCCTGGAATGACTTGTTTCTTTCTGGGAGTTAACCTTTTGCGGACTGACTTGATGTTACATCAGTAACAAAATATAAATTAACCCAAAAATCCCTTCTAGGACAAATAGTTAGACACCTCAATGTGTTAAAATGTGTATGAAACAGAAAGGGTTTCTATTGGTAGAGGTTGAAAGGAAAAGGATTTGGAAGTGATTATTGATCATACTTCAAAACCATTCTGTCATTTTGAGGCAATTATTGATAAGAAAAATCAGGGTGCACATAGAAGGTATTGGATTGCAAGTCATCAAAGCTACATTGACAATGCACAAATCAGTGGTGAGGCCAATTGTGGAGTATTGTGTGTAACTTTGGCCACCTTACCTCAGAGGATATTGATGCATTAGAAAAGGTTCAGAGAGATCATTCAGTTCTGAAGGGACTAAATTAGGAAGAAAGGCTTGAACAACTGAACTCATTTTTACTGGAGAAAAACGGAGAGAAAACATGATACTGATCTTCAAAATAATGAAACCTACAGATAGTAAACAAGCTATTTAGCTCAAACAATAAGCATAGGATTGAAGTACACAAATATAAAATTCACAAGCAAGATCAGAAATTATCATTTTTATTAACCCCCACACGATAGTCAACATATGGAACAGTCCCAGGGGATAGGTGATTTGGCATCAATCGACGCCTTTAAAAGAAGCTAGATCAATATCTTTTAAGTATGTTGAGGGTTACAGAAATATTAACAACACCACTTGATTTTCTTTCCGGGAAGGAAATGATGGTTCCTTAAAGTAGCAGATCAACAAGAGGTGTGGAAGGAATTCCATATGAAATAATTAGATATTGACTTTGGATGGAGCAGAATTGATGGACCAAATGTTTTTTTCCCCCTCTCTGGATTTTCTTGTATATTCTTCATTTCCATCATTTAGTTTGTGTTATATTAATCTTAATGTGGTTCTGTTTTTGCAGAATGACTCTGTTACTATCCTTTGGTAATACAAAGATATGTATTGATCTTGCCTTATTGTGTGTCAGAAACCTGAGTTAATTTTCAATAAGCTGTCAAATAGCTGTTTGCCTTTTAATGATCTGTACTCCTGTTATAGTCTATAACCGTAACTGGTTGTTTCTTTACACATCATTAAATGTTTCACAAATATATATTTGCACAAATATCAATCATGAGAATGGAGGACTCTCTAGCCAGATAGTTTGTTTGTCTATCTATATCTAATCTATCTCACTAAGTCTCTACGTTTCTATCTCTATCTATTTTTCACTTGCTATTTGACTACCTATCTCATTATCTCACTTTCTATCTCTGTGTGTTTAACTATCTACCTCTCACTACCTATCTATATCTAACTACTTCTCTGAATCTAACCATTGTTAATTGTATCCATGTGATTTATATCAATTCATGTTAATTGTATTCAGGTGGTGTGTATCAATTGGAGCTCTCCTGTATCCATATATAAGAAAGCTTATGTCGGGTGTGGTGTGTGTAATGTGCAGCTCTGTGAATAAAGGCAGAAGTAACTGAAGAGCCAAGCTATAGTATTCTGGCCTTCACCACTGGGCTATCCAGTTTAGAACAACCATATCTCTTATGTATTTAAGTATATCTCTTTCTTGCTATCTATTTTTCTAACTCAGCTGTGAGTAAATGGGGTGCATGAAAAACTAATTGATCCACAGAGATTAGATCAAAAATTATATTTAAAAAAGAGGTATCTGATAAATATATTGGAGATAATACAGAAGGGAAATATGTGAAATAAAAGTATAGAATGAAAGCAAAGAAATAGATTAGGAAGGCAAAGAGCAAATGATAAAAAGCTGATTATCAACAGAAAGGGAAATAACAGGAGTGTTTACAAACACATAGAAATAAAAAAGGACAGTCAAAGAAGAGGTAGAACCACTTTGAGATGGAGAGGACCATATTGTACTTGAGAATGAGGGAATGGCAGAAGTGCTTAATTGCTATTTTATCTGAGATTTTATGGTGGAAAATTAAAATGGGACTGTAGGAATACCCAAAGAGGATTTGGAAGAGCTACCACTGGCGGTAAATGTTCAAAAGAAAATTGTATTTTAAAAAAATTACTGGGATTATAAGTATTGAGGGAGATTGTGGAGGAGATAACCGAAGCCTTAAAGATCTTTTTCCAACATTTTTGGAAACAGGGTTGTGCCAAAAAACTGGAGGGTGGGAAATGTTACACCTCTGTTAAAGAGGAAAGGGATTGATCAGGAAATTATAGGCAAATTTAAGGCCTGATTTTAATGTCCTCCCCCGCCCCCCACAAGGCGTGAACAGAACATAGGAACAGGCCATTCAGCCCCTCGAGCCTGTTCCGCTATTCAATTAGATTATGGTTGATCTGTATCTTAACTCCATCTACCCGCCTTGGTTCTGTAACCCTTAATGTCCTTGCTGAACAAAAATCTATCAATCTTAGTTCTGGAGGGGGAGGAGAAGAGTTCCAGATTTCCACTACCCTTTGCATAAAGAAATGCTTTCTGATATCACCCTTGAATGGCCTAGCTCTAATTTTAAGGTTATCATAGAAAGATACAGCACAGAAGGAGACCATTTGGCCCATCATGCCTGTGCCAGTTATGCCAACTTGTCCTGGACTCACCTACTAGAGGAAATAATTTCTCTCTATCTACCCTGTCAAATCCTTTAATCATCTTAAACACCACAATTCAAATCACCCCTTAATCGTCTATTCTCCTGGCAATACAAGCCTATTCTATTCAACCTGCCCTCATAATTTAACCCTTTTAGCCCCAGTATCATTCTGATTAATCTGCGCTGCACCCTGTCCAAGGCCAATATATCCTTCCTGAGGTGCGGTGCCCAGAACTGAATGCAGTACTCCAGATGGGGTCTAACCAGAGCTCTGTACAACTGTAACATAACTTCCGACCCTTTTTATTCTAGCCCTCTTGCGATAAAGGCCAACATTACATTAGCCATTTTAATTATATTTTGTATTTGTCCTCTACTTTTTAATGATTGCTATACTTGGATCCCTAAATCTCTCTGATCATCCACAGTTCCTAGCTTCTTGCTATTTCGAAAATACTCTGATCTATCTTAAGTCCAAAGAGGATGACCTCACACTTTTCCACATTGAATTGCATCTGCCACAGTTTTGCCCACTCACTTAATGCATCAATGTCCCTTTGCAAAGTTCTGCTTCTGATAAACTGAATTCTTTTACCCTCAGTCTGGTTCAGCAAACACTGAGTCGAATACACCTTTAAAGTTCAACACAACTTTATTAGCAGGACTTAGTCTGCAGCTTCGATTCTGACAGAGTAAGACAGAAACATACAGAAGTTCACACCTTTATACAAATCAATAAGGGTTGGAACATCGTTAACACAAGGGTCAACACCAATCATAAGCTGGGCATAGGTAGGCCATGCGGGGTTACATGGTTGCCGGCCAATCATAGATAGTCCATGTGCTGATCATGCCGCAATTAGACAGCAGAGGGGATACATCCTTATCTTCTAACTTGGAATGTCCTCCCCTGTCCCTCCTGTTCCTTATCTCCTTGCTTGGAATGTCTTTTGGCCTTGCTAAGCTCGTTACCGATATTGATTAGCATGGAGACACCCAGACCAGACCTTGAATCATATCAAAGACTCCTACATTGATGAGACAATGCAGGCCTGCTGACTACGCAAACATGTGGCTTAGAAGGGGGGGGGCCCACTGTTCCAACCTCAGCTACCAATTAATTAACCCTTGCCTAACCATATTGCATTCTGCTCCTTTGCCATGTAGGCATTTTACTATCTACTGAAAACTGACTATATAGGCATTTTCATTAAAGGGGCACTACGTAGGCATTCTCATCACTACATAGGTATTCTCACTTCCATATGCATATTTACTGTGCCACCTTACTTAGTGTCATCAGCAAACTTAGAAATACAGCTCTCGATTCCTTCATTCAAGTTATTTATAAATATAGTGAAAGGCTGAGGCCCCAGTAGATATCCCTGGGGGCCACTGCCAGTCAATGGAGCAGTCAGGCAATTAAGATAACAGCGGAGTGGGTATGTAACCAGTTCCCGATGCGTACCCACCCCCCCCCCTCCCCCCCCCACCCCCATCTTAACTTGCCTGAGTTTAGGCACAGGAAGATTGCTGGGCATAATTTAAATGGCGGTCATGTCTCGAACCCTCCAGCTGCATCCTAGCTGGGAACTGTTTCTGAGGCTCCTCAGCGGTAGCCTGACCCCCAGCAAATTTTGACTGCTGCCCACCAGTGGGGATGTTATCCTTGTTATTTTTAGGCAGGAGTCAGATGAGGCCAGCTGCAACCCCTGTATCCGCAATTCATGCCCCATGTTAAAATTGGGGCTCTAGTCTTAGCTCTGTTGATGGGGAAACTTCTACACTCCATATATAGGATAAAATTAATGAACAGTATGGTTTTGTAAAGGGCAGGTTGTGGTAGACTATTGAATTTTTGGAGCAAATCACAGAGGAAAAAGATAAAGGATGTGGATGTTGGAAATATGGATTTCGAAAAGGTACCTAAGAGAGGTTGAAAAATTAAGGCACATGTTGTTAATGAGAATGTAACTAAACAGAGTGATTGCTAGAAAACAGAAAATGCAGTAGGAGTAAATGATTGTATTTGAATTGACAGGATGTGCATAGTGGTGGTGCTCCGTAGGGATCCATGCTAGGACCTCTGTTATTTTCTGTTTATATAAATGATTTAGGCATTGGTACAAGTTTTCTGAAGGCACTAAAGTAGAAGTCATGGCAAACTGTGGAAAAACAATGCAAGAGAATGCAGAAGGGCTTGGACACCTTAGCAGTGTAGGCAGATAGTTGGCAGATGCAGTTCAGTGCAAAGAAATATGTAGTAGAACATTTTGGGAAAAAGAACAGTGAAGGGGAGCAAATTCTAGATGGCTGTTGAGAGTGGAGAACCAAAAATCTAGGGGTGCAAATACACTGATCTTAAAAGTGGTTGTGCAGGGAGTAAAGGCCATTAAAAAGGTAAGTGCTCAATCTCTCCCTCTTTCTTATCTGTCCAGCTATCTTTCCACCTCTCTATCTATTTCTCTAGCTATCTCTCTCTCTATCATATCTTAATCTATTAAAATCCTTATGACTAATGCATTTTTTAAATTACACCTGCAGCACCCCCAGCTATAATTATGCACCCAATCCAGACAAGCACTGGATCATGAGGTATACAGGCCCAATGAAACCCATTCACATGGAGTTCACTAACATGCTGCAGAGGAAGCGGCTGCAGACTTTAATGTCTGTGGATGAATCAATGGAAAAGGTGAGTTTAAAGTTCCATTACAAATGCAATAATATTGAAACATTTAAATTCTTTGACCACACAGGTATTCCACAAATTACCAACTCAAACAATACATGTGTTGTATTTACTCAGCCTCTAACAATTTGGAACAAATACTGTCACTGTTATAATAAACATAGGTTAAATACTGTTAGCACCATTAAGGTATATCAGCATAAGAGAGGGAGAAGGAATGAACTTTCTAATAAAAAGCATGCAAGAGCAGAACAAGTGATCCTTAATGTGATATCTCTTTCCCCAAGTGTGGGATCACTGGCTTTCTAGCCTACCCAGCACTGTCATTCCATGACTCAATCACTCTGCTGGTGACACTGAGGATCTTCAGAAAAGCAGATTATTAGTTTGGTATCATTTTTACATCCATAGGTTTGTTGGGAGCTGAGTTCTCTTTGTGTTTTGATAACTGATCACTGGAGGTTTACTTAAATAATCTCCTCTCACATTAAACATTAACATTCTTCCTAATGACTCTCATTATGAAAAGAACATCCAGCGCAGAACGGTACTGCTCAAGCAAATGTAGGTAGATCATTCCAATAAGAGACTCTGCCTATAAATGACACGCATTGAGAGCACTTTGTGTTGTTTGTGTCACCATTGGACAAGCTTTTTTTTTGCATAATGTGGCATAAGAACATAAGAAATAGGAGCAGGAGTAGGCCATGTGGCCCCTCGAGCCTGCTCCACCATTCAATCAGATCATGGCTGATCTTCGACCTCAATTCCACCTTCCTGCCCTATCTCCATATCCCTTGATTCCCCTAGAGTCCAAAAATCTATCTAGCTCAGCCTTGAATATACTCAACAACTCAACATTTACAGCTATCTGGGGCAGAGAATTCCAAAGATTCACAACCCACTGAGTGAAGAAATTCCTCCTCATCTCAGTCTTAAATGGCCGACCCCTTAACCTGCGACTATGCCCCCTAGTTCTAGACTCTCCAGCCAGGGGAAACAATCTCTCAGCATCTACCCTGTCAAGCCCCCTCAGAATCTTATAGGTTTCAATGAGATCACCTGTCATTCTTTTAAACTCCAGAGAGCATAGGTCCATTCTACTCAACCTTTCTTCATAGGACAACCTTCTCATCCCAGGAATTAATCTAGTGAACCTTTGTTACACTGCCTCTAAGGCAAGTATATCCTTCCTTAGATAAGGAGACCAAAATTGTACACAGTACTCCAGGTGAGGTCTCACCAAAGCCCTGTACAATTGTAGTAAGACTTCCACACTCTTGTACTCCAACCCCTTGCAATAAAGGCCAACATGCCATTTGCCTTCCTAATTGTTTGCTGTACCTGCATGCTAACTTTTTGTGTTTCTTGTACGATGACACCCAAGTCTTTCTGAACACCAGCATTTACTAGTTTCTCACCATTTAAAAAATATTCTGCTTTTCTATTTTTCCTACCAAAGTGAATAACCTCACATTTCCCCACATTATACTCTATCTGCCACCTTCTTACCCACTCACTTAATCTATCTATGTCCCTTTGCAGACTCTTTGGGCTCAATTTTAACATTGAGAAATGGGTGGGTTTGGGGTGGGGAGGCTTTGAAAATTGCCACCATTTCAGACCCACCTCCAACCTGCCCATTTCCGGTTTTCATCGGGGCAAGAAGAGGGGCGGGTCGGACCTTTAAAACCTTTCAGGGAGGCTTCGGGCCTCCATTTTTCTGGACTTCCCGATTTCATCCACGGGAGGCCGGGATTCCTGGGCCTTCTGTTTTATGCCTCGTGAAAGGAGACGAGAAGGCCTGCGACTAACAGGTAGGTGCCTAGAAAGGCACAGCTTGTGGGCCCCGAGGAACAGGAGTGCTTCCCCCAGGCCCAACGAGCCTACCTGGACCAACCCCTCCGCACCCCCCCCCAACAATCGTGGACAACCCCCCTCCCCGATCACGGACCCTCGACCCCAATCCTCCCCCCCCACTCTGATCCCCTATCCTCTGACCCCCGACACCTGATCCTCCCCCTCAACGATCGCGGACCCCTGATGTCTCCCGATCCCAACACACCCTACCCTGTGACTGACCCCCGACCCCACCCCTCATGACTCACGACCCTTGTGCCAACCTATGCCAACCCATGCCTCTATGCCCCTATGCTGACCCGTGCCCACCATTGCCCCTCCCTCCCCCCAATCCATACAAAGAAAGACTTAGCTGCAGACTTACCTGAACACATCCTCTCCCTGGCTGGTCTCCCATCTGACTGTCAATCAGGCCGGTCAGTCGGACGGGAAACAGACAAAAAAAAATAAAAGATGTCCTTACATCAAAATCGTAAGGACATCCAGGAAACCCGTAAAATGAGTTTCCCGACCTCAATTTGACCCCCCCCTCCCCTTTCCCGGCTCAGTTTTAAAATTGAGCCCTTTGTGTCCTCCTCACAGCTTACTTTCCCACCTAGCTTTGTATCGTCAGAAAACTTGGATACATTACACTTGGTCCCTTCATCTAAGTCATTAGTATAGATTGTAAATAACTGTGGCCCAAACATTGATCCTTGCGGCACCCTACTAGTTACAGCCTGCCAACCTGAAAATGACCTGCTTATCCCTACTCTCTGTTTTCTGTCCATTAACCAATCCTCTATCCATGCTAATATGTCACCCACGAGCCCTTATCTTGCGTAACAACCTTTTATGTAGCACCTTATCGAATGCCTTTTGAAAATCCAAATACACTACATCCACAGGTTCCCCTTTATCTACCCTGCTAGTTATTATCTACCCTGCTAGTTACCAGTCATATCCCCACTGTGAGTCAGATCCACTTGCATGAGGTGGAATGGAAACAATAAAATAATTGCAGTTGGCATTATTAAACGAGAGAGGGAGAAAGAATGAACTGGTCAGTTGGACACATGCAAGAGAAGATCAGGTAATCTCCTTCTTCCCCATTCCCCAATGTGAAATCAGCCACCAATTGCCTCCTATCATGAAGCATTAAGTACCCTCCAGGCAAAGGGCAAGAGGCTAGATTGTTGTTGCCAGTGCAATTGCCAGCAGAGGTGTGGTGAGATGTCTGCCCGATGGATTCAGCATTGACGCTGGCAAATTCTTCAGGGCCAGCTTCATTTAAATATCTGAGGCAGGCTCCTGATGTATTGTGGTATTGGAAGTTCCCACTGAGGGAGTGTGGGAAATAGCTGCTACTGCAGGATTCCCATGCCTGCTGCAATTTAAAGGGCCAGGCATAAGCTCCAACTGTCACCATACATCTATCTCCACTCAGAAGAAGGCTATGCACCTGAAGTGTAGACAGTCTGTTGTCCACAGATGCTGATTGACCTGCTGTGTATTTCCAGCTTTTCTGTTTTTGTTTTATATAATTTAATTGGTTAGCAAAGTAGTTGGAAACTTAATGTAATAATCAGGAGCTTTTATCTACATTGCTTGTTGGGCATACCCATCTGTGCTGCCAATATGCTTAACATCTGACTTTTTTTTAACAAGTGCATTGTGTCATCAGCAAAATCCACTGGAAAAAAATGCTGTAAAATAATACTTTTGTAAGCATATTCATTAAGAAAATCTTTTTGCCTAAAAATAAACCGTAATATGAAATAATACAAGGGAATAAGATAACATGAGAAGCAGTCAAGACCTCTGACTGATTAGCAAGCAACAGTCTAATCCCTGACAGTAGAATACTGCCTTGAGAGCATTATGGGTTTCTTTTATTTAATGATACTCATAAATCTCCCATGACATTATGCTAAATCGGAAAATACCTTTCATTTGGCCAGGACCATTATTCCATGTAACACACAGTGTATTATTATGCTGCTAAGATGGAGCTGTGAGAAGCTTGGCCTGTTCCGTTAAGGACACTTGGGTCTAATTGATGTAAATAGGCACATCCTGAAGTCAATTAGAAGCTAATTGCTGTTGCTGGGGAAGTTTTTCTGTAGATGCATATAAATACACAGCTCCTCCCCAAGTTCAGATGGAACCAGTAGGAAATGACTGACTTATTTCCTTTTGTTGATTGGCAAGTTCCCTGTCTGTTTGGTTGTGATTTGTTGTTATTTTATGCATATAATATTTGAGCCAATCAGGTGGAAATCTGAAAGACTGTATGTGTAACACTTTCAAAATTAACAGACATACCAGATATAGGAATGCATATACTTATATGTGTGTGTATGTGTATATATGTACAATTTTATTCGGATTTTTGTTCAGTTCTGCCAGCAGCAAGTGGGAGCATCAACTGTCAGCATGCTTTGTGTCACTGGTTTAACATGAAATTCTTGCCTTGACAGTTAATGATTTTGACATTATGACTGCAAGTTGATTGATAATTTCCAGGTGATTTCTAGGAAATTCTATGGCCAGTGTATATAATCCAATCAAAAATCTCAGATCGAGTGGCCTTATGATGCAGTGTCACACAGCAGTAGAATGTGGTTTTACACCAATGATCCTCCACCCCTCCCCCCAGACACCACTGAGCTAACAATCACAGCCACATCACTGGGGAAATGCAAATAGAGAGGGGAAGTCAGAAGGAGAATTATCACTGGACTGTTTAAACTCATGGTGGAGCCCAGAGAGTACATTAGCAAGGTAGGAGAGGACCTTCTCCCCCAGTGTTTAAATCTGTGCAATGCACCCTCGATCTGATATCATTGCCTTTGCCTCACTCCCAAGTACCAGCACAGAGATTGGCACCATGGTCGGGATTAGAGAGTGAGGTAGACGGGTCTGCGTGTGGTGATGCACCTAGAACTAGCGCACAGGAGCAGATCGTAGTGGCAGGGACAGCCCGTGAGACAGCTCGCCTGAGGGCTAGGTGCTCTCCCAGCTTCGCTGAGGACAACAGAAATGAGAAGAAAACTGTTGGTCTCACACAAGCAGTCATGTGAGGTAATGGAAATCCTGCCAAGGAGTTTCACCACCATGGCTGAAAGTATGGAGGAGTCTGCTTCCAGCCTGAGTGGTCTCCTCTTGCATGGCATCAGCCCTTTGCACTCTATCTTGGAGAATGTGGCCACCTCCGGGGATACTGCAGCAGGGCCCTCACAACAGGAGTCCATGCTTGGACACTTTGCAGCTTTGGTGGAAGCTCAAACGGCTGCCATGCAGACTTTGGGCTCAAACTTGTGCTCTGCCTTAGAGAGGCGGATGCCCACATTGGACAGATTGGTGGAGCAAATGGATAGGGGCTTTCAGGGAGTTACTCATTTTCTGCAGTCTTCCATCCTGTAAATCAGTGGAAGTGATAAGCTCCAGCCCCATGGGAGTGGCAGTGGTGCAAGCGGGATTGGCACATATTGACCTCTCTCATGATGTCAGCATGTTTGTTCCCTCGCCACCCGATCAACCAATATCCCAGTATGGTACCAGAAAGCCAGCTGGCCCAGACAACCCTGGCATAAGCCAAAGTACAGCAGTCTGCAACCAGGCCCTCAGGCTTGAACATCCAGGAGTCACCGGCCATGATCATCTCAAGGGTCCCCACATGAGCAACAGCAGTCTTCCACCAGCTCTGCTGAAGCCACTGGGGGGAGCACCTTGTAGGGGTAGTAGAGTGAGGAAACCTTATGTTAAGAAAAGCACTATGGATTGAGAATTTTGGTGTCAAGAGATTTTAGTTCAATCTTCAGTTTGTAAATAAATGCATCACCTTTTTCACATTTGAGAGTTTGGTATATATCTCTTTTCATTGTAGCTAGTTAGTCTACAGTGCCAGAATGTCACTGATCTAGAACTTAATGCAGAAGGAACGGAATGGTGAAGGGGGTAATAAGGACTGTTAATGCAGAGGGGCTTCTTGTCAGTATTTAGGTGAGTAGATTGCGCAGGTCAATGAAAGCACTGAGAAATTGATTAATAGCTCTATTAATAACAGTTAAAAGATATCACAATATTTGACAGAAATTAAGTTACATTTGTACAGTAATCAAAAAAGAGCAGCCAGATGTACAGATAGTAAATAGTACCTACAAAATAGATGGTGTAGAAGAGGTTAAATGATACATTGTTTCCGCTAAGTGTTTAAATCAATTTTTCAGCTCTACAACATGCTTGTTGAAACGGGAGAAGTGGACAATACATACATCATTTACACAGCAGACCATGGCTATCACATCGGACAGTTTGGGCTCGTGAAAGGAAAATCGATGCCGTATGAGTTTGACATCCGAGTGCCATTTTTCATGCGAGGTCCAAATGTGGAGCCAGGATCAATGTAAGATATTATTAAATAATTGCACCTGCAAATCAGATGGAGCAGGACTAGGAATCAAAGTTCATCAGTTGTATAGTAGAAGCTACTTATTGTGGTCACTTGAGAGCTTCCACTTTAATCACCACAACCAAGTGATTCAAATACAAAATGACTTCTGTTGGTACCTGTGTTTCTGTGCATTTTAAATGTAATGTTATTTTTACATATAAAATGGAAACTTGGTTAAGTATTTTTATGAACCACAGTTCGTTTTAGCTGTGTGTCAATTTGACTGATTTGATAGCAATATCTCAGAGTCAGAAGATTGTTTTGAGTACATAATCTGAACTGACGTTCCACTGTAGTACTGAGAAAGTGCTGGTTTGCCAGAGGCACTCTCCTATGGATGCAACATGAAACTAAGGCCCATCTGATTCTTCCAGTGATTCAAGCAGATGTTAATAATCCCTACGCACTACTCAAAAGTAGAGCAGGGAGATCTCCTGCTGTTCTGGCCCTTCAACGAATAACACCAAAAAATAGATTTGTTGGTCATTCACCTCAGCTTTTTGTGGAATGTAGCAGAACACTGCTGTGTTTGTCTAAACAACAACTACTGTACTACAGAGTGATTAATTAAGTGTGAAGCATTTTGAGAAAAAACCTTACCTGCTTGGAGTCTTTATTTAGGTTCTCACTAGAGTATTGCGTAAATGACACAAAATAGGATCTATATTTACTGCTTGAAATTAATTCAGTGTAATTGCACTGACCTGAAATGTGTTTGCAGCTATATTGTTGCTTTATTTTTTGCCAAATGCTTTAATCTGCTTTTCTCTGTCCTCGTGCTTTAGGAACATAGGAATTGCTAGACATAAAAAGTCCACGGTCCATCCTGGTACTCACATGATACAACAATAATGGAGAAAGGGGGAGTGCAGATTATACGTTCAATGCCAAAATTTAATAATAATACAATTTGGTGAATTTGGAATCTCCGATGAAATCAGAGCTGCTGATTCATATTACTGGTGCTAGATTATTAAAGACCCGCTACCGTTTAGTTCATGCCAAAACACAGAGCAGTAGACAGAAAAAAAATCATCTCCCATGAGTTTAAAAGGTAGACCATCTGTGAAGTAAGCTTTTCGGCTGTTTCCGTACAGGGATGTTCTCTGTTAAGCTTAAATAATTCCTTATTAACATAATGTGGGATCACTATGTTTTTTAATAAAATAAATAACAGCATAATTGTTGATAACAAATGTGGAAAGTCACTCACCCTGACACTGAGAATTAAAGATTTCCTCCATTAGCTGCTTGAAGCAAAATGTTTCTTACACACGTGAAAAGACGAAACCTCCCAATCCCAAGATCTCACAAGAACCCCAAGTTTAACGTGAAGAGGCTGCTCCTCAATTTCTGACTGCACTTCGGTCCCACGCTCCTGATTGTTGGCCACCCAATGCGGAGGGAGGCGGGCAAGTTGGAGGATCTCCTTGTGGGTCTGCTCCTGGGCCTGTCCAAGGTCTAGGTTTGACGCGACCCGTGGAGGTGGTTGCTCTGGCTGCCTGCGCCTCTGCCATGGCTTTTTCTGTGCCTGGGTGGCCCTGGAGAAGGAACACGCAATGTCCCCTGGTATGCTTGAGGCCTTCTGCGACCGGTGGGCACTGCAGGGACTGGAGTGAGTGGTCAATGGAGACAATGTAATTTGATAAGTTTCCTTTTCTTTCAGTATGATTTGGGTGCTTATTGTTTGTGCCACCTCTAAAAAGGAGCACTTTTGTTAGTTTTCTTTTATTTGGGTTGATGATACTGGGGCAACCCAGTCGGTTTCTCCTTATTGGTCAAATAAAAGAGTAGAACTCCTGAGTTAATAGCAGTATAACTAAAGTCACACACATGATTCAAGAGTTATCCCAATTATTTTCTGTGACGTCACCATTAGTAGTAAGTGTTTGAGGAAATGCAAAACATGACTAGAGAAAAAGGCAGGATGTTAGAGTTGATTTTAATGATTTTAGCTCATTTTAATGGCACTATATGAATTCCCCGGAGGCTCAGCAGCTAACCCATACAGACCAAGGAGGCTCCAGCTTTAATCCCAGTCAGTTAATTGATCTCTGGTGGGGTCAGGTAGGGGTGCTTCAATTGGTCTTGCTCCTTTGTTAGGGAGAAAAAGTAAGCCAGAGTTTCTGCTCTCTAGTGACCCATACTTTAAGCGTGCATGCATGGTCAGGATCAGGCTCTGTGTAATGCCTGGCATGGTCAAATAACCTACTGACACACGTTGTCTAGGCTTAAACATGAGTAACAGCTATTTTGGAGTTAGCATCTGTGGAACTGTATGGCAGTCAGGCTTCAACGTGTGCAGCAAAGGAAGAGAAAGAACAAAAATAGCAGGGCTGTGCAGGCATTACTATTCCCAGATTATATCATGCAACACAGGTATTTCAATGGGTACTCATGGCCTGAGTTGATTTGCAGAAGTAATTTCGGTAAGCTTAATAAATGTCAGTGAAACACTTTATGACATGAATGTCACAGTGAATTTTGGAGAAGTAGAGGAAGTCGAAAGACAGTAATTTAATCAAGGGACTCAGGTGGGCTTTTACACCATATGAGCAAAGCTCAAGTGGTTCGGAGCTGTCATTTGAACCCAGACAGTGTGTTAGTGCCTCAAACTCTGCCACTTTATTAACTAGATTCAATTTCAGCTTTTATTCATTCAATTTAGAATTTACTGGTGACCTGCAAATATGCAGAGCTTTCCTGGCTCATTGTGCTTTAGACCGAGGGGAGTGTGGATTACTAGCATTGTGATGTTTTGAGAGAATCTTACTTGGTTAATCCCATGATTGCTATAAGCAACTTTAGCTGTGTCGTAGCAGGTTATTCAGTACCTTCTGAATGTTGGAGTGCAACAATCAGTACAGAATTCTTTATCGTTTTTGTTCTTTATTCCCAGCATTCCTCAACTTGTTCTAAACATAGACCTTGCCCCAACAATTTTAGACATTGCTGGCCTAGACATTCCAGCTGACATGGATGGAAAATCTATTCTGAAGCTGCTAGACACCGAAAAACCTGTTAACAGGTAAGAGAGCCAAAAGACATTGTGGATGAGATAGACATTTTTCCTTTGATGTTTATTGTAAAGAATATGTAATAATGTTAGTGATCCTGCAAACTTTACCACGGCCACAGTTTTACAGTTACTAAATAAGTCAATTCTGTTTTTATTATATGGGATTCTGAGATTTTTAATTGCTGTTTTATGATCATATTCTGTGACTTAGCCTGTTTACCATTAGAGCCATTGGTTTATAGTGACTGAATAAGTTATATTCCATTTTACCACATGGAATTACTGGATTTGCCAGGATTTTTCCATTGTGCTGGGGATCTCATTCCACAATTCTGTTCATTTAATGAAAACTGGACTCAGATGAATAATTACCACAGACGACCCTAAGAATATATGCTTTTGAGTACAGATGCATAAGCCTTCAATCACACCTCCTGAAGCTAGTCTAATAATCAATCATCACTAACATAGCACAAACTAGTGGGGAAGGACTGACATTATCACAGAAGGAAAAAGTAGCTTTGTTGATTGTGGAGCTGTGAAGGATGTAGGCTAAGTATTGCTCTGGGAATATAAAATATTAGGAATAGAATGGAAGTGTTCAAAAACTGGAGTTACTGATTAGCCGCAGGTTATTGAAGCTGCCCGATTTTCATTTGTATTGATATCAATGGGATTAAAAAATCAGACAATTTCTATATTGGGCGGCCGATTCGCAGCAGCAGTTTTATGCACAGATGGCAATTGAAAAATCTATCTGTTTGTCTTCACACCAACTATCTAAAAGGGGGCACAGTATTGGTTATTCTGGGGAGGGTGGTAAGTTTCACCTGTTTTTTCTAGTTATGGATGCAAGGTATTTACAGCGATTCTGGAGCTGGATTTCTAGTAGCAGGAACAAGAACATTAGCAGCAGGGAAAGGCCAAGTTTGTAAGAGGAACAGATGCTTCACACACCTCTTTTTGGCATTCTGTATCCATGAGGGCTGTGGATGCTCAGTCATTGAGTATATTCAAGACTGAGATCAATAGATTTTTGGACTCTAAGGGAAGCATGGGATATGGGGATCGGGTGGGGAAAATGGAGTTGAGGTCGAAGATCAACCATAATCTTATTGAACGGCAGAGCGGGTTCGAGGGGCTGTATGGCCTACTCCTGCTCCTATTTCGTATGTTCGTATGTTTTTTTCAGAAGTTAATGATGTGGGGTGTAGCATTCAAGGTGAATAATTATTATCTTTGTAAGGGGTCTATTTTGTTGCTACATCATTAGTTTAGATTCTGTACTTTCAAAGTCATTAAATGTTTGTTTATTTTTTATAATTAACAAACTCTGTTGGTTTAGCTAATTCGCATGACAAATAATTAGACTTTTTCGTTATATGGCCATATGCCTTGATATTGATACTTGCATCAATATGTGAGCTAATTAAATAACCATTGTAATGATATAGCATGTAGCTAACTAGATGCAGTATAGGGTAACCATATCATACAGCTCTGGAGAACAGAGCAGATTTATCTGTGCTAACACAATACAAAAGCTATTCTTACAGCCAGGTGTTTTTTCAGATCAGTGGTAATGCTAATTGTTCTGTAATTACCATGGAAATATAAACGGAACCCAACCAGCAGTAACCCAGCCTTCACTGAACCAGATTCATTTTAAGATCAGTTCTCTACTTTAATTGTTCAAATTATACTGGGTCTGAAAAAGGAAAGACCATTACATAGGTTTCAATTGCACTGACATTGTAAATGTATAAATATGAATTCAGTTCAATAATGTAACCATCACAATATTTTCAGGTTCAACTCAAACAAGAAAACAAAGGTTTGGCGAGATTCCTTTCTTGTGGAAAGAGGGTATGTTATGAATTTTTTTTAACATATTTTGCAGGTTTTTCAAATTGTTCTTTTCATCATTGTGATGACAAGTACTAAAGGAGCAGTGTTTTTGTTTTGTCAGTAAACTGCTCCACAAGAGGGACGAGAGTAAAAACACTCAAGAGGAAAATTTTCTACCCAAATATGAAAGAGTGAAAGATCTTTGCCAGAAGGCAGAATACCAGACACCTTGTGAGCAACTTGGCCAGGTGAGTACATTCCATCACTGAAGCTTATGAACTGCACAACAAACCAGTAAAACGATTAAACACGCAAGCTTCTTCAAAGCAGCTGCCAGGAATCTTGGTTAATTCTGCAGTACAGGAACTTATATAATATACTACATCAAATACCATGATTATGTGAATTTACAGTGAAAGGCCCATAATGTGTGATTACCATAGTTCAATTTAGAAGGTCTGGATGTGTGGTAGGGAATGACAACAGGATCAAGTGACAGAGGATTGGACATTTAGAAAAAGAGGGAAATGGCAGTGACCTGAGAAAGGAATAGTATTCTCAGCTGGGTATGATAACACCAATATTTAAAATGAGGAATTGTGTGAAAGGGTACATTCTTTGAAATTTGAAGTTTATTTCTGGTATGACATGTCTTATTCTATCAATCTACACTGTTTTAGAATATAGAACTTGGACTTGAACCCAAGAGTAATTAGGAATAATGAAGCCAGCAAATCTGAAGATTAAATTGTACTTAGTCAAGTAGTAATGTCTATTAGTAACAAATTCAAGGGCAGTTTTGTACTGTAGGCTCTCACCCACTGGAGGCTGCATTGAATCTGTCTGGGCTCCTCTCATTTAGCACCATTAACAGCTGCCAGATTGAGTGAGGAGCATTTCATTTCATATGTCTGGATTGGTTTTGAACGCATATTCCAAGCACATGTGATCCAATCAATGGAATATAAATTCTCAAGTTCACAATAGTGCAATGATTATTAATCAGTACCATCCAGACATACAGCAATACAAAGAGAAAACTAGATTTCTTTTTCTTAGAACATAGAATACAATTCTTCCCGACAGAGTTCATCCCTTGCGGATCCCAGTATTTGTTCAATCAACTAGAAATATGAGATTTGAAATTAGTAACCATTTGAATGATTCCAATTTATATTGTACTGTAAAATAAAATTCTCTGCTCGGGTTTGTCCACCACATCATCCATGATAATATATGCCTGACTATTATCTTTCAAGTTTCAAAAGTGCTGGTCTTTCTTTCAATGGTTTCACAGCTTACTCCATATATCCCCTGAACTGGAAATAGTACCTTTACATCATCTTTCTTGAAAACACTGCATAACCTAGAGCTAACAATCAACCTAATTGTAGTAATCTTTGGACTAGACTTCAAATAGAATTGCACCATGTTTTCATTCAATTTGGCATGACACAATATCAAAACACTTTGAATTAACTGATTGTAAACAATTTTACAACACCAAGTTATAGTCCAGCAATTTTATTTTAAATTCACAAGCTTTCGGAGGCTTCCTCCTTCCTCAGGTAAATGTTCAGGAACTCCTCGAAGCCTACGCATTTATACATATAGAACAATACATGGTGTTTACAGAATGCCCCTGCAACTGCCCGTTGCCAAGGCAATCACCGTGTTCAGACAGAGAGGTGTCACCTGCAGAACCCCCGAATACACATTCAACAAAAAAACAAACAGGAAAAAAAACAGAGAGAGGCAGAAACATCCGGAAGGCAGAGAAAGCCAGCAAATGACCCATTATATTAAAAACAGATAACATTTGTTCGCTGGTGGGGTAACGTGTAGCGTGACATGAACCCAAGATCCCGGTTGAGGCCGTCCTCATGGGTGCGGAACTTGGCTATCAATTTCTGCTCGACGATTTTGCGTTGTCGTGTGTCTCGAAGGCCGCCTTGGAGTACGCTTACCCGAAGGTCGGTGGATGAATGTCCATGACTGCTGAAGTGTTCCCCGACTGGGAGGGAACCCTCCTGTTTGGCGATTGTTGCGCGGTATCTGTTCATCCGTTGTCGCAGCGTCTGCATGGTCTCGCCAATGTACCATGCTCTGGGGCATCCTTTCCTGCAACGTATGAGGTAGACAACGTTGGCCAAGTCACAGGAGTATGAACCATGCACCTGGTGGGTGGTGTCCTCTCGTGTGATGGTGGTATCTGTGTCGATGATCTGGCATGTCTTGCAGAGGTTACCGTGGCAGGGTTGTGTGGTGTCGTGGACGCTGTTCTCTTGAAAGCTGGGTAATTTGCTGCGAACGATGGTCTGTTTGAGGTTGGGTGGCTGTTTAAAGGCGAGTAGTGGAGGTGTGGGGATGGCCATAGCGAGGTGTTTGTCCTCATTGATGACATGTTGAAGGCTGCGGAGAACATGGCGTAGTTTCTCCGCTCCGGGGAAGTACTGGACGACAAAGGGTACTCTGTTGGTTGCGTCCCGTGTTAGTCTCCTGAGGAGGTCTATGCGATTTTTTGCTGTGGCCCGTCTGAACTGTCGATCGATGAGTCAAGCGTCATATCCCGTTCTTACTAGGGCGTCTTTCAGCGTCTGTAGGTGTCCATCGCGTTCCTCCTCGTCTGAGCAGACCCTGTGTATTCGCAGGGCCTGTCCATAGGGGATGGCCTCTTTGACGTGGTTAGGGTGGAAGCTGGAAAAGTGGAGCATCGTGAGGTTGTCCGTGGGCTTGCGGTAGAGTGAGGTGCTGAGGTGCCCGTCTTTGATGGAGATTTGTGTGTCCAAGAAAGAAACTGATTCTGAGGAGTAGTCCATGGTGAGCTTGATGGTGGGATGGAACTTGTTGATGTTATCGTGTAGTCTCTTTAGTGATTCTTTGCCGTGGGTCCATAGAAAGAAAATGTCGTCGATGTATCTGGTGTATAGTGTTGGTTGGAGGTCCTGTGCAGTGAAGAAGTCCTGCTCGAACTTGTGCATGAAAATGTTGGCGTATTGGGGTGCGAATTTGGTCCCCATGGCTGTTCCGTGTGTTTGGGTAAAGAACTGGTTATTGAAGGTGAAGACATTGTGATCCAGGATGAAGCGGATGAGTTGTAGGATGGCGTCTGGAGATTGGCTGTTGTTGGTGTTGAGTACTGAGGCTGTTGCAGCGATGCCGTCATCGTGGGGGATACTGGTGTATAGTGCCGAGACGTCCATCGTGGTGAGAAGTGTTCCTGGTTCAACTGGTCCGTGGGTGCTGAGTTTTTGTAGGAAGTCTGTAGTGTCGCGACAGAAGCTGGGGGTTCCCTGTACGATGGGTTTCAGGATGCCCTCGATGTATCCAGAGAGGTTCTCACACAGGGTTCCGTTGCCTGATACGATGGGACGTCCGGGTGTGTTGGCTTTGTGTATCTTTGGGAGGCAGTAGAAGTCTCCCACGCGGGGATTACGTGGGATGAGAGTGCGTAGGATGCTTTGAAGGTCTGGATCGAAGGTCTTGATCAGTTTGTTGAGCTGGTGGGTGTGTTCTTTGGTCGGATCTGCGGGTAACCGTCTGTAGTGCTCCTGGTTGTCCAGTTGTCGGTATGCTTCTTTGCAATAGTCTGTTCTGTTCTGTATGACTATGGCTCCTCCTTTGTCCGCTGGTTTGATGACGATGTTGCGGTTGGTCTTGAGAGCGTTGATGGCGTTGCGTTGTGCTCGGGTGACATTCTGGACTGTCTTCTGAGTGCGGCTGATGAATCTGACATTGACGCATTTCCTGACAGCTTGAGCATACATGTCCAGCTGAGGGCAGCGACCCTCCGGAGGAGTCCAGTTTGACTCTTTCCTCTTCGGTTACAGCAACCGAAGAGGAAAGAGTCAAACTGGACTCCTCCGGAGGGTCGCTGCCCTCAGCTGGACATGTATGCTCAAGCTGTCAGGAAATGCGTCAATGCCAGATTCATCAGCCGCACTCAGAAGACAGTCCAGAATGTCACCCGAGCACAACGCAACGCCATCAACGCTCTCAAGACCAACCGCAACATTGTCATCAAACCAGCGGACAAAGGAGGAGCCATAGTCATACAGAACAGAACAGACTATTGCAAAGAAGCATACCGACAACTGGACAACCAGGAGCACTACAGACGGTTACCCGCAGATCCGACCAAAGAACACACCCACCAGCTCAACAAACTGATCAAGACCTTCGATCCAGACCTTCAAAGCATCCTACGCACTCTCATCCCACGTAATCCCCGCGTGGGAGACTTCTACTGCCTCCCAAAGATACACAAAGCCAACACACCCGGACGTCCCATCGTATCAGGCAACGGAACCCTGTGTGAGAACCTCTCTGGATACATCGAGGGCATCCTGAAACCCATCGTACAGGGAACCCCCAGCTTCTGTCGCGACACTACAGACTTCCTACAAAAACTCAGCACCCACGGACCAGTTGAACCAGGAACACTTCTCACCACGATGGACGTCTCGGCACTATACACCAGTATCCCCCACGATGACGGCATCGCTGCAACAGCCTCAGTACTCAACACCAACAACAGCCAATCTCCAGACGCCATCCTACAACTCATCCGCTTCATCCTGGATCACAATGTCTTCACCTTCAATAACCAGTTCTTTACCCAAACACACGGAACAGCCATGGGGACCAAATTCGCACCCCAATACGCCAACATTTTCATGCACAAGTTCGAGCAGGACTTCTTCACTGCACAGGACCTCCAACCAACACTATACACCAGATACATCGACGACATTTTCTTTCTATGGACCCACGGCAAGGAATCACTAAAGAGACTACACGATAACATCAACAAGTTCCATCCCACCATCAAGCTCACCATGGACTACTCCTCAGAATCAGTTTCTTTCTTGGACACACGAATCTCCATCAAAGACGGGCACCTCAGCACCTCACTCTACCGCAAGCCCACGGACAACCTCACGATGCTCCACTTTTCCAGCTTCCACCCTAACCACGTCAAAGAGGCCATCCCCTATGGACAGGCCCTGCGAATACACAGGGTCTGCTCAGACGAGGAGGAACGCGATGGACACCTACAGACGCTGAAAGACGCCCTAGTAAGAACGGGATATGACGCTTGACTCATCGATCGACAGTTCAGACGGGCCACAGCAAAAAATCGCATAGACCTCCTCAGGAGACTAACACGGGACGCAACCAACAGAGTACCCTTTGTCGTCCAGTACTTCCCCGGAGCGGAGAAACTACGCCATGTTCTCCGCAGCCTTCAACATGTCATCAATGAGGACAAACACCTCGCTATGGCCATCCCCACACCTCCACTACTCGCCTTTAAACAGCCACCCAACCTGAAACAGACCATCGTTCGCAGCAAATTACCTAGCTTTCAAGAGAACAGCGTCCACGACACCACACAACCCTGCCACGGTAACCTCTGCAAGACATGCCAGATCATCGACACAGATACCACCATCACACGAGAGGACACCACCCACCAGGTGCATGGTTCATACTCCTGTGACTCGGCCAACGTTGTCTACCTCATACGTTGCAGGAAAGGATGCCCCAGAGCATGGTACATTGGCGAGACCATGCAGACGCTGCGACAACGGACGAACGGACACCGCGCAACAATCGCCAAACAGGAGGGTTCCCTCCCAGTCGGGGAACACTTCAGCAGTCATGGACATTCATCCACCGACCTTCGGGTAAGCGTACTCCAAGGCGGCCTTCGAGACACACGACAACGCAAAATCGTCGAGCAGAAATTGATAGCCAAGTTCCGCACCCATGAGGACGGCCTCATCCGGGATCTTGGGTTCATGTCACGCTACACGTTACCCCACCAGCGAACAAATGTTATCTGTTTTTAATATAATGGGTCATTTGCTGGCTTTCTCTGCCTTCCGGATGTTTCTGCCTCTCTCTGTTTTTTTTCCTGTTTGTTTTTTTGTTGAATGTGTATTCGGGGGTTCTGCAGGTGACACCTCTCTGTCTGAACACGGTGATTGCCTTGGCAACGGGCAGTTGCAGGGGCATTCTGTAAACACCATGTATTGTTCTATATGTATAAATGCGTAGGCTTCGAGGAGTTCCTGAACATTTACCTGAGGAAGGAGGAAGCCTCCGAAAGCTTGTGAATTTAAAATAAAATTGCTGGACTATAACTTGGTGTAAAATTGTTTACAATTGTCAACCCCAGTCCATCACCGGCATCTCCACATCATGAATTAACTGAAGCATTTATTTACAAATTATAGCAGACAAGGCAGTTTCAGGATTAGGATTCAACAATACTAGCATAGCACAATAACCAATCAGGAAGACCCTGCACAATCTCCATTAATGGGTAATTAGCCATTTGAATTTTCTGATCACAAGATATTTATAGATGACGAAGGCCATTTGGTCCATCCAGAATGACCCTATGCTCCCCTGATTGCTGCATCTAATTATTCATAGAATTGCATACAATTATACATAGAATTAAAAGAGTGATGTCACAAGACAGCAGGTAGGTGATTGGTTGGTGAGTATTACTGGTTCTTTTCTCTAAGTTAGGGCAGGGGTTTGACTAATAACTAATTAATTTATCTAGTTAAAGTTAATAAAACTAAGAATAACGAGTGATTAACAACTCTCTATAAAATATATAAATAAATTTTGGTTCGACGAGCGATGGCAGGGCAGGTGGAGTGTCGTAACTGCAGCATGTGGGAGTTGGTGGAGACCAGCGTGATCCCCGGCAACCACGTCTGCAGTAAGTGTCTGCAGCTCGAGGAACTTCAGCTCAGAGTTTTTGAGCTGGAGTCCGAGCTACAGACGTTGCGATTCATCCGGGAGGGGGAGAGTTACCTGAACACTTTGATCCAGGAGACAGTCACACCCCTTAGATTAGGTAGTAGTTTAGGTTCGTTCATTGTTCAGGGAGAGGAGGGTGTGACTGTGAGTCAGGCAGATAAGAGGACCCAGGATCTAGTGATGGAGGAGCCTCAGCCCTTGACCTTATCCAACAGGTATGAGGTACTTGCTACATGTATGGATGAGAGCAAGGACTGCAGGAAGGATGGGCAAACTGACCATGGCACTGTGGTACAGGACCATTCAAGTGGGGCAAGTGAAAAGGAATGTTGTAGTGTTAGGGGATAGAATAGTCAGAGGGATAGACACTGTTCTCTGCAGCCGCAACCGAGAGTCCCGAAGGCTGTGTTGCCTGCCCGGTGCCAGGGTTAAGGATATCTCCTCGCAGCTGGCGAAGAACTTGGAGCATGAGGGGGAGGATCTAGCTGTCATGGTCCACGTAGGAACCAATGACATAGGTAGAACTAAGAATGAGGTTCTGCTGAGACAGTTTGAGGAGCTAGGGTCTAAATTAATAAGCAGAAACTCAAAGGTAATAATCTCTGGATTATTATCTGAGCCACGCGCAAATTGTCATAGGGACAAACAGACCAGAGAGTTAAATACGTGGCTGAAAGAGTGGTGTGGGAGGAAGGGGTTTCGATTCATGGGGCACTGGCATCAGTACTGGGGAAAGAGAGAGCTGTTCCGATGGGACGGGCTCCACTTAAACCGGGCTGGGACCCGCGTTCTGGTGAATCGAATAACTAGGGCTGTAGACAGGGCTTTAAACTAAAAAGGGAGGGAGGGGTCAGGTGAAGGGAAATTTAGAAATCTAATGAGGAAAGTTTAAGACAGTAGAACAGTGTAGTGACTTGGGTGAAGATAAGCAGAGTGTGGCAAGAAGGGACAGAGAGTTTACCAATAATAGTGCAACAACAAGTAAGATCAAAGCAGGAAAAAATGGTATAAAGTCAAAATTAAAGGCTCTTTATCTGAATGCATGGAGCATTTGTAACAAGATAGATGAATTAATTGCACAAATAGATACCTAATAGCCATTACAAAGACATGGTTGCAAAATGACCAAGGTTGCGAACTAAATATTTCAGGGTACATGACATTTAGAAAAGACAGGCAGAATGAAAAAGGAGGGGGTGTAGCCCTAATAATAAAGGATGACATAAGGACAGTGTGAGAAAGGATCTTGGCTTGGAAGGTCAGGAAGTAGAATCAATATGGGTGGAAATGTCGAAACTTAATATTACTTATTCTATACAATGCATTAACACCCAAACAAAAGTAGGACAAGAGAGAATTTATTATTTTACTTGTACAAGTGGAAGAGCACCTTAAGACAATGGTTGAGGATACATCTTCGCTGAGTTCAAGAAACAGCTCACGTTTATACAGCTCCGTAACAACGCCCACCTGTCACAGAATATGGGCGTACACGTACATTCTTTATTGGTTCAGGTAGTTAGTCAATCAAAATAGGGAACCCACCCTTGGGTTCCCATAGCCATCTTGATATCTTGGACGCAGGCCTGGGAAAGTGCTTTTCCCTAAGAAACTGTTTTTATTATCAGTAAGTCTGTAGCTAGTCTCAAGGCTATATGGTCATTTATTCCTGTTAGTCAGCTATCTCTCTATCTAAGGGAGGACAGCTATCAGCATGAGAAAACTCAAAGTAATTACACAATTGTGCTTCTATGTGTTTTCGTGAGAAACTTTATTGTGTGAGTTTAAGTGAATTAGTTGGTCAGTTAATATGGTCAAGTATCCCTTCATGCATTTCTACATTCGTGAGTTAGGTGAATTAGAGAGAGTTAATATGGTCAAGTATCCCTTTATGCATTTCCACAGAAATTAGAAATAACAAGGGACAGAAAACACTGGTGGGAGAAGTTTATAGTCCCCCAAATAGTAGTAATACCGTTAGACAGAGTATTCATCATGAAATAATAGGAGCTTGTAACAAAGGAAATGTAGTCATCATGGGGGACTTTAATCTGCATATAGACTGGACAAATCAAATTGGCAAAGGTAGTTTGGAAGACCAGTTCATGGAATATATTCGAGACAGTTTCCTAGAGCAATACGTCATGGAACCAACCAAGGAACAGGCTATTTTAGATCTTCTATTATGTAATGAGATAGGATTAATTAGTAATCTCACAGTAGAAGAACCTCTGGGGAAGAGTGATCATAATATGAAAGACTATCACATTGAGTTTGAAAGTAATGTCCTCAAATCAGAAACCAGAGTCTTAAACTTAAATAAAGCCAATTACATAGGTATGAGGGGCGAGTTGTCAAAAGTAAATTGGGAAATTAAATTAAAGGGGTTTGACAGTTGAAAAGCAATGGCAAACATTTAAAGAAATATTTCAATATTCTCAACAAATATACATTCCATTGAGAAATAAAAACACCATGGGAAAAGTGATCCACCCGTGGCTAACTAAAGAAGTTAAGGAGAGTATTAGATTGAAAGAAGAGGCATATAATGTTGCCAAGAAGAGTAATAAGCCTGGGGATTGGAAGAGTTTTAGAAACCAACAAAGGATGACCAAAAAATTGATAAGGGAGAAAATAGAATATGAAAGTAAACTAGCAAGAAATATAAAAACGGATCGTAAGAGCTTCTACAAGTATGTAAAAAGGAAGAGAGTAGCAAAAGTAAACGTTGGTCCCTTAGAGGCTGAGACAGGAGAAATTATAATGGGGAAATCAGGAAATGGCAGATGCGTTAAACAAATATTTTGTATCTGTCTTCACAGTAGAAGACACAAAAGCATACCAAAAATATTGGTTAATGATGAATACTCTGTCCAACAGTATTACTACTAGAGAGTCAGGAACTTAAAACAATTAATATCACTAGAGAAAAAGTACTGGATAAAATAATGGGACTAAAAGCTGACAAATCCCCTGGACCTGATGGGCTACGTCCTAGGGTTCTAAAAGAGGTGGCTGCAGAGATAGTGGATATATTGGTTATGATCTTCCAAAATTCTCTAGATTCTAGAACGGTTCTAGTGGACGAGAAGACAGCAAATCTTACCCTGCTATTCAAGAAGGGAGGGAGAGAGAAAACAGGGAACTACAGGCCAGTTAGTCTGACATCAGTCGTTGGGAAAATGCCAGAATCCATTATTAAGGAAGTGGTAACAGGGCACTTAGAAAATCATAATATGATTAGGCAGAGTCAACATGGTTTTATGAAAGGGAAATTGTGTTTGACATATCTATTATACTTTTTTGATGATGTAACTAGCAGGGTAGATAAAGGAGAACCAGTGGATGTAGTATATTTGGATTTTGAAAAGGCATTTTATGAGGTGCCACATTAAAAATGGTTGTTACACAAGGTAAGGGCTCATGGGGTTGGGGGTAATATATTAGCATTGGTTAAAGGACAAAAAACAGAGAGTAGGGTCATTCTCAGGTTGGCAGGCTGTAACTAGTGGGGTACCACAAGGATCAGTGCTTGGGCCTCAGCTATTTACAATCTATATTAATGACTTAGATGAAGGGACTGAGTGTAATGTATCCAAGTTTGCTGATGATACAAAACTAGGTGGGAAAGTAAGCTGTGAGGAGGACACAAAGAGTCTGCAAAGGGATATAGACAGATTAAGTGAGTGGGCAAGAAGGTGACAGATGGAGTATAATGTGGGGAAATGTGAGGTTATTCACTTTGGTAGGAAGAATGAAAAAACATAATTTTTAAATGGTGAGAAATTATTAAATGTTGATGTTCAGAGAGACTTGGGTGTCCTCTTACAAGAAACACAAAAAGTTAGTATGCAGGTACAGCAGGCAATTAGGAAAGAGAATGGCATATTGGCCTTTATTGCAAGGGGATTGGAGTATAAGAGTAGGGAATTCTTACTACAGTTGTACAGGGCTTTAGTGAGACCTCACCTGGAGTACTGCATACAGTTTTGGCCTCCTTATCTAAGGAAGGATATACTTTACCTAGAGGCAGTACAACGAAGGTTCACTAGTTTAATTTCTGGCATGAAATGGTTGTCCTATGAAGAGAGGTTGAGTAGAATGGACCTATACTCTGAAGTTTAGAAGAATGAGAGGCGATCTCATTGAAACATATAAGATTCTGAGGGGGCTTGACAGGGTAGATGCTGAGAGATTGTTTTCCCTGGCTAGAGAGTCTAGAACTAGGGGACGTAGTCGCAGGATATGGGGTCAGCCATTCAAGACTGAGATGAGGAGGAATTTCTTCACTCAAAGGGTTGTAAATCTTTGGATTTTTCGACTCCTGAGGGCTGTGGATGCTGAATCGTTGAGTATATTCAAGGCTGAGATAGATAGATTTTTGGACTTCAGGGGAGCCAAGGGATATGGGGGTTGGGCGGGAAAGTAGGGTTAAGGTCGAAGATCAGCCATGATCTGATTGAATGGTGGAACAGACTCGAGTGGCCGTATGGCCTACTCCTCCTAATTATGTCCTCATCTACAGCACAGAAACAGCTCATTCATCCCAAATGGTCTATGCTGCTGTTTACACTTCACACGAGTCTCCTCTCACTCCAATTACCTCTTAGCACCTTGCTGCCATAATCCCTCTACTCCCTTCTCCCTCATGTATGCGTTAAGCAATCCCTTGAAATATGTCAATGCTATCTGCTTCAACCAACTCCACACGGCAGTGAGTTTCACATTCTCAGCACTCTCAGAAATTCCTCATAAATTCTTTATTTGTTTTGTTAGTGGCTAGCTTATATTTATGCCCCCTTCTTCCTCCGACCCGAAAGTCCTTTTCAAGTGCTGGTTATTCCTTGGAGGTAATTTTAACTTTTGACAATAGTGTAAACGGGCAATATCGGATCGGCCCTCCGTTATACACTCTTACGATTTTCTTTACCATTGACTTCCAAGACAAGGTGTGGTCTGCCCAGTGCACTATACAATTTGATCATGATGTCCTCTAACTTGTTTTGGCTATGTAGTTTAATATTCTATTGGCTTTGTTGATTACTGCTCATCTACTTGAAATGTTGACGAACGTTCTCTTCCAATCCATTTATTTTAATTAATTCTTCCCTCATTTCATTAAATTTAAAGTTATAAACCTGCATTCTGGTCTTTAGTACAGCTGAATCTCAGATCATATTAAACTTCATCATTCTGTGGTCACAATCCTCCAAGGATGCTACAATTCCCATTTCCTGTACATTATCAGGGTCATTTATGATTACTAGGTCAAGATAAGCACTGCCTTTTGTGGCTTCCCTTGCTCACCAATTCATAATACATTTATTAACTCTGACTCTAAACTACTTTGGTTTTCCCAATATATATTAGGTTGGTTGAAGTCTCCCATTAAAATAACTTTCTTGTTTACAAATATCCTTCTTTTGTCTTCATAGAGCAAACTGTTCTGCTTTTTTTTTTGGCCTATAACATACCCCTAGTGTTAGCTTGGATTTTTTTCACATAGAGACTTCTATCCACAGTAGTTCTTTATGTCAACACCCCCCTCCCCCTTCATAGGATCGACTTCATTTGCCTCCCTATAGCAGCAGTGAAGAGGTCAATCTGATGGTTCAAAGCCTGGTATCCTGTGATTCTGCAGCAGAAAATGCCACAGAATTTTTTCCTCATAGAATCATATAAGTTTACAACAGAGAAGGAGGCCATTCGCCCCACGTTGCCTGTGCTAGATCTTTACTGGAGCACAAGTCTACAAGTTAATCCACAAATAACTGAACTATCCAGTTCACTACCCATAGCCCTGTATTTTCCTCTGCTTCTAATTCCCATTAAAAGTAGTTAATGCTGCAACAATTTACTCCTTTAAAAAGCATCTTAGTAAATTTTCTGGATAGGATGGGATTGAAGGTTATAAAGGATAGATACAAATGACCATTTTGCTGATGGAGCAAGATGGGTCATATGCTGTTGAGGCCATGATCGAGTCATCTGTACAATACAGCTGGTCAAAATTTTCAACACTGGTTATTAGGTTGGATTATTATTCTTGAGTTTTACTTGTTTGTCTTTATTGATCAGAGATTGAACTGCAGTTGTTTACTGTTAATTGTATGATTTATAGCAATTAGTGTTAATTGTATTCAGGTGGTGGGTATCAATTGAGGACTATCTTGAATCCTTTTTATAGGAGAGCTTAGCTAGGGTGCGGTCTGTGTGTGTAAGATGAATCTATGTGAATAAAGGTTTGGAAGTAATTAAATACCAGGTTCTAGTATTCTATCCTTCACCACATGGCTAACCAATTTTAACATTTACCTCCATCAGGAGATTGAATAGTTTGGTGGTCCATTGTAAGGTATATGATCTGTTGCGGCAGTGATTTTGATGGAGTGAGAAAAAGTTATTCATCCCATGCTTTCCTATGTTGTTAAGTCGTTTATTTTTCCTTATTAATCTGTGTGATTTGTGCATTTATATTTCAGCCTTATGTATCCAAATTCTGTTTTATCTTTTTATTTACATTTTTCTATGATACATTTTTTCCAATGCGTTGCCAACCGATCATTCTTGATGTGCAAGCTTAAAGGTTGAATGCATCACAGTTCTCCCAACATCCAAATATGCCCACCTTTGACTAGGGACCACTGGGTAGCAGTCAGCCCTGGGAAGTCTGACTGATCTTTTTCCCTTTCTTAGTCTGGGAAGAATAGTTTATTAGCATCCCACCCACCACTGTCCCACTCAGACCAGCTGATTCAGTACGGACCAAATCTGGAACCATCCTGTTCTGTATAAATCAGTACCACACCATGTAGTGATATTACCCACTGAGCCAAATTATATTTATATACAGGCAGAAATATTACATTTGAAGTATTATTGATTTCTGTTCACGTGAGTGTGAAAAGTTTGTACAATAAATGCCCTTACTGCGAATCTGAAATTACATATGAATTGTGCTTTAATCAGATTGACAGTTATGCTTGGCATGAATCTCTGGCTGAGATTATGTGTTCTTTCAAATCGGAAATTATATAATTACCAATTAGTCAGTCACTGAGTTTGTGTTTCATTATAGTACAGTATGAGTAAAGTATAGTGAGCCTAATGGAATTGAGTATATTGAGATTAATGTTTTGTGCATTCTAATTCTCAAATACCCATTATTAATATATCTGAATATCATTCAATAAATGTTGTGTAACCTCTTCTGTTGACAACACAATACATTTTTGGTGTGTGGGAATATCTTTTGTGCATCAAGCATGTGAAAGCTGCAGGGTCTTTGAACAAACACAACAGCTTCCTTAAAAGTGATGTAACGTGAAGACTGAATGGTGCAGTTAGTTAACACATTGGGGGCAATTCTCATCTCACTGTGAATAGGTCGGGAGCAAGTTGAAAATTGGAAAGATAAAGCTTACCGCTGAGTCTTTGCCCGAGGCCCACTTATTGCCAATGATCCCTTTGGTAATAGGCAGGAGCTTCATGCGTATATTTAAATTGGAACTAAACGTAGTGCGGCCAAACCAGCATTCCTTAAAGGGACTGCTAGAGGCAGGTAGCAGATCATGATAGCAAGTTTTTTTCACCAATTTCTGTTTGGCCAAGAGGAGCCTACTCTCTCTTCGCCTCCTTCTCCTTCCCCCCCCCCCCCCCCCAACCCCACCCCATCACTTGCCCCCTTCTTAAAGGTCTCCTTGATGGCTTGGCTCGACAGAGGAGCCACCAGACTTCACGCCCACCTCCTTCCCCTAACAGCGAGCAGCCTGTCAGTGATCGTTTAGTGCTGGTAGCTTGCTGATTTTATTTAAATGAAGCCTGATCACCAAAATCGTTTGGGCCTCCCACCGGTGACATTGGACAGGCAGTGTAGTCGCTTCGCCCAAGGCCTGCCCATTGTACGCTCAAAGTGAAAATTGCCCCTAATGTGTGTTTATCTATCTGACTCTGAGACTGAGAGTCCCTTCTATCATGACAACGGTAAGAGTATCCCATGAAATGAATTTGAAATTTCAACCATTTTATAATGGGTTTGAATCAACTGCACAAAATTGTCCAAGAATTGGTACATGTGGAAAATAGAAAAACTGAAAAACTTACACTAGTGCAGCATGGGATACTCTTGAGATTAAAATTGGGAGTTCAAACACGTTGAGTCAGAATAGAAGTTTTATTCTTCTTTAGGTCCTGCTTCACCTGTGCTGAATGTGATTAAGGAGCAGCTGCCCAAAGTAGAAAAATAAGAACATAAGAACATAAGAAATAGGAGCAGGAGTAGGCCAATCGGCCCTTCGAGCCTGCTCCGCCATTCAATAAGATCATGGCTGATCTGACCCTAACCTCAAATCTAAATTCATGTCCAATTTCCTGCCCGCTCCCCGTAACCCCTAATTCCCTTCACTTCTAGGAAACTGTATATTTCTGCTTTGAATTTATTCAATGATGTAGCTTCCACAGTTTCCTGGGGCAGCAAATTCCACAGACCCACCACCCTCTGAGTGAAGAAGTTTCCCCTCATCTCAGTTTTGAAGGAGCAGCCCCTTATTCTAAGATTATGCCCCCTAGTTCTAGTTTCACCCAACCTTGGGAACATCCTCACCGCATCCACCCGATCAAGGCCCTTCACAATCTTATATGTTTCAATAAGATCGCCTCTCATTCTTCTGAACTCCAATGAGGAGAGTCCCAATCTACTCAACCTCTCCTCATATGTCTGCCCCCTCATCCCCGGGATTAACCGAGTGAACCTTCTTTGTACTGCCTCGAGAGCAAGTATGTCTTTTCTTAAGTATGGAGACCAAAACTGTATGCAGTATTCCAGGTGCGGTCTCACCAATACCTTATATAACTGCAGCAATACCTCCTTGTTTTTATATTCTATCCCCCTAGCAATAAACGCCAACATTCCGTTGGCCTTCTTGATCACCTGCTGCACCTGCATACTAACTTTTTGATTTTCTTGCACTAGGACCCCCAGATCCCTTTGTACTGCAGTGCTTTCCAGTCTCTTGCCATCAAGAAAATAACTTGCTCTCTGGTTTTTCTTGCCAAAGTGCATAACCTCACATTTTCCAATATTGTATTTCATCTGCCAAATCTCCGCCCACTCACCCAGCCTGTCTATATCCCCCTGCAGGTTTTTTATGTCCTCTTCACTCTCTACTTTCCCTCCCATCTTTGTATCATCTGCAAACTTCGATATGTTGCACTCGGTCCCCTCCTCCAAATTGTTAATATAGATCGTAAAGAATAGGGGACCCAGCACCAACCCCTGCGGAACACCACTGGCTACTGGTTGCCAGTCCGAGAATGAACCATTTATCCCAACTCTCTGCTTCCTGTTAGATAACCAATCCTCCACCCATGCCAGAATATTACCCCCAATCCAGTGATTCTTTATCTTGAGCAATAATCTTTTATGTGGCACCTTGTCGAATGCCTTCTGGAAGTCTAAATACACTACGTCCACTGGTTCCCCTTTATCCACCCTATACGCTATGTCCTCAAAGAACTCAAGCAAATTTGTCAGACATGACTTCCCCTTAGTAAAGCCATGCTGACTTTTTCCTATTAAATTATGTTTGTCCAAATGTTCTGCTACTGTCTCCTTAATAATAGACTCCAAAATTTTACCCACCACAGATGTTAGGCTAACTGGTCTATAATTTCCAGTCTTCTGTCTACTACCCTTTTTAAGTAAGGGTGTTACATTAGCAGTTTTCCAATCTGCCGGGACCTTTGCTGAGTCCAGAGAATTTTGGAAAATTATTACCAAAGCATCCACAATCCCCACTGCCACTTCCCTCAAGACCCTAGGATGTAAGCCATCAGGTCCAGGGGATTTATCCGCCTTAAATAATCTCTGCCACTGGCGCCCTGGGCTCCCATCCCTGCGAACACAACCTTCCGCAGGATTTACCTTGCTGATGGCTGATTGGCCTCCGTGCCGCTTGATATTGCACCGGCCCAAATCCAGCGAACTGCATCGGTATGCCCATTTGGGGCAGGCAGTTTGCTAGTTCTATTAATGTTCCATTCTCCAGCAATATCATATCACCATGAGTAGCAGCCCCTCCCAAAAAAGGCATGACTTAGAGAGCGTACGTGATAACAAAATGAAAGATAAGGGGGGTCATTTTCACTATGAGAGAGTGTAAAACGGGTGATACCGAATCAGCAGCCGTTTTACATCTCTTCCAATTTTTATTGGCAAGTCAATGAAAATAAAAATTGGAAGAGATGTAAAACGGGCTGCTGATTCGCTATCATCTATTTTATACTATCACACAAAGTCAAAATCTAGCCCCAAAATGTAGTGTTCTAACTCAGAGTTCAGATTCATTTTAAAATATTTTAATTAAAATTGTGTTATTTTGCTATTAATAGGTTTAATAGTAGAATAATAAAGCCACTCCAGATATCTGTGCTTCAACATCACACCATAAAAACTGAAAGCTTTAAAAACTAGAATTCTGCAGACCTGCCAACTAAGGATTCAGAAGGTGTACAGGGTTTATAGTGTAAAATCCATTTGAAGTAATTTCTGTAAGCCTCTGATTTAGTTGCAGTGTGTTAAGTGCAATCTTCTCTGGAGAAAGAGCAATCTTAGTCTCCTGATAATGTGCAATGTTGCATACATTCCACAATCGTATCACAGATGGTCAAACCAATCCCTTTGTCAGAGCTTTTAACGTAAACTTGAACAAAGCACTATTGACATTGTTACATTAAAGATCAAAATCCCTTAAGAGGTGAATATTACCTTTTAAATTTAATTAAATGTTAACGTTGTTATTGCAATGAATAATTTGCAGTCATAATGTTGATTATTATGCAAAGTGTGCTGCATACAGTATGGTATGTTAATGATGATGCTGCAGGCCTCCTCATTTGCATGAATTCAATTTTGTGGTAGAGCTGAATGATGAAGAAAGATTCAGGTCGCTCCAATCTAGTTATGTATGCCCAGTACTCTTTGTGCATGGCTGAATGTGACCTACAGTCCACTGTGCGTGTATGTGTACATATAACAGTGGCCATGTTCTACTTGGCGTAGATCTAAAGCTAGAAATTACCATGGTCATTAGCAGACACACACTCAACAGGGAGGATTTTATCCTTTGGCCAGACGGCCTGCTGCCGATATGTGCGGGAGGTGCAGCAGGAGTCCTTAACCATTTCAAGGCCCAGGCCTCATTTAAATAGAACTAGCAAACTGCCTGCCCCAAATGGGCATACCGATGCAGTTCGCTGGATTTGGGCCGGTGCAATATCAAGCGGCACGGAGGCCAATCAGCCATCAGCAAGGTAAATCCTGCGGAAGGTTGTGTTCGCAGGGATGGGAGCCCAGGGCGCCAGTGGCAGAGATTATTCAGCACTCCTGCGCTTCCAAGCCCCACAAAAATTTTATTTTTCACATATCTTTGAGGGACTTGCCAGCAGGATCTAATAAATGGTGCATCTTTACTGGATGCTCTGCGCAGTGGGCCTTAATGGCTTCAGGGTCCTATCTACGTAATAGGGGGAATAAGTTTAGTTTGAGTGTCCCATTATAGAAGGAATATTAATGGCATAAATTGACCAGGATGATATAAGGAATGAGAAACTATATCTATGAAGAGTGATTTGGATACTAAAACAATTTCCATTGAAATGGTGAAGGCTAAGTGGAGATTTAATGGCGATCAATTACGTTTCAGAATATACATTAATCATTTCGACTTAAGTTTAGGGGGCATGATTAAGAAGTTTGCAGATGATACAAAAATTGGCTGTGTGGTTGATAGTGAGGAGGAAAGCTGAAGACTGCAGGAAGATATCAATGGACTGGTCAGGTGGGCAGAAAAATGGCAAATGGAATTCAATCCAGAGAAGTGTGAGGTAATGCATTTGGGGCGGGCAAACAAAGCAAGGGAGTACACAATAAATGGGAGGATACTGAGCGGTGTAGAGGAAGTGAGGGATTGGTGTGCAAGTCCACAGATCCCTGAAGGTATCAGGTCAGGTAGATAAGGGTGGTTAAGAAGGCAAAAGGAATTCTTTCCTTTATTAGCCAAGGCAAAGAATATAAGAGCAGGGAGGTTATTCTGGAACTGTATAAAACACTGGTTAGGTCACAGCTTGAGTACTGTGCACAGTTCCGGTCACCACATTACAGGAAGGATGTAATTGCACTAAAGAAGGTACAAAGGAGATTTATGAGGATGTTGCCAAGACTGGAGAATTTTAGTTAGAAGGAAAAATTGGATAGGCTGGGGTTGTTCTTTTTGGAACAGAAGAGGCTGAGGGGTGATTTAATTGAGATGTACAAAATTATGAAGAGCCTAGGTAGAGTGGATAGGAAGGACCTATTTCCCTTAGCAGAGAGGTCAATAACCAGGGTGCATAAATTTAAAGTGATTGGTAGAAGGATTAGAGGAGAGCTGAGGAAAACAATTTCGCCCAGAGGATGGTAGGGGTCTGGAACTCATTGTCTGAAAGGATGGTAGAGGCAGAAACCCTCAACTCAGTTTAAAAAGTACCTGGATGTGCATTGAAGTGCCGTGACTTACAAGGCTGAGGACCAAGTGCTGCAAAGTGGGATTAAGCTGGGTGGCTCATTTTCGGCTGGCGTGGACATGATGGGCTGAATGGTCTCCTTCTGTGCCGTAAATTTTCTATGATTCTATGAAAAACTGCACCGCACTTTCTGAATTCATGCAGATGAAGCATCTACTTCAAGGCAAAGGCAGGGAATTTCCTTGGAGTTGCTCCCACTCTGCCATCGTAACTTCACTGAAAGTGCAGCAGAAGTCCTGTTTATGCATGTAAACTGGGTTTCTGCTGCACATCCGATGAAGTTACAGTGGCAGAGCGGGAGCAGCTCTGAGGACATTTCCAAATAAAGTTTCTATGGTTACAAACATGACTACCTTGCAGCAGAATTTTCAGAGTAATCCTGAATCTGGCCAAAAATCCTTTGAGGAGGTGTCAATGCTCCTATAATCTGTACTTATTCTACTTGAGCGTATCTGGTGCACAGCTGTCTTAGACATCCAACATCCAATCTGGCTGGACCACATCAAGCTTTTTCTCTGCCAAAACCACCCACTAATGTGGGTTCTGCCCGGAAAGCGAAGATACCCGTTGGTTTTTGTTCTCCACTACCAACTTCCTCTATTATCCTGCAACCTCTACCTTTATCTCTAACAACAGGGTAAGGAGCTCATGGAATTCTTTGTCACCATTGCCTGGAATTTCTGCAGGACTTCTGCTGATCTCCCGCTGTAACTGTAGCAAAAGATCCACGGAAAACCTGGAGAAACTCAAATTCCTCTTTGAGCTCATCTTATCCACAAGACCCACCTCCTGCTCCATGGACCCAATTTCAGCTGCCTAGTACCCAGGCTCTGGAATTCCCTCCCTCAAGCCTTCTACTGCCCACCTCAGTTTCCTCTCTTTTCTACAGTAAAGGTGCTATATAAATGCAAGTTGTTGTTGTTTCAATTTAGTTCCCATTTACATTTCAGTATTGTGATCTTTGTGTAAAAGCATTATCAAACATAAATGATGTATTCTTTGCCATTACAGTTTGCCTGGCATAGAATTTAAAACCACTAATAAACATATTTTAGGAATGAATTTCACCAAATGAAGTACAATAATTATTAATACTGGAATTTCTAGTTTTGCTTTCAGTTGTAAATGATTAAGGAATATTAAGCCATTAATTGAATTTCTATTTATAAATGAATTGTCAGATCAGACAATCTATTTCAATATGGTTGACATCCTTCATTATTATAAAGTTCTAAACATTTCCTAAGGAAGCAATAAACTGATTCTCAGACAGTCAGACGGGTCAAGACATTTTGCAGACTAAACGAGAGTAGCAGAAAAATGTCTACATATAATCTTTAGCTATATCTTTACTAGACGCACTCTAAATCAAATTACTTTATTTTCCTTTATTTTAACCACAGATGACGTCAGCATTTCCTGTAATTCCTTTCTCATTAAATTCCATTATCCAGCGAAACATGACTAAGAATTCTACAGCCACACAAAACTAAAATTTAAAAAAAAACTAGTATCAGTAATGGTGGCCATGAAACTACCGGATTGTCGTAAAAACCCATCTGGTTCACTAATGTCCTTTAGGGAAGGAAACCTGCTGTCCTTACCCAGTCTGGCCTACATAGGACTTCAGACCCACAGCAATATGGTTGATTCTTAATCACCCTCTGAAATGGCCTAGCAAGCCACACAGTTGTACAATCTCGCTACAGAAAGTCACAATAAGATTAAAACTGGATGGACCACCTGGCATCGGACCACTAGGCACTTGTCACGACAAAGGCAAACCAAGCCAAGTTGACCCTGCAAAGTCCACCTCACTAACATCTGGGGACTTGTGCCAAAATTGGGGGAGCTGGCCCACAGACTAGTCAAGCAACAGCCTGATACAGCCATATTCATAGAATCATACCTTTCAGCCAACGTCCCAGACTCTTCCATCACCATTCTTAGGTATGTCCTGTCCCACCGGCAGGACAGACCCACCAGAGGTGGCGATACAGTGGTATACAGTCAGGAGGGAGTGGTCCTGGGAGTCCTCAACATTAACTGCGGACCCCATGAAATCTCATGGCATTAGGTCAATTATGGGCAAGGAAACCTCCTGCTGATTACCACCTACCGCCCTCCCTCAGCTGATGAATCAGTCCTCCCCCATGTTGAGCACCAATTGGAGGAAGCACTGAGGGTTGCAAGGGCACAGAATGTACTCCGGGTGGGGGACTTCAATGTGCATCACCAAGAGTGGCTCGGTAGCACCACTACTGACCAAGCTGGCCAAGTCCTGAAGGACATAGCTGCCAGAATGGGCCTGCGGCAGATGATGAACGAACCAAAATGAGGAAAAAAACCTAACGATCCTCGTCCTCACCAATCTGCCTGTCGCAAATGCATCTGTCAATGACAGTATTGGTAGAAGTGACCACCGCACAGTCCTTGTGGAGATGAAGAACCGTTTTCACACTGAGGACACCATCCAATGTGTTGTGTGGCACTACCACCATGCTAAATGGGATAATTCAGAACAGATCTAGCAGCTCAAAACTGGGCATCCATGAGGCGCTGTGAGCCATCAGCAGAATTGTATTCCAGCATAATCTGTAACCTTATGGCTCGGCATATTCCTCACTCTACCATTGTCAACAAGCTGGGGATCAGCCCTGGTTCAACGAAGAGTGTAGAAGACCATGCCAGGAGCAGCACCAGGCGTGCCTAAACATGAGGTGTCAACCTGGTGAAGCTACAACACAGGACTACATGAATGCTAAGTAGCAGAAGCAACATGCTATGGACAGAGCTAAACGATTCCACAACCAACGGATCAGATCACAGTTCTGCAGTCGTGCAACATCAGTCGTGAATGGTGGTGGACAATTAAACAATTAACGGGAGGTGGAGGCTCCGTGAACATTCCCATCCTTAATGATGGACGTGAGTGCAAATGACGAGGCTGAAGCGTTTATGACCATCTTCAGCCAGAAGTGCCGAGTGGAAGATCCATCTAGGCCTCCTCCCGATATTCCCACCATCATAGAAGCCAGTCTTCAGCCAATTCGATTCACTCCACGTGATGTCAAGAAACAGCTAAGTGCACTGGATACAGCAAAGGCTTTGGGCCCCGACAACATCCCGGCTGCAGTGCTGAAGACTTGTGCTCCAGAACTAGCCACGCCTCTAGCCAAGCTGTGCCAGTACAGCTATAACATTGGTATCTACCCGATAATGTGGAAAATTGTCCAGGTATGACCTGTCCACAAAAAGCAGGACAAATCAAATTGAGCCAAGTCCAATTATCACCCCATCAGTCTACTCTCAATCATCTGCAAAGTGATAGAAGGTGTCGTCGACAGTGCTATCAAGCGGCACTTACTCACCAATAAACTGCTCATCGATGCTCGATTTGGGTTCCGCCCGGACCACTCGGCTCTAGACCTCATTACAGCCTTGGTCCAAACATGGACAAAAGAGCTGAATTCCAGAGGTGAGGTGCGAGTGACTGCCCTTGATATCAAGGCAGCATTTGACCAGGTGTGGCACCAAGAAGCCCTAGTAAAACTGAAGTCAATGGGAATCGGGGAAAACTCTCCAGTGGCTGGATTCGTACTTCGGACAAAGGAAGATGGTAGTGGTTGTTGGAGGCCAATCATCTCAGCCCCAGGACATTGCTGCAGGAGTTCCTCAGGGTAGTGTCCTTGGCTCAACCATCTTCAGCTGCTTCATCAATGACCTTCCCACCATCATAAGGTCAAAAATGGGGATGTTCGCTGATGATTGCACAGTGTTCAGTTCCATTCGCGACCCCCTCAAGTAATGAAGCAGTCTGAGCCCGCATGCAGCAAGACCTGGACAACATCCAGGCTTGGGCTCATAAGTGGCAAGTAACATTCGCGCCAGACAAGTGCCAGGCAATGATTATCTCCAACAAGAGAGAGTCTAACCACCACCCTTTGACATTCAACGGCATTGCCATCGCCGAATTCCCCACCATCAACATCCTGGGGGTCACCATTGACCAGAAACTTAACTGGACCAGCCACATAAATACTGTGGCTACAAGAGCAGGTCAGAGGCTGGGTATTCTGCGGCGAGTGACTCACCTCCTGACTCCCCAAAGCCTTTCCACCATCTACAAGGCACAAGTCAGGAATGTGATGGAATACTTTCCACTTGCCTGGATGAGTGCAGCTCCAACAACACTCAAGAAGCTTGATACCATCCAGGACAAAGCAACCCGCTTGATTGGCACCCCATCCACCACCTTAAAAAATTCACTCCCTTCACCACCGGTGCATCCGTGTCTGCAGTGTGCACCATCCACAGGATGCACTGCAGCAACTCGCCAAACCCACGACCTCTACCACCTAGAAGGACAAGAGCAGCAGGCATATGGGAACAACACCACCTGCACATTCCCCTCCAAGTCACACACCATCCCGACTTGGAAATATATCGCCGTTCCTTCATCGTCGCTGGGTCAAAATCCTGGAACTCCCTTCCTAACAGCACTATGGGAGAATCTTCACCACACGGACTGTAGCAGTTCAAGAAGGCGGCTCACCACCACCTTCTCGAGGGCACTTAGGGATGGGCAATAAATGCTGGCCTTGCCAGCGACGCCCACATCCCATGAACAAATTTAAAAAAAGAAAAGAACTGAGCCAAGTTCATTTACTTTCAGTTAACAGCTCTCAGAAATGTATTTCTAATTAGCTAAAATATATGATCGTTATTTATTGAATAATTTGAGAGAATTAATCAATTAATCAGGGGAGATGTAAATAGGAACTGCTGTTACTGTAAATGTTTTCCTAATAGAAATTTGCCTAGTCAACTAACTCTACTGACTATATTTTCTCTTTATTTTCGAAAATTCATCATAATTTACCACCTGCTAACAAAATGACTCCGTAATTGCTAACACAGATTTGAAACGTGCAATTCTGGAAAACATGATCTTGTCAACTGTAATGAAAAATGGCCAATTATATTCCACCTGCAATAATGACCCTTCAGCCCTTGTCAAGCAGCTAATGATCATTTAATTGGTGTAAATGTTGAAAAGTTAGTTACTCCTGTTGTGCAGTGCCCAATTTTGGAGAGAAATGGCTCAACAATCAGATTTACTGATCAGCATGTACTAGCTATATCTGTAATGGAATACCACAATCAGACTTTTGGCATTAGAGATCACCCCCAAGAACGCTGAAGAGCAATAAGCTTGGCTTTTTGTCACTGAAAGATGCAGCTCCTGGCAGGGGGTCCAGAAAAATAGCAAGCCTTAATGAAAAGCAAAAAGGGAAGGCACGAATTTTGCTATACAGCAGCAGTGCAAGACATATGTGAACATTACATAATAACTGTTAAAGGCAAATGCACAATGTGTTGTACGGAAGCATTGAAATGTTAACAAAGGTAAGAAGGATATAGGTATTAGAAGTGCAAATAGGAAAATCATGCAAATTACATTTACACATCCTGACAGGAAAGAGATTGGTCTGATCCAGTCATTCATTTATGAACGTCTCCAGTCTAATTGCTGGTGCCCTGAACTCCACCTTACATAGTGTCCAACTCATTCAGAACTGCAAGCTTCATATCATATCACACATGAAGTTCTGCACACTCATCGCCTTGTCCTTTCCAGTCTCCTTTGGCTCCCTGTCTTACAGTGCATCAGTTTTATATCCTCATTTTCAAATCCTCATGAACTCACTGCACTATACCTCTGGAATCTTCTCCAGCCCCACACTCTTCAGTCTTCTGACTCTGGTTGGCTAGACACCCCCCTCTACTGTTCCATCATCAGCTGAAGGGGTTTCAGCCACCACATTCCTGTACTCCAAAATTCATTTCTTGAATCTTTCTCCTTGCTACATCTATTCCCAAAACTTGCCTCTTTGCCAATGTTTTCAGTCATTAATTTCAGTCCTACTTCCTACTTTGCATCAATGATACACTCTGTAATGCATTTTGTTATGAGAAATGTAACATAAAAATAAATTGTTGTTGTAGCATGTAGAAGGTGGTGAGCCGCATGACCAGAAATAACTCCCACTGTAGGGGAGGGAAAATCTGGAACTCATTGACATCATGGAGATTGGACTGGTGTTATGTACCATATTAGTCATATATCTTGTGACTTGCACAACATGTGCCATCAATGTGTGCAAATACACTGATTGTGTACAAGTGCAGTGTAATGCATATAAAGATAGTACAGCACCAAATGGATAAGTATGTCATGTACTCATAATGTACCATCTGCTCTCTTTAAGGCCTCTATCAAATTTCACATCAATAACTCCCCAACCAATAGAAACAGTCTTCCTCTTCACCCTATCAAAACCTTTCACAATATTAAAAGATTCTTTGAAATCTCCCGCTAACCTTCTCTGCTCCAGTGGAAATAGTCCCAGTATCTCTCATGTCTCCGAATAACTGTAGTTTCCCATCCCTGGAATCATTCTGGGGAATTTACGTTGTACACTGTATGTAGGGGAAGCAGCACAGGAGCAGCCATTTAGCATTCATGTCAGTGGCAGTTTGTGACAAGTGACAGTAGGCACCACCTCTGAAAGCACTGAACCCACAGGGACTGCAGCAAACAAAACCCTGGGCACTGGTGCAGGTACGTCAGGATTAAGCACAGATATATGTATCTCCTGTAGCTCATCCTGTATCAATGCTGCATAGCCAACTGATGAGCTACAGGAGATAGCTCATGTATACACTGTTCCAATGAAGTTCAACGGAAACTTGAGGAACAGCAAACACCTCATCTTTCGATTAGGCATTTTACAACCTTCCGGCCTCAGCATTGATTTCAATAACTTCAGATCATAAATCACTGCTCCCATTTTCTCAGACAGCAGGTGCTGGTAATGATTCTGCTGTTGCCATTTACAGCTCCTCGAGACCCATCTTTTGTTTCTTTACTTGTCCCATTGCCACCCTCCTTGCCTTGCACCATCATCCCTTTTGTCATTTGATCACTCCTGCCCTCCACCCTATCATAGACTTTCCCTTTTGTTCTTTCCTCCCCTCCCCTTACTCTCTTCACCCCACCCCCCCCCCACTTTCCCTGGCTCTGTACTTGCTTAAAAACTTTTAAATCTTTAACTTCTTCCTGTTCTGATGAAAGGTCATCAACCTGAAACGTTAACTCTGTTTCTTTCTCCACAGATGCTGCCTGACTTGCTGAGTATTTCCAGCATTTTCTGCTTTTATAATCCATCGGTGCTATTTCCTCACCTAGGAAGCATTTAGTAGTGAGGCACAGGCAACACAGACAAGTACACGGTGCACAAGGGACAAACACAGAAGTGAAATACATTCAATATGTACGCCACAAGTACTGAAAAACTGATATAGGCTGTCATTTCTTTCATTGTCCAAAAGCCAAACAAAATGGCTGAATCTTTTGATGGTCACTGTGGTATATGAAGTTAATGGCAGTGGAGATCTTCACTGCCACTGAGATACACATAGTAGCTTCAAGCATATTATTCCAATGGACCAGTCACTTTCACAATCACTTCTATGGTTCTCCAAAGATGGGTGAAACTAGAACTAGGGGGCATAATCTTAGAATAAGGGGCTACTCTTTCAAAACTGAGATGAGGGGAAACTTCTTCACTCAGAGGGTTGTAGGACTGTGGAATTTGCTGCCCCAGGAAGCTGTGGAAGCTACATCATTGAATAAATTTAAAACAGAAATAGACAGTTTCCTAGAAGTAAAGGGAATTAGGGGTTACGGGGAGCGGGCAGGAAATTGGACATGAATTTAGATTTGAGGTTAGGATCAGATCAGCCATGATCTTATTAAATGGCGGAGTAGGCTCGAAGGGCCGATTGGCCTACTCCTGCTCCTATTTCTTATGTTCTTATGTTCAGAACTTCTAATCCAAGCATAACACTTAAATAGCATCTTGCTATCAGAACATAAATGGCTTCTTCATCATCTAGTCATTAATACATAGTGCTGCCAATCCAAATCTCACCTAGATATAGCAACATATTTCACAATTCATGTCACAAAGGTAAGTACCGATGAAGGAAGCCATTTGGCCTATCTAGCTCCTCTTCCCATAGATACCTATGGTCCCCAGTTACTGCATCCAATTACTTCTTGAATGATTCCAGAGGTTTACTTCCACTACCCTGCCCTACCAGGTAAATATCACTTAGTGTGGAACATCAAACTCAACTGCCTCTAGGGCACTCCCCTCAATGCATCTCCCCATCCCGCCATTAGCCCCATATCTAGTACCAGCCACTTTCTCACTATTAGCAAATTCCTTATCCACCTCAAAGTCTTATCTAAGATAGCCACAGTTTTAAGCTTGTGCAGCAGCCATTCATGTGGAACTTTCTGTAAGTCTAAAGAAAACTTGCATTTATATAACGCTTTTCATGACCTCGGGAAATCCCAAAGTGCTTTACAGCCAATGACGTACTTTTGAAGCGTAGTCACTGTTTTAATGTAAGAAACATGGCAGCCAATTTGCTTACAGCAAGCTCTCACAAACAGCAATGTGATAATGACCAGATAATCTGTTTGTGATATTGATTGAGGGATAAATTTTGGCCAGGACGTCGGGGAGAACTCCCCTTGAATACTTTGAATAGTCTTCCCTCCACTTTGAACAGTGCTGTGAGATCTTTCCCATCCACCTGAGAGGGCAGACGGGACCTCAGTTTAATGTCTAGGTACAAGGCTTCCACATACCAACTTAGAAAACTAACAAAAGCTGATCAACAGCTTTAAAAAAAAAGCTGGCACAACCCCCAAAAGCTGATATCTCAAAAACAGCCCTATCTTAAAAACAAATTGGCACAGGAGCTTTGTAACTTAAGCTGTCGGTATAAACAACATTCCTTCACTTGTATTGGAGGAAAAATACATAAGCACGTGAAAGCCTGAAAGAGGAAATTCAGATGTTAAAAGCACAAAATTGGTGGTAGTTTTTTTTGGGTGGGGTGGGGGTGGTGGGGGGTTGCAGTCTGGGATATGTTCCCTTGAAAGCTTTTGAAAGATGCATTCTTGTTCATTTTAAGCACTTTTATACTTCACAATTGCTAGGCGTTTTAACCTAACAAAAAGGAAATACACAGTAACATTTGGATTTTCGACAGACCAACCAAACTTGTCCAAGAGTTACCTTAACAGTCCTTCTCTCACATTCTTGAACAGTCCTTCATATATTCTCCCCGGCCCCGGAACCAATTCGTAGAGACAGTGTATCCCATGCAACTCCCACCCTTTCACAGTAACATTTCCTTTCATTATCATTTATTTCCCTCCCTTTCATTGCTTTCCATTTCCTATTTCCCTCTTCCCTTCATTTTTCTCCTGCCCTCACCCCTTCATTGTCATCCATGTCCGACCTTCCTTTGACATCCATTTTCCCCTTTTATTGCCATCCATTTGCCCCCTCGTTCATTATCAGTTACACCCTTTCCTTGCCATCCATTTCCTCCCCACCCACTCAGTCCCCTTCCTACCTGAGTCCAGTTGCTCATGCACAGCAACAGGCACCTCTCCAATCATTGCGACTGCCAACGTTAATGCCAATGATTGCAGCCTCTGTGTGCTGTAGTTGGGAACTCCATTTCTCAGGAAAATTCCCATCTATAGTATACAGAGGCTGCAATCCCTTGTTAGGATTAGCGTTGACTGGAGGGAGGAACCTGTTTCAGTCCAATAGCAGCTAAGCTCAGGAAGGACTAGGACTGGAGATAGAGTGGTCTGCTCGGTTACACTCACTTTCTTAAAATCTTGTCCCAGTGGACACAACCAGATTCCAACTCTTTATTTAGGATATGAAATTCATTTGCACTGTTTAGACCCAGGTAAGCCTTGGTATTTTATGTAAACACAGTTTACTTGCAGCTGGAAGAAGAGATTGTGGCCAAATATAGAACCATCAAGTCTCATTTAATGTAAATCACAGGGCAAGTGTTGTGTGTGTGTGTGAGAGAGAGAGTGAATGGGGTAAAAGTTGGATCACAAATATACTTAATCACAATGAAAATGCTGCCTTTAGCCTCCTGCTTTGGCTTTTATCTATGCCCCCCTCCCCCTATCATAGGATGCCATAATTATTGTTTACCATTTTTAAATCTTCAATTTTCAAAGAGGTTTTGCTTGAAGAGCTTCCTGTTTTTATTCTGTTTTTCTTTCTTCCCTTCTTCATGGTAGATATTTTTCTCCAGTTGGCAGGTTGGACAGGTGGCAGGTGACCCACTCACTTATCTATATACACTGCCCCGCAGCCAGTTATTCAGCAATATTTTGTTAATACTGCTGACTAATTGACTACAGGGCAGTGCATGAGAGTAACATGGAGTGGCTTCAACCTTAACCCATTGCCCCTTTCATGATGTAAATGAGATTGGGATCTCATTGTGGCTGTGAGTAAGTGGTACACACAAGCATCCACTTTAGTCCTCCATGGCACAGTGCACTGGGGTACCACCATGTCACCCTGGAATTAATTCCCCACCCCCCTGCCTAATTTTTTCCTCTCTCCTCCTTAAGGTGGTCACATATGTTGCTCCATGGGGCCCAGCAGCCATCAGGTAGCTTACCCCAGTCACTATTCTTCACACGAAAACACAGACAATAATTATCAGCAAGCTATTTAACAATGGAAGATACTAGATGCACAATCCCCATGCACACAGTTTCCAGCAAGGTTCGCTGGATAGGAATCAAGAGCAAGAAACCTGACTTGATTTTTTTTTCCCTTCCCTATCTCGGTGGACAACTAAGCCACTGCTCGATGGAGTCCAATATTTGGATGAATATTTCCCGAATTAAAATCTGTCCAGTCATTTGCTACAATCTAACGAAGTGGTCATTGTTCTAGAAATGGCAGTGTGTAGAGGATTCCACAGGAAAGCTTCGACTTCATAAGTGCAAAGGAATGGCCATCACAGCAGCTTCTGACAAGAAGAGATCCAGCCGCTTCCAGTCCAAGTACTACAACACTGATGGAGAAGATTGCGATTGTGAAGAAAATGCATATAAAATGAGCCCAGCAGCAAGACAAAAGCAGAAACTTTTCTCCAAGCGAAGTAAGTAGTTAATGTGCTTGTACTGTGTGACGATAAGGCATTTGAACAGCATATCAAAGGCCTAGCATTATGTGACTTGCAGTTGCAAGGATAAGTTAGGCTTGAAAGAGTGGAATTTTGAGAGAACTTTTCTTGTATTTTAAATGATCCCACTTTGAGATACATGCTTTACTAAAAAGAGGAAATACAGCATTCTGAATGCCACTGCACTTAAGACCAACTAAAGAATCATATCAATAGAATGGCTTATTTATATGGATGCCAAAACACTTTATTAAAATATCCATATTGCATTCTTGGGAGCCAAGGATAGGAAACTATCAATTCGTATGTAATAGTGCATTGATTATTCAATGTATCAGGTGCTGTAAACTAAGCGTACAACCCATCTAACTGAACCACTGCTGTGATTAATTAGTTATAGTTAGAAATCATGAAGATGTAATACAGTAAATTAGATATTCTGTTAAATTGTGATAGGAGCTAATTTTGAAGGCCTGATTTTTAACACGCCCCCCCAACCCCGAACAGATTTCAACTCCTGCCCCCTGGCTTCGGGCAGGAGTAAGTGTTGGACATTCAAATGAGGTCCGGTTCTTTAAAATCTATCAGGCCTCTTGCTCCGAAGGGCCGGACAGATCACCGTCCGCTTCGACCTCTGTACCCCCGAATTCTGCACCCCCCCCAAATTGTTCAAACCAGCTTGTAACCTCTAATGTGCAAATATGCTTATTAAAATAAAAAAGCATCTGCTTATTTCATATTGCAGAATAGAAAATTCTTGTTCTGTCTGATTAGCTGTTCCTGCAAAAATGAGACACTGAACAGATAAATATAATTGCCCTCTTTTGGCTCAGTTTTAAACCCATTTTTTTGGGCTGTTTGCTGCCTTCTAGTGACATCTAGAGGTTTCCTTTTGCAACAGCAATGGTGGTTCAAGTAGCAGAAATGAAATGCTGTCCCCAAAAAGTGAAAGGCGAGCCCCAATGTCTCCCCTCCCTTCAATTCTTTTCTTCTACCATTTGTTTCATTTCTGTTTTTAATAAACTTTCTATCCATGCTACTTCATGTATAACCATTCCTAATAATCTGCTTTTTAAAAACTCCTTTCATCCTCTCTTCATTTTTTTTTTCTTTCATTTTGTTCTCAATGCCTATCCTACTTTGGACCTTTTTATTTTTATCATTACATTTTTATTTTGATTCCCATTTGCCTTTCTTTGTTTCTTCCTCTATCTTGTTCTTCATTTGATTTTCCTTCTTTGTCAGTTCCCTTCCTTATCTTGCCAAACACAGTATTCTGAAGAACCACCTGAACACAGTGTAAGTAAGAATTCTCAAGGATGTCTCAACGATGACAGGTGCTGTTGGGAGACTTCTAGAACACAGCACATTATGCATATGGCCTATATTAGGCACTAACAACAATCTGAATATACATCCAATATTAGTTTACCTGTTTCTATCACTTTTGCGAAGTTCCAAACATAACTGTAACTTTCTTTTACCATCCTAGAATTGTCTGCTACATCCCAAGAATGATTTTGTTGTGGGCGGAAGGGGGAGGGGGTAGAAGCTGAGGGGGGGGGGGCACAATTCTTTGGATTTTAACATTCATGGAGACAGGGGTGTAATGAATTGCCCCATAATGTATCACATCCCTTAGGGGGGATTTACATTTTTAGTTTCCTTTCTCTAGCCATAGCAATACTGGCTAGATTGTTATGGTGGTCATGACAGGAAATAGAATGACTGATGTAATCCCATCTTTATCACCTACATTTAGTACACATGCCCATATTTGGGCAGATAGATTCAAAAGCTGCCTTCGCTTCTGGTAGAAAACCCCAAAGGTGGTGGTGACCAGCAATGTGGATTTTCACCCCAGCCAACCCCAAATTAGCCCAAAATTAGGCAGAACAGCAGCAGAAAATCCTGCCTAACGTTTTTAAAATATTGCTTGCAGACCTCCCATGGCATTGTTTATAGTGAGTCAGAGAATACACTGTCTTGTAACAATAGGAGTGTTACCAACAAAATGTGATAAGGAAAGTGTTACTTTCAGGAAATAAATGTAATCTTTTCTGGAAGTGCATGCTGAAAGAAAGAAAGGAAAGATGCTAGTGAATCCCTCTTTGTTAACCTCACTGCCAATGCTCTCTCAAGATACAACACCATATCATATCCCCTTACATTTCAGTCAGTGTGCAGTTTGTGACAGCAATTTTTGAAAGCCTAGTGTATCTTCATTACAAATTTAAAAGTGCATGCTTTAACTGCAAAGTTAGTTCTATCTATTTTAATATTTTTATTTTTACTTTCAGAATTTAAGCAAAGCTACATACGGAATAGGTCAATCCGTTCAGTGTCTATTGAACTTGAGGGAGAAGTTTATGATCTGGATTTGGATGAGGGATTTGACCTAGTTGTGCCAAAGAACATCACTAAACGACATGATGTAGCTGACGAGGAAGAAGAGAACATGGGTGAAAGCAGTGGCACGGGCAATAGTAATGAATTAATTGTACCCAGTTCAATTAAAGTCACACATAAGTAAGTTGCCACTTTTTTCCCTTGTTTATTTAATAGAGCTATTTTCCTTTGTCCATATCTGGTCTCATTCATAAATCGTTCAACAGCTGGGAAGCCAAGAACATTGATCTCCTTTGTGGGTCTTACATTCTGTGGCATTGCATGGCTTAGCTAACCCGTAACCTGAAGGTGAAAGGTCATGGTCCTTACTCACTACGTCACACAGGTCTCCAAATGCTTCAGTCCATAAGTTTTGGTGGTGGTATTTATAGTTATTGAACTGGATTGTCAGGCATCTTTAGAGTTAAGTAATTTGTTTGATGAAGAAATACCATTGAATGAAAACATAAGTAATAGTGAATGTAGCAATGCCATTAAATATCATAATGCAAAAAGAAATGTAAAGGAGTTATACCTTGTGCAAAAGAACAATAACAGGAAGTATACCTTAAAAACTAAGATTCTGAAGAGTAAAGGAACAGAGATGCAAAGGTTCAGATATATAAGCCCAGATTTTAACTATTGCTGGGAATCGGGGGTGCAAAGTGGGTGGCAAACTGTCCGGCCCCCTGGAGTGTGAGACCTGATGGTGTTTAGCTCCGGGACTTCATTCACATGCTAACGGTAGGTGGGTGTCAAAATTCGTGGGGCGTCAGGCCGCCACCAGAGACATAGAAACATAAAAACATAGAAAATAGGAGCAGGAGTAGGCCATTTGGCCCTCCGAGCCTGCTCCCCTATTCAATATGATCATGGCTGATCCTCTATCTCAATACCATATTCCCGCTCTCTCCCCATACTCCTTGATGCCTTTTGTGTCTAGAAATCTATCTAGCTCCTTCTTAAATATATTCAGTGACTTGGTCTCCACAGCCTTCTGTGGTAGAGGATTCCACAGGCTCACCACCCTCTGAGTGAAGAAATTTCTTCTCATCTCAGTCTTAAATGTCCTACCCTATATCCTGAGACTGTGACCCCCTCATTCTGGACCCGCCCCCCCACCCTCCCTGCATCCAGTCTGTCCAGCCCTGTCAGAATTTTATATGTTTCAATGAGATCCCCTCTCATTCTTCTAAACTCGAGTGAATACAGGCCGAGTCAACCCAATCTCTCCTCATAAGACTGTCCTGCCATCCCGGTAATCAATCTGGTGAGCCTTCGCTGCACTCCCTCTATGGCAAGTATATCCTTAGGTAAGGAGACCAAAACTGCACACAATACTCCAGGTGTGGTCTCACCAAGGCCCTGTATAACTGCAGTAAGACATCTTTGCTCCTGTACTCAAATCCTCTTGCAATGAAGGCCAACATACCATTTGCCTTCCTAACTGCTTGCTGCACCTGCACATTTACTTTCAGTGACTGGTGTACAAGGTACCCAGATCCCTTTATACATCAACATTTCCCAATCTATCACCATTTAAATAATACTCTGCCTTTCTGTTTTTCCTTCCGAAGTGGATAACTTCACATTTATCCACATTATACTGTATTTGCCCACTCACTTAACTTGTCTAAATCGCCTTGAAGCTTCTTTGCATCCTCCTCACAACTCACGATCCCACCTAGCTTTGTGTCATCAGCAAACTTGGAAATATTACATTTGGTTCCCTCATCCAAATCATTGATATATATTGTGAATAGCTGGGGCCCAAGCACTGATCCCTGCGGTACCCCACTAGTCACTGCCTGCCACCCCGAAAAAGACCCATTTATTCCTACTCTCTGTTTCCTGTCTGTTAACCAATTTTCAATCCATGCCAGTATATTACCACCAACCCAATATGCTTTAATTTTGCATACTAACCTCTTATGTGGGACTTTATCAAAGGCCTTCTGAAAATCCAGATAAATCACATCCACTGGTTCTCCTTTATCTATTCTACCAGTTACATCCTCAAAAAACTCCAGTAGGTTTGTCAAACACGATTTCCCTTTCATAAATCCATGTTGACTTTGTCTAATCCCGTTGATATTTTCTAAATGTCCTGTAATCACATCCTTTATAATAGACTCCAACATTTTCCCTACGACTGATATTAGGCTAACCGATCTGTAGTTCCCTGTTTTCTCTCCCTCCTTTTTTAAATAGTGGGGTTACATTTGCCATCCTCCAATCTGCAGGAACTATTCCATAATCTATAGAATTTTGGAAGATAACAACTAATGCATCCACTATTTCCATGGCTACCTCTTTTAGTACTCTGGGATGCAGATTATCAGGCCCTGGGGATTTATCGGCTTTCAGTCCCATTAATTTTTCCAGCACTTTTTTTTTACTAATACTAATTTCCTTTAATTCCTCCTTCTCAGTAGTCCTTTGGCTCTCTAGCATTTCTGGGAAGCTATTTGTGTCCTCTTCCGTGAAGACAGAACCAAAGTATTTGTTTAATTGTTCTGCTATTTTCTTGTTCCCCATTATAAGTTCTCCCGGGCCCCACGGAAACAGTCCCCAGCACGTAAGTAAGGAATTAGGGGGGATTGTAAAGTCCAGGATTGGGGTTGGGGGGAAGAAGCTTGGGGCATGTGAGGCCCAGTGCATCCTTGTGGGGCCAGGAGGAACATTCTTGCTCCTCCTGGCCCACAGGGAACCTTTAAAAAAATTTTTAGAAATAAAGTTACCTGGGCCTCTTGTGGCCAGGATTCTGGCTTCCACCAGCTTTTACTGACCGGCTCAAGACTATATGGGCCTTAGTTGGGCCTGCGGTTAAAATATGTGGGTGGCCCAATGATGTCATCGGGGCGTTACTTTGCCATTGAAACTAGGTCCTGCTACTCTGGGGCGGGCAGCCTTCCCATACCTGCATTCAGGCAAATTAAAACAGTGGTGGGCGGGCACACTTTGGGAACGCAGCATGGTGGGTGGGTTAAGATCTGCTCTATAGGTCTTTTCAGGTGGGAATGCAGCTAGAAAAGACAATAAAAATGTTAACTAAGATTCTGAGCTTTATACATAGGGCATTAAACCTAAAAGTTGAATTGGTTAGGCCACAACTAAATTATTATATGCACTTCTGGGCACTCCATTATAGGAAGGAGATTAGAACCCATGGAATGGTAGAATTATACCAGGAATGAAAGGTTATAGTTATGAAGAAAAGCTCAAAACAGTGTCTCCCCCCCGCCCCCCCGCCCCCACTTTACTGGAGCAAAGAAGGTTAAAAAGGATCTAAGTTTTCAAAATTGTGAAACGTTTTGAGAGGGTAAAATTGATTCTGCTGGTTATTGAATTAATAACAAAGGACCAGAAATGCAAGATTGTTACTTGAAGAATGAAAGGGGAAGTTGGGAGAATTGTTTTCCACACAAAAGGTTATGAGAACATAGAATGTTTTACCACGAATGGCGGTTGAAGTAGAGATTATAACATCATTTAAAAGGGAATTTAATAATTATTTAAAAGGAGAACTATAGGAAAGTGGGATTAGAATCGCTAGCTCCTTTTGAAGAACTAGTACCATGGAATGGCCTCCTTCTGTGCAGTTATCATGATGCAATGCTACTGACTGTCACAATACTATTAAATGTCACTATTATTGAATGCAGTGTATGTGTTGAATAAGAGCAAGGAATTGCACAAATAATTGTTTTGTTATTATCTTAGGTGCTACATATTGGCCAATGAGACTGTTCAGTGTGATGGAGATCTGTACAAATCACTTCAAGCTTGGAAGGATCACAAATTACACATTGATCACGAGGTTAGCTACAGAGAAATAATTAGTAACATATTTCACATGGAAGATTACCAAACCAGTGAAAAATATAAATAATTTCAATGTTCTGATGATTAATTATGAATGTTAATTATTCTTATCATGCATAATGTATAGTTTGGAATATTTTTGTGTAAAAGTGTTTTTTTACATTTCTAATTCATTTGTATATTTCCATTGAATTTGGTAAATGTTTACACTGCAGAATCCGCTCTCGGTCTGAGATCAGTGGCTGTTTTTCAGCTAAATTTAATAGATTCAAAGCAAAAATTAATCTTACGTTAGCAAAAAAAATGATCATTGAGTTAATAATTTACATAAACTAGGTTCAACTTTTCACAACTCTAAGCTAATACAGTAAATAATTTCAGTGAAAAATCCCACACTTTAAAATACTTGTTGTATTTTGATCATACAGGTAGCTTAAACCATGACCAGAAAGCTAGAGGAGACAAGTATAAAGCTGGCAAGCCTCAAGCAAGACTTCAGATTAGAAGTGTCTTTTCCCCACAGAGCAGTAGATATGTGGAATAGACTCCCAGCAGTTAATGCTATGCCGATTACTCATTTAAAAAGGAGCTAGATGAATACTTGGTGAAGAACAGGATCAAAGGTTATAAGTATTGATAAGGATGATGAAATACCATCTGCAAGCATATTAACCTAATCTTATTGGGGCCACAAAAATGGTTCATGATGTAGATTGTAATTGTTAAACTGATGTCTTGGGGTTTTGCTTGATTGCCTTTGGGCTTCAGGGAAGAATTTTCTCGAGTATTATCTTCTTGGAGTAACCTCTAGCTATTCCTCCTTTCAGAATTAAGTAACTTGGATAGGGTACATATCAGGGCAAACTTAATATGGGCTGTAGGAAAGTGTAGGTTTGATGGGTTGAATGACCTTTTCCTGTTTCAAGTTTTCTTATTTTATTAAAGGTATGACACCCCATTTTGTTTTAAATATAATAAATAGAAGTTTACTGTGTACACTCTACACCACATGCAAGCTTGTTTCTGGTGGTTGAATGCTATAAGCAAGTAATCCTCCATTGACCTCTGTCCTTAGATTGAAACCCTCCAAACCAAAATAAAGAACTTACGAGAGGTCAGGGGCCACCTGAAGAAAAAAAGACCTGAAGAATGTGACTGTTCAAGGATGAGGTTTGTTCTGGAATTGCAGCTTCCTTCGTTGTGTCACTAGAATAGTCCTCTTTACATATATCAACTTTCATATAGACTTCGCAAATATATTCAATTTAATGAAACACCTTGAACAATTGATTGACATTATTGCTTATCTTAAAGTTTATAGCACGTGACTCACTTAATAATACTTTTTCCTCCCCCCCTCCCCCCACCCCTCCACCGTTTTAGTGGTACTTCTTCTCTTACTCTTTTTGTTTGATTCTGTCTAGCATTTCATATACTGAGAGTAAACAGGGTGTGCTGAGCCAAGGTGACAGCCAAAGCTGTTCTGTTACAAACAATTAGGAGATGTTAACAATTGTCTGGGTTGGCACCCTCTTGCGACTTTTCATCATTCCCTGTGAGAATATGTCTCAAGAGTTCATCACATAGGAATTATAGCCATGAACTTATGTCCTATCACTTCATGGTACAGTGAGTTAGTGTTAAATAAGCCCCAAATTTCTGCAGGGTCCAGTGGCCTACTCCCAGTGTAAGTCTGCCAGGAGTGCAACAGCGGAGGTGGAAAAATTGGCTGGGACCTGGATACGTTAGATTCTGGCCTATGCTGCCAGTTTCTGCAAGGGCCTGTTTCAGGCGGACCCTCAGTCCACCCAAACTTGGCTTATGACAACAAAGGGGATGTGGCTGGAGGAGGGAATTCGCACATGTGGGAATATTCTCAGCCTCGGTCTCTTTACTCCCAAGCACCCTGTACATTTAGCATAGCGGCATTCTGAGTGGTGGAAGTGCTGGGACCAAGTCTGGATTTTCCCCAAAGTATACCAGCCTATTCTTTAAATCGACTCCTTGGTAAATGGGGCCCAATGAAATACTTACTAAGCTGGTAGCTCTAGCAGCTGGCCTGTCCCACTTTTCCTGCCCCCCTCCCACCAAAACTTCTGACAGGCAACCAAGCTAATGCTGGTACCCACCCAACATAAACTGATTAGGTGACCTCCCCTTACCCCGCATACTTAGACAGGGTCAGGAGTAGAGGTAACCAGTGGCCACTGTGCTGCACTTCAGCTGATGGAACGGTTCTGTACATTTTCACGACAATACAGTGTTTACAAATGCATTTTTCCAATATGAGGAAGAATGGAAAAACACAAATGTATGTCTCTGACTGTCCTCCTTTGTTTTAGTCTCATGAAGGTGGTGACTTTTATAGTACATGTATAATTGGACATTTACAGGATCTTGTAGCAACCTGTATGCTAATAACATGCATGTAACTGGTATTCATGTGTTCAACAATGCTTTCTGGTGAAATGAAGAAAAAATATAATCTTGGAAAGGGATACTGAAATTTGATAAATTGATGTAAGGGGTTTCACAATTATCAGTGTTTTTCAAAGAGTGTACAAAAGGCATGCTGTGGAGTTGTAGGTTACAGTAACGGATAGCTTTCAATAACATCCATAACCTATTACTAAGTATTTTTTAAGTATGCTTTTTGTGAGGTGGGTAGGTTGGTAATGTTGAAAGTTGTGATTGACCATTTACATACTTATTCATATAAAATATGTTTGTGCCATCCTCTTTGTGTTCTGTAGTTTTCCCTCTAAACATAAGGGAATGAAAGGAAAGCTCAAGCACAAAGGAGCTAATCATCCCTTCAAGTAAGTTCTTTAATAACTAAGGAATATATTAACGTAGAGGTCCCAAGTGTCTGGTGACATCTTCCAGAATATCGGATACTTCAAGTTCATTCCTCTAAGCTCTCACTTATCATAAATCTGTATAATTGGTAAACTGTTGCTTTCCTTAGTCCCACTTTAGCTTTATCTGACTGCTCAGGAGCATCGCGTTCCTACTTAGCATTGCCTTGAGTGGGTCACTCTCTCCCAATCACCATCAACAATTGGCTTAAAAAAAATTAGGGACTACATTTATTAGCTTCTACTTCAAACAAGCTTCCCACAGACACGATGCAATTAAAGGGGAAGTTTCACAATCGGATTTGTTGAAAAATAAACCCATTATTAAGCGGTGGTGCTTGGGATTGTTTGCTGCCTTGGAGTCGGTTATTTACAATAATCTGAGATCCTCAGCTAATTTTTAACAAAGTTAAATGATGGTATTGCTTCTGTGATGCTGTAATCTTGTACCACATGCTAACAATTAGCTACTTTAAAGTTAAACTGTTAAAAAGTGTGGAATAATTCTTAAACAGTTTTCAACACCAGCACTTTATCAAGTGCTTTTGTTATTAAAGGAACAGCTGCACATTTTCAAATCTTTCTGTAAAATACTATACTGGAAATTGCTGTTGGTGATAACAAATGTAAGGAATCTTACAACACCAGGTTATAGTCCAACTGTTTTATTTGAAAATCACAAGCTTTCGGAGGCTTTCTCCTTCGTCAGGTGAGTGTGGGATTCTGATTCCATGGAATCCGAATCCCACACTCACCTGACGAAGGAGAAAGCCTCCGAAAGCTTGTGATTTTCAAATAAAACAGTTGGACTATAACCTGGTGTTGTAAGATTCCTTACATTTGTCAACCCCAGTCCATTACCGGCATCTCCACATCATGGTGATAACAAAGAACAGAGGAACATCATACAAACGTGTCAGGCCTTCAGACGCTATTGTTGACAACCGTGATTTTTAGCCTGTCACAGAACTGGGAAAAATTTCAAGAAAATAAGAAATATTCACGTTCTAGGCAAATTCTGTGGCACAAGTAATTCAATTAAAACAAAAAACTCTAAAGTGCCCAACTTAAAAAGAAATATGTACATCCTAATGATTTGCTGTCCTATCAGTTGGAGAATGCCATGTGTCATGTACCATGCACCAAAATGTAAATAGGCTTTTTAAGGTTTTGGAAAAGAGTTTGAAATATAATTTTTCAAGTCCTCAAGGTATTTTACAGTGTATTTTAGACTGCATAAGGGGTAAAGAAGTCAGTTCCTTGACATCCAGCTAAACAACCTTACTTACAATTCCATGTTTAAATACAATTTCTTTTATTGTTCAGCAGTTCAACAAATTCATTTTCTCAGCCAGTTCCCCGACAGGCTACTTAAACCTGCAACTAGCTCATAGAAGTCAGAAGAGCACTCCCTCCTGACTTCCATCCCTCCACCTCTCCAGAAGGGGTTCCTGGCTGGAAGACAGGGAATAAGTGTCTTCTGAGATTTTCAGTTGCCCAGTTACCAACAGAGATACTGCTTCAAAGATCCAAGCCGAGTCATTCAAGCCAATTGCCACGCTGATCATGGATGCAACAGTTTCAGCCACAATCTACAACAGTGGGTCACTAGTATGGGTAATTCCAGAGCCATGGGTAATTCCATTGGTCAAGGTAGGGCTGCTCTTTGCTGTGGTCACTTCTCCAGTCTGGCTGTTTAGGTAGGGTTCAGTGCTCTAGATAAGGGGGCCTGAAATGGATGGTCCTGGTTTACATGGTTGCATATTAAGGTTATGTAGTTCTGGGTAGTGTTCTAACTAGGTTGTGGTGTAAGTGACCATTAGTGAAAGACAATCCATGATGTGGCATTAATAGCGATCCCAATTGCTCAGAAGACGACTCCCTTCAACAACTTTCATTGTTGCTGGTTAGTCTGAAAATGGTAATGGTTTATAATTGCATTGGAAAAGGATCATCCTATAATTTGAATGTGACATAATTATGACAACACTGAAGCAGAGCTGTTTTTCCTATTCTTCCTCCCTGTGATAAAAGACTGTGCCTCTTTAAAAAATGCATTATGTCACATTTTAGTGTGAAATTGTTGGTTAAAAAGATCAACCTGTTACAATTTTTCTGAAGCAGGCTGGGGAGAGAGCATGTTAGGTTCAGAGAGCAGGTTGGAGTGTGGGTGATGGATTGTTAGGTAGAGCAGAAGCTATTAGGTCGGCAGGTTGTGAAGAGGGGAGGGTTTGTAGGCAGGATGTGGTGACACTTGGTAGGGAGTTAATAACAGGATGTGTTTATGAGCTATTTAGATCTGGAGACTGTTCTTATATATTGTGTTGTGCAGTGAAACTGAAGCAGGGGGCCTGACAGGGTAGATGCTGAGAGGTTGTTTCCACCGGCTAGAGAGATTAGAACTAGGGGGCATAGTCTCAGGATAAGGGGTCAGACATTTAAGACTGAAATGAGGAGGAATTTCTTCACTCAGAGGGTTGTGAATCTTTGGAATTCTCTACCCCAGAGGGCTGTGGATGCTAAGTCGTTGAATATGTTCAAGGCTGAGATAGATTTTTGGACTCTAGAGGAATCAAGGAATATGGGGATCGGGCGGGAAAGTGGAGTTGAGATCGAAGATCAGCCATGATCTTATTGAATGGCAGAGCAGGCTCGAGGGGCCGTATTGCCTACTCCTGCTCCTATATCTTATGTTTTTAATGTTTAAAGATGCACTATCATGGAGGATGAATTCTGTGATCGTGAATGAAGTGACTAATTTCCACATGTCAATGGGGTTGTTTCACAACTTGCTTCCCAGGTGTAAAACTGGTGTTGTGGATCAGCCACCCAATGTAGAAACCACCTGATTTTCATTTCCACTGATTACAATGTAAATGAAAATCGGACAGTTTCTATAACTGGTGGCTTTTCTGTAACATCAGTTTTATGCCCAGGCAACGAGTTAAGAATCTATCCCAATATGTCTAAAAATTCCGGTAAAACAATCTATTCAACAACATTAAATCTAAGTAGATTATATATAATTATATTATTATGATGATTATCATGATTATTTTCTAGAATGACACAATTACACCATTAAAAATAGCTTCACAAGCTTGCCAACCCTCTCTGCTGGTTCCTCCAGCTGTTTTCCAGGAATAGAGTAACAAATTAGCCATAAACATTCTGCTTAATGACAGCGAAGAGCCTATTACATTAAAATAACCCAAACAGTTAAATCGATTTTTAGAATTCCGATAAGTCACATGTGAAATTATCTGGTTTCTGAATAATACCATTAGTTAAGACCAGAAAAATACACTGATACTTTCAGAATGTTACCAGAAAATTTTGTACAGAAAATTAAAACAAAACAAAATTTTCGGTCTGATCCAAACATTTATGCATCCTTTTTTATGCTATGTGGAGTGATTACTCTATAATTGATTTCTAAGTATTGCTTAAACAATTGGAGATCTAAGAATGTTCATGTTAATTTAACTTTTTAGGCCTTATAAATATCTATAGCATTAACCCTATGGTTAATGTGTGCAATAAGTTAAAGACTAAATAGAATTAACTATGAGGGATAAATTTGGTTGGAAATTTAGAAAAATGTATCTAATAGCATGCATCAAAGTGATTAGAATATTCTGAGTTTTTGTTCCCTTTTCTGCTCTTAACTCTAGGAAAGGAAGCGAGGATAAAAACGAGAATGTCTGGATGTTTAAGGATGAGAGAAAAAGGAAAAAGCTGCGAAAAATGCTGAAGAGGCTGAGAAATAATGATACATGCAGTATGCCTGGCCTCACCTGTTTCACACATGACAACCAGCACTGGCAGACACCCCCATATTGGACATGTAAGAGCACAGGGCAGAAGTTGGGATCTGCAGAATGCAATCTAAACTGGGCTGGGTATAACCAACCTACATAAACTGGACTTATATGTTATGGATTCTAATAGGAAACATATATGATAACAAGCACACTTTTAACTTATAGCACCTTTAACATAGAAAATGGCCTAAGGTATTTCTTATGGGAGCAAATTGATGCTGAGAAATAGTGACAGAGTTAGGAGAGTTGACCAAAATCATGGCCAAATAGATAAGCTTTAAGAAGACTGTTAAAGAGAGATAGCAAGATGGAAAGGTTTAGTGGAGAGTTCCAGAGAGTCCTGCTGAGGTGAGTGATGGCTCTGCCACTGATAGTGGAACAGAATGAGGATGAGTGCACAGAAGGCCAAAGTTGGAGGACTGAAAGGCACAAGTGGAGACATAAGGTTAGAGGAGGTTGTGGAGGTCAGATGGGATGAGGCATTGGAGGGATTTGTAAATGAAAATTTTGAAATCACTGTGTTGGGAAAGAGGGAGTTAGTGAGGACCAGGGTGATGGACAAGTATGATTCGGTGCAGACAAAATACAGGAAGTGGAGTTTTAACCAACTTGGACTTTGTGCAGGGTACAGCTTGGGAGCCCACAAGAAAAGCATTGAAGAAATGAAGTCTAGAGATAAAAATAGCATGGATAAGTGTTTCAGTGACAGTGGAAGTCAGGTAGAGACAGAGATGGGTGATGTTGAGGAGCTGAAAGTAAACAATTTTGGTGATGGATAGAATATGGGGTTTGAAGCTTGCCTCGGGTTCAAACAAACCAGGGAGACTGCCCATTTTTCGATTCAACCTGAGTGAGATAACAAGAGTACAGAGATTTTGGCAGGAGCTGAATAAAATGACTTTGGTCTCAATGTTCAATTTGAGCAAATCCTGGTTCATTCACAAGTTGATGTTGGACAGACAGTCTGAAAGTAAAGCAGTGGTTGTGGAGGCAATAGAAGTAATGAAGAGGTGAAGGTGGGTGCTATTACCACATATCTGGAAACTGGCATATACTATTTTCTTTTATCAAATTTATCTCTTGTTTTAGTGGGACCATTCTGTGCTTGTACCAGTGCAAATAACAACACCTATTGGTGTTTGAGGACCTTCAATGAGACCCACAATTTCCTGTTCTGTGAGTTTGCCACAGGTTTCCTGGAGTACTTTGATCTCAACACAGACCCTTACCAGGTAAAACAGATCACTATGGATAGTATTGAACTGCACAGCAGCAAATTGTTTATTCTCTCTGGAACACTGCAATAATTTTGGTAGTAGAGGTTATGACATTAAATGAAAATAGCTCGAGTCATCTCCCAACATTTGTGCTTAATTGTATGAGCTGGCAAATTGCAACAACAATCTGTGCTAATTGTTTTTACTTATTAGCTACTTCTGTTGCACATTTGTATGTGTTATGTTCTCAATCTAACATAGAAACTGTGAGTGGCTAAGCCACCTGGTTTTCATTCAATAATGAGGAAGGGGCACCAGGTGATATTCGTAAGTGAGGAGGAGCAAGTGGAGTGGGCAGGGTGCCATAAGCAAGGGATTGGCATCTGACTGGGCCTGCCTTTAGATGCGCATAAGAGCACAGGGTATTAGATTCATTCTTAGGGTCACTATAAGCAGCAAGCAAAAGATGTTCAAGAACATGATATGAATATCACCAGGTGCCCCTTCCTCATTATTGAATGAAAACAATTTTCATTATTGTTCAATTAATTGACACTAACTTCATGGTACTCTACATTTGAGCAAATCCCTCCAGTGATGTCCGAGGTCTTCTGCTGCACGTTCTTGAACACCTTCTGCTTGCTGCTTATGGTGACCCTAAGGTTGAACCTAATACCTCGTGCTCTTATGTCGACTTGCATCTAAAGGCAGGCCCAGTCAGATGCCAATCCCTTGCTTATGGCATCCTGCCCACTCCACTTGCTCCTCCTCATTTATGAATATCGCCTGGTGCCCCTTCCTCAACAATTGCCATTTCTAAGGTGTTAGTAGTTGGACTTGTGCTGGATGCAGGCATAGTGCCTGATACAACCTGCTGCCATGTGCTCAGATGCAAAGTAGCATGGAGCTAGTGGCAGCTTCACAGCTCCCTGCAGCGGGTGCCCCAAAGCAGTGAGGGACCAAACACGGAACAGCATTCTCTCACAAGCACTGCAACTGCTGTCATTGAGACCGTAGATAGGGATAATTAACTTACAGGGAACTAGCTGCTGGATTGCAAAGATTTAGAAATTGTTTGCAAAGAACAGTGATGGCAGGTTTAATCTACATCACATACACCCTTGAGACTATTCTCATGCAGCCCACTAGGACTCCACCTTTGGTGCCCATCACCAGTGACATGGCTACAGAAATGGCCACTGAGCTGGCTTCCTCTCAATGTGGCCTCCCACTTCAGCCAGGCCCCACAAAGGATCGAGCAAGTGCCTGAGGGTGGGCAGACACTGGCAGCCACTGCATTGTCACACGTTACTCCAGCTGTTGCAACGATATCTACAGCTCCCACCCCCAGAGATCAATCTAGTCCCACCGACAATTTTTCATCCAACTATAATATCCCAGAGAGTAATTAAAAACAACCACCCCAGGAGGTTTGCAACACCCCAACTCTATTTGCCACCACAGCTGCTCCTCCCACTTGGGGAGCATTTTGTCACAGTGTAAGGTTTAAAAAATAGATCGAGCACATCTTACACAGTCACTAAGGGAAAGCATGGGTGTAGGAAATAGATGAGTTCAGTGTTCTGCTTGCACATCAATATATGTAGAAATGTTTCCCCTTAACTCCATTTCTGATGCAGGTCTGGTGGGCAACCTTCCAGGTCTGCAAGAGAACAGGTAATGGGCTATTTGCAGAGCCTCCATTGTATGGGATTACACAGAATCAACAGCACAAAAACAGGCCATTTGGTCCAAATGGTCTATGCCAGTGTTTATATTCCACACGAGTCTCCTCCCACACTAATTACCTCTTTCTACCCTGCCCCTATATCCCTCTATTCCCTTCTCCCTCATGTATGCATCAAGCCTCCCCTTAAATGTGTCATTGCCATCTGCTTCAAACGCTCCACGTGGCAGTGAGTTCCACATTCTCACCACTCTCTGGGATATTATTGTTGGATGAATGATGATAAGTGAGAGTAGACTATGCTTACTGGAAGTAGTTCTAAATGAACAGTTTTTGGGCCACTCTTCCTAACTGAATAGCCTGACCTTTGTGTCCAATCCTCCAAAGCTTCCTAGGTGCTACTTGTATTGCAGCAACTATTTGCACTTTAAATGCAAGTGCAGCACACCAAAATGATTCTGCACAAAGGCAGCATGAGGTCCCAAATAACCTTTACAAAATCATGATTGCACAACCTTGAAAATGGTGCCTGGGGGAAAAAAAACAGATTTGAAAATGTAACCAAAACAACAACAAACTTGCTTTAAGAGGGCCTTCTAAGTAGGTCCATCTTCTGTAACAGTGATGTGGCCAGATTTTATGGGTAAAGCTAACGCTGTGGGCAGAGCATCATCCAAACCAATTAAATTGGTCATGGGACCTGATTTACTTCACTTACATAATAATATTAGGCCTGTTCATGCCGATTGCACAACCTCTATGAACTCTCCCAAACTGCAACTTGAAAAATTGGGCTGGCAGGGAACTATGGCTAATATAATAATTTCTATGTTTTCAAGAATTACTAACATTTACACCAGTGTGGGCTGCATGTGCCATTCAAAGATTAATGGAAGTCTGATGTGCCAATCCAAGTTACTTTATTTTAATGTATAAATAATTAACATTCTCTTTAATCAAAGTTCATATTTTCCATTTGTAGCTGATGAATGCAGTGAACACATTAGATCGCGATGTTTTGAACCAGTTACATGTACAACTTATGGAGTTACGAACCTGCCGTGGCTTTAAACAGTGTAACCCACGGACCAGGAATATGGACACAGGTACAAATACCTATTGGTATCCCCATTATAGAATATGGTGCATATATGAAAGTTGGTTGCCATAAGTTGTATCTTTTATACTTAAAATAAATGTTTATTTTTGAACAGGTGAGAAGAAGTATTAATGTTCTTTAAATTTTAAAATAACAGATCACCCTTTTGAAAATAAATGAAAGGCTGGATAATGGTTCAGTAAAAATATTGAAGTTGAGATACAGTGTAGATTAATTATGGTATTTGTATTAGGGAGCAGTTAACTTGGTAATACAACTGATTCAGGAGTTAATGCCCTTATTAAATTTATGGTTGGCACTGACAGAATAATTGTCTAGACTCAGAGTTCATTTCCCATATTCCACTGGAACGAAGCAGCCAAAGGGCTAAATAGTTTGTTATAAACCTGAGGTCTCTTTTAGTGAACAAGCTAAATGAGTTTGGAGTAGCAGATCTTTCTGTTTGGATCTAGAAGCTGAAACGTTGTGAGCAAATGAATCCCTCCAAACTCACACTTATTATTCCCAGCTTTGTTTTCTTGCACGGTTTATTTACTTTCTTTCCATTCTTCAGTTGACATTCAACGGCATTACCATCACCGCATCTCCACCATCAACATCCTGGGGGTCACCATTGACCAGAAACTTAACTGGACCAGCCATATAAATACTGTGGCTACAAGAGCAGGTCAGAGGCTGGGTATTCTGCGATGAGTGACTCACCTCCTGACTCCCCAAAGCCTTTCCACCATCTACATGGCACAAGTCAGGAGTGTGATGGAATACTCTCCACTTGCCTGGATGAGTGCAGCTCCAATAACACTCAAGAAGCTCAACACCATCCAGGACAAAGCAGCCCGCTTGATTGGCACCCCATCCACCACCCTAAACATTCACTCCCTTCACCACCAGCGCACTGTGGCTGCAGTGTGCACCATCCACAGGATGCACTGCAGCAACTCGCCAAGGTTTCTTCGACAGCACCTCCCAAACCCACGACCTCTACCACCTAGAAGGACAAGAGCAACAGGCACATAGGAACAACACCACCTGCATGTTCCCCTCCAAGTCACGCACCATCCCGACTTGGAAATATATCGCCGTTCCTTCATCGTCGCTGGGTCAAAATCCTGGCGCTCCCTTCCTAACAGCACTGTGGGAGAACCTTCATCACATGGACTGCAGTGGTTCAAGAAGGCGGCTCACCACCACCTTCTCAAGGGCAATTAGGGATGGGCAATAAATGCTGGCCTCACCAGCGACGCCCACATCCCATGAGCGAATTTAAAAAAAGAGTGAAAATGACAGTCCTTAAATTCAAGTATAGTTGGTGATCTTTTAATTGTTCTCAAATTGTAATAGTCACATTATGTTTTCCTGTTTAGGAGAAAAAGATGAAGAAAACTTTGATCAGTACAGGTAACTTTGTCCTATATAATGGATCATTGTTTCTTTATATCTAATGGAACTTTATTTTCTATTGAGCAATATTTCTGCTTATTTTTAATCAAAAATGTAGTATTTGTGCCAATTGCATTAACTTCTGCTAGTGTTGGAGCTTAAAATATATTGGCTGTGATGAACAGAAATCTATTGGTTTTGCCATGCTGCTAAATAGTTTCATGCTGTTTCCAGCGAGTTTATGCTTTGCTTCCCAGTTGATCATAATACTTTCAGATACAATGTAAAAAATATAAGGCTGTTGGTGATGTCAGTGGGTAAGCAATTAATGTGTTCATATAATAATCTTCTGTCCACTATTTTAAAGCTGGTTTAATACCCCCACTAAAATAACAGACAGAGGAACATCGTATGGATATATTAAGCCTTTGTCCACAAATACCTGTAACCGTAATTTCTAGCCAATCATAACCAAATGTGAGTTATTAGCATAAGCATAATGCAGATTGATCAATCAGGTAATTTATATTTTATATACATGCTATTTTGTCAGTACACTATCTGTTACATAAGCTACATGTCCATGATAGTAATGATGATTATTCATCGTGGGTTGAATTTGCATCCAGACCATGTGGGAAACTAATATCTTTAGAAGTCCATGATGCTACCAAGAAGATTACATTCATCACACTTCCATGACTTTTGAGTTTGTGTTTTGAGATGCTAAGCTTTTCTTTGTCTTTGCTGTTTAAACACCAGGCAATATCAGCGTCGGAAATGGCCCAAAACGAAGAGACCAAACTCCAAGTCCCTGTGAGTTGTTTGAGAAATGCTCTAATAGACTTCTCTATAACTCTGCTGCTATAGCACATTTCTTGCTAACTGTTTTCTTCCATGCAAAGCTCGAGCTCAGCATACGCCTCAATGTTACTGTTTCTCTACTTTTTATCAACATTAGTAAATCATTTATAGATTTGTTGTGCTATAAAATATGTACATGGAGAGATTATTCAAACAAACAGTTACTCACACATGACTTAAATTTATCTATTTAAATAAAAGTCTTGCAATTGCGTTGGCATGTGTCAAACTTCAAAATGCCACAGTTGAAAGCATTGCACTTGCATTTGATTTGCTCAAATATCTTATTTGTAGAACAACAGCATGCAAGTCTTTTAATAAATTAAACGTAGTTTTCAAAACAAAAATACAATGATTTACATTGTATTGTGAAATATGTGGTGGTAACTGTTTTGCTTTATGACTCCAAAATCCTAACAACTGTCTTTTTACCAGCTTTGATTTTTCAGTGGAAGAGTACTCAAAACATTCTTTATTTCTCTTCTGCTGAATTAGCCTGCTAAAACACCGCATGCATTTATAAAGTTAGTGCCTGGGGTGCCCGCCTAAAACAGGCGGTAGACCCCTTCAATATGCTAATCAGGGTCTACTGCCTGTTTTAAGGACCCCTATGCCAAATTTGGCAAAAACTGGGCAGAGCACGCGCCGCGAATGCACTACTCAGTTTCTCCGGGTCTACACCGTCCGAACCAGTGGGCCTTGAATGGATTGCTGGAGGCCGGTGAAGAACAGGTAGGTTTTCATTTTTTTTTAAACTTACTTTATTGTGGTGCCTGGAGGAGCAGGAGTGTTCCTCCTTGCTCCACAGCAATACTACAGGCCACTGCCAGCCCACTTGCACCTCGCCGGTATTGTGTAGATGAGCCCCGAGGCTCAATTTCCAGCAAGCCTTGAGCCTTTATCGTTGGGTGCACGTTGCAGACCCTTTTGTGGTGTCCAAATCTTATTCTAATCTTTAATTTGTTTCTTTTGGGAACATATTTTATGTTAACCAAACATTAAATGAGCCAATTTGATGGTGCAAAGGGATTGTTGCATTAATATAAAAGGGTTTCCTTGCGATGTTTTTTTTCCCTTACATTGAGAATACTTTTCATTCTGTTGCATCTTGCACGGGTTTTCTTTTTCTGGATTCTTCAATATTGGGGTAGATTCTGAGGCCTCCCACCTGGCAGAAATGGGGCGGTAGCACCTTGAAGGTGGCGGTGAATGACATACCGCCCCATTCCCACCATCGCTGTGGCTATCACTGGGTGTCTGGAGTACCTGCCTGAGTCAGGTGGTAGGCCCATTTAAAATTCAAATCATCGTCCTGTGACATGTTCTTATAGCAAAACATTAGAAATGGGCTACCAAAAATCCTGAGGAATTAAGGGGCTCTCTTGGAATTCACGTCCTCACTTTTTTTATGTCATATTGTTTCTTTGCTTGTTCATCATTTCTATATTTAAAATAGAATGTTCCTCAGAGTAAGGCAAGCCAGTGAAATCATTCTGCCCCAACCAAAAATGTCCTTCCTCTATTCGTGAACAAGAGCCCCTTTCTTTGCTCAGACTTTATGTGCTATATTTTGCCTCAAGATGCCATCAGCATCAATTCTGAATTTAAGGTGGTAAACAATTGTTGTGACCAATTAGTAAATACAACTATCATGTTTTAAAATCCATTTGTTATTATTTTGAAATAAAAACAGAAAATGCTGGAAATACTCAGCAGGTCAGGCAGTATCTGTGGAGAGAGAAACAGAGTTAACATTTCAGGTCGATGACCTTTTCATCTGACAAAACGAAACGTTAACTCTGTTTCTCTCTCCGCGATGCTGCCTGACCCGTTGAATATTTCCAGCATTCTCTGTTTTTATTTCAGATTTCCAGCATCTGCAGTATTTTGCTTATGTTATCATTTTGAACCTGCTTTATGTCTTATTTCAGAGGACAACTTTGGGAAGGATGGGAAGGCTAGACTCCTGGAAAATGCTGACTTCAACGGCAGCATCAACTGGCAACAACTTGAAACTTTGTACAGACAGGATGAAAATCTGTATGATTATCGACTGAATTTCAATTTTAGCCTTGAAGACTGGATAAACTATGGGGCTGATTTAGATAGAATGTTTGCACTGTTGGGGAATTTTAATAGATACAATAAACTATCAAAGATCACTTATGTAAATGAGGGTGGAGAGCCTCTTCCACTGGTTACTAGCCTATCTACTGTAACTCAAAATATTGCCTCCCTTTGTTCACAAGCCATCATTTTGGAACATATTACTCTTGAAATACAGGAACTGACTGATTCTACTGTAGTAGAGGAGGGAGGCGCATTTACTGGTGGAGCACCAGGATTAGAGGACATTTCTGTTACCAATGCAAGTTTTAATTTGTCTGTTGAAAAAGAACTGCCAATGAGTTTTTTTTAAAAATGAGGTTAAGGAAAATTCGGAAGACTGGAACAGAAATCAAAATCAATGCAAGAGAAGTAAATGTAAAAGAATGTAATGGGATGGGATGAACCGACTGGTGAAGACCTTATAAAATATGGCCTTGTTTGAAATGAATGCTTTAATAGAGGATAATGATTTTATTAATTACCAGCCCCATTCTGAGGATTCTGCTTTGTTTCAGGGCCTGCGTATCCGTCCAGCTTCTGCCACCATTATTTCTAGACAATTTTGAGATACACATGATTAAGGAAGACCAGCTTCTGTACAATAAGGAGAATTATATCTTGTAAATATTTACTACTTTTATGTCCATCAATGAAGTTTATTCAAGTGGTTTAGAATTTAAGTCAATACAAACTGGAATTCCCAGCTACATGAAACGAGGTCAGAAAAAAAGCCATCATTGGAATTTCACCATTTGATTCACCTAATTGTTATTAAATTTTAAAATCTTGTTTCATGCTGATTTGTTATTCAGTTTCATAAATTCAACTGGCAGAGGTTGGTTGAAGTCTGATTTTAACCTCGCTGATGAAATGAAGATCAGGAAATATATCTTGAAAAATTATGTTTTCATTTGAATATAAATAAATTAATAATAAATTCTTTACCGTGAAATAAAACAGACGTAAAATAATTAAATTTGTGTTGCGGTATACAGGTTAATCCAATTTGAGATAAATATTGGTTCAGTAAGAGATTCTGAATATGATATGCCAGGTAGTCAGTAACTGGCATACATGCCTGACAAAAAATATGGTCCAAAGATGGATAAAGTCAAATATGTTCTAACAGACTAGAACAAGTGAAAAGTTATTTTTAAAAATGCTCTAAATTGAAGCACAACAAAGCTGTTTGATGTGGCATGTTTTACAACTTGCTCACTTCTTCAAACTAAAGCAAATCAAATGCTTGATTCTATTCAAAGAAAATTTTCTGGTATATACAAGGAGAATTATTAATCCAGTTAGTTGATCATTCCAGATTGTAAAGAGTTACTTTTTTACTATGTATCTCGTTAGTAGACATGCACTAATTGTAACGTTGTTTGAGATATTAAAAAAATCTGTCATTCAAATAGCTACTACTGGGACACATTATAAATAAATGGTTTAAAATCTTATGAGTAAATTAAATAATCCCTGTTCCGAGCTGAAACGCAGCCTTTGAAGGGAGCAAGGGTCAATGATAGAGCTGCAATATTGTAGATCTCCAACCCACAGTGCCTTTGTGTGCTGGTCCCTGTGGGAGCAGGAATTGCTGAATTTACCCTACAATATACTGTAAACATTTATCTGTTAACATTTCTTATGGACGTAAAATGATTTTTGAGAAATATCTTTGCATAAAACCCAGTTGTGCAAACAAATTGTCATTATTACAAGTGTTTGTCTGGCTAAGCTTGTGTATTAATATATTAATTCTTACAAATATTTCAAACAAGAATGGAATAGTTGGTTTTGTAACTAACTTTCTCACAGTAATGTTGAAACATTCTGTTACCTTAGCACTGAGGAAATCAAACTTTACTGCAGACATCAGTTACAAGACTGAATCCTTTTTTAAAAGTCTTATTAAAATTTTATTGTGATGTGTTCAATAAATATTTGTCTATAGCCTTTATCAATATAAGCCTAAAGCCTCACTGTTCTGTTTACAATATTTCAGTACTTTCTGTTTGTCGAGACTGTGGAATCAAACAGTATTTAGCACAATTAGGATTAAGGATAAATTTCAGCATAATTTTGAACAACATTTTTTAATTATTATTTCCTTATCCCGTTCCATATTTCTTGTTATTCTTCTTTAATATTAGTCTCTGAATGCGAAACAGTTGTTTACATTCTGTGTATCTTACATATCATGTACTCTTTGTAAAAGGATTTTCTGTACATTTGCAATGCTAAATATCCTAAAGTAGATTTAGAGAAATGTAGAGAACCGCAGAATTCTTCACAGTTCCTAGCAATCTTGAGCTTTTTTTAAAATTGTAATCATGTCACTTTTTGATTGATGCAGTGATATTTCTGCAGAACTTAAAAGGTTAAAGATTGAAATATTGCCCACTGAGCTCAAAGGGACAAAAACCCATTTTGAGTTGCAAAGTGAAGGAAATGCTTGTTTCAACAACATGCAGCCGTCTATCTCTGGCACGAGTAAGCCCACCATCACCTATTTGTGGGGCTATTTCTACCTATTTTAGTGGTTCTGGATGCCACCTGAATGATTTGAACACTTCCACCACCAAAATGAAGATTTCAGGAACATGTTTGTAAACTAGGCACTGCAAAATAAGACAAATGCAAAGATGTCATGTCAACATTTGAGTATACAGAATGGACATAATTTACTTTATTTTTATGGCAACTAAAATTATTTTGCAAGAAATACATTTTAAGATGCTAGATGTAAAGAATAAATGATGACCAATGACTCAAAAGTAAATCATTGCCTGTTGTTTGTCTGATTTCTGTCACATGCTTTATAAAGTTGAAATATTTTTTGAAATTTGATATTGTGGAAATAGGTATAGTAAGAAAAAGCTGAATTTAAATAGTGCCTTATCATACCCCAAAACATTTCAAATCCAATGAATTACTTTTGAAATGTAATCACTTGTTAAATAGGTAATTTGTGTACAGCAAGGTCACACAACGAGAGGCTGCAATATTTTTCTTCTTTCCTGGGAGAGGAAGAAAGAGAGACACAGAAAATGATAGACAAAGAAGTGAAAATAGTTAAGGCTGATCTTGAAGTCCCAAATACAATGCTGGTAAGGAGAGAGGAGTGAGGAAGGAGATGAAACTTAGATGAGATCTGGCTGTGTGTTCTACAAACCTGTGATTTAGCAGTGAAAAATTGCTGCAGGGGGAAAATGGGAACAGCCCTCCTGCAAATTAACTATCATTTCTTATGGTGAAAAGTATAAATTACTATAAAAGCTGCAACATACTGTTTTTGAAAGTATTTTAAAAATGTGATATGCCAAGGCGTGCAGATGTAACTAATCAACTATACTTTCATAAATGGGTTTCAAGATACAAAATTACTGATGTAATAATTTGGAAGCAAATTGTAAGAATATTTTACCAACATCTCTGTCTATCCCTTGAAGACCAGACTGAATGAAAGGAGCTAGCTTCTCTACATAGTCCAGCTAGTTTAACATCAGAGCTGTGAATTCGATAAATTAATACTTTGTATCTGTTCCACAGTGTTCTCTCTCAGATATACACTGATACACGTGAATGAAAATGATTCACCATCCCCAACCATTCATAACATGTTACAAAATAAACAAGCAATGCAAAGTTTCATAGTCAACATCCCTCCCTCAAGCAATATTAGCAAAACCGATTATCTGGTCATTTATCTGATTGTTGTTTGTGGGTCCTGGCTGTGTGGATGTTGTCATCTGGTTTAGGGGATTTAGATTTTGAACGAGTGCACTTTCTGTTGGTGTAGTTGCCGCGTTTTCCTACAAAAAGTTACTTTATTTCAAAAAGTAATTTGTATGAAGCTCTTTGAGATGTGTCTCAGATGTGATAAGGCACCATATAAATGCAAGTCTTTCATCTCTTTTTATAAATAAAGGGCTGAATAGCTTTTTATCATCTTTGACTGTTCTTAAATTATTAATTATAATCAGAATTCAAACTTACTTATTTTTATATTCAAAAGATATCTTGGCTCTGAATGCAAACTTCTGGCACAGTGATCCGAGATGCCATGACCAACATCAATCACTCCGCTTACTCCTAGGCCTGTCTCCAAGGGTGCACGACCCACCTATGATGCAGAGACTAATACAATATGTACTGATGGTAGCAAAAAGATGCATCACTGCTGCTCCAATCACAAATGTGTATTAGACACCTTTAGAATATGTTTTAGTTAGAGTGTTAATGTATGGACTCCAACTAGAATGGGGAAGTATCAAGGAGTCTGGACCTCCTTCCTGGAGACCTTTCCCACAGTTTCTCTTTCACAAACCCCACAACACACACAGGTAGAGGGAGGGACAGGGTGATGCTGATGAGATCACACATCATCCTTTGGTCCCCAACTGTACAGAGAGATCAAAAATTTACACTTGGGGAGGGGGGTGGGGATCAAAGGGAGGCCAAATAGCTCTTCAGCATCTCTGTCCAGTTGTGCTGCCCCACCGTATAAATGCCTCCAATCTGAAGCATATTAAATTATTGTACAAATAGGCACAATTATGCTGTCAAAGTACAATACTATAATTGACATATCAGGAATATACATCAGTACTAGATCAGCGTGGAAACCAATGTATAACTTTAAAAAATCTTGTTGAAAATTTTAAATGTCATTTTTTTGTAATATTTCTGGACCATGAATTGTTAAATATTAACCATTTTTTGTTTCAACTCATAAACTGGTTGTAATGTTTGGTTTCTTAGAATATTTTTTCCACATTATATTTCATGTGAATTGTTGCCACCTAGTGCTTGATTTTATTCCTGCTGGAAATAGAGACAATAGAGGAAAATCAAAATGAAAAACTGTAAATGCTAGAAATCTGAAATAAAAACAGAACGTGCTAGTAAGGCACAGCAGGTTAGTTAGCAAAAAGGCGAGTTATAACATTTCTGGTGTGTAACCTTCATCAGCCCCCTCTCCTCAGGCACTCTCTCAAAACCGCCACTCCTTTCTCAAAAAACCTACCCTCAACCCCTCCGTTCCTGCAGAATACCATCTCATCCCCAAACTCCCTATCCCCTTAGAAGCCCTTGAAAGTGTTGTCCTCTCCCAAATCAGTCCCCATCTCTCCTGAAATTTCTATTCAACCTTGAGCTGAGCTACCGACCCCCTATTCTCCCCATAACAAAGAGAGCCTGTTTCCACCTCTGTAACATTGCCCACTTCCGCTCCAACCTCAGCACATCTCCTGCGAAAACCTCAACCATGCCTTTGTCACCTCCAAACTCAACTATTGTAAAGTTCTCCTGCCTGGGCTCCCATCTTCCACCTATAAGCTCATCAAAAACTCGCATTTTCTATCCCAACCAAGTCCTGCTCACCCATCACCCCTGTCCTCACTGACCCACATTGGTTCTTGGTCCCTCAATGCTTCAAGATTAAAATTCTCATCCTCATGTTTAAATTCCTCCATGTTCTCTCCCCTCCCTATCTCTGTAACCTTCTCCAACTCCACAACCCCGCCAACCCCACCACCCCACAATTTCCTGAACTCGTTGAGCCTCGTAAATCCCCCTCCTCCCTTCACTCCACCACTGCGACTGTATCTTTAACTGCTTAGACCTCACGCTCTGAAATTCTCTCCCTAAAACTTTCCACCTCTCCAAACCCCTCTCCTTTAAGACTCTCCTTAAAACCCATATCTTTGACCAAGCTCCTTTTTTGTCTTGGTATACTTTTGTTTTTATTATGCCTCTGTGAAGCACTTTAGGATATTTATCTATGTTAATATAAACACAAGTTGTTGATTTTGAATGGATATACATTATATACTGAGCACAGATATTAGGCAATGGATATGGTCATTAGGTAATTAATGAGCATCCCTATAGTGGGTATGGATATTAGCTAATCTGTAGCCCTAGTGGTATAACCATTCGATGCACCATAGTTAGGTTACAGCATATGCTTAGGAAATGCTGAGGTTATGAATTCAAACCTCACCTAGGCTCCAGTTATAGCCACCGTCAGCTCCTTTTCAATACATAATACCTGTGTTACTCAAGGAGAGCCAGCACAGACTCATTAAAGGCAAGTCATATTTATCAAACTTAATAGAATTTTGAAGAAGTGACCAATTGGATAAAGGGAAGTACAGGAAAAGACCAGCTGCTCCATGAAGCCTGTCCCATACAGTCATGCGTGCAATTAAGCATCATGATCCGCATCAACTCCACCCACCAGCAGCCATATAATCTCCGGGGAGAGGCAAAAAAAATACAGGTTAAAAAAACCTTAGGCCAATTCAGGGAAAAAAAAATGAGAAAAATCCTCTCCTACCTCCGAAGAAGACCAAATAGATGTAGTGTATATGGATTTTCAGAAGGTATTTGATAAAATGG